>NW_021703766.1:55038937-55167029 GCF_005190385.1 Monodon monoceros
GCCCCCAGCCCCTCCCCCCTCAGACCCAGGGGTCCGGGCCCCCAGCCTCTCCTCCCTCAGACCCAGGGGTCCAACCTGCCTCTAACACTCACACAGTCCAGATGCCAGCAGTAGCCCAGAATGCCAGGAAGGCAGGCAGCAGGGACAGGTATCCCCACATGCCGGGGTCTGCAGGGAGAGAGGGGCAGGGACTGAGGTCACGACTTTATCTCTGTCTCGACTTTAAACCATCCCTAAGGGTACAGGTGTGTCATATTGTGGCCACCGCCCCTGAGGCCTCCATTGGCTCCCAGGCATAAGTAATGGGCAAAGGTCCGCTCTAATGAGCCAGCTGTCTGCTTGGGAAACATTCCCTACCTTTTGCATAGTCTTTTGTCCTGATCTCCTAGTTTCTCTTAGCTGTCCTGCTCCCACCCAGATTCTGAGACTCTCCCAGCCCCTCCCTGCACTTCCAGCTTCTGGACTCCCCCTGGATGCTCTCCTGTCCGGGCTCTCTCTGCCTCTCTCCACCCGGGGACTGGCGCTGCGTGAGAGGTTTGGGGAACAGGGCTGGGTTGTGGGGTGGGACTGTCGGCGTTCCAGCAGAGCCAAAGACATTGTCAGGCCAAGAATATGACCTCCACACTCTTCAGGACCTCAACCCCAAACTGCCACTTCCGGTCTCAGAACCGAGCAGGCAGCACCTTAGCTTCCAGGGACCCCTAGCTTCCTTCCTCCCACTTTATAGCTTCAATGTTCAAACTCCCAGCCCTTGTCCTCCTCAAGACCCAGAAATCTGAGCCTCTAGCTCTCTCCACCCTTCCTCCTTTGGGGACCCAGAAGTCCAGGCCTCCAGTCCCTTCCAGAACTCATGCAATTGTTTCTAGCCCCTGAGGTCCATCCTCCCAGCTGTTACCTCCTTGGGGACGGATAATCCAGACCTGCAGGTGCCTGCCCTTCTGAGTGTAGTTTCTGTCCTGAGGCAGTCGGGTGTGGGACCCTGGTGACCCTTCCTCCTCCCCCCACTGGCTTTCCCCTCTCCCTTCCTCTCTGTCAAGCTGGAGTTCCCCACAGGCCGGGCCTGAGTGGGAAGGGCGATCTTAGTGATGACATCTCCATCGGAGAAACCTCCCTCCCAGAAAGCGGCTGCTTCCTCTACCTGGACCGTTTTCTTCTCTCTCCGGCAGAACAAGCCTCAACTTCCTGGCTTCCTCCCCTCTTGGTACTCAGGTGTTTGTGTCCTGGGCCCCCTCCTGCTGCCCCAGGACCCAGGAGTCCAGGCCCCAGCCCCTCCTCCCTCAGACCCGGAAGTTCCAGCCCCTCCTCCCTCAGCTCCCCACCTCTTTCTTTTTTTTATAAATTTATTTCTCTATCTATCTATCTATTTATTTATTTGGCTGCATTGGGTCCTCGTTGCTGTGTGCGGGCTTTCCCTAGTTGCAGTGAGCAGGGGCTACCCTTCATTGCGGAGCACGGGCTCTAGGCGTGCGGGCTTCAGTAGTTGTGGCTTGTGGGCTTTAGAGCTCAGGCTCGGTAGTTGTGGTGCACGGGCTTAGTTGCTCCGCAGCATGTGGGATCTTCCCGGACCAGGGCTCGAACCCGTGTCCCCTGCATTGGCAGGCGGATTCTTAACCAATGCGCCACCAGGGAAGCCCCCTCTTTTTTTGTAATTGAAGTAAAATTCACATAACATAAGATTAACCATTTAATTTTATTATTTTATTTTATTTTATTTATTTTTTGCTGTGCCACGTGGCTTGCGGGATCCTAGTTCCCCAGCCAGGGTGTGAACCCCGGGCCCCTGCAGTGAGAGTGCGAGTCCTAACCACTGGACCACCAGGGAAGTCCCTAACCACTTAAAATTATACAATTCAGGGGCATTTAACATATTCACAATGTTGTACAACCACCACCTCTATCTAAGTTCCAGAGCTTTTTCATCACCCCAGAAGGAAACCTCGTACCTATTAAGCAGGCACTCCCAATTCCCTCCTCCCCCAGCCCCTGGCCACAACCAAACTGCTCTCTCCATATATAGATTTTCCTATTCTGGACATTTCATATCAATGGAATCATACAATATGTGCCTTTTCATGTCTGGCTTCTCTCACTGAGCATGATGTTTTTGAGGTTCATCCATGTTGTCGTAGGCAGTGCTTCCTGCCTTTTCATGACTAAATAATATTCCATCAATGCCAGCTATCTGGGGACTCAAGGGTCTGAGACCCACTTTTCTCCTCCTCTGTGCTGCAGGATTTCCAGTGCCCCAGCAACTAGGACCTTCAGCTCTCAGGTTCCTTGTGAGTTAAAAAAAAAAAAAGCAGAGAAACAGACAGACAGACACTATGAATATTTCTTGAAGGAGGAGGCCCAGCGATCAATCAGGAATAAGATCTCTGCCTTCAGTGGGTTCCCAGCCTGGCGGGCAGACACACACGGATCCATAATGAGAAAACAAGATGTTCCAATGAAGGTAGCACAGTGCATGGGGGTCCCCAGAAGAGGAAGTGGCTAAGTAGCAATGGTGGCCAGTGTGCATTTGGTTGTGGGGGACGTTTAGGAAAGTCTGATGAGCCACACTTAGAGGATACATGCAAGCTGCAGCAAGGCCTTCTCAGTAGAGTCCAGACGGTTCCTGAAACCAGGCACCTGAGGGTTGAGTGCCTTTGTTTTGTCCACTAAAATAGAAATGCACAACCTGAGAGCTGTGAGTTTCAGTTTTATCTGGGGACATACTGAGGACTGTGGCCCATCAAACAGCCTCTCAGAGAGCTCTGAGGAACTGCTCCGATATCAGCATCTATGTGATTTTGGAGAAGGCGTACATGCCGTCAAGCACACATCTACGTAGAAAGTTGCTGCTACTCACGAGGAACAGATACCTTAGTTAATGACTTTAGTGCTTTTCTAAGTACGAGAAGATGCAAGAAATTGGGTTCATAAAATCTTCTCCTGAAAATATCTAACTCTCTGAAGGCCTGTTCTGCCAGCTTTCCCAGAGCACAGAGTGCCTCATTCCAGATCCCTGCCTTGAACACCCTTCAGGGTGTGTCGAAAGTGAGTAACTCCAGTGACTAATGACTCAATCCTTGTAGAGCCAAGTGGAGAGCGACATTCCTTAGTAGGAATGTTTGCTGGGTTACAGACTGTGGGGTCCACTAGGAGAAATGAGCCGGGACCCAAAGCTCTCAACTGCCATAAAGGGCTTGGATGTTATCTTGAGGGTACTGGGGAGCCATGGAAGGTTCTTGAGCAGAGAAGACTGAGAGGAGCTGATACTGGTGGTGTGTAGACATGAAAAAGATATAATGATAGTAACTGTTACCCCATCTTACATGTCAGGCACTGCCCTATGTGCTCCACATGGGTTAACTCACTAATTCTCATGACAGCCCTAAGGTGTCATTGCCGTAATTATGGACCAGATTCTCTAATCCTTATGAAAGTAGAATTCCTGGTTTCGTTTTCTTTCTTTCTTTCTTTTTCTTTTCTTTTTTTGGCCCCATGCTTGTAGGGTCTTAGTTCCCCGACCAGGGATCGAACCCGTGCCCTTGGTAGTGGAAGCTCGGAGTCCTAACCACTGGACCACCAGGGAATTCCCAAATTCCTGGTTTCTTGACTCACTCCTACATGCTCCCCACCCCACCCCAACACACACACACACATATACACACACACACACACACACACAGCCCGGCGATCCTGAGGAAAAAGCATCTGGAATAATTCCAAACTTCACACATCTAAGTGATACCCCAGAAGATCCAGAGCTTTCAACTTGGCAAGACTTGAGTTCGAATCCCGCCTCTGCCATTTAAGAGCTGGGTGCCTGTAGAGTGTCCTACAGCTGCTGTAACAAAGTACTATAGACTTAGTGGCTTAAGACTACACAAATTTATTAGCTTCTGTTTCTGGCGGTCAGAAGTCCAAAATGGGTCTTATGTGCTGAAATCAAGGTGTGGGCAGGGCTGCGATCCTTCTGGAGGCTCCATGGGAGAATCCATTTCCTCCTCGTCTTTTCCAGCTTCTAGAGGTGCCTGCATCCCTTGGCTCATGGCCTCTACTTCCCTTTGCATGGTGGGAGGTGCTTCTGTCATCACACCCCCTTCTCTGCTTCTCTGATTCTGATAGTGACCCCTCCTTCATTTGTAAGAGCTCTGCGATTACGTTGGGCGCACCCAGATAATCCAGGAGAATCTCCCCATCTCAAGACCCTTAATTTAATCTGCAAAGTCCCTTTCACCATGTAACTACTGCCAACACATGTCCTGGAGATGAAGATATAGATATCTTGGGCGGGGGTGTTATTCTGCTCCCACAGGGCCCTTGGGTGGGTGGGGGGGTGTCTCAGTTTCCTCAGTCTGTAAAATGGGGCACATCGTACCATTTGGGAGTCTGACTGCCTGGGTTTGGGTCTCCGCCTCTGCCTCTTGCTGGCGGTGTGACCTGCCCCAAGGGCTTCCTCATCTGTGAAATGGAGATAAGAATAACTAGCAGGGGGCTGCAGTGTGGAATTGCGGAGCCAACCCGCCTAAAGCGCTCAGAGCATGTCTGACACGTGTGCGTTTCTTTTTTTTTGGCCGCGCCGTGCGGCTTGTGGGATCTTAGTTCCCCAACCGAGGATTGAATCCGGGCCCTCGGCAGTGAGAGCACAGAGTCCTAATCACTGGACCGCCAGAAAATTCCCTGACACCTGTGTGTTTCCAAGAGGTAGCTGCTGTTCCTGCTGCCTTTATCTGAGTGTTCATGCTCAGAATCGAGTGAAAACAGAGTGCGTGGTCCACCTTTGATGGGTGCCTGGCACGTGGCTATAGCTCAATGCAGGACGCTTCCTTAGTTTAGCTGCCAGTGGCAGGAGGGGGAATCAGAGTTCCTGGAATTTTGTTTTGTTTTGTTTGCCATTTAGCAGTTATTGACTGAGAACCCACTGTGTGCCAGGCACTGTTCTAGACACTGGAGATACAGCCGTGAGCAAGCAGACGAAAACTGCCCTGCTGGAGTGGAGCTCTAGCAAGTTCTCACCCCTCTCCCCCAACCCCACCAGTGCCCTCCTTTCGTTTCTTAGAGACCCCTGTCTCAGCCATGGTTCAGCATCTTCCTCCCGAAATCCTTCCTTCCTTCATTCAGTAAACATTTCCCTGAGGTACCTGGGTTCCCAGGACTGCTCTGACCCAGCCGCTGTCCTCGAAGGGGGTCCCTGTGTACAGGGGATATGTGCCCTAGAGCCCTGAAGGAGCCCAGGGGAGGGAGGGCTGGATGCTACCTGCTGCTCACTCTGCCAGGGAAAGTGTGCCCCCCACCTTGCCCCAGCTGTGCTTATGCCTGTCTGATTCCTGCTCCTCTTTCAAAAGGAAGTAAAGATGCCAACTCCCAGGTGCCCCGAGGCAAGACTTCCCCCTGCCCTGCCCTGGGCCTTGGTACCCACCTTCCTGCATTGGTACAAAGCCTAGGCTTACTGGTGTCCCTCTGGTGGCTGTTTGATATCCTCAGGACATCCCTGAGAGGACTGGGGGAAGGGGGACTCCAGCCTGGTGGGCTACTTTCAATTTGGGAATCAGGCTCCTCCCACTGTCCACTTGCAGGCTGGGGGCCTGGAATCTTCTGGATCCTTCCAGAAACAGGCTGCTATCCTAGCTCGGCTGAGGGGGAGAGGCCGTGGTCTTCCTCAGGGTGAGGTGATATTGCAGTTTCGCTTTTAGGAAACTGCTTCTGCTTGGTGGTAGGAATCGTTTTCCCCAGAAAAGGGAACCTGCCCGGGTAGGGGATGAAGGCCTCTAGGGATCTCTGTTTTCTCAGCTGTAAAAGCAAGGATCATGATGGTGCCTGTGTCATGGGGTTCAGGAGTGAGTCCATGCAAGGACTTAAAACAGTGCCTGGCACATAGTGAATGCTGCATAAAGGTAGGTATTCACGTTGTGGGGTCCTCCAGGTTGTGTTCAGAACTTCTGCAGAGCGGGACTTCCCTGGTGGCACAGTGGTTAAGAATCCACCTGCCGATGCAGGGGACATGGGTTTGATCCCTGGTGTGGGAAGATCCCACATGGCGTGGAGCCACTAAGCCCGTGCGCCACAACTACTGAGCCCGCGAGCCACAACTACTGAAGCCTACGTACCGAGAGCCCATGCTCGGCAACAAGAGAAGCCACCGCAATGAGAAGCCCGTGCACCACGTCGAAGCGTAGCCCCTGCTCGCTGCAACTAGAGAAAGCCCGTGCGCAGCAGCAAAGATGCAAAGCAGCCAGAAATAAATAAATAAAAATAAATTTATAAGATAAAAATACAAATAAATAAATAATTTTTTTTTTTTTTTAAAAAGAGCTTCTGCAGAGCCTCCTGCAACCCTGAGAAGTTGTGCAGCTCTGTAGGGTAGGGAGCTCGAGCTCAGAGCAAGAGGCTTGCTGTGTCCCTGGGTCCTCCAGAAGGCAAATGCTGCTGTGGTGTTAGCAATGCAAGAGATTTATTGGGGGGGACACCAGTGAAAGGTAGAGGGGAGGGAGAAGAGGAGTAGGCGGCGGAGTCGGTCTGCCACCTGTAAAAGGAAAGGGGGGAAGGAAGGTATATTTAGGAAGAGCTTGAGACCATGCAACTCAGAGAGCTCAGCCCAGCGGGGAGATGCAGAGCAAAGATGTACAGCGGACAAATCCATAGGAACAGAAAGTAGGTTGGTGGTTGCCAGACGGGTGGGGAGTGATTGCTTAATCACTTCCTTTCTGGGTGGTGAAAATGTTTTGGAACTTGATAGGGGTGATGGTGGCACAAGAGTGCAGCGGTACCAAATGCCACTGAATTATACACCTTAAAATGGTTAAAGTGACGAATTCTGTGTTACTTGAATTTTATCTCAATTTAAAGAAAAAAAAAACAACAGATTGCCATTAGATGAGTCCCACATTGGGTGGAAGTGGTCAGGCCCCAGCACGGCCCCCACCCCTATGCTAAGTCATTGGTTGGGGGCTGCCCAAGAAGAATCTCGATCCAAAAAAAATAATAGTTGCAGGTACTGCAGCTGGGAGCTGTCAGCCAAATGCAGTCCTCACAGTTGAGTAAGTTCTTTATTGAAGGGGGATCCATTTTGGCTGCCATACTTCCCAACGTCACTGTGGGGAGCTGGGGTCAAAGCTAAGGTTTGTCTGGTTCTAAAATCTGATTCTTCCTCCTACACAGTTGGTGGGAATGTAAGTTGGTGCAGCCACTATGGAGAACAGTATGGAGGTTCCTTCAAAAACTAAAAATAGAGCTATCATATGATCCTGCAATCCCACTCCTGGCTATATATCTGGAGAAAATTATAATTTGAAAAGATACATGCCTCCCAATGTTCATAGCAGCACTATTTACAATAGCCAAGACATGGAAGCAACCAAGATGTTCATCAACAGATGAGTGGATAAAGAAGATGTGGTACATATACACAATGGAATATTACTCAGCCATAAAAAAGAATGAACTAAAGCCATTTGCAGCAACATGGATGGACCTAGAGAATATCATACTAAGTAAGCCAGAGAAAGACAAATATCATATGATATCGCTTATATATGGAATCTAAAAAAAAAATGATACAAATGAACTTATTTATACAACAGAAATAGGCCCACAGAAATAGAAACCAAACTTTTGGTTACATATACACACTACTGTTTATAAAATCGATAACAAACAAGGACCTTACTGTATAGCACAGGGAACTATACTCAATATTTTATAATAACCTAAAAGGGAAAATAATCTGAAAAAGATTATGTATGTGAAACTGAATCACTTTGCTGTACACCTGAAACTAACACAACATTGTAAATCAATTATACTCCAATAAAAAAAAATAAATTAAATAAAATCTGGTTCTTTCCAGTGTACCATGCTTCTTCCTCAAATACCCATATCCAGCCAAACTTCCACCCAAACCACCCATTCATCTGTGCATATGTTCTTGCCTTTATGCATTTATCCAACTAGTTATTTACCCACTCATCCACCCATTTGCCTATCTATCCAACCATAATTTCTTCAGATATTCTTCCAGCTCTCCAAAGCTCCATCCATCCATTCAACTATCCATTCACCCACCCATATGTTCTTTCATTCTTTAACCCGTTCGATCAATTCTCTGTTCCTGTTTATCCTACAATCCATCCATCAATCCAATCATCCACTTTCCCATTGATCCAGTCCACTTAATCAACCATCTATTAGCTTCCTATGGCTACTATAACAAATTCCCTCAAACCTGGTGGCATAAAACAACAGAGCAGAGTAGGGGGATGGCTGCGGTGGGTGGGTGATTCCAGGCAGGGCTGTCGGGGAAGGTCTCCTGAGGAAGTGACGTTGCAGCCAAGACCTGGAGCAGGTGAGAGAGTGAACCCTGTGAATATCAGTGGGCAGAGCTCTCCTGGCAGAGAGAAGAGTAGGGAAAGACGTGGAGATGCTTGGGACTTCCGGCTTCCAGCAAGGAAGCCGATGGGACTATAACAGAGTGAGCAATGAGGAGAATAGTCAGTGATTAATCAGAGGAAGAATGGAGGCCATTGTAAGGACATCACATTTTAATCTAGGTGTGTATCCATTGCCTGTAGTTTAGGACGTCAATAAACATTTATCATCTCATATGGTTTCTGTGGGTCAGGAATTCAGGAGTGGCTTAGCTGGATGGTTTTGGCTTGGGGTTTCTCCTGAGATGGCTGTCAAGCTGTGGATGGGGTATAATCCTATGAAAGCTTGGTAGAGACAGGAGGACCGTTTCCAGGGTGGTCACTCACATGACTGTCAGATTCAGTTCCTCTCTGGCTGTTGGCAAGAGGCCTCAGTTCCTTGCCCTTGCCTCGTGGATGTCTCCATAGGTGATTGCCATGACCTCTTGACATAGCGCTGAGCTCCCCCAGAGGAGTGAGTGATCCCAGAGAGGATGGTGTCTTTGATAACACAGCAATGGACATGCCATCTTTTCTGCAATATCCCGTTGGTTACACAGCTCAGCCATGTTCAGAAGCTACACAAGGCATGAATCCTGGGGAAGGGGGTGGGGTGCAGAGTGAAGATCCTCTTGGGGGCTGGCTACCAGAGTATGAGTCCGTTGCAGAATTTTGAGCAGGGTAATGATGATGCTATAGGTAGAGACAGATATATAGATAATTACGTATATGCATGTGTGCATATGCATAGGTATGTATATATAGATATAGGAATATGTGTATAAATTAACATAGTATGAATACTTATATTTTATTCTATTATTGTATACATTTTGTTATTACACAAGTAATACATGAAAACGGAGAGACAACTCCCCACCAACCATTTATTTTTTTCCAGCTTTATCGAGGTACGACTGACAAACAAAAACTATGTATATTTAAGGCGTACACCATGATGGGTTTTTTGGGGGTTTTTTTTGCGGTACGCTGGCCTCTCCCGTTGCGGAGCACAGGCTCCGGACGTGCAGGCTCAGCGGCCATGGCTCACGGGCCCAGCCGCTCCGCGGCATGTGGGATCTTCCCAGACCAGGGCACAAACCCGTGTCCCCTGCATCGGCAGGCGGACTCTCAACCACTGCGCCACGAGGGAAACCCCACCATGATGTTTTGATATATGTATACGCTGTGAAATGATCACCACGATATCAAGCTAATTAACACATCAATCACCTCACATAGTTACCATCTTTGTGTGTACGTGGTGAGAACACTTATGACCTACTCTCTTAGCAAATTTCAAACGTACAATGTTTTATTATTAACTGTAGTCACCACGCTGTACATTAGACCACCAGAACTCATTCATTTTATAATTGGAAGTTCGTACCCTTTGACCAACCCCCGTTCCCCCCTCCCTGTAACCACCATTCCACTCTTTGTTTCTGTGAGTTCGACTGTCTTTTGGATTCTACGTATAAATGAGGTCATGCAGTATTTGTCTTTCTGTGTCTATCTTTTCTCACTTAGCATAATGTCCTCCAGGTTCATCCATGTTGTTGCAAATGACAGGATTTCCCCCTTCCTCATAGATGAAAAATATTGCAATGTATGTATACACATCTTCTTTATCCATTCACCTGTCCACATACACTTAGGTTGTTTCCATGTCTTGGTTATTGTGAATCATGCTGCAATAAACTGGGGAGTACAGATATCTCTTTGTGATAGAGATTTCATTTTGATATATACCCAGAAGTGGGCTTGCTGGATCACGTGATAATTCTATCTGTAATATATATATATATATATATATATATTTTTTTTTTTTTTTTTTTTTTTTTTTTGGCCGAGCAGGGGCTACTCTTCGTTGCAGTGCGCGGGCTTCTTATTGCGGTGGCAGAGCATGGGCTCTAGGGCGCAGGCTCAGTAGTTGTGGCGCATGGGCTTAGTTGCTCTGCGGCGTGTGGGATCTTCCCGGACCAGTGCTCAAACCCGTGTCCCCTGCGTTGGCAGGTGGATTCTTAACCACTGCGCCACCAGGGAAGTCCCTATTTCTAATTTTTTGAGGAAATTCCAAATTTTTTTCTCACAGTGACTGCACCAATTTACATTCCCAGCAACAGTGTACAAGTGTTCCCTTTTCTCCACACCCTCCTCCCAATCATTTAATTTACACACACATAAAAGTAGATATCCCTTTCCCCTCAAAATATGATCATCCCAAATTTGCTGTTTTATAGCACGCTTTCCCCCTTAATAAGTCACGTGCCACCTTGAGAGTTACCAAGCCCACGATATCCCTCCAGCAAGTGAATGACTGGTCTGAGGAAGCCACCTGCAACACAGGTGTCTTCTAAGGCATGCTTCTCATACGTTCTGGAACGTCCCAATCACCAGTCTGGGTGATTCTGATTTAGGAGGTCGGGGTGGGGTCTGAGATTCTGCATTTCTACCAAGCACCCGTGGAATCCTGCTTGATGCTGCTGGTCTATGGTTACACTTTGGGTAGCAACATCCTGAAATGATTAATTATTAAATATTCGACCAGCCTCTCTCAAGAGGCTGAACCTTGGAATCTATATTTTCACTACTTTCTCTAGGTGATTCTTTATTATTTTCTCTCTTTTTGTTTTTTGGTGGAGTTTCTTTCTTTTTTGCGGGGGGGGTGGTGGTGGTAGAATATACATAATGTCAAATTTGCCATTTTAACCATTTTATTTATTTATTTATTTTTGGCCTCACCTCGGGGCATGCGGAACTTCCCCACCAGGGATTGAACCTGTGTCCCCTGCAGTGGAAGGTGGAGTCTTAACCACTGGACCACCAAAGAAACCCCATTTTAACCATTTTAAAGTGCACAATTCAACGGCATTATGCACATGTACGATGCTTTGCAACCATCACCGCTCTCTAGTTCCAGAACTTCATCCAAAAAGGAAACCCCATGCCCAATATCAGTCACTCCCCATTCTCCCCAGCCCATGGCAATCACAGATCTGCTTCCTCCCACCCCACACCGCTTTGAGGCATGCGTGATCTTATTTTCCCGACCAGGGATGGAACCCATGCTCCCTGCAGTGGAAGCAATGGAGCCCTAACTCCTAGACTGCCAGGGAATTCCCCAGATCTGTTTTCTGTCTCTCCAGATTCACCTATTCTGGATATTTCATAGAGATGGAATTACTCCGTATGTGAATTTTTGTCTCTGGCTCCTTTCACCCAGTATGATGTTTTTAAGGTTCATCTGTGTTGTAGCATGTGTCAGAGATTTATTCATTTTTCCGAGGTGCCTCTTATGTCATCTGTGGGTCGAGAACAAGTTGGATCCTGTCCGGGCAGTGTAGCAGCAGGGGTTGAGAGTACAAACTCTGTAATGTGGTGGCCAGTTACACCTCCTTGGAAAGTTTCACTCTGCTCATCTGTAAAATGGGGATAATAACAGCCCCTCCCTCACAGGACTATTTGCAAAGTGACTGGAGTGTGCTAAGATCTCAGCAACTGTTAGGTACTATTGTTCTTCCGTCTTGCGAATATGCCGTAATCGGTCCAACCAACCTCCTACAGCTGGACATTACGGCTCTTCCTATTTTTCTGCTTTTTCAACAAATGCTGAGACAAACATCTTTAAATATTTTAACACTTGTCCAGTTATTTCTTTAGCATAAAATCCTGGAAGTGGCATTGGCGTGTTAAAATGTTATTTGTATTATGAAATATTTCTGACACGTAGAAAAAGAACAGACAGTGAATACAATGAACTCAGGGCTTCCACCTCCCGGCTTAAAAAACAAAAAAATTACAAATAACAATGTCCTGAGTAGCTTTCCTGGTTGCATCCCTTCCGCTCTGCCCCCAGAGGTCGCCACTGGGACTTCCCCGCCCCTTATCATACCCATGCAAGTTTGTGTATAATTTCATGCGTCCACACACAACCCCTGTTTTATGTGTTTTAAAACTGCGTGCATTCGACTATGTAAACTTCTGCAACTAGCAGCATGCTTTAGGGTTGTCCAGGTTGATATACAGAGTGCTGGTTCACCTACTTTCACCGTAGTATGGTGTTCCCCTGTGTAAAGATACCATGATCCATTTAATTCATGCCTCATGTGATGGACATTTAAGCCGCTTCCAGTTTTTCACCCTTACGAACACCACTGTCGCAAGTATTTTTGTGCTTATTTTTTTGTTTACATTTTTGAGAATTTCTCTAGGGTGTACACCCGCTGGTGGAAGGTCTGCACTTTTTTTTTTTTTTTTTTCGGTACGCTAGCCTCTCACTGTTGTGGCCTCTCCCGTTGCGGAGAACAGGCTCCGGACGCGCAGGCTCAGCGGCCATAGCTCACGGGCCTAGCTGCTGCGCGGCACGTCTTCCCGGACCGGGGCACGAACCCGTGTCCCCTGCATCGGCAGGCGGATCCTCAACCACTGCGCCATCAGGAAAGCCCAGGGCTGCACTTTTAAGATTCAGACCTGCTGATAGGACTTTCCCGAATAGCTGAGTTTTTTTGTTGCTGTTGTTTTTTAAAATTAATTTTTATTGGAATTTAGTTGATTTACAGTGTTGTTTCAGTTGAGGTGAGCTTTTTTTTTTTTTTTTTTTTTTTTTCGGAACGCGGGCCTCTCCCGTTGCGGAGCACAGGCTCCGGACGCGCAGGCTCAGCGGCCATGGCTCACGGGGCCAGCCGCTCCGCGGCATGTGGGATCCTCCCGGACCGGGGCACTAACCCGTGTCCCCCGCATCGGCAGGCGGACTCTCAACCACTGCGCCACCAGGGAAGCCCCGAGCTGAGCTTTTTATAGGGTCCTCTCTGCTTGCTGGCTCCCCTTCTCCGGGTGAGGCTGCATCTCTTCTCCGGAGCTGTAGCCATCCTTATGGGGGTGGGGGTACCTGGGTTGGGGGTGTCTCCGAGCTGGGGATAGTCCCAGCTGGGGAAAGAACAGAGGGTGGGAGCCTGGAAGCACGAGTGAAGGACACCTAGGAGGGTGTTAAGGAAGACCCCTCAAAGAGGGACCAGTGTGGTCCTTATTTTATAGATGCGAGCCTGAGGCCCAGAGAGGGCAAGCCACTTCTCCAAAGTCACAGAGTGACGGATTGCAGAAACCAGCTTCATACATTCATTCCTTCAGCACAAATTAATGAAGCACCTATTCCGTGCCACGCATTGTTCCAAGAGCACAGGATATACAGCCAGCAACAAAACAAAGACCACCTGCTCCAAGTGTGGGGCTTATTATTCTGGGCGTAATTATGATGAATTACTAATTATGTTTGCCTCTAGGACTGGAGCAGAGGGGTGATCTCAACTGTGGGCGTGGGGGGGTGCCCCATGGGAGCTCCCCATGAGTCAGGGCTTTCTTCAAAGCCCCCACCTATCAATCTCCTTCTTTCTGACCCTTTCACCCACAGAGTGTATTGTGGGTACTCAAAATTAAACAGGTTATTCAGGGGAAGAGAAGGTGGTCTAGGAGTGAGGAAGAGAGCGAAAAGCCCTTTGTACCGGGCAGGGTTGTCAATAAAGTTTTGTCGCCTTGGCAACCGCTGGCCCAGACGGGCGGGGGGAAGGAGGTGCGCGCGCATTCACCCCCCCTCCCGTCCTCCCCTGCTTCTCCCTCTGGTGGTCGAAGGTTTCGCCACAGAAAAAGAACAGGGAGGTCGCGACTCTATGGTGACAGGCGGAGACCTTAGCCAATGGAAGCATGAGTCGCTCCAAGGCCAACCAATCACATACGGGCTCTGGAGCAGGCGGTACCCGCCCTCTTTCCACTTGGACCCAAATAACCCGACCCAAACCCGCGTTTCTCCCGGAGCGACGGCGCTTTCGGCCAATGAGGGCGTCGACTTTGGGCCGTGGGCGGGGATACGTCTCCATGGCAGCGCCGGAAGGACAGCGGCGGCAGCCACTGGGTGCAGTTGGCGGCTCTCAACGGCAGCGAGGGCGACGCGGAGTTTTTTAGGGGCGCTGACCGTGGGGCGGGCAGGGAGGGGCAGAGCGGAGTCCGGCCAACGGGAGCGGCGCAAGCTTCAGAGCGACTGAAGAGTGGCGGCGACCTTGGCCAATGGAAGGCCGTGACGGCCGTTGCGAGGCGGGCCCGGCTGGGCAGACGGGAGGCGCGGCGACCGTGTCTGAAGAGAGCTGGAGAAGGCTGTGGGAGGTGGTGGCAGCCGCAGCGCGGGCGCCTGAGGAGGAGGAGGAGGAGAAGCGGGTGAGGGGCGGCGCGGGGCCCGACTTCTGAGCCCCCTCTCGGCCCCCGCCCCGCGCCGCCTTGGCTCCCGGTCGTCCCCAGCCCCGACTGTCCCCCTCCCCGCCCGGCCCCTCCTCGTGTCCAGGCGCCCACGTCTCCTGGCCCTTCGGCGAGCCTCAGGCTGCTCTCGGCGCCCAGCCCCTTTCCTGTGCTTCCTTACCCAGGCCCCGCTCTCGCGCTCCAGGCCCTTCCCTGGACCCTCAGCTCGCCCTCTGACTCTACACTCCGCTCCCCGGATCTCAGGCCCTTCTCCTGCACTTTCCCTGCCTCCCCAGGCTCCTGTCTGCTTCCCCCAATTTCCCTCTGGACCTCAGGCCTTTCCCCTGGATTCTCACTGTCTACCCAGATCCTTCCCTGGAGCCCAGGCTCTCTTCTTGCGGCTCTTCTGTGCTCCTCCCTGGATCCCTAGGACTTTCCCCTGTCCCTGTTTGCTTCTCCAAGCCCCGTTCTGGAACCCCTAGGCCCCCCTATACCATCTCAGGACCCTCCCTGAACCTCCAGGTCCTTCTCTACTTTCGTTGGACCCCTGGTCTCCCTGCTAGCTTTCCTGGGATCCTCCCTGGATCCCCAAGCCTTCCCGCAGCCCTCGGTCTCCCCCGCAGGCACCCCCGCCCCTTCTCCCTGCCCCAGCTCCCTCCCTGTGGTGTTCGTATTACCCGCTTGCCCCTCTGCAGCTTCCGTTCTGTTCCAGCGCCTTCCCGCAGCGCCCCCTCTTTATTTATCCCCAGCCTGCGTGCCTTCTCGACCCCCTTTCCCAGCTGCTCTAGCTCCTGATCTCTTTCCAGCTCCCCTTTCCTCGCCGTCCCCCATCTGCTCTCCCTGAAGCACCGTGGTGTCGGTGCCCACCAGGCCCTCTGCAGTCGGGGTTAGGAGGCTTGTTTTGTTTCGTTTTGCTAATCCCCGTCTTTCTCCTCTTTTTTTATGGGCCTCTTCTGCCTCTCCACACCGTTCCTTTTCTCTCCCCCCCTCCCCCCGCTTTGTCCTCTGTGCCCCTCCCTCCCCCGGAATCCTTGGAGAGAGAGCAGGTGCTGGGATCCTTCCTCTGCTCTCCCTCCCCTCACCCGCCTCCGACTCGGGCTGCCTGGGGTTTCACCCAGAGCCTTCTGAGGACTCCCAAGGGCTGCTGGGGATGGGGGTGGAGGCCAAGGCCAGGAGAGAGTGGGGATGGGCAGAGGAACAAGCAGTTCTGGTTGGGCAGGAAGCCTGGGCTTTTTCCTTGGTGAGGGCCAGAGGTGGAGCTGCTGGGTCCCCCTTGACTTCCACCTCCTGCAGGACTAAGCCTTTAGGGTTATCCCAGACTGCCAATTAATCAGCCTTCCGTGGGCCAGCTGGCACGTTTGCGCGTGTGCGTGTGTGTGTGTGTGTGTGTGCGCGCGTGTGTGTGGTGTGTATGGGGGTCCTGGGGAATCTGCGTGTGTGTGTGCACGTGGCGGGGCTGTCATAGGTGGCTGGAGGAGATGCAGCTACTAACGATGGTGGCTGGCATTTCTTTGGGGATCTCCCCATTGTCAGAAGCACTTGTTGCATTTCATCTTCACCGAGAGCCCTGTGAAGTCAGTATTGCTTTTCTCCCTGCTTTATAGATGAGGAGACTGAAGGGCTTGCCTAAGTCTCACACAACCTATAAGTGACATAGAGCAGGCACACGCCCGGGGCACCGCCCCTGCCCCTGCCCTGAGCTCTCCACTCTCTGCAGGAGGCAGCATGGTGCCTGGGGCACCATGGGCCCCGACAGAGTGACAGCCAGGGAACTGTGTGAGAATGACGACCTCGCCACCAGCCTCGTCCTGGACCCCTACCTCGGCTTCCGCACCCATAAGATGAACGTCAGGTGAGGCGACCTGGGGGAGGGCGACCGAGGGCTCGGGACCCCTTCCTTCCACTGCCACCCCTCAGCCCCATCCTCCTCTCAGCTCCGAGTGGGGGTGGGGGTGGGGCCTGGGAAGGCCCAGAGGGAATAGGCCAAGGCCCTGGGACCCAGGCGTGCCCTCTCCCCCAGCCCCGTGCCCCCCCTGCGGCGACAGCACCACCTGCGCTCAGCGCTGGAGGCCTTCCTGAGGCAGCGGGACCTGGAGGCTGCGTACCGGGCCCTGACGCTGGGAGGCTGGATGGCCCACTACTTCCAGAGCCGGGGCCCGCGGCAGGAGGCTGCCCTCAAGACCCACGTGAGGGAGCCCTTCCCTTCCCTCCCCTCGGCCCTCGTGTTCTCCCCGTCTCCTCTGCCTGTCCTGGGTCCTCCGCCCTGTCGGGCAGACCTTCAGCACAGCTCCCCGGGACTCCCTGACTTCCTAGCCATTGGGACCATCTGAGGCAAGGCTCAGAGAATCCTAGGAAAGGAGAGCTGGGGGGCCCTCTGAGATGGAGTCTAACTTCTTCATTTGACAGATGAGGAAACTGAGGCCCCGAGAGGGGAAGTGAGTTCCCTGAGACCACACAGCGAGTCAGTGGCAGAGCAGGACTAGAACCCAGGAGAGAGGGCCGAGGACGACCCTGCCCCACGTCCTCACCGTGCCACCCCTCACCTCCCCCAGATCTATCGCTACCTCCGAGCCTTCCTGCCTGAAAGCGGCTTCACCATCTTGCCCTGTACCCGTTATTCCATGGAGACAAATGGAGCCAAGATTGTGTCTACCCGCACTTGGTAAGAGGGCAGAACATACCTCCCAGGGCCCTAGGCCTGACAGGAGGCATCCCTCCCTGGGGGCTGCTGGGGGAGGAAACCCCCTCCCTTCTGGAGGAGACTGGACACTCGGGACAGGGCCATGAAGATGTCTGTGTTGAGAGAAAGGAGGCCGGGTCTGGTCCCCCAAGACCCTCCTGGCCCACCACGACCCTGCTGGGAGATGAGATCCCCTCGAGACCCAGGCTCTCTGGGGCTGCCAAGAAAGGACTGATCTTGCACCCAGGACTGTGCCGTCTTTTTTTTCATCCCCACTGGAGCCCCTGCTGCGTAGCAATCGCTGCTGGGTACGGGGCAGGACCGTGAACAAGAGGACCCTGCCCACTGCTCACATTCTAGCGGGAAGGCAGGTGGTAGCTGAGTGAGCGCACAGGGCTGACCACAGCTGCTCAGTGAGTCCTGAGCCTGCCCGGGAATTTTGAGAGTGTTCCTGGGAGCCAGGCCTAGGCTGAGGCCCGAAGGATGAGCCAAAGGGTCTAGTGAAGAGTGCGGGGGTGCCTGTGGGGACTTCCGGGCAGAACTGGACTGCGAGAGGCCGAGGCAGTGGGCACTGGAGGCTGGAGGAACCGAGAGCGGGAGAGGATGCGGGTCAGGCTTTCAGGAGGTGGAGGGTGCCGCGCCTGCGTAGGTGTAGAGGCAACGGTGGGTGAATTTCAGATTTGGGAGCTGGAACGCGGTGGCTGGTGCGTCCCATCGATTCTTCCTGCCGGAGGCCTGGGATGAGGGGCCCCTGTCCCCAGCACTGGTGGTCAGGGAGGTGCTCACAGACCCACCACCTGGCTTCTGGGCAGGAAAAAGAACGAGAAGTTGGAGCTGCTGGTGGGCTGCATCGCAGAGCTGCGGGAGGCGGACGAGGGGCTGCTGAGGGCCGGGGAGAATGACTTCAGTATCATGTACTCCACCCGCAAGCGCAGCGCTCAGCTGTGGCTCGGCCCGGCCGCCTTCATCAACCACGGTGGGGACGAGGAGGGGGCTGGGGGGGCCGGAGGGGGCAGTGGGGGCGGGGCCGGGGGCGGGGTGGTGCGAGGAGCCAGCGGGGGAGGGGTTGAGCCCCGGCTCTCTGGCTCTCTGACCCAGTTCTCTTCTCTCCCCGCGACCCCCCAACTGGCTCCAGACTGCAAACCCAACTGCAAGGTGAGACCTGGGGACCCCCGTTCGCAGGAATGGGCACGAGGGAGGGGCTTTCTGCTCGGCGAATAGCCAGAAACTGTCCCCGGGTCTCCCCATCTGACAAAGTAGTTTCCCACCCCTGGTTGTGCAGCACTGGCGCTTGTGCGATTGTCAGAGGAGGGAGGGGCTCTGGTTAAAGTCACACTGGAACCCAGGCTGCCACCTGCTGGCCGCATTCTCCCTTCTCTGAACCTGGGCGGGGGGCTGGGCCAGTTTGGCGGGAGTGTGGTGATGGGGAGACACAAAGTGCCCCTGCCTGTGCCATGGGCCCCGGGCTTCCCAGGGAGACACCCACGGCAGCTGTGATAGCAGGAGGCTGGGGAGGGCCTCCTGGGGTGGGGTCAGAGCAAGTGCTGCCCTGGAGGACAAGGACTCTTCCCAATAGGAGGCTCTAGGAGGCCACCCCCCACCCTGTGCTGTGTGTGGAGCACGGAGCAGTGAGAGAGAGGAGTTGTGGGGAGATGGCCCCTGTAAGGCCTTGGGTGTGCGCCCTGCCAAGTGTGGGGCTCACCTGGCCGCCCTTGGGACCCCAGGGGTGTGGGGAGGGTTTGAGTCCTGGCTCTGCTGCCCTGGCCCTGTTTTCTCTTCTCGGATGGGAAACGGGGAGAACTTGCCTCCTGGGACAGTCGTGAAGGCTGGGTGTGTGGCAGCGTCCTGTGACTCTGCACACTGTTCCGTGGGTTTCGGGGCACAGACGCTGGATAGGATGGAGAGTCGAGCAAAGCTCGGTGAGGTGGGGGTCAGCCACCACGTGGTGTGGAACCGCAGGCTGCATGGAAGTGACGCTGGAGCCAGGCGTTGAAGGAGGAGTAGGATTTTTCTAGGTGTTGAGGGCAAATGGGGCCGCTTTAGGGCATCTCAGAGGGGAGGCGTCACACCGGAGAGCGAGGAGGCACAGTAGCTCCCGCCTCGTGTGTCAGCGTGAGCTGGGTCTGCCCCGTGGAGGCTCCCACGGGGTGAGTGAAGGGGGCTTGGTTCTCAGAGGCCCTGGTGCCGCTGCTCTGGGAGCTTCGGGGGTGGGCCTGGCAGGTAGCCTGGGGCAGAGCTGCGTAGGAGGTGATGAGGGGCAGCTGGGGTCTCAGGGAGGGAGGGAAAGAGGACGCCCAACACTGCCCGCTCAGGAGGTGCCGGCCAGTTGTCCTGGCATCAGGCGGGTGGGCAGGCGGCCAGGGGCACTCCCAGGTGTGTGTCAGGCTAGGATGGACAGATGGGTGGGAGTGCTGCCTCTCCCAAATGGGGAGCTTGGAGTCAGGAGCAGGCAGGCGAGAGGGGTGGCGATCCTGGACTGGGGCTGCGGGGTGGACACAGGCCTCGGGAAGGGCAGGCTGCAGAGCCAGGCAGAGGCGCACATCTCGGCCACTGAGGTGCAGGCTGGCAGGGTGTGTCAGAGGAGCCCGAGAAGGAGTGCTGGAGGGAGCAGTTCTTGTGCACGGTGCCAGGGGCTGGTTAGGTCATGTCCTGCAGGGAGGGTGGGAGCCAGCAAAACGGGGGAGGGTCAGGGAGTGCATGCTGAGGGCAGGCCCTGGGCAGGGCTCTTCCCCAGGCTCCTGGCGCTGCACATCCTAGGGGGACCCTTGAGGCCAGGGTGCCAGGCCAGGCGGGGTGGAGCCAGGCCACCCCCAGGACAGGGCGCTGAGCCTCCTGGCCCCTAGTTCGTACCTGCAGATGGGAACGCCGCCTGCGTGAAGGTGCTCCGGGACATCGAGCCAGGGGACGAGGTGACCTGCTTCTACGGCGAAGGCTTCTTCGGTGAAAAGAATGAGCACTGTGAATGCTACACCTGCGAGAGGTGGGGATGGCCTGCAGGAAGGGACACGGTCCCTGGGATCCTGGGAACCAGAAGTGCATCCTCAGGGCCCACCCCTCCCTCCCTCCTCACTTCCCTCCCATCCTTAGGAGAGGCGAAGGAGCTTTCCGACTGCAGCCCAAGGAGCCCCTGCCGCCCCGGCCCGTGGACAAGTATGAGCTCCGGGAGACGAAGCGGCGGCTGCAGCAGGGCCTGGATGGCCCCCGGGCCTGTGCCCACCCACCCCCGCTGCGCCGGGACCTGTTCTGCGGTGAGTGTGGGGCGGGGCCCTGTCCTGTTGGCCTGTCTTCATCAGCTGCCCCCCCAGCCCCAGCCCCTTCTCTGCCCTCCGCTCGTCTTGTCCCTCCTGGTACCCCCACTTGGTCCCCCAGACAGGACCTCACTCCTGAACATCCCTCTCTTCATCTGTTCCCCTCTGAAGAGCATCGGGCAGGGGTGGGGGGGGTGGCGGCTGGCCTGAGCAGGAGCTCTTCCCCTCTGAAGAGGCCCTGCTCACACAGCTGCCCTTTTCTCTCCCCACTCCCCCTCCCTTGGGCCTCCACAGCTGCCTGCCAGCCCCTGCGCCCCCCGCCCTGCGGCGCCCGCCCCGATGCCTCACCCCTCTGGCTCCAGTGGCTGCCTCAGCCCCAGCTCCGGGTGCGCCCCCGGAGACGCCGACGCCCCCAGCCCCGGCGGGCCCCGGCACCCCCCGTTCTCCGTGCTGCCCGCGTCTCCCTGCACCGATGGGGAGGCTGTGGCCCCCACTGCTGCCTGCGGGCAGAGGCCCTAGTGGCTCTGGGGCCGGCCGCCCGTGCCCGCTGGGCCCCCCAGCAGGACTGGCACTGGGCCCGGCGCTACGGGCTGCCTTACGTGGTACGTGTGGATCTGAGCCGTGTGGCCCCGGCCCCGCCTGCCACTGCCACTCCCGTCCCTGCCGGGACCCCAGGCCCCATCCCCATCCCCAAGCAGGCCCTTGCCTTTGCCCCCTTCTCCCCACCCAAGCGCCTGCGGCTGGTGGTCAGCCATGGCTCCATCGACCTGGATGTCAACGGTGATGGGCCGTGACGGGCTGGACAGGGAGGCCCAGGCTGGGAGAGGAGGGCGTCCCTCCTGGTCCCCTCTGCCCTGAGTTCTCAGTAACCGACCTCCAGAAGGAGCTCTTGGACCTCTGGGAGGGCGTTGACTTTCAACCCCAGCACAGCTCTGACCCCCAGGGCCGGTTGGTTTGGACACCCCCTGGGGATCTGACCCCTGACCCTTCGTGACTGCTGACCCCTGAGCCACCCCCATCCTAGCAGGGAGCCCTGGCCATTGCCGCCCTCCCACCCCAGCCCCAGCCTCAGGGCTGAAGGAGCTGTTCCCTCCCCACCCGCCTTCTCCTGCCCAGGGAGCAAAGCCATAAGGGGTGGGGGCCGCCCCGTGGCTTCTCCAAAGAAGCCCAGGCCTCGGGAGGAGGTGGAACTGACATGGGCTGGCGCTCCCTAGACACTGCCCTACAGAGGGGAGTCAGTGTGCTCTCGGCTCTGTGTCTGAGGTGGGGGGCGACGAGGGGGCGGCCAGGGGCATGTCCCCACCACCCCCGTGGGTCTCAGGGAGGCCGGTGCGACCTCATCTTTCTCATGGTGCTATCCCTGGTGCTACTGGGCTGTGGGGGCTCCCTCCCCTCCCCCACGCCAGAATGGGGTATGTTGGGGGATTGGAAGCACTTGAACTTTCTATTTTATTTTATTAAAACCTTGTCATAAGCAGTGCCCTGGGAAGCATTTCATCTTGATTTACATTTTGAAGTGATGTCCGTTGGGAGGGTGAGACCCTCCGCCTTGCTGGGGAGACCAGACCGGCAGGAAGCAGCCCAGACTTTGGGCCCTGAAAACTTTGGAAGGGTGGAAGGGCAGTGGGCTCTGAGGATGGCCGAGTACAGAGGCGCAAACTGTGCTCATAAAGAATGCTTTCAGTCCCATCTTCTCACCCAGGTGGGGAGTCTCCCCATTTTTCAGATGAGATTAGTGAGGTCCAGCAATTAGAGTGACTTGTCCCGGGTCACCTGGGGCCAGATCACCCTTGTCTGAAGTCAGAGCCCCTCCCAGACCTCACGTGTGTCACCTCAGTTGGCCTGGCTCTGTGAGGCCAGGACAGTGAATCTTCTTGTTTCTTCTGATCCAGTTCAGTTCTCAGTTCTCCAACCAGGGATTCAACCCGGGCCACAGCAGTGAAAGCCCAGAATCCTAACTACTAGGCCACCAGGGAACTCCCCCCATCGTCTCTTAATTCTCACCTCAACCCCCATTCTACAGAAGGAAATACTAACAGCTTACAATCAGTGAGTGCTTCCTGGTACCAGGCACCCGCTGCAAAGCGTCTTGTGGATATGTTTTTTTTGTTCATTGAGGCCTCACAGCCATTTCATGAGGACAAGCCAGGAATGTCTGAGGGTCGTGTGTGGGCTGCAGGCCCCAGTTTATCTCCTCCATGTCGACCGGCCTTGGAAAAGTTTACCCTGGAGGCTGATGAGGCCAGGCCATATGCATGAGGGACATGGGGGTGCTGAGAAGAGGGGGTGAACACACATGGAGAGGCTGCAGGAAGACTTGGGTGGGCCAAGGAGATGGCCCAGGAAGGGGCACTTCCACAGTGGACCTGGGGGTGGGGATGGGGACAGTTCAAAGCAGGTAACTTTTTTTTTTACTTTAAAATTCATATTATTTATGTATAGCCTGCTTCATTCCTTTCAGAATGAGAAAATGTGTCTTTCTTCCATGCAAATCCTACTGAACCCTCCTAGTTTTCTCCCTCAGGTTAAAAATGAGGGAGAGGGCCTCCCAGTCAGCAAGTGGTAACGAAGAGAGATGGTTGACACAGTCGCTAAAGAACTTGTCCCTCTAGACAAGCAGAAATTCATGGCTTCTCGGCAAATATGACAGCAGAGTAAGGAGGCTTAGCCTGGATGGACATTGGAGGTTCCGAGAACCTCCTGGAATCCTATTTCAAATGTAGTAACTGCGTATTCACAGGCGTGTTCTTGGCGCAGAGGGTTTAGAGCCTTCATCCAACTCTCAAAAGTGTCTGGAACCCAAAACACGAAGATTAGAAACCAGTGATCGGGGTCTCTCACTCTCAACACTACTGCTGTCTTGAGCTGCTAATCCAGTGTCACAGGACGAGGAGTGGCCTCTCAGGCCTCCACCCACGAGTTGCCAGTAGCATCCCCTTAGTGGTGACAGAAATATCTGTGATCATTGCCAAATGTACCCCTAGAGGTCAAAGCCAGCCCCCAGTGGGAACCACTGGGCTAGAGTGACAGGATGACGGGGAAGGAAGACCTCCAGGACAATAACTACAGCTGACACTGGTCGCAGGTTCTGTGCATCTGGCATCAACCTTCACAGCAGTGCTACCAATATCACCCCCCTGCCTTTGCAGGTAGTCGGGAGGGCAGGCACGTCTGCCTGAGGCCGCACAGCTGGTACGTGGACAGAGCCCGCCTTGCTGCCAGGTTTCTGCCTCAACCACCAGGTAGATGGAGCCCCAACCACGATAGGGAAGTGAGAGGAGTGTGTGTTGGGTCCAGTGAGCTGGCGGGCCCTGGGATGTTTGGGTGGAGCTGGGGCTTGGGAACCCCAGGGGGAGGGCCGAAGTGTCAAGGCTCAAGCTGAGAACCCCGTCATACACTTGGGGGCCAGAGCAAGGAAGCGGAGAATCTGGCTGGGGGAGGAGGAGGAGGGAGTTGAAAGAAACAGGAAATAATTACAGGCCAGAGTCTCAGGAAGCCCTGCAATCTGCAGTGCCTTCCCCAAAGCTTTCTAAGTTCCCCTCCTTGGGTTACTGGGACGGCAGGGAGCCAGTCAGGACATCCCAATCCTGGATCCCATTTCTCCCCTTGGGGGAGCTCTCTGATGCTTTTACCCTGTGCATGGGGCTGACCAGATGCCTGCAGGAGCTCCAGGGCCCTGTTGATGGTGTTGGTCATCCTGGGGTTGCTGATCCAGGAGGGCAGCTGACGATTGGTCACCCCCACCTCCAACATGATATTGGGCACCAGAATCAGGCCGACATGAGGACTCTGAGTGCCTCAAATTATTTACGTAGAGAACCCACACACCCTGAGGACAGCTGCACTGGACACTGTCCTGGCTTGTGACACAGCATCACCCTCCCCACGGCCCTGTGAAGTCTAGGTATCGTTATCACTGTATTTTAGGTGAGAAGGCCACAGTGCAGAGGGCTTAGGAAGTTTGTCTGGGGCCACAAGGCTGGCAAGCTTCAGGGCCAGGACTTGAACCCATTCTCAGAGCTCAACCAGGCTCTGAGATCCTTGGGATGGGAAAGAGGCAGACACCAGAGGGGAGGCTGGGGCCGTGCCCACTGGAGACTCAGGGCTTGTTTCAGCAGTGGCTTCCATGGGAGGGGGGAGTGGGTGGAGACGAGGGCCAGAGCAGTGCCTGGAGGGTTCATGGAGCAACGGGTGAAGGGCACCGAGTGGTTTTGTGATTTTGACCGGGAAGCACCTGACCCTTTCAGTAGACTGGGAGGAAGGAGCTGCAGAGGGAGGGGAAGAGGGTAAGTGTGCGGTTGATGGGCTGGGACTGGGAGGGGGTAGCAGGGAGAGGAGGAGGAGAGCAGGGATGCAGGTTGTGAGGAGGGATGGGGAAGTCAGTTTCCTTTGTCCCGGGAGGCTGTTTCGGGACAGTGAGCTTGACATTGGGGGTTTCAGGATGTGGGCGGGCGAAGATGGCCCAGGAGCCTAGGAAGAGGTGTTCAGAGCCAGAGTTTGGGGCCTGAGAGTGTTGGCCCAGCCAGCTGGAAGTGAAGTGGATCTGGCCCTGCCCTGGCTTCAGGCATCCATAGGGCAGTGGTGGCCAGAAGGGAAGCCAGGAGTGTAAGAACGTCCCAGGAGTGGTCAAGGGATGGTGGCAGGGATCCTGGCCCCAGAGGGAAAGAAGGGGGAACTGGGAGGGGCTGCTGGCCCACAGGGCGAGAACACACTGGCAGCACTGGCGCTCTGGTGAGGTCAGGAGGCTGGCTGTGGCTGCACAGGTGTCAGGCCTTGTGCTTGGATGCTACCTGGATGACCTCACCAAGTGCTCAGACAGCCGCCACCCCATTCATTCGGTGACTCAGAGCTGCCTGGACTGCGTGGCATCACGGCTTTCCTTCTTTCCTGCAGCAGCGCCACCTCTGTGCAGGCCAGAGGTCTGCAGGTCGGGGGAGGTCACATGAACGACTCACCCCCTCCTGTAGCTTCCAGCCTGTCTGTCTGAGTCCACACCCCATGCCCTCATTTGCCCCTCTGCCTCTCAGGTTGTGGTCTGAGAGAGGGGGCCCGGGGCCAAGGTTTCGGGTGGAGCCATCCTGGGAGATGGCACATCTGGGGTGTGCCCTGGGTAGGGGGATGAGGGCAGCATAGAGGGGGTGAGGGGAGTGGATGGAGCCAGTTCTCCCCTGAGCTTACCCAGCCCCTCCCATCATTCCACCCCTCCTGATAACGGGATTTTGCACCATCTCTGTTGACAGCTGGGGAAACTGAGGTGACGCAGGTCAGGGGGTTTGTCCAGGGCCACCCAGTAAGTTGTCGTATGATGAGTAATAGCCACCTTTGAACCCTGGGGTTGAATGGAGACCTCATGAGATCACTTCAGGCAGAGTCTGGGGGTCCAGGCTGCCCCAGGAGACTGACAGCTTCAGGCAGAAAGTCAAATCCACCGCCCCCCTGATGGCCAGGACTCATGCCCATCTAGGTCAGGCTAGAAGCCCCAGGCTCTGAGCTCTGTCAAGGGTCACTCCTCAGCCTGGCTCGGGGTGGGGGGGAGAGGGGGAGGGAGGTGGCTGGAGAGGTGACATTTTGAGGGGCATCTGGAATCAGGATGAATCTCAGCATTGTGGTCCCTGAGCTTGGCTGAGGGCAGGCCCAGAGCCCGAGTGGGGCGGGAGCGAAGAAGAATTTATCCTGGAGCTCTGAGCGTCCTGGAGGAGCTCGCAGTCAGGAATGGGCTGGCAGGAGAGACTGAAGTGACGTGTGTTTGATCAGAGGAGAAAAGGCTGCTCCTGGCTGTGGACAGGGCGCTCCAAAGACCTAGGGGACCAGTGCAGAGCACCCTGTTGGGAGGGGCTCATGTGATGGGGTTGGGGATGTACTGGGAGGGATGTGGAGTCAAAGGGGACAGGGGAGTGAGGGAGTGGTGGCAAGCCGGGAAGGGTGGGGAGCAGGGGAGGGAGTGATGGGGTCAGCGCTGGGTGGTATATAAAAGACTCCTTGGAACTTGAGATGGGATGGAAGGGGTGGGGCAGGAAGTCCAGGAGCCAGCTGGGGAGGTGGTCCAGGAGGGGAAGAGGATCCTGAAGGAAGAGGTGGAGGGAGGACTTGGGTGACAGGTACGTGTGGGGACTGAGAGGCAGGAGGACCCTGGAACCGTCCTGGTGGGCAAGTGTTGGGACTCAAAGAGCCAAGGGAGACCCTGCTGAGAAGAGACTGCTGCCTGCTGGAGGGGGGAAGGTGGGAAGGGGGTGGGAGCGGGGGGCTCAGCTTGCTCCTACCCTGACTGTCCTCCCTCCATACCAGCCCTGATGGAGCCCAGTCCTCCCTCACCCCTCCCATGATTAGAACCAGTAGTGTTGGCTGCAGGGCACAGACAGGGAGGATCTCCCGACGCCCCCGTGCGCACCTCACTGACCAGACATTAAGAAGAAATATCAGCAATAACATAGCTTTATTTGCAGCTTAAAGACGGGGCGGGGTTTGGGGTGGTGGGGCCCGGAAGATGAGAGAATTGGGGGTGATGACACTGATACTGATCCCTCGGAGAAGCCGCCCTCGGGCCGTTAGATTTTGCCAGCGAAAGTCCCGTCCTTGATCTCGGTCCAGCGCTGCACCTGGGGTGGGGGTGGGTAGGATGGAGGAAGGTGGGGAGCGGGCGCTTGCTCAACTCAGCCGGCCCATCCACCCTCGCCCGGCCCGTCTGTGCGCTGCCCCTCTGTCCACTCACCCAGCTCATGGGGCACAGCGCGTGGAACACGCGGAAGTAATACTCGCAGGGCTGTGTGCTTTTCCCCCGGCGCCTCATCCTCTTGACGCAGGGACGGTAGTCTGCCGAGTGGGGCGGGGGGGAAGGAGCGGGCAGGTGGGCGGGGTCGCAAGCACGCCCCGCCCCCTCCACACCAAGGCCGCGCCCTCCAGAAAGGTCCAGCTGCAGACCCGCCTCCTCCCCGCCAGGCCTCGCCTATTCTGTCACCCCACCCTTCCGTGACTTTATCGCACGCCTCCAGAATAGGCCCCGACCTTCCACTGATCGGTCCCGCCCTATCATACAAGGCCCCTCCCCTCCCAGGTAGGCCCCGCCCCTTCAGACCGTGGTCCGCTCCACCTCCAACCCCAACGGTCTCCGCCCCCGCGGCGAGTCCAGGACCCTCTCCTCGTCCTCAGGTGGGGCGCGCCCCTTCCTGCCTCCCACCTTCTCTCACCCGCTCCCCCTAACTTGGCCCGCGAGGTTTTACCCAGCAAGTTCTGGTAACAGTTACGGGTCTGGTTCTGCTTGGGGAAGCGCGGGTCGAAGGGTGCCGTTGGCCATCTCCCCTTTTAGGGCTTTGGGCAATCAATACCCAACATCCACGAAGGCGGCGTCTCCTGCGGGGAGGGATGGGGTTCTGTGGGGCCTAGGGGGCGCCCCTCGCTCCGACCCGCACTCAGCTCCTGACCCCCACCACGAAACCCAGCCCCCGTTCCCACCCGTCCTGCCCTCACCAGGCTGATGTCAGCGGGTCACTGGCTCAGTTGTGCTTGTGACTCCGTCCGGGGACCCCCTCGCTTCTGAGTCTCGAGGGTCCCAGCCCAGGAAAAACACGACCCTCCCGGTCGGATTGGCTGGGACCCCCGGAGCCCCAGCCAATGGACGCCGTTGCGTTGGGACGCGGGGCGGGGTCGGTGTGGACCCGCCTCCCCCGCCGCGACTCCCACCTCCGGCCCGACACCCCCGCTTGGGGCCGGCGCTCACACACAGGTACCCGGGCGCTGCTCTTGCCGAGTCTCAGGCTCATGCTTTTAATCTCTGCGAAACTGGGCCACCACGCGGGCTCTCCCTCGACCCGCCCCCCGCCCCCCCAATATATAAAGATATAGATAGCTCTGGTCTCTACCGGAGGAGCATCCCCGCCCGGCCTTTTCAGCACCCTGATTCTTACAGTAGAGGTGCACAACACCTAGGGGCCTGCGAGGAAGAGGAAAGAGACAGGGTGGGGTCCGGGCTCCTGGACGCCAGCGCCAGGTATAAGGCTGATCTGCAGGGTTCAGGGGCTACCTGGCCCCGCTGGGCTCCTCTGGACACTTCGGCGACTGAGGTTGAGTTCCCCGCATCCCGCTATTGAGGCCGCTGGGAACCGTGCATGCTGCAGAGAGAAAGCCAGAGAGGGCTTTGGGGGATCGGCAGGGAGAGAGTAGTAACTGCTCAATAAATACATGCTGACGGGGGGGGGGGGGGGGGGGGGGGGCGTGGTCCTGCTCCAGGGCCCGGCAAGCCTGAGCTGGAATCCACGTTTCCACCAGTGTCCCTCCTAGGTTTCTCTCCCTCCTGCCTCCTTAATATCAAGTCTGACTCTGGATCCTTTGCCCCAACATCCAAACGCACTAATATCTCTTTCCTCTTAAGAAGCCCTCTTTTGTCCCACATCCTATACCAGCTTCCTCTTCAGGTCCCTCCTCCCCTTCCAGCAGATCACTTGGAAAGAGCTGGTCTACTCCTCCTCTCCGATTCCCCTCTTTACATACATATGTATGTATACAAGTAGTGGGAAAATACACATCCCATGAAATTTACCATTGTAACAATTTTAAAGTGTACAATTCAGTGGCATAAATTACATTCATAATGTTGTGCAAGCACCACCACTACCTAGCTCCCAGGACATATTCATCACCCCAAAAGGAAACCCCAAATCCATTAAGCAGTCACTTCCCGTTCCTCCCATCCCTTGCAGCTTCTGGCAGCCACCAATCTGCTTCCTGTCTCTTCGGATTTGCCTCTTCTGGACATTTCTTGCAAACGAAAATTGTACACTATGTGGCCTTCTGTGTCTAGCTCCTTTGGCTCAGCCACATGTTTTCAAGAGTTGTAGCACGGTGATCCACTTCCTGTGCTCCCTTAAGCCTGCCCCACTCAGGTCTTCGTCCCCACCAGGTCACCTCCTTGCTGTTACATCCAGAGGTCCTCTCTCTCCTGTCTTCCTTCACCTGCTCGTGGCATCTGACACGGCTGCCCTCACGATGCTCCTCACTTTCTTCACCTGGTGTCCAGGATGCTGTTCAGTGTTCACTCTCTGACTATGGTTCCCCTTTCCCTAAACACCTTGGCCTCTGTCTCCACCTGCAGTCACTCGCTGGTGACCTCCAGTCTCATAGCTTGCAGCAACCATCCATTTGCTGATGATTCCCCAAATCATTCCAGACTCACGTGTCCAGCTGCGTACCCCGCATCGTCACCTGACATCTCAGAATCAAGATGTCCAAAATGGAATTCCTGATCTTGTCCCTGACATCTACTCCACTCACAGCTTCCTTGACTGCTGCATCTTCCCAGTGGCTCAGATCCCAAACCTCAATGCCATGACAACATGCCCAATCCATGAGCTGATCCGTTGGCTCAACCATCAAAGTATCTCTGGAACCCCACCACTTCTCAATACCTCCATTCCTTCCCCTCTTGTCCAAGCCACCATCATCTTGTTCCTGCCTCCCCACTCTTCTCCTGGCAACCACCCTTCCTCCTCTACCTTCTCCACACTTCAGCCAGAGAGAGTCCTTTCTAACATACAGCAGCTCCAGCCGTTCTGCTCAAAACCTCCAGTTCGCTCAGCATCAAACCCAAAGTACTTAAGATGGCCCCACATGATGGTGCCACCCTCGTGACTCCTGTGACCACAATTCCTACTCTGGGCTGTCCTGGAGCTCCCTCTTGGTCCAGCACATCGTGCACATTCCTGCCTCAGGGACTTTGCAGTGGTTGTTCCTTCTGAAGGGAACGAATTTCCCCAGATGTCCACATGGCTTCCTCACTCCCCTCCTTCAGATCTTTACACAAATGACACTAGCTCACTGAGGCCCTCCCGGACCACCCAATCCAATACTGGAAGCTGCCTACCCCCACTCGTAGCCCTCCCTACCCTGCTGTTTGCCCGGAGCCCTATCAGCTAATAATGTACAATATAATTACTGTGGATTTTGTCAGAGTTCCCAGCTTCAGCACTACTGATACTTTGTGGAGGATCATACTTTGCTGTGGGGCACCATCGCATACATTGTGGGATGTTGAGCATCGTCCCTGGACTCTACCCAAAAGATGCCAGGAGGACCCCCTCCCCAAATTGCTCAATGCCATGTCCATAGTGCATAGAATGATGCCTGGCACGTAGTTGACACTCACTATACACTGAGAGCACAAAGGAAAGTGGAAAAAGAAGGAATGATCCTCTCTACCTCATGGATAACAGAGTTGACAATACACGTTAGCTGTCACCCCAAATACCTGGGCGAAGGAGCAAAGATGCCCACTTCCTCCTTTATCTTCTCCACCTTGGAGACCATGTCCTTCATACTCTCAATTTCCAAGAGAGTGGGCAAGAGAATCTCCAAAGATGACCCCACTGTGGCCATGGGGCACTGGTCCAGCACCCTCTTGGGTTCTTGAGATACTCTCCTGGGCTGTTGGGAGACCCTGGCCTCCATCTTTGAGACAGGGGTCAGAGAGGTAGGAGACTCCGTTACGTCCTCCCACCTCGCTGAGGGCGGAGAGATGGGAGTCAGGGAGGCAGCATTCACCTTGGGGCTGCTGGTGGCACGCTTGGGGAAGGGGGACGCTTTGGAAGGCCCCTTTGGGTCCCGGGGCACCTCCTCCACCTCCGCCCATGGATACGTGTTCCCCTTCGCCCAGGCCCCCAACTGTGGCTGCTCCCTGACCACCACCGGCATCTCCTCCAGCAAGGACACCTTGGTGGTGCTGAGGGGTACCGTGTCCATACTTGGCATGGCAGACCCCTGCTGGGTTGAGAGCCAGGAGGGCAGATTGAACAGAGCTGATCTCAAGGAGGGATTCTTGGAACTGGCAGTGATCATCAGCTTGGCACGGGTGAGCCCTTCCACTGAGAAGGGCCCGGTCTGCCCCTGGGAGGCTTCCTCGATGGCCAGCTCCTGGGTCTTGATCCACTTCTGCTGCTGCCCCACCTCCTTGGATTTGAAGCCCAGCATGTCCAGAGAGATCTCCTCCTTCATCCTGCGGACTTTGTCCTCCAACTTGCCCTTGCCCTTCAAGCCATCCGCGGTGACATCCTGGGCTCTGCTGACCAGGACTTCCTCCGACTCCTTCTCGGTGGTGGTGAAAGGCAGCTCCAGGGATGTTTTCTGAGTCCTCACCTCTACTATGTTTGTCTCCTGGGTGCCCATCAACACCACGGCTCTGGCTTCCCTTCAGGCTTGCTTTTCTCAAGCACATCTCCTCCGTGACTTCCCGCAGGCAACACGCCAGTGGTGGCAGGGTCCAATGTCATTTGGTATTGGGTAGGTAAGGTCAGAGCCTTATGGGACGGGGTAGGTAGGAACACAGATTTTCTGTTTGGAGCAGGGCGGGGACACAGCCTTCGGGGGAACAGCAAGTGTACGCGCGGCCTTCTGAGATGGGGCAGGCATGGCTGGGGCTTTGTGGGGAGTAGCCAATACATGTGTGGCCTTCTGAGATGGGGCAGGCGTGGCTGGGGCCTCGTGGGGAGTAGCCAATACATGTGTGGCCTTCTGAGATGGGGCAGGTGTGGCTGGGGCCTCCTGGGGAGCAGCAGGAAAAGCTGGTGCTTTCCGGGATGGAGCAGGTACAGCCAAGAACTGGGACTGGTCAAGGATGAATGGAGCCTTACAAGAGGCAGCAGGGATGGCTGGGGGCTTCTGGGAGGGCGGCAGCCACAGTCTCTGCACGGAGTCCAGAGGCCTGGCCTGTTCGTTGCACCTGTGGAAGTCAGGAGGGTAGGTGGCTGGGCAGAGGGAGGACGTGGACAAGGTGCTGGCCTCCGGGTCCATCAGGTCGTCCATGTCCTGTTGCCACGGGTACATATGCAAGTGATCACAGGAGCCCAGCAAGGGCATTTCAGGGCTGTCCTCTGAGATACAGAGTGAAGGGGTCTCAAGTAAACCTGCCAGGTATGTGGCCCCCTCAGAATTAGAGCAACCCTGTAGGTAGATGGAGGGGAGGGGAAGGATGGTCAAGGCCAGTGGAGATGCCCAGACCCAGGCTCCCAACCCCCTCCTCCCTCAGACCCAGGTTCCAGGCCCCCAGCCCCCTCCCCCCTCAGACCCAGGGGTCCAGACCCCCAACCCCCTCCTCCCTCAGACCCAGGGGTCCAGGCCCCCAGCCCCTCCCCCCTCAGACCCAGGAGTCCAGGCCCCCAGCCCCTCCCCCCTCAGACTGTGAGTTGCCCTCCTCCCTCTGATTCTAGAGTTGGCCCCGGCTCTCAGTATATTCGAAGCCTTGGAAGAGGATGCCATGTGGTCAGGTGTATTGGAAATGATGCTGAAGATGGTCCGAAAGGTGATGCTGGGCTTCTCTGGTGGGGTGGGGCGGAAGAAAGCAGTCTGAGCTCTCAGCAGAAGGGTCAGAATTTCGGGGTCCATTCATGGAGGCAGAGGGAGGGGGGTGTGCTCACCGGAAACTTGGATTTTGGTTTGCGGTCTCTCAGGGAGAGGTCCGGTTGGGACCTGTAAGGACAATTTGGTGTGACTTTGGCGGCTTCAGCACTAGGATCCCCACCCTTCCCCCCTGCCCTGCAAGGCAGCAAGGCCCCAAGGCTACTTCTTTTCTGTAGATTTCTTTCTTGCGTCAGCTTGCTCCAGCTGTGACCAGCCTAGCGGCACGGAGTCACCCAGGGCCTGAGACTTGAATTTGCGCCTGAGGGTCTGGCAGCGGGAGGAGGGAGGGCAGTCAGGAGGTGCAGCCCTGTCAGCCTTTTCCCCTCCAGGCCCACCGGGGCCGCTCACCTTGGCCTTCCTCTGTCTCTGAGTTGTCAGAATCTTGTAAGGAAAGGTGGGTTCGACAATCATGACTGGAAAGGCAGGGGGACACTTCAGGTCAAGGACCCCAATGGGGATGACACGGTGTGGGGGGAGGCCCAGAGGGGACTCCTGGTGGGCTCAGTCAGGGGAGAGAGGGGTATGATGCTGAGGCTTTGTCCGCGCCTGGTGGAGGAGAAGCTGAGACTCAGGGAAGAGCCTGATGGACACCCAAGCCAGCTCACCTGAACGTCTGTGGTGAAACGGGTCCTGTGGACAGGAAGAGGGGCAGTGAGGAAGGGTGAGATCTTCCTGGTTTCCACATCTCCATTACCTACCCAGCCCAGGACTCCAGGGCCCCAGCCCCTCCCCCCTCAGACCCAGGACTCCAGGCCCCCAGCCCCTCCCCCCTCAGACCCAGGTATCCAGCCCCTGTTCTCTCCCCCCTCAGACCCAGGGGTCCAGGCCCCCAGCCCCTCCCCACTCAGACCCACGTATTCAGCCCCTGGTCCCTCCTCCCTCAGACTCTGGAGTGCAGGCCTCCTCCTCCTTCAGAGCCAGGGGTCCTGGCCCCAGCTCCATTCCTGGGGCTCCTGTACTTCTGGCTTTTGGTCTTGGCACCCTCTCGAATCTAGAACCATAGCTGCCCCCAGGGGTCTATGGGGTCAGAGCCCACCTGGAGGTGCCACGTGGCCCGGGTCCATGGGGGGCGTGTGGAGGGTCCTGGGGGCCCAGGAGGGGGCGGGCTGCCCGAGCAGGTTGATGAGGCGGATCCAGCGGTCAAACAGGAAGCTGACCTCATTGTCAGGGGCGTCCAGCTCCAGATAATAGCGGCAGCCCATGACCAGACGCAGCTTCAGGTGCCAGGCAGACAGGTCGTGGACGTAGAGGTGGGCCAGGTCCAGCAGGATCATCCTAGCAGAGGCAGGAGATGGAAGCGGAAGAGCAGGAGATGGGGGCGAGGTGGCAGGGGATGGGGGGATGGTGGCACCTGGTGAGGACGAGGCTGGAGCGCTCCCTGCCCGCGGGGGGCTGGGCCACCAGCAGGATGTCTGGCAACACCAGGCCTGGCAGGGAGGCGGCCACGCCCGTGGTCACTCGGTTGGTTCTGTGGTGCACATACACTGGGGCCCCTCGACTGGTCACCTGGGGATCCAGGGAGAGGGGCTGGGACCACTCCTTTCTCTTATGCTCCTCTGGCACCTCCACACAGAGCTCCACCCCCCAGCCCCCCAGCTGCCTTGTGCCCTCCTGGGCCCAAATCCCCCAGCCCAGGGGGTCTCCCTTCCCTCCTGCCCCTCTCTGCCCCCAGGGCACAGGGAGCCAGGGACCTGGACAAAGTTACTCTCGAACACGGGCAGCGGGCGGAGGGGCAAGTACTCGCCCTTCTGGAGGGTCTTCTGCAGCTCGCCCAGGGTGGGGACCCACTTCAGGGGGCCCTGGAGTGGCTCCCAACGCCTGATGTTCCAGAGCCGGTCCATGATGGCTGCAGAAAGTGTCGGTCACCCGGGACACGGAGGCAGGGTGCCGGCCCCCCAGCCCACCGGCCCCAGCCCCTCGAGCTTCAGCGGTTCCAGAGGGTGGAGCTTCCCCAGGGCTTGGACATGGCCCTGCAGAGGTGCTCAGCCCTGGCCTGGGGGAGGAGACTTCGGTGGAGGAGATTTGTGACCTCATCGGACACAGCTGCAGCTCTTCCTGGGAAGTCTCCAGGGGCCTTCAGCTCCCTTCCCCTCTAGGAACCTGTCCTGGAGTCTTGAAGGCTGGGGTGGGTGAATCAGAAGCCCTTGCTCCAGACCCAAACTAAGGATGACCCGGGGCCCTGGGAGGGGCCATCTGGGATGTTGTAAGTGAATAATTAAACAAAAGGGTTTCTGACTCTTAAGAGGGGAGGCCTGAATTACAGTCCCAACTTGCCACTGACCCATGTCTACACCCTGGGTAAGGTCTATACCCCCAGGAGCCTCAGTTTCCCTGTATCTAACTTGTTTGTGTCCGTGGCAACAGTTGCTCTACATTGGTTATAAAGAAAGGGACATGAGGTTTGGAATAAGCCGGACCTTTGGCAAAATCATATTCTGCCTCTCCCTAGCTGTGTGGCCTTAAACGACAGGCATCCCTGCGGAGCCTCAGCTTCCCTCATCTGTAAAATTGGGGGGTACTGGAGGATGCACGGGATCCTGCAAGTAAAACCCCGCACTTAAGGCATGGCGCAGAGCAGGCGCACAGTGAATGGCCATTCCTGTCCCCTTCTGAGGGCTTTCAGGGTGGGGGGTGCTGATGTTCTGTCATTCTAAATAGAGTGGTTATTATTTTTTCAAGTGTCATGCAAAATACACGGTCATTGTAAAAATTCTGGAAAATACAGAGAAGCACAAATAACGAAAGTCACCCACAATCCCACCTCCACCTTGTACCCTGAGGTGGCCATAGTCAACACTTTGGTGTATTTCCTTCTAGGATTTTTAAATAATCCATGGATTATATGTATCTATACAAAATGGGGATCACACAGTGGTTTGTAGCCTTGTGGCCTGCTTCTTCTATGCCTAAAGCAGTCTCTGTAGCATCCCTCTTCATGGCTGGTGTATTCCATCACATGGATGCACTGTCATGTATATAACCATCGCCTACTGTTGGACATCTAGGTTGTCTCCAATTTGCTGTTGTAAACACTGCCGTAATGAACAACCTTGAGCCTGCAGCCTTGCCCTGTACTAGTACTGTTGGTCACAGGGTAACCTTCTGTAACTATCCATTAAATATTTATTTATTGACTGTGAGACTAAGAACTCACAGTCTCTGGGGGACTGATGGTTCCTCTACTTCCCTGTCCACGGAGGGCCCCCCAAGGACCCCAGCATCCAGCCCCTGGCCCCCAGAGAAATCACCTCTAAGTGGATGTGTATGACAAATTTAATTCCCTCTTCTCTATCTCACAAAAGGTTCTCACATTTTTGTACAAAAACCCAGGCCTCCTTTTCCCCTCCCTCCCCACCCCAACACAGAAAGTAATTGTTTAATAAATAATATATGCTCCTGCCCAAGCCGAGAGGGGTGGGGGTCAGGGAGACACTGTGGCCAGACTTCTTAGAGATCCAAGAATCCGGGACCCCAGTTCCCTCCTCCTCAGGGACCCCCGAGTCCACCTGCCTCCCACCCACCCCCTTAAATAAATAAGTATAAATAAGGCACAGATGCCCCCCTGCCCAGGTCTCCTGGAGGGATCGTCTCTAACTAGAGGGAGACAATGGTGAGGGCGGAGTCCTCTGGCTGCCACGCCCCCAGTCCCGAAATAAATAAATAAATAAGGTCTGGCTTTGAAGGGCGCTGGTGGCTCTAGGTGGAGGGTCACAGCCGAGTCTTCAGCAGCAGCAAGCCCCGCACAGCCCAGTCGAGCGTCAGGTGCAGCCCCCCAAGGATGGCATGGGCCGCCCGGACGCCTCCCCAGGGTGAGGCCGGGGGAGCCAGGGGGGGTGCCGGTGGGTCTGGGGGCGCCTGGGGCAGGGCCAGGCGGGACATCTGTCAGGAGAGGACAGAGGGTTAACATCAGGCCAGGGGTGCAGTTAGGGTCCGGAGAAGCGGGAATTTGGAGCCTGTACTGAATCAGGGTTGGGGAGGTCCAGCTTGCATATTTCCACTGTGTCTCTGGCCTGTGAGGTGGGGTGTCTGGGTTGGGAGTTCTTCAGGACGTTGGGTTCAGAAAATTGAGGCTGGGGCCAAAAGGTGGGGGTCTTAAGGCTGGGGTTCTAGGGCCAAGTTCAGAGGGCTGGAGGTGAGGTCTGTAGCAGCAGGGCCAGGATCCTGGGGCCGAGGTCTTAGATGTGGGGTCTCATTGTAGGATCAAGCTCAGGGACTCATGTGTGAGAGGTGGGGTCTCAAGTCTGGGGTCTCAGAGCTGAGAGTTGGAATTTGAGTTCCAGGGTCTTTGGGGTCACCAGAACCAGGAACCGGGGTCTGAAGTCTTACAATCTCACGGTCTTGAGTCTGGGGTTTTAAAATTCAGGGTCTTGGGGTCTTAAGGGCTTACAACCTAGATCTGAGCTCTTGGGGACCCAGGACTCAGGGTCTGGGGTCTTCTAGTTTGAGATCTCAGGGTCCAAGTCCTTGAGATCTGAGGTTTGCAGAGCCAGGGTCTGCAGTCTGGCTTTAAGTCACGGTGCATCATCTGAGGGTCTGGGGTCTTGATGTGTCAGGATCTCAGGGCCAGGATATGGGTGGGTCTCAGGGTCTGGAGGCTCAGAATATCCTGGGCTTGGGGTCTGGATTCCTCCTGTTTTGGGACCGGGGTCTCCAGGTCTTGGGGTGAGGGTTTGGATTCTCAAACCTTAGGGCTTCAGGATGGGAGTCTTGGAGTCACAAGACCATGGGGTTTCCGAGTCTCAGGGTGAGAGTTTAGAGTTTCCAGGCAGGATTTTGGAGTCTGGGGTCTCAGGGACACAGGGTGAGGGTCTCGGAGTAGGCCTGGGGTCTGGGGTCCTGGGGTCTCAGAGCCAGGTGATCGTACCAGGAGCTGCAGCCGGCGCAGCAGCCGGTCCAACCGGGCCTGCAGGGCGCCTAGATCGGGCTCCAGGGTCCGCAGGGAAGGGCCTCCTGCCCGGCGCAGCCACTGCACATGCCTTAGGTAGGAGAACAGGTCTGCCCGCAGCCGTGTCAGCACTCCCGGGAGCTGGGGGACGGGCGGGGTGGGGAGTGGCGTCAAGGAGCACCTGGCACCTGCCCACTCCAGCCCCTAACCCCCTGCACCCCCTTCACCGCCCAACTCCCACCTTTGACCCATCCCCTGCCCTTACCTGCAGGGCTCCCAGCGCCCCCGCACTCATGGCCAAGGTGGGGAGGGAATCCAGGTTGTGGTCTCCGTCAGCTGGGAATTTGTCTCTCTTGGGGGGAAAGAAGCCGTGAGAGGGACCCTGCCCAGCTCCGGGGGACGCTTCATCCCCCACCACGAGCCCCGGACTCCTTTCTCCCCCGTCTCTGCCACCGTGGTAGCCCAGACGCCCTCCCCGTTCTCGGTCTTGGCCCCAGCCCATCCCCTCCAGGCTCTCCTACCAGCTGTGCGGCCAGCTGCCGAGTGTCCGCCAGGAGAGAGCGGGTCAGGAGGACGGCGCTGTCCAGCTCAGCCCGAGGGTCTGGGGAGGCCCGTGGGGGGCCAGGAGGTGGCCCCGGGGCAGCAGCTCTACCTGGCCACAGGCTCAGCGCGACCAGGACCAGGCAGCAAACACCTGAGGGAGGCAGAGGACAGAAAGGAGGCTCAGGCCCGACCGGGGGGTCTGAGGGAGGAGGGGCTGGGGTGGGGGTCCTGAGTCCCAGGGCGGAGCGCCCAGGGCACGTCGCAGGGCCTGGGCGGGTTTTTCTCTCTCTCTCTGGCTCTGGTCGCCCCGCCCGTCGGAGCAGACGCGCCCCGGGGCGGGTAGACGGGCCGGGCGTCTCCCGTCCGCCCCCGGACGCCGGAATCTGGGCCCCGGGGCGGGGCAGGAGGGGGGAGACACAGGCCAGAACCTGCCCCCTCCCGAGGCTCAGGAGCCCGAACCGGACTGAGAGCAGGGGAAGGAGACCTGGACAGAGGTCCGGGGGCCTTGACCCCTCCCCGGGAGACCCCCGCGTAGGCCCCACCAGAGTGGACCGCGGAAGGCCGGGCCGCAGCGCCGGGGATACCCCACAGCACACCTGGGCGGAGAGAGGCAGAGGCGCGGGCGCGCCGGGCTCGCGGCGGGGAGAGAGGGACCCGGCGGTGCTCAGCGCGGGGGCTCCGGCCCGCTCCCTCCGCGGCCGCCCATCCCCCAGCGGCCCCGCCCACCCCGCCCGCCAGCCAATCAGCGACCCCCGGGCCGCCCCGCTCCCGCAGCACACCCCCAGCCCGCCCCCTGGGCCCTCCCAGGCCGCGGTCTGTCCGCCCGTCCGTCCGCATCCGTCTGGCTCTCCTGTTTCTGTCTGCACCCCTGTGTCTCCCTCTGTCTTTCCTCCCCGTAGCTGGGGTCGGTGTTCTGGGCTTGCTCTCACCTCCTTGGCCTCTCTGCCTCAGTTTCCCTCCCGGAGCCTCTCTGTTGAGGTCCCTGGGAGTCTGCGTCTCTCGGTCCCCGCTGACTCCCTGGGGGTCCCGGGCCCTTTGGGATCACCCCCTGGCCTTCGTCTGTCTCTGTCTATGAGTCTCCATTTCTCTCTGCCTCGCGCTGCCCTGCCGGTGTCTCCGCGTCTCTGATCCGTCCTTTCATGTCTCGCTCTGCCCGTCCCTTCTCTAGGCCTCCTGCTTTCTCTGAATCTCCTTCCCGCTCGCTCCGTCTCCGCCTCCCCATTGCTCCCTCGCTCTCCTCCGTCTCTCGGTCCGATTCCGCTGTCTGTCTGCTCCCCACCCTTCCCGCCGACGGTCCCTCCCTCCTTCCTCCCTGTCCCTCCTCCAGGAGCTTGAACCAACTTACTGTTCATGTCCCCACAGGGCAGGGGTTCCCCAGGGCAGGGGGCAGGGGGCTGGGGGCCTTTAACCCTTCCCTGTCCGCTGCCGTGGGAGCCCTGGGGGTCAGCTGGGCCTCGGCCTGGGGAGGGGAGGCATGTGCGTGTGAGCAGCGAGGGCCGCGGCAGTGAGGGAGTGTGTGCGCCTGGGGGGTTATATAGGGGGCCGGGGCGGGCGGGCGGGGGGCAGGCGGCAGGGGAGGGCGGCCTGACACATCCTGACTCACCCTCCCTGCCTGCCTTTTCCATTCCGACGGAGCCGGCTGCCTCGCAGGGCTCACGCCGCCGCGCTCGGAGGAGGGCACGGAAGGAAAAGTTGGAAAAGTTGAAAAGGGAAAGGGGGGGTGGTCGGAGAGGGGCTGGTGAGGTCATTGGCGTCCCCTCCCTCCACCTCCTCGGCCGGCCGCCGCCGCCGGGGCAGACACGCGCAGCTCAAGAGCTGGGGCCTGGCTGCGGGGTGGGGGTCCAGCTGGACCAGGACAGGCAGAGAGATGGAGAGGCAGGGGGTGATGCAGACGGGGTAGAGGTGGCAACGGGACCACAAGACGCAGGCCTGGGGGGGTGAGACGGAGAGAGACTCCCAGGGACAGAGAGAGATGGAGAGGCCGAGACCCAGGCAAGGAGGTAGAGACACACAGAGAAATGGGGACATGGGACAGAGGTGGAGAGTCTGAGGTGCAGAGATGGAGACAGCCAAGGAGACACGCTGCAGAGGCAGAGAAACAGGAGAGCAAAGTGAGGTTTGAGGGGCACGATGAAAACAGCAGGAGATGTCTGGAGAGACCCAGAGAGACCCCCAAAAGGAAAAGGGACAGAGAAAGGCATGCCAGAAAGAGGGGAGGCAGGCAGCAGAAAAGAGATACACAAGGCAGGGTGACAGAGATGGAGAAGTCCCAAGGGGCAGAGATCCTCTGAGAGATGCTGATGCTGAGATGACGAGGACTCAGCAGTGGGGACTGAGAGAGGGGGGCCTTTCTCCAAGAGACACGTTGGAACATGGTGAGAGAGGACCAGAGGCAGAGAGACAGGGACCAAGAGAAAGAGGCATCGAGACACCCAGTAGAGGTGAGACCTCGGGCACATGGCTTCACCTCTCTGTGCCTTGGTTTCTCCATCTGTGAAATAGGGATACCCCGGGCACGACCCCCTCCCAAAAGCCTGTGTGAGGATACAGTGAGTTCACGCCTGTAAAGCACACAACCAGCTCTCAGTAAATGCGAACTATTGCTATTCTCACCGTTGATTTTTATTAACATATCCAGGGAGACGGAGGAAAAGAGGGAGCCCCTGGGAGAGATGGAGATGGTGAGACACGGAGAGAGCAGCTGGGATGGGTGGGGGGAGCTGGAGACCAGGACATGGCAGGGAGGACACCACGCGGAGAGGTGGAGAGGTGGAGATGCGGAGAGGGGTGGGAGCAGGGGTGGGAGACACAGACTCAGGGGGACGGTGGTGCCAACACAGACGCACACAGGGAGTACCAGGTACATGGAGCAGAGGTGGCCCCAGGGATTCACGGCAGAACGAGTGAGGGACCATGACAGGAACCCAAGTCCCCAGGAGCACCCCAACCCCCAGGATAAGGGTGGCAGAGAAGGGTGGAGGGTAGTGAGAAGACAGAAGGTGACAAGGACTTCCAAAGGTCTTCCCGCAGACACCCCTCCCCCCCGCCCCTGAGACCGCTGAGCTGGCAGGGGGGCTCTGAGGACGAATGCTGGCTGAAGTCCTCCCCCTCCCATCCCCCACCACTTGGGGGGGGCAACTGCTCAGGTCCCCAGGGAGGTGAGGTCATAGCCCCCCCATGGTGGGACATGACCTCATCGCCTCAGGTAAGAGCTCCCTCTGCCTCTCTGTCATGGCCACCCCTGCCAGGGCCCCCCAGGGGCCCTCCCCAGCCCCTACTCATGCTGGGACCCAGGCCTCTGACCACTGGGTCTCCACCCCTCAGGGGGCCTGTTTCCGGCTGAGTCAGCGTGGGGGGGCCCAAGGCTGCGTCAGTGAAGGGAGAACTGACGTAGCCCCCCCCCCCAAGACCGGTGGGGCCAGCCAAGGTGACTCAGGCCACCAGCCTGGGAGATGGACTGGTCTGAGGGGATGGGGGACTGAGCCTGGGGCCAGCCTGAGAGCCACAGTAGGGATCTGATGATGGCAGCCCCTTCCACCTCCGGGGGAACTGGGGCTGCCGGCCCCAACCCCATTGCTCTAACCTAGGAGTCCAAGAGCCCAGCCCCTCCTCCCTCAGACTCAGGAGTCCAGGCCCCCAGCCGCCTACTTCCTCAGATCCAGGGGTCCAGCTCTCAGTCCCCTCCTCCCTCAGAGCCAAGTGGCAGGTGTCCAGGTCCGAAACCCTTGTTTCAAGAAAGGTAGAGAAAACTTGTGGCCATTCTGCAATTTGGGGAGTGCTCTGTTGGGGAAGGTCAGGGGTCTAGGCATGGGTCATCAGTCCCCGACTAGTGACAGTACCCTCGGCCTGCTTCGGCCCTCTCACCCCGGGGATGCGGGGTCATCTTTCCTCACTGTGGCAGCAGGAGGCCGTTGGGTGCAGGACAGGAGGGTGGGGGTTACTCAGGACTCCTGGGTCTTCCCCAGGGTTGGGGACACTCAGACTACTTCTGTGTAAAGGAGAGCAAGAAGGAGAGACAAAGACAGAGACACGAGTAAAGAGATGGAGAGGCAGGGTAGGGGACTCACAAACAATGACAGGAGATGACTGTGACAGAAAGAGACAGGAGCACAGAGGCCAGAGTGAGAGACAGAGATGCAAAAAAAAAAAAAAATTGTGACCTATACAGACGCAGAGACAAGCTCAGGGGCTCAGAGACAAAGACTGGGGTTGACACGGAGCTGAGACTCTGAGGGGTGATAGCCGTGGGGGGAGATGCCACTGGGATATGACGGGGGACCCCAGGGGGTCCTTGCTCATGTGCTGGCCCCTGGGTGAGGTGGAGCTGGCTGGTGTGAGGTCAGCAGGTCCGAGTCTGTGTGTGTCCGTCTGTCTGTCCCTGGGGGGTCCTGTCTGGCCCCTGGGGGGTGACGGGGCAGGCGGGCCGCAGAGGCGGCCCAAACCTGTCATTAGTGGTGAGGGCCGTGACGGCGGCCCCCCCCAGCCCCAAGCCGCGGTCCAGGGCCCTGCGGCTCCGCCCCCCCACCCCCTCCTTGATCCCTGAGGAATCCCGGGAATTGGGAAGTGGGTCCAGATGATGTTGACACAGGAAACGGTCAGCAGCTGCCCGGCCTCAGCCCCACAACCCCTCTGACCCCCACCCCCGGCCCCCTGCCGAGCCCCTCGGACCTGTGTCATCTCTGACGAAGGCAACCCTGGGCCCACTCAGCACCCACCAGGATGTTTACGGGAGATGGGTAGGGCGGGAGGCAGCCTCAAAGGGCTTCTTGAGAAATGGGGTCTGGACTCCTGGACAGCTGCCCTCAGACCTAGTCCCCTTCCCCCTCCTCCCTCAGACCCCGGGGTCCAGATGCCCAGCCTCTCTTCCCTCAGACCTGGGAGTCCTGACCCCAAATGCTCTCTTCCCTCTGATCCAAGTATCCAGACCCCCAGCCCCTCTTCCCTCAGACTCAGGATCTGGACACAAAGACACACCGCCCCAGGAGAGCTGAGTCCCCTCCTCACTGGCTGGAAAGCTGAGTGGAGGTTCAGGGGAGAGTGAGGGATCCTGTTCCCACCCCAGCCCCCAAGTTGACCTCCTCCCCCACCACTGGGGTGGACCAAACCAGAAGCTTGGGGATCCCAGTCGGAACCATTTCCCTGTTTGCAGAGGGGGAAACAGACTGAGCTAGAAGGGGCTCCCTTCCCATGAGTCCCCTCTCCACCACCTGGGGCCTCAGACCTCTCGGATCCTGGCCCTCCCCATCAGGAGGCCTGGATGCCTTTGGGACCAGGGGACTCCGGAGCAGGAGCTCTGGCCTATGGCCTGACCCCCATTTTCTCATCGCCCTCTTAGGTCTCCTGGTTGCTAGGGGGCCTCCCTAACAACGGGGCTCAGTGAGGTCTTCTGGGCCTCAGGCCCCCTGCCCCTGGTTGCTAGGGTGAAGACTCCCTGGCAACCAGGTCACAGGAGACTTTGGGTCAACTGGAGCTGCCTTTCAGGAATGTTTACTAAGCAGAGGGATTCCCTGGCAAGAAGGTCTCAGGGTGCCCACTCCTCGGGTCCCCTGGTTGGCTAGGAGGAGAAGTCTTAGACTCCCACCTGCTTTCTACCCAGGTTGCTAAGGAGGCTCTTCTAATGCCAGGGCCCCATCCCACCCACAAGGCCCCTTCCACCTGGTTGCTAAGGAAGCAACTCCCTAGCAACCAGGTGTGACCAGGCCAGTGTGACCACCCCCTTCTTTCTTCCCAATTGCTAAGTGGGCTCCCTAGAAATAGAACTTAGAATTTTGGGGGCCGGCCGGGCAGGCGGGTGGGGCGAGCCGGTTGCTGGGGTGATGGCCTTCAAGGTCTCTCTCCACAGAGGCCCCAGGAGTCTGGGGAGGCGACATGGTGGGGTCTGGGATCCCTGCTTTGGGCCTCTTCCTACTAATGCAGGGTTCAGTAGGTGAGGGGGCTGATGAGAGGGGTGAGCAGAGGCCCTCCTCACCCTCCATACAGCCTCCCAACACTGCTCTTTTCTTTCACAGATGGGAATGGAATCCAGGGATTCTTCTATCCATGGAGTGAGCAGTGGAGGAAACCCTGGGTCCCCTGGGGATAAGGAGCCCAGACTAGACTCTTGGGTCTAAAGGGAGGAGGGGCTGGTGTCTGGACCCCTGGTCTGAGGGAGGAGGGGCCGGGGGCCTGGACCCCTGGGTTTAAGGGGGGAGGGGCTGGGGGCCTGGACCCCTGGGTCTGAGGAAGGAGGGGCTGGGGACCTGGACCCCTGGGTCTGAGGGAGGAGGGGCCGGGGGCCTGGACTCCTGAGTCTGAGGGAGGAGGGGCTGGGGGCCCGGACCCCTGGGTCTGAGGGAGGAGGGGTCTGGGGGCTGGACCCCTGGGTCTGAGGGAGGAGGGCCTGGGGACCCGGATCCCTGGGTCTGAGGAAGGAAGAGCTGGGGGCCTGGACCCCTGGGTCTGAGGGGGGAGGGGCTGGGGGCCTGGAGTCCAGGGTCCAGCACGAAGTAAGCACTAGGCCGGCAGCCCCAGAGCCTGGTATGGGGTTAGGCTCTGTGAGGAAGCTGCTCCTCGCGTTGGTCCCCAGGCTGTGAGGGAGATGTCTGGGACCGGGAGAGCTGTGGGGGCCAGGTGGCAATTGAGAACCCGAATCTCTGTCTGCGTCTACGATGCTGCTACCACGACGGGGTCTGCTACCACCAGCGGCCGGATGGTGTGTGCCAGGGAGCCGGGGCCCCTGGGGGGGGCTGGTGGCAGGGACCCCTTGGTCTCACGGCTCCCTGCTTTGTGCAGAAAACATGCAGAGGAAGCACATGTGGGCACTCGGCTGGATGTGCGGAGGCCTCTTCTTCCTGATCTCCAGCATCTGCCTGTTCTGGTGAGTGGGGTCGGGGCTCGGGGGGGCTCCCCTGCCCTGGCGGGCGGGGCCAGGTGGACGGCACAGCTGAGGGTGTCCCCTCCCTGCCAGGTGGGCCAAGCGACGGGATATGCTGTGGCTGCCGTGGTTCCTGAAGGGCAAGTGCAACCTGTCCCAGACCGTCTCTCTGTTACCCAAGGACCGGACACCGAGCGAAAAGAAGATGGCGTCCATTGACAGCATACCCACAGAGGGGGCCCTGGACGTCTCAGGGGGCACTGATGAGGAAGGCACGGAAGGGGGCGAAGAAACGGAAGCAGGGGAGGAGGAAGATTAGGGGCACCCCTGGAGGGATCCCTCAATACAGATATAGCACAGAGATGCATGGTCTCTTTTCTGAGAAGCATGAAGCAGGAGACGGATAAGACCCGGAGGCAGAGAGAGAGAGAGAGAGAGATAGAGTGTATGTGTGTGTGTGTGTGTGTGTGTGTGTGTGTGTGTGTGTTTTGGGGGGTGCCTGGGCTGTGATCATGGAGGGTGTGAGCTGACGGGCATCTGGGGTCCAGGGGTAAGTGGGGAGGATCCGAGCTGAGGGGAACTTGGGCTGATGGGGGGAGGCCTGAGCTGATGGGGGTCCTGAGTTGAGTGTAGGTCCTGGGCTGTGATTACGGGGGTCTGGACTGAGGGGCTTGGGGTGAGTTGTGGGTGGCCTGGGCTGGGACTGCAGCTGGGCTGGGGGGACATGGACCACCGTGCCCCTCAGCTGTCCTTCTGCCGCTGCCTGACAGCCTCTGCTGCCTGCCCTTGGGGTCCTGCCGCCCTTGGGCCAGCAGGCATTTGCCTTGCTTCCCACGAACACCGGACGACTATAGCTCTCAGACTCCCTAGTGGTGGCACGGAAATTTTCCTGGAACTTCATTACAGTTGAAGACTCAACGTGCTCAGTCCTCTTTCCTCCGCCCCTCCTTTTTCAGGTAACAGAGCTACTCCAACCTACCCTCCATAAGTATGTCCCCAACAAATATCTTGCAAGTCTTCATCCCTCTGTCTGCATCTCTGGGGACCTCAAACTAACAGAGGAACCTGGGCTGAGGGAGGTCTGGACTCAGGGGGTGGGTCTGGGCTTGAGATCCTTGCCCCCCACTCCTGTCCCCCTCCATGAGGCGACAGCGTGGAGCTAGGCTCCTAGGTCCCCAAGGGCTTGGGCAGCCCCTCCCTCACCCCTGCCCCAGTGCCGTCCCTCTCCAGACAGATATGAAGCACAGTGAGGCAGAGCCCTTTATCCAGGGGAGGATAGATGGAGGACAGGTAGGCATCCTGGCAGCCAGATGGTGATGGGGCAGCTGCACATCTCCATCGTGTCCTGACAGGTGTGGCCATGCGTTCGTCTGTAGGAGGGAGGATGGGGTTAGTGGCTGCTCAGGACCCCTGCGTGTATCCCTGCATCCCAGGACCACCACCCAGGAGAAGGAGCCCTTTCCTCCCGCTTCAGTCCCTCACAATTGACTGACGCACTTGCTCATTGGCTTCTTCATTACTCCGTGCCCTGACTTGCGGCAGCGACTGTGCCTTTAACTCACCGGAACTCAGTGGTACAAGGTGGGGAATGAGAGGCAAGGGAAGGCAGAGACAGAGAGACTTACACACAAAAAAGAGAGAGGGGGAGACAAATATGTCGAGGGAAGGATAGAGGCACAAAGATAAAAAAAGACAGACAGACACAGGGACAAAGAGAAAGACAGGCAGAGACAGAGAAGATGAAATGGGGGGAGAAATGACATAGGATGGGTTTGGCTCTGCACATCTTCTCAACTAATTTTGGTCCCAGAGGCAGAGAGAAGTGACCAGAGCCAGGACCTACAGGACCCTCTGTTAAAATTCCAGTTCTCTGTCCCTCATGGGCAGGAATCACCTCACCCTGCCATTATGGAGTCCTGTGTTTGGACAGGCCCGTTTTCCTTCTAAGAGGGGCCTACAGGCCGGTCAGCTTGGCCAGTTTCTGGCAAGTGGTTCTAGCAGCAGAGGTCTACCCAGCTGTGTTAGACTTCTGGGCAAGGTAAAGTGTTTCCAGGGGTAATTTTAACCACAGGTGGTTATTTCTGCATCGTATGCCAAATTCTGTGTTAGCTCATGCTTCATCTATGCATAAACTGTTTCCTCATCTGAACCACAGAACATAGCATACGATTGGACTATTCTCAAAATTCTCACAAAAAAAGGGTATATAACTGTCCTTCTGGATGCATAGAAGGAAAGTTAATTCATCACCTATAAAGAATGTCTTAGGGCATTAGAATTTAATTCTTTTATGTAACCCCCATTTGAGAAACTGATTCAGTCACTCATCCATCCATTGTTTCACTTATCCATCCACCCACCCACCAACGCATCTATCCTCTCATCTATCTACTTACCCATCTGTCCAAACATCCATACAACCCCGCATTCACCCATCTACCAGCATCAATCCCACCATATCCATCCATCCACCCACCCATCCATCAACCAATTTATCCATCCATCTAACCCTCATCTATCCATCCATCAATCCAACTACATCCACCCATCCACCACCTATTTATCCATCAAGCAATTCATCCATTTATCCCTCTATCCACCCACCCACCCACCTATCCACCCACAACTCCATCTACCCATCCATCCATCCATCAATCTATCCATCCACTCATTCATCAACCCAATCCATCCATCCATCCACCCACCCACCGGATCATCAACCTCTGACTTCCTGAGTTCACTCTTTGCTGGGGCATGCTAAGAACAAAGACACCAGGGACCCAGGCCTTACCCTCCAGGGGCTCCCTGTTGGGTGGGAGAGACAGTATCAGCACACACACATACAACACACAGTGATACAAGCAATAACAAGGGTAACTCAGACAATGTGAAGACCCAGAGAAAGGCACTGAAGTTCAGTTGGATCTGAAAAGACACCTGGTAAGTTTTCTGAGTGGAGTGCAGACAACAAGGGCACCCCCAGTGTAGGTGAAGGCATGGACAGAGGCCAGTTGGTGTGAGACAGCCTGGCCATCGTGGACTGAGGGAGGTCATTCTAACTGCAGAGAAGGCAGGAGATGTGGGGCTGAGATGTGGCAAACACACCCATAGTGAGCGGCTTGCATTTGACCAGAGGGCAACAGGGAGCCATAGCAGGTCTCTGGCGGAGGAGTGCACTCTGGAGAGTGCAACAGGTACCTCCCCTTTGGCAAGAGGTGGCACCTTTTGGGGCCTCAGTGTCCTCCCTGGGATGGGGATAGTAATAGCAGTGACCTCAGAGACTCTGTTACACTTGGAGGATTAAATGGGAAGTAGGACTCGGTGCACCTGGGGACTGGTGCACAGGGACGAATAATCTCCAAGTGTTGGTGGAGCTAAAGGTGACTCTCCAGCCCTCACGCACGTCTGGGGGCAGGGTCTCATTTGTCTCTCCCCAGTCTGCACCCATGCCTACCGTCTCTAGGTCTTCATCCTCTGGGTCTCTGCTAGTCTTTGCTTCTCTGCCTTCCAATCTTGACCTCTACCTGTCTCTCTCTCCCCATTGTCTCTGTCTCTGCACCTTTCCCTCTCCATTTCCATCTCTCCTTGATGTCTCTCCATCTCTCCCCTCTGTCCTTCCCTCCCTCCCTCGCACTACCTCTCCAGCTCTCCGTCCGTCTCTTCATCTCTCCTACTGTCCTTCAATCTCTCCCGCTGTCCCTCCATCTCCCCCCTGTCCCTCGGTCCCTCCATCTCTCCCCTCTGCCCCGCCCCGCTCCCCGCCTCCCCGCCCCTCACCTCGGGCTCACTCTTTGCTCGCACACGCCGCCCCAGGCCCGGCCTCGAGCGCGGCGAGCTGCAGGCGCACGCGGCGGGAGCCGGCGGCGGGCGGCTGGGGCGTGCGGGCGGCGGGGCGCCCTCCCCAGGAGCCGGGCGCGGCGCGCCGGCCGGCGGAGGAGGAAGCCGGCGCCGACCAGCGGCGGGAGAGCTTTCGCGCGAGGCGGGCGAGCGCCGAGGGCCGCAGGCCGTAGTCGCGCTCTAGCTCCTGGCGCGAGATCTCGATGTTGCCGGTGTACCAGAGGATCCAGCCGAGCAGGCTTAGGAAGACGAGCAGCGCGCCCGAGTAGATGAGCAGGTCGCCGAAGTCGCGGCCGCGCACCTGCAACTGCGCGAACACGCCGGTCAGCAGCGCCGCCATGCCCGCCACGTCCATCGCCACGGCCAGCAGCAGCGCCAACCGGCAGCGGCCCAGGCCGGACGCGGGCACAGGCGCGCCCGCCGGCGGGGACGGTGCGCCCGGCGGGGGCCCCTGCGAGGCGCACACCGCCGACACCGCCGCCATGGACCTGCTCCACCGCAGCGGCTGGCTCCGACGGAGAGCGTTCCGCGTTCCGGGTGCGGCCCGGTCCGGGGCGGGGTCAGGGGACTGCGCCAGGTGTGCCCGGCACCCGCCTGGTCACCTGAGCTGGGCTGGGTGCGGACGGGCCCGGCCCGAGGGCGCCCTGGCCCTCAGAAGCCGATGCTGGGGGCAGCTGGGCGCACAGATTAGTGCGGCCCAGGGCCCCTGCATCGTAAGGAGCCTGAAGCAGCGCATGGTGAAAATCCGGGGTGCTCTAATAGAGGCAGCAGGGCAAACCCCAACATTCCTGTTTGCTCAGATTTCTCCTGGGGCCTCTGGACTGTCAGGACTCATTACGGCGAAGTCCAAGGGCACAGAGATGGGCCAGACAAGGCCCCTGCCCTCAAGGAGTTTCTGGACATAATCACAACTCAAGGTGCCCTAATGGAGGTGACATAAAGCACCGTCATTCCTTCTGTTCACTTGGAGTCTCTCCAGGCCCTGTGCTGGTGAGGCTGAGGACTCAGAGGTATATCAGGCGAGACTCCTGCCCCTTAAAGAGAACCCTGACAACAGAAAATAAACTTCCCTAAAGTGTAATGGGTGTGACATAGGGCGGAATGGAGGGGGAGAATAGGGCCGGAGTCCGCGAGGCACAGGAAATAAGCTGGGCGAACAGGTATGCAGGCCCTAAAGAAACCAAGACCTTTCCCAGGCAAATCTCTTTTCCTCCAAACACACCTCGCCCTTAGAGGAAATGGGTGGCAGTCTGCGAGAAGGGTCCGCCCGGCTTCTCTCTAGACTCGAAATAGTGTAGGAGCTTAAGAGGACACTGGGGAGGGCGAATTGAGAGGGAGCTCCCGGGGTTAGCCGAAGGTTTCCGAACATGGCCGAATGGAGACCGAGTGTTTCCGAAGAGATTCGAAGCGGGCATGGGCCAATAAGAGGGAAGCCGGCCGCCCTTCGGAAGAGTGTTTCCGGAGAGTTCCGAAAATGTCCGACCGAGCCTGCTGCCTTCGTCGGGAATAGCCGAGGGTCTACGAAGAACCTGGAAGGGCCTACGAAGAACCTGGAAGCACCCGAAGTCCCTGTGTGGTTTAAATAGTTCACGCACTAACAAGTTCATTCATAAAACAAATGTTTATTGAGCACCCATCCTGTGCCAAGCTCTGAGTGGCAATATTGGAGAGAAGCCGTTGAGGAAGGGGACTTGGGACTTCTGGAAAGGGACACTCGGAAATCCAGCCGTGGAGTTCCGAAAACACACGAAGGGCCCTCGGAACTGTACCAACTCCGCGTCGAGAACACGCCCCCGGGTCCCCAGCCGAAGAGTTCGGAAAGTCCCCGAACGGTTTGAGACTGACTGGAGGAACTAGCCGAACGAGCTGCCTCGGAGGCGGGCGGAAGGAGGCGGGGACAGGCGACGACGCGCGCGTACACTGAGAGGAAGCGGAAATGCGTGTTGCTATTAAAGGCGTCGCCCCGCCCTCCGCCTGCCTTTTTCCGTATCCGGCCGCCGCCACGAGAGGAGGTGAGTTGCGTCCGCGTGACCGCCTCTCGCGCCTGCCACCGGGTGTCTGTGCCCCTGCCTGCCTCTCTCACTGCGCCTCTCGCGCTCTTGGCTTCACCCCGGCCCCGCCGCCTTAGGTCGCTGTGGATTCTCATCTCTCGTCCTCCGCAGTTAGTCTCGGCCGCCCCGGTTAGCGCCTCCACCTTAGGCCGTCCAGCCCCGCCTGGCAAATTTCTAGGCCACCTCGGCCCACGCGGTGCTCCCATTCGCCAGGTCCCCAAATGCAGCCTTCCTCTGTTGTCCGGCGTCGGCCTGCTGCGCCCCTGACGTTTTCCCGCGCCCCTTTCTCCGCAGCTGCCGCCATGTCCGCGCATCTGCAATGGATGGTCGTGCGGAACTGCTCCAGCTTCTTGATCAAGAGGAATAAGCAGACGTACAGCACCGTAAGCGGGGCCCCGACGGCTGGGTCGGAGGGAGGGACCTTTACGATTGTTGTGCCCCCTTCCTCTTCACGGCCGCGTTGCGTCCTTCTTCACAGGAACCCAATAATCTGAAGGCCCGCAACTCTTTTCGCTACAACGGGCTCATTCACCGCAAGACTGTGGGCGTGGAGCCGGCGGCGGACGGCAAAGGGGTCGTGGTGGTCATGAAGCGGAGATCCGGTGAGCATTTGCCCTGGTTGGGCCCAGGCAACAGACCCCCATCCGGGGCAGGGGGCTGTGGTTTTTTACTGTCGGGCCGCGGGAGTGATTCTGCTATTGAATGGAGGATTCCTGGGGTCAGGACGTTTACCTGGGGGGCTGGTTCCTCTCCAAGCTAGCCCACCAGTATGTGAGCCTATCATCTAAAAAGTGGAGAAATTAAAAGCACCTGAAGTCCGCTGGTTGCTTGTCAGGGTTAAATTACAGGGTTGCACGGTTTGATGATGTTTTCAGAATAAATCCTTGAAGCAGGTGGAAGTCTGTCTCCACCGGTGGGAAAATTCAGGTAAACAGATGGGGAGCCGCCTTCTAGCTCCCGCATAGGAAGTGACAGCTTGGGTCTGAAGCAGTAGTTTGGCTCCCATTCTGGCTTCAAGGACTCAGAATGGGGCGCTCAGCATCCCACTTCCCTGTGTCTCAGGCCCGGACAGGCTCTTTTAGACTCTTAGAGGAGGTCAAGGGGAGGCAGGGGTGTGTCTTGGTAATAGCTGAGTCATGGTATCACACCCGCAACACTTTTGTTTGTAGATGGGCAGTGGGTTTTAACAGATAGGAATGAGCTTTTTCCTGGATCCCTGATGAGGACCGGTTTCTCTTTGGGTTCTGAGCCCTGTGTCCTGTTCACTGACAGCAGCAGCCACATCTGCTGCCTTCTGTTCTCAGGAGGAAGGCGGTTAACCTCCCTTCCCAGAAGCACAGACCCGGGAGCAACCAGTTATTTATGCTTTTGGGCTTCTCAGGTTCCCACACTCCTGAGAACCCTGTTCTGGTGCGCTGGGTCCCAAAAACTTTGCTTTCCCTTCTTGGATTGTTGGGTGGCTTTTCCTCGGCTGTCAGGAATCTGGTTGACCTGAGGAGGTAACATGGGCTCTCCTCTGGGGTCAGAAGGCTAACATCAAGTCCCCAGTATGGTACAGGGACCTTGGCATCTGGGGGGAAACCCAGGAGCACAGGATCCTAGCCGGGACCCCATCAGCTCTTTGGCACAATAAAGGGGGTGTTTTCCTTTTTATCCTGGGCAGGGGAGTCCAACTCTACCTGTGCACAGGTGAGGGGCAGGTGTTTTCCCCAGGACTCTTCTTACCCTGGTCCTCCTGTGGCTCCACATCACCCCAGCCTCACAGCTTGGCGTTTTAGACACTTGCTGCTGAGCGGGTAGCTAGGGCCCAGGAGGGTGCGGAAGGGAGAGGAGCCAGAGCTGCTTTCTGGGGAGCGCTCGCCACCTGGAGTCACACAGCTGTGCGTGGGACCTTGGGCAGGGGAGTCCTGGTCCTTTTGCGTCTGCTTCCACTGATGAACAGTGCTGTGTCTCAGGGACAGGCTGGGGAGGAGACGCCTATACAGGTGCAGGGCCTGGCCTGTGGTTGTCCTCGCCATTGTCCTATAAGCTGATGCCTGGAGATGGGGCTGCCTCCCAGGCTCACACAGTCCGGGCACTCAGGTTCTCTGGGTGGGGTTGTGCCCTCACCCCGGGGGTGGGCACCAAAGGTCCAGACCGTCTGACCCCTGGGGCTCCTCATCTCCCCACCCCACCAGGCCAGCGAAAGCCGGCCACTTCTTACGTGAGGACCACCATCAACAAGAATGCCCGGGCCACCCTCAGCAGCATCCGGCACATGATCCGAAAGAACAAGTACCGCCCGGATTTGCGTATGGTGAGTGGGGGCTGGAGAGCTGATGCCAGGTGGTGGAGGCAACTACACAGTGGGGACCCAGGGAGCCTGGCCAGTGCTGTGAAGGACGGCCCTCTGGTGACTGGAGCTGGACCTGCGCTCTGGGGAAGAGGGAACGTTGCCCATCTGGGAGGCATGTGGGGGTGGGGGGCACAGCTGGTGGGGTGGGTGACCTGAGGCCGCCTCGCCTCCCAGGCTGCCATCCGCAGAGCCAGCGCCATCCTGCGCAGCCAGAAGCCTGTGATGGTGAAGAGGAAGCGGACCCGCCCCACCAAGAGCTCCTGAGCAATCTGTCCCCTTCCCCAATGCAATAAAGCTGTCAGCTGACTTGCCGCAACCTCCTTGCCCTCCAGGCCATGTCCCCAGGGGTTCCCCTACCAGCCGGCAGCACACAGTCGTCCCAGTGTCTTGAGTCTGGAGGGACCAGGTCCAGGTGGGGGAGCTGAGCCCCAGCTTTTGTGTGTGTCCTTGGCCCATCGTTTCTGCCCATCACGGAGGGCTGGCGTTGGTGTGAATTTTTACATTCGACGCTCAGAGGTGATTGTCCAGTACCGCAAAAAAAGGAACTGCAGGTTAAGTAAAATCTAGAATCAGCATGATCTCATACTCTGTTGATGCATGACAAAGCTTCAAGAGACATTAAGTGGAAATTTTTGATTTTTTAACATTTAGTGTAAGGTTCCCGAGGGGTGGGCATCTAGACCAAGGGTCAGCGCACCTTCTGTTCTGTATAGTTGTGTGGCCTGTGTCACAGCAGTGTTGGCAGTGTGGCCTTTGAAGGAGGAAGCATTTACAGTCTGGGTCTTTGCTGTCTGGGACCCCAGCCTCTTCCAGCCTGAGGCAGGCTGGCCCTCCCCTCCCACTGTGGGTCCTGGGGCAGCTCAGCCTCTCCAGGGGGCTCTGCAGGTGTGAAGTGAGCATCCTAGGACTTGGGGGTGGACAGGGCCCTCGGTATGCCTTGGCCTTTGGTCTGGGCCCAGAACTGCACTCACGGACACCAGTGCAGCTCCTGAGTCCAGAAGCCTGTGGGACTCTGTCCACACCTGGGAGAGGGGGACATAAGCTGCACCCGCCACCCAGGAGGAAGGTGGCAGCCTCAGGCTTCCTGCCAGCAGGCATGTCCTTAAAGAGCCGTTTTTTGGCGAGGAGCCCACCTGGTCAAGTGTTTCTGCCTCCTGCTGCACTGGGGGTGAGCCCAGCATCCCTGCAGGACCGTCCCTCACCTGCTTCCTGCTCTCAGCAGGTGACTGCCCTCCCCACTGCCCTCAGCTACTCCTGACTGCTCCAGCGCAGCCTTCTCTCCAGCCCTCCCCCAGGCTGCGCAGCTCTGTCTCCTCAGAGGTCTTTTCTGACCACTGGGTCTAACGTCGGTTCTCCTAGTTGCTTCCTTGTGTTTATTACAACCGAGACGTGGTCCTTGTAGGCACTGCCACTGGGCACCTGCCTGGGTCCTTCTGCCAGCTCAGCTGCTAGCTGTGTGGCCTTGGGCAAGTAACTGGAGCTCTCTGCCTCTTGTCAGAATTAAGTGGGCTAAAGCAGCGGTCCCAAACCTCTTTGGCACCAGGGACTGGTTTTGTGGAAATCCATTTTTCCAGGGACTTGGGGAGGGGAATATGGTTCGGGCAGTAACGCGCGCCATGGGGAGCAGCAGATGAAGCTTTGCTTTCTGCCTCTCATCTGCTGTGCAGCCCAGTTCTAACAGGCTGCGGACCAGTATTGGTCCACAGCCCGGGGTTTGAGGACCCCTGGGTTAAAGAATGCAGGTAAGTGTGGTAATTAGCTGTTGGTGTAGCGTTTTAAGCCTATGACAAGCTGGATGGCGTCTCTAACTATTCAGATGGGCCTGTGGCGTGCGTGTGTACACATACGTACATACATGTACACTTGAGGAGTGGCTGTTTTCTCTGAGTACCCCAGATGTGCCATGAAGCAGGTGTCATCCCCGCCTTACAGATGTAGAAACCAAGGCTCAGATGGGTAAAGGTCACCCACATCATTGCTCCTGGTGTGTTTCCTAGGCACCTATTATGTGCCAGCCACTATGCCATGGGCCAAGGATTCAGGTCTCTGCCATCCTGAGGACCCTGTGCAGAGATGACAACCCTGCCCCCACTTCACAGCTCTGTGCTGGGGCCCAGGAGCTCCACACACCTGGACAGTTCCTGACCCCCTTCCCACCCTGTTGCCCGCTCCAGCCTTCCTCAGTGGCCGTGAACGTGATCGCTTCCTGCCAAACCCTCTTCCTCCCCTGGACCATCCACCCTCACCCCACTGGGGTCTGTCCTCAACCCAGGTGGAGTGGTATCCTTAGTTGCAGGTGGAACTTAGGCGACTTAACATCTGCTCAAAACCCTCCGACGGTTCCCATCCCACTCCGAGTGAAAGGCAGCCCCCCAGCCTTGGCTAGTCGGGCCCATCTTCACTCAGATGCCCAGCGCCTTGCTGTCCACCCAGAGAGCGCGGTTCTGCCTGGGAGCATCCGCACTAGCTGTTCCTCTGTGTGGAAGGTGCTTCCCCACAGGGAGCCAGGGCCTCTTACTCTCACATGTTGCCGGGCAGTGAGGGGTCTCCTGACCACTTTTCTTCCCCTTTGGCCACCATCCGGGTTCTTAATTCCCTGACCAGGGATCGAACCCGTGCCCCCTGCAGTGGAAGCACCAAGTCTTAAACTTCGGACTGCCAGGGAAGTCCCTCTTTTGGCCACTCTTAAAGATCAAAACCCACCCCCACACCGGCTTCATTTTTCTCCACAGCACTGAAGTCCATCTAGCGGGAGTGTCCTGTGAGGCAGTACTTAGCCTGGCACCGCAGCATACCACATGCACACAGCGCTGAGCATCTGCTCACCCATGTGGCGGCCGGTCGTCAGATGGTGTCCCTCTCCTTGTCTGCCCTTAGGCCCTTAGCCCACGTGGAGTCCGGCTGGTCACCTGAACCCCCAAGATAACTACCTCCCTCTGTGGCCTCAGTTTCCTCCTCATAACACAGCCTCACTCAGTCTCTGGACCTCTAGCCCTGCGGGTGGCCAGGCCATCAAGGGTGGCTGGGCTGGGGATGCCACGCCAGGGGTCTGGATGGCACTTCGGTGAGGGGGAACTAGGAGAGGCTGGTGGGAGGGAGCAGGTCTCAGTCTTGAGGCTCTGCTGCTGGAGCCCCAGTGCTGCAGGCACTCCAGGCCTCAGCTGCCCATCTCCCTCCTGGGGAAGGAGAGAGCTTGGCGGCAGGTGTGGTTTGTATGGGGGGCCATCTATGCAAACTTTGTTTTCTCGCAAGTGATGTATGTTGGCGTGGAAATTGAAAAGGAAATAAAGAATACAAGATTTAAAAAATCATAAATACCCAGACACATCATAGTAAAAACGCTGAATCTGGAAAGCATGAGAAGAGCACCTCACGTGCAAGGGAACTGCAGTAAGACTAACTGCTGGCTTCTCGGCAGGAACAGTGGGGCCAGGAGGCAGTGAGATTACAGGCAAGTGCCCAGAGAGATGCCCGCACCCTTCCCGTCCCCCACCACCCACAGCATCCCCCTCCAGTTCCACATCTGCCAGTTCCTGCGCTTGCGTGAGTCACTAGTCTCTCTGCGCCTCAGTTTCCCTACAGATGAAACAGTAAGGTTGTTTCAAGCGTCTGATTCCTCAGGGCTCCGCAATGCAGAGATCTTGGTTTAGTTTGCTGCTGTTGTCTCCAGTACTAATCCGGGGAATGTCTGCAGAGAGTGTAGGGCGCACCCTTGGCAGCTACCCCGCACAAGGTCACTCAGAGCAGTGGGAACTCGGGGCTGAGACATGCTCTGTTCATGGGAAGGACTGGCCTTGATTATAGTTCCATCTTCACGGATACCTCAGATACATCAGGGCTCCATCACTCCTCAACCTCTGTGCCTGTGACACGTGCATATGAATAGACCTTACTTCCTAAGGTTCTTGTGGTTAAATGTGCAGAAAGCTTGTAACATGGCCGGCCAGGACAAGCCCACAAGTCTTCCTTGCATGAATGAACAGTTTATTATAAATTATCTTGAGCAGATGGACTCAAAACAGTCACAAATGTCTTCCCGTGTCTATAACTATTTGTACACAAAACAATGCTCGTGTTTTTCCGAGCACTTTGAGGACAAATCCACACACGCTAGTGCCCGTGGCTCCCAGTCTACATGAGTTCTGTGAATACACCGCTGTGTCCTCTGCTGCATTCCCTCCAGGCTGTTTCTTCCCAGTCCAGGAATTTTAAAAATCTCCTTGTTTCTCTTGTAGTCATTTGCTGTAATAAAATCTATTCTTTAAAGTCTTTAATTATGAAAATGACATGAGCACGTGGTTTGGAGACATGCAAGGAGCCCAGGACCCCAGCCCCGGATCCGACGATGCCGCCTGGCATGTGGGATCTTAGTTCCCTGCCCAGATATTAAACGCGTGCCCCCTGCGGTGGAAGTGCAGAGTCCTCACCACTGGACCGCCAGGGAAGTCCCTTGTGTTTCATCTTGAAAACTGTTCACAATCATCCACCTGTGGGCCTTGAGCACCCCAGGCCTGCTGAGTTCACCCTGACTGTATGTTACCCCCGTGGCCCTTGGCCAGGTTCTCACAGCAAAACCAGCACATTTGTTTCAGTACCTTCGCTTAGTGTAGCATTTATGGAGGAGATGCACCCAAGGGTGGGGGAGGGGGGACACTATTGTCTTCACGATTTCTGTGTAACCCCAAAACTGTTGTAAAAAAAGTCTTTTAAAGATAGATTAAGATAGTGTTCACCTCTCAGGTTGAGAAACACCCAAAAGTTGGGTAAAAATCAAAGTGCACTTAAGTCCATTGTGGGGGGGATGGGCACACTTACGTCACTGACAGCGTCAATTGGTACGAACCCACGGGGAACAGTTTGGCCATGTCTGTACAGAATTACAAATGAATGTGCCCTCTGGCACAGGGATGTCACTTGAAAAGGTTGACTCTGTTCCTTGTGTGCCATGGGATCCATGCACAAAGGTCATTCCTTCCAGCTCAGTGTGACATACATTAGGGCACAGCTGAGGGCAGGGAAGGGCTGTGAGTGTTGCAGGACAGATGGTCAAGATGTGCTAAGTCAAAAAACTCAGGTGCGACGTGCTGTGTTATACACATGAAACGCTGGACGTAAAAGAGTATATGTTTATGGTTTATGGGAATTCTCTGCCGGTCCAGCGGTTAGGACTCCACGCTTTCACTGCCGAGGGAGCGGGTTCAATCACTGGTCGTGGAACTAAGATCCCACAAGCAGCATGGTGTGGCCAAAAAATAAAAATAAAATAAAAAGAACATATGTTTAAATTTGCTTACGTTTGCATAGAATTTCCCCAGAAAAATACACAGGAACCTGCTGACACTGGTTGTCCCTGATTAAGGGAATTGGGTGTGGGGAGATGGGAATGAGAGGGAGCCGTTTCACTGAAGAAGCTCTTGTTACCTTTAAAATTAAAACAAGTCAAGTCTTTGCTTGCTTTTTTTTTTCTTAAGTCTGTTTTTTGCATGGGTAACATGCACATGGTATTCCAAGCTCTCCTTTCTTGGGACAGTATTTGCAGGTGCTAATGTAACCTTCTGGAGGCATTCGATGAATATGCAAGCAAATACACATCCTATTATTTATTTTTGGCTGCGTTGGGGCTTCGTTGCGGTGCACAGGCTTCTCATTGTGGTGGCTTCTCTTGTTGTGGAGCACAGGCTGTAGGCGTGAGGGCTTCCGTAGTTGTGGCATGTGGGCTCAGTAGTTGTGGCTTGCAGGCTCTAGAGCGCAGGCTCAGTAGTTGTGGTGCACGGGCTTAGTTGCTCCGCGGCATGTGGGACCTTCCCGGACCAGGGCTCGAACACGTGTCCTCTGCATTGGCAGGCAGATTCTTAACCACTGCGCCACCAGGGAAGTCCCACATCCTATTTAAAACAAAATTAAAACAAACAAAAAGGAACAGAAATGGTAGCGTATCTGGTACAGCATTTGCCTGTTGCTCTTTCTCACATATTTTGGAGATTGGTCCATATCTCAACGAGTTTCTTCATGTTGTTAAAATTCTGAAATGTAGCAGACACAGAGAAAAGCACACAGAACACATTTATACACTTCCCTCGTGGGCTCCCTACTGGCTAGAGGTAACCAGTATCCTGAGCTTTAGGGAAACAATCTGCTTGCCTTTACAGCTTTACCGCCAAGGTATGTGTGTTTAGCAGCACGGCTTGGTTTTGACGGCTTTGGAATTGTGTGCGAAGGCATTCAGACTGTGGGTCTCCTGTGACCTGCTTGTTAGGCTGCTGTCGTTTTCCACGCTGCTGGAAGTAGTGATGGTCCACTACTTTTGTGTTGTATAGTATTGCTCCTTGAATATACAAGCATGTTTATACTGCTTGCAATTAGGACAAATGTGGTTTTGCAGCCTATGGTACATGTGCAAGAAGGCTGAGTAATGAGATACTACTGCGTCCCCACGTGACTCTTACCATTTCACGCTCCTGCCAGGGTCGCCCTGTGGACCAGGAGAGTATCCGTGGCTCTGCACGTGGCGTTGTCAGATCTTATCATTGTGGCAAGTTTCACGGGAGCATAGTGGTCTCAACTTGGGTTTACACTGCACTTTCCCCATCACTAGTGATGACGGGAATCTTTGCATGTGCTTGGTAGTCGTTGGGATTTCCCCTTTTGTGAAGCATTCGTGCAAATGCTTTTGCCATCTTTTGTGTTGTTTCTTACTGATTTGTAGGAGCTCTTTATACATGTTTGGATTTGTCCATTTCGATTGCATACAACCTCACTGACTTGTCCCACTGACTTGTCTTTCATTCTCCTTTAGATAAACAGAAGTCCTTGATTTAAAAAGTTAAATCAACTTCTCTTAGATATACTTTACACAAAGTAAAATACACCTATTTTAAGTATATACTTTATTATGCACCCATGTGACCCCCCACCATAACTGGGATCTGGAATGTACTCATCAGACCCAAAGTCTTCCCACACCCCTGTACACTTTATCCTACTTATCTCAGACAGCCAGTGATCTGCTTTTGGCCCTTAGTGACTAACTTTGCCTGTTCTAGAATTTCATAGAAATGGAATCAAGTATTTTGTACTCTTCCGTATATGGCTTCACTCAGCATGTTATTTTGTGTATCAGTGTTTAGCTAAGTAGTATTCCACTGTGTGAATTCACAATTCCTTTACTCATTCATCCATTGGTGAACATGTGGGTTATATTTCCAGGCTTTGCTGATTACAAAGGAAGCAACTGTGAAAACTGGCATACCAGGCTTTCCTTTCTTTGTATTTTATGATCATTTTCGACACTGTGTCCTAAGGCCCGGCACAGAGCCTGACAGAGGGCGACAAAATCTTTGGCCTCCCCATCTGTGCCTTTGCTGGTTTCTGCCAAGGCTGACCACTCCCTACTCTCCCACCAGCCGAGAACCCCGACACTTGTCCGGGTCTGCGGCCCTTACCTGACCCTCCATAACAGTCCAAGAGGTACAACGACCAGCAGGTCTGCCCTCCTGCAGATGAAGGAACAGGGCAGGGAGAAGGGCCATGCCGCAGGGGTGCATGCAGGAAGCTGACGTGCGCCGCCGGGTCTCCCGCCCCCACCCCTGGAGTGAGGGCAGAACCTGTGACCACGCTGGGACATGTTCCTGCAGTCAAGTTATCACCCGGGGCTCATCAGCTTCATCTAATCAACTGGGTCCCACAAAAGGGGGCTGTGGGGTGAGAACCCTGGCAGCTTCTAGGAGCTGGGGATAGCCCCAGGCCCTACGACCCCAAGAAACTGAATCCCGCCAGCTTTGAGTTTGAAGAGGACCCGAGAAAGGAACGTGCCCAGTGGATCCTCAACTTCACTTCTGAAACCCAAGCAGCGACCAGCCCATCACACCAACTTCCAACCAACACAAATTGTAAGACAGGTGTCTCCTTAGGCCTGGGATTTTTGATATATGATACAGAAATCCACAGGAACATGTTCTGTTGGCTAGAGCGGGATCAAGTGCCCCAGCGCATGGCAGACAGACGGGGCTTCCACACCCACTGCCCGGCCACTATGCCCATTTCAGGAGAACAAGGGCAGGAGAGATCAGCAGCAGGCCCGTGCCTGGCACTGCACCCCTCAGACAGAGGGCGCCTCTGACTCCAACAGGAGGCCCGCTGAGCTGAGAGACCTGTGCTCAGCCCACGTGAAGACTCGGGCTGGGGTGCCCACTGCTCAAAGCCAGGGTGGTGGAGGCAACAACAGCTGCTTTTCCAACTTTATTTAGAAAAACAAATCCAGGTCCGAGTGCCCCCGTGCCCTCCCCCACCCCGGCCATAACTTAAATAACTTAGAGACAGAGTTGGGGGCAGGTGGGTGGCGGGTGGGAGAGGGAGGGAGGAGAGCCCACTACAGCCGCCGCAGCGCCCGCTTCTTGTCCGTCTTTTTCTTGGCTGCCAGCTTCTTATCACGCTCACCCGCGTGCTTCTTGGCCATGGGCCCCTCGACCCCTCCTGGGCCCCCAGGGGCCATGGGGTCAGCGGTGGAGGCCACAGCCCCGCTGGCCAGGGACCGGCTGGCCTCGGCCCTGCCGCTGCTGGGCCCACCTGCGCCCCCGTGGATCTCTGTGAGCAGGCGTGCGCGGGCGGCGTACTCCTCGTAGTTCTCCAAGAGCAGGCGGCCCGCCTCCTCGTTGAGGGCAGACTCGGGGTTAGGGTGGATCAGCAGGCACTTGATGGTCTGTGGGGAGAGCGCCAGGGTCAGGGGGGGCCGGCCCCCCAAGCGTCACACGTCCGGCCTTGTGGCCTCCACTCCCAACACCGCTCCCCCAGATGGCACACGCGTGCAGGCACCATGATCAGTGACTCGCCCCAGGTCATTCAGGAAGTGAGGGGGGACTTCCCTGGTGGCACAGTCATTAAGAATCCACCTGCCAATGCAGGGGACATGGGTTCGAGCCCTGGTCCAGGAAGATCCCATATGCCGCGGAGCAACTAAGCCCGTGCGCCACAACTACTGAGCCTGTGCTGTAGAGCCCGTGCTCTGCAACAAGAGAAGCCACTGCAATGAGAAGCCTGCGCACCACAACGAAGAGTAGCACCTGCTGGCTGCAACTAGACAAAAGCCCGTGCACAGCAACGAAGACGCAATGCAGCCCAAAAAAAAAAAAAAAGGAAGCGAGGGGGACAACTTAGGAACTAGCAACTAGACAACCAGCTCTACATTACACTACAGGAAGATGCTTAAAGCTACAGCTATCGCTGGCTTTAACAGGAATCTCAAGGGCAGAGGCACAAATCCTGGCTGGGCAAGCTGTTAATACCCAAGAGAAAGGCACCAGGGCATAAACAGAGACTGATGCCCGAGGACAGTCGAGAGTGGTCCAGGAAGGAAGTGAGCCTTCAATATTCCTTAATCTGCCCATTTTAACTGCAGAGTAAATCGAGGCCGAAAGGTGTGACCAGCCAGCCCCCAATGGACCGTTCTAAGAGGAGTCTACCCAGACAGCTGTGGCCCCTAAGCCGTGTTTGTTTTACCTCCACTTTGATTCTAAAAGGGAACGCAGAGCACCCCAGGAACCTAGAACTTGTCTGGCCTTGAGCAGGTGAAATGCTCTCACGTGTAAATGGGGGCAGTAACAAGTACTCCCCAAAGCACCTGGCCCAACACACATCACTGATAATCATGAGGGACCAGCATCACACCCTAATTCTGACAACTGCACCCCACAACCAGAGGCCTGACTGCCCGCCTTTCCCACAGCTGCCCTCCCATGGCTGAGCCTGGCCTGGGCCCCGCACTGCAGGCCCTAGGGATTGTTGGGGACACTTGGGAGTTATTCTGTGAGCTCATCTCTGGTGTTGCTGGCAGCCACCACTGACACTCCAGGGAGAGGAGGGAAAGGTTTGGGGTCTGTTTACCTTGGTGCTCAATCCTCCCCGGGGCCCTGCAGGAAACCCCAATTCCCCATCCTCCCTACCAACTGCCCCAGGGGCTCATTAGAAATTCAGTGTTTGTTTTTTTAAATTTCACCTTGTGAGAGGGGTGGAGAGGCATCAGGTGACCTACATGCTTTAAGTGGCCTACGGGGACCCTGGAGCACCAGAGTAGTCTGGCTGTCTCCACCTCAGCTTGGCTGAGGTGGGCCTGGATGGTTCTCCGCGGGGTGGTCCCTGCTGCACCATGTGCAGCAGCTTCCCTGTCTCCACCCAGCAGGTGCTGGTAGCACCCCCAGCTGTGACAATTAAAAATGTCCCCAATGGAACAAAGCCACCTCTGGTTGAGGAACGATGGAATGACAATGGTGATGGTTGTACAAGCTGAGACTATTGAAACACCAATGAACTGTACGCTGTAGGATACTGGAAAGTCTATCTTCACCCTAACCAGACGCTTGACTTGTACATGTCAGAACACCGTCCTGCTACACAAACCATCACTTGTTCCACAGCAAAGGTAGCTGGGCACTGCCAACCCTTCCAGAAAAGCTGGAAATCTGGATTCTTATGTAGAAGCCCCAACCAGTTCAGTGTTGACTTTAGAAGAGAAACAAGGCTCCGTGGCTTGGACATCACTGGGATGCGTCCAGGAGGGAGGCCCAGGCCCAGGCAGAACTCACCAGCAGCACGTGCCGGATGCCCAGCTCAGCTGTCCAGTCCCTCTTGAGCACGTTGACGCAGATCTCACCATTGGCGCCCACATTTGGGTGGAAGATCTTGGTCAGGAAGTAGCCCTTGGGCGGGGAGGCAGGAAAGTCCTTCCCCAGCAGGAGTTTCATGCGGAAGAGGCCTCCGGCGTATGGTGTCCCCTCTGGAATGCAGGGAGGGGGACAGTGTCAGGAGACGCAGGCCTTCCAGGCACCCCCAAAACCAGTCTCCTCGGTCTGGCTGCAAGGCAAGTGCCCCACCGCCTCCTCCACCAGACGGGGGGTTCTCGAGAGGAAGACAGGCCCAGGTTCCCAGGGGGCCACAGGCACCACCCCCAGCTCAGAGTAAACCCCCTGACTGGTGGTCCCCACCCACGGATCCCTCTTCACTCCCAAGTGAAGGCACAGCACACCCTTCCCAAGAGGCACAGACACACGTGCCCACTCAGCTCCTTAGAAAAACATCTATTTGGAAGCCTCTCAGGCAAATGTCAGGACAGTTCTGTCCACTCCGTGGTCTTCCCTGCCGCAGCAAACACTGGGAGCTGTTCCAGACCCATGGCTGTTCCTCATGCCCCAGCCCCCACGTCCCACCCATCATAGCCTGGGCAGCTGACCTCCAGGTCCACTCCTGAATCTGAGCCCACCTCCAAGTCCATCAGAACCACTTCTCTCACCTGATGGATGCCCATGGTCAGCGGCTTCCTGACTGGCCTCCAGATTCTATCCCCACCCTCACTGAAGTCAAAGTGAAGTCTGAAGTGACCCACTGGCTCAGCTTTAAACCTTACAAAGGCTTCCTTTCCAAACTCCTTTAAAAGAGGCCTACAAGCTCTAAAAGATCTGTTCCCTATAAGCTTCACAAGTCTTTTTTTCTTCTGTTCCTCAGGAAGTCTTCCCTGACCCCCTCCCCACAAGTTCAACTCCAGACTAGGTCCTTCATCACACTCTTCACTTATAAAAATTAAACTAATAACTTAAATGTAGTGCACGTGAAACAACCTGCTAAGCCACTCTGCAAGATCAAACGGTCCCCTGTAGTTATTTGGTTATTACTGTTATCTCCCTGAAAGCCTGCATTTGGCTTGTTCTCTGCTTGGTCCCCAGAGAACCTAACACTGGCGGCATGAAGGAGTTTGAGATGATCCAGCCTCCCCTCCAGGCCTTTGCTGACACTTCTCCCCACCTGGCATCCTCTTCCCAATCCCACTTAATTCCTACCCATACTTCAGGATGGAAGAAACACCCAAACCCAGGTAAGGCCCCATTATATGCTCTCCTGGCCCCCAGAATTTTTCTCACAACACTTACGGGGAAAGTATATACAATTACTTGTCATTTCTAATGTCCTGCCCTGCATACTGTGAGCACCATGTGTAACAGGTGTGCCTGTCATGTCTACCCTTGCGTCCTCAGGGTCTGGCAGTCCACCTTACAGTGGGAGCCTCCTATCCTTGCTCTAAGATTGACGGAGATCTAGGAAGTGCACCCCTCCCTCTCATTCCCACACTCACCAGGGCCCTCGATGGTGACCTGCAGGTCAGTGAGGTCCTCCTCATTGGGAAAGACCTTGATACCATCAGGTGGGTCAGCTGTCAGTGTCGTCACCTCCTTGTACACCAGGCGGATGATATGGGGGGGCAGGTTCTCCACGTTGGAGTTCTAGGTATGGAGACAAGGGGGTGAGCCACGGGCAGAGCCAGGGCCTGGTGCCTCCTGCAGGATCTAGGATGCAGTGGCACCCTAGTCTTACTCCTGCAGTCCCAGGCTGTCAATCACCCCGAGCTCCCAGAACCCCCAACCCAGGATGCTTCAGGCGACCGCCCCAAGCTGATCTCCCACTAGAAATAGGGCGGATTGCAGAGGGCTTGCGGATGACTCCACCTTCCCCAGAAGACCCCAAAGCCCGCTCGTAGCTCCGCAAGGTCCCCGAATGATTCCGGGCAGGCCCGAGGCCTATGCCGGTCCCCCTTCCCCACCTAATCTTGGTTAAGACCACCCTGGAAACCCCAACTCGAGCCTGGAGACGGCGGCGGAGCGTCGTTGTTCCCGAAACACCCACGGGCGGGCCAAAAAGCCCGGAGCTCGGCTGGGCCCTCCCCTCCCGCCCCGCCCCGCCTACAGGAAGGCCCCTGGGCCCATCTCAGGCCCGGGATACCCAGGTGGGCCCTCCAATCCCCCAAGCCGCCCGCGAGAGGCTCCTGAGATCCCGCCTCCTCCTCTAGGGGGGGCCCATCCACCCCTCCCGGGCCTGGACGCCTAGCTCACCATGACTGCTGCCGGCCGGGGGCGGGTCCCCCCGGCCCCCTTCCTGCGCTCTCCGGCCGCCGGCCGGGGCGGGGGGCCCAACTGCTGCCGCTGCGGCCCTAGCGAGGCCCCGGCGGCCCCGCTCTGCTCCCCGCTGCCTCCGACGCCCGCCGCGAACCGCACCACACCTCCACCTGCCCCCAGTGCCCGGCCGCACTAAGCCTGTCGCGCGCGCACCGCCGCCCTTTTATATCCGCCCACAGGCCGCGCCCCCTCGCGGGCCCCTCTCTCCGTGCCTCGACCCGTGACGTCAGCGCGCACGGCCCTCGGCGTTCGACGAGCTCGCTCACTTCCAGCAAGCTGCAGGCCCAAGTTGGGGAGGGGGCGCTCGGCGGGCCGGCCAATGGGGGTACGCGGTGGTCGGGGAGGGATCCGGGAGGATGGAGTGGCGGAGAAGGGGAAGTAGAGTGAGAGAGGACGTGAAGGGCGACGCGACCGCTGATTGGCCCGTTTGAATGAGACGCTTGCGCACGCGCGCGCCCCGACGCCCAGGAGATCACTCACGCGACTAACGGTCGGCCGTGGAGCCTGGGCAGGGCGAAGGGAGGTGGGACTCTGGCGGTTTAAAAGGACGATAGAAGGCGCGCCGGCCAATAGGGACGCGCAGTCGTGGAGTGGCGTCACGAGACGCGCGCGGGCCAATCCTTGACGGAGAAGGCAGTACGGGGGTTGGGGGGGCGAGGGAAATGGAGAGCGACCAATGGGAGCCTTGCCTAGCGCGGACCCAGGCGCTCGCAGCCAGTGAAGTTCGTTGATTTTTGTGTATGCAAATGAGTGTGCGCGGAAGCCCGCGCCCCTTCCTCAGCCGGGAGTGGGGGTGGGCGCTGGGAATCGTTGTACGTTTTTCTCAGAGGCGCCATTTTGTGCTGAGAATGACCTGTGACCTGCGTGGTGTGTCAACCCGGCGCTGAAGGCTTAGACGCCTGGCCGTCCAGTGTGTGACTTCTGGCCCCAGCCAGGCCTCAGTCTCCTCCTGTGAGGACTGTGCCCGAGAAAGAAGGAAGAGCCCCCCGGCCTTGTTGAGGGCCTGGCCCTGCCTGTGACTGACAGCGGCCTCCCGCCAGCCAGGCCTCGCCGGGACTCCCTTTCCCTGTCTGGGGAACCGGCGCAGAGCGCCCCGGGCGGCCCAGTGTCGGCGCCCTGAGAGCGGGAGGCCCGGGAGCTGACCCGCCTCCTCGGCTCCTGTGCGGTGCGGCCGCGGCGCCCCCGTCAGGCCCTCTCTGCCCTGGTCCCGAAAAGACTCCTCAGGGGGCCCCAGCCTCTGGAACAGGGGCCAGGAACGTGCAGAGACGCCCACCGCCGTAGCCATGACTAGTTTGTGGCAGGTTGGCCGCACGCGGGCATCCCACGCGCCTCGCCTTGGGTCTTATCCCACCGGGTGCAGAGGAGTCCGGCCCAGTTAACAGCCAAGAACCCTGAAGGAAGAGAGGGGTCAAGTGACTTGCCCAGGCCCCCCCCCCCCACTTGGGACATGGCGGAGGTGGTGGTCAGACTGAGCTGTATCTCAGAAGTCCACTCAACAGACGTAACTGATGATGGTCACGAGAGTGGTGGTGATCGGTCCGGTGCTCGCTGGGCAGGGCAGGGCACTGTTCTAGTTTCTTTGCATGCTTCATCTCATTGAATCCTTGCCACAGCCCTGTTGGGTGGATGTTATGATTCCCCTCTGGACACCCTCAGTTGTTCAGTACGCTTTTGTTTTTGAGCACCTATCATGTGGTAGGCAGGATACTCTGGGGATATGGCTGAGCATAAAAGGGACAAAATCCCTGCGCACTCAGGGAGCTGACGTCTTCGTGGGGAAGCCAGACAGTAAACAAGTCTATCCTATCATGTCAGCGAGTGATAAAGACGTAGAGGAACAATCAGGGCCAAGGGCCTACAAAGGGAGGGGTGGGGGCTGCTCTTTGACTTGAGGAAGGATCAATTGGGCTTCATACGGGAAAGTCTAGGGGAAAAGCATTCCAGAAAAGGGAACAGCCCGTGCAAAGGCGAGGCGAGGGGATCGCGCTTGGTGTGTTTGGGGCGGCACCAGGAAACCAGTGAGGGTAGGTCGGAGGGAGGTGCTTAAGTCCGAGAGGTAAGGGGGGGGTAGCGGTTATGTCTCTCGCCTCTGCCGGGTGGGCGGTGTGTTGTCTTCAAGCCCTAGGGAGCCATTGGAGGCTTTGACAGGGCCATGGGCAGTAATAGAGAGGGAGGCGAGCAGGATGGTGGCAGTGGGGATGGGAGACGTGATGGGGATCGGTGACGTCGACAGGACCTGAGGGAGAAGGAAGGAATCGCCTGCATCTTAAAATTGGGGTCAGCAAACCTCAGTAAAGGTTTTTGATTTTGCGGGCCATCAGTCTCTGTCCCAGCGTACCCAGTTATGCTGCTATAGCCCCAGAGTAGCCAAGCCCATGTGCAGATGTAGGGGCTGGCTGTGTTCCCATCAGCCTTTGTTTACGGAAACAGGCAGTGGCAGGGGTTGGACCTCAGGGAGGCTGCTTTTTACTGACCCCTGAAATCCCAACAGGCCCCACCCCTGCTAAGAACTTTTCAAGAGCCCTCAACACACTGCGTTTCGAGTAAATCCCAAACTCCCATGAGATCCGTAAGTACACTCTCTCTGAGGCCCCCTTGGCCTCTTTCTGTCTGTCTCCCTGCTATAAGCCAATCTCTGCCTGACCTGAAGAAGTTTACACGGGAGTCCCCTGTGCCAGGAGAGCTTTCCTCCTCCTCTGTCCTCCTCATGGCCTAGGCTCACCTTAAAATGTCACCTCTCATGGGACTTCCCTGGCAGTCCAGTGGTTAGGACTCCTCGCTCTCACTGCCAAGGAACTGAGGTCAGTCCCTGGTTGGGGAACTAAGATCCCACAACCTGTGCAGCACGGCTGGAAAAAAAAAAAGTCACCTCTCAGAGCAGCTTCCTCACCTCCACTCCCATGCTCTGTTTACTTCACCCTCTTTGATCTTCCTGGTCCATAAGAATTTATTATTTGTTTGCTTACGTGTTTGTCTCTGTCCCCCGATGAGTGCAGCCCCAGGAGCACAGGGACCCTGTTCTTAGACTCTAGCAGAGTGCCTGACAGATCAAGGTGTTTGTTCAGCAAGTATTTATTGAGCACCTACTGTGTGCCAGGCACTGTTCTGGGTGATTGGGGTACGTAGGCAAACAAAGATCTTTGCCCTTGTGGGGCTTACTGTGGTGAGAGAAGACAGACACAGAAGTGAAATGTAATAAATAAATAAAATACATGGTATGTTAGAAGGGAGCAAGTGCTGTGGAAAAAGAGAAAAGTAGAGCAAGGGAGGGGCTCAGAGTGTGCCAGGTTGTGAATTTTAAGCCAGGTGGCCAGGGAGGCCTTACCAAGCAGGTATCATGTGAACACAAGTTTGCAGGAAGGGAGGAAGTGAGCTATGTGCTTATCAGGGAAGAGCATTCCAGCCAGTGGGAACAGCTGGAACAAAGGCCTAGCACGTGCAAGGAACTGCAAGGAGGCTGGTTTGGTTGGAACAGAGTGGGCAAGGGGGAGGGTGTGGGGAGCTGAGGTTAGAGAGATGTATGTGTGGATGGAGTTGGGGAGCCGGTATCATTCAGGGCCTTGAAGGCCGTGGCTAGGACTGTGGTCTTGTCTCTGGGGGAATAGGGAGCCATGGCAGGGTTTTGAGCAGCGGAATGCTGGGGTCTCACTCTGACTGCTGGATGGAGAAGAGAATGAAGGGGCATGAGGGCGGAAGCAGGGAGGCCGGGGAGGAGGCTGTTGCAATAACCCTGAGAAGAGATGGTGCTGGTCATCAAAGAAGATATATAAATGGCCAATAAGCACATGACAAGATGCTCAGCATCGTCAGCCACCAGGGAAGCGCACAGCAAACCACAGTGAGCTACCACATTACACCACCAGGGTGGCTATAATCAAAAAGTGAGGCAATAAGTGTTGGGGAGGATGTGGAAAATAGGAACCCTCACACAGCTGGTGGGAATGAAAAATGGTGCAGGTGATTTGGAAAACAGTGTGGCAGTTCCTCAGATGATTAAATCTAGAGTCACCGTGTGACCCAGCAATTCCACTGCTAGGTGTATACCAGAGAAATGGAAACATGTCCACGTGAAAAGTCACACGCAGATACTCATGGCAGCGTTCTTTATAATAGCCCAGAGTGGGAACAACCCACATGTTCAGCAACTGGTGAATGGATAGACTAACTGGTATTTACTTACAGTGAAATCTTATACAACCATAGAAAGGAGTGAAGTACTGTTATCTGCTACAAAATGGATGAACCTCCAAAGCGCTATGCTAAGGGAAAGAAGCCAGTCACAAAGGACTACATGTTGTATGATTCCATTTATATGAAATGTCAAGAACAGTCAAACGCATGCAGACAGAAAGTGGATTAGTGATTGCCTAGGACTGGGGGATGGAGAGTTGATAGCTAATGGGTAGATTTTCTTCTTGGGGCGCTGAAAATATTCTAAAATTGTGATGGTATAGATGCACAGCTCTATGAATATACCAGAACACTTTAAATTGGTGAGTTTTATGTATGGCATGTGAGTTATATGTCAGAATAAAGATGTTATTTTTCTAAAAAGAATTTTTAAAAAATACTGAGATGGGAGGAACTGAAAGAAGGCCAGAGGGGTGGAGAAAGAGGGAGAGAGAGGTCCGAAGGAAGAATGTTCTGAGCCAGTAGAGGTAGGTATGGAGGGGCTACGCTTGGTAGAGCCCTAGGGAGCCAATGAGGAATTCTCACCAGGACGTGTGAGTGGATTTGGTACTGATGTTGAGATTCTGGCTCAGGGCTGCTGGGTAGAGACTAGACTGGAGGACCCAGAGTGGAAGCAGGAACTCCAGCAGGGAGCTGGTCATGGGTTGGGCTAGTGTGGTGGCTATGGCCGAGAAGTGGGCGGATCTGAGAATGACTCAGGAGATGGCCTAGTGATGGGCCTTTTGTGTTAGTTTGGGAGACTGGAATCTGCAGGGGATGGGCTAGGGGAGGGCTGTCCTTACTTTCCTAAATATTGGAGACCTGGAAACTTACTTTTGCTCAGTGAAACCCAAATTGTCCCTTCGGCTTGAATTCTAGCTTCAGAAATTAATCTTCATTTCTTCTGTTCATCTGTATTAAATCACTAAAGAAATACATGCTTGGAGGGAAATTCACACAGTTACTGCAGTGCAAGAAGTAAAAGTAGGAGGTGCAGCTCTAGCTCTCCTTCCACTCCCACATTCGCAATCCCACCCCCTCAGGTACCCGCTGTTAATATCTGGGTGTCTTCTTCCCCACACTACTTGGACGTTTACATTCCCGCACATCCTCCCTCGGCAGCATGCACAGCGGTCCTTGATAAGAACACGGGAGTTTCTAGCATTCTCCAACTAACGGGTGTTTATGCCAGTCCAGTCTGTGGCTAGAAGCTGCAGTGAGCATCCTTAAACGTTTATCTTTGGGCAAAGGTGTGAGCTTTCCTGAAGGAGAAATTCCTAGAAGTGGAATCTCAGGATCAAAAGAGCATGAGTGTTTGCAATTCTGCCAAGTAGCCCTTGGCAGGATTCTACTTATTTAGATCCTCACCATTAGGCTCTGATCCATTCATTCAATAATTCATTTAGAACCAACTATTTGCCAGGCTGCGTTTCTGTGTGCTTGGGATACATCAGTGACGAAGACAGGAAGCAAGACACCACCTTCCTGGGGCTTCCATTCTGGTGGGGAGACAGATAAACAGTAAGCACTAAACCCAGGGTGGCCAACTGTACGGGGTTGCCCAAGATGCTGGACTTTCAGTGAGTGCCAGCACTGGGAAAGTCCTGGGCTAGTGGGTAAGAAAAGCTGGTAGTATAAAAAGATATTACTATAAAAATTAGAGCAGTTAAGGTAAGGAGGTTTGGGAACACTGGGGGGAGGGGGGAGAATTTTAGATGCGGGGAGTCAGGGTAGATCTTCATCGAGAAGGAAACAAATATTTAAAGGAAGCGAGGGAGCAAGGTTTGTGCTTATCCAGAGGAGAAAGACTGTTCCAGGCAGAGGAAACAGCCGATGTCAATGTTTTGATGCAGAAATGAGCCCGAGTATTAGCAGTCTTCAAAATATGTGCCAGTCATGGTCAAAGGTGCCTCATCTTTCATCGGCATTTCCTTTCTTCCCAGTGAGGCTGAGCATCTTTTCATGAGTAAATGCCTCCATCTTTATTTCTGAGTTCACAGTCTGTGGTTGCTGATGTGTTCTCTGCCCCTTAGTGCCCTTAACATTTTTAAGCAAGTTGACTGTAAGGCTGTGGTAGGTAATTAGCAAGAACCACTTTCCTTTGTGCCCCTGAACAGAGGTTAGAGCTCTACCCCAGTGGGAGGGGCCCGCATTAATTGCTAAATATGCCTGCAATGGATCAGGTGCTCCCTCTAGTGACAGACAGCAGCAATGAAACGCGTTGCTCTTATCCCGCTCCAAAAACCCTAGACCGCAGAGCACAGCCTTTCATGTTGGACAAAAACAAACTTTAGGGGTTTTCCTGGTGGCGCAGTGGTTGGGAGTCCGCCTGCCGATACAGGGGACACGGGTTCGTGCCCCGGTCCGGAAGGGTCCCACATGCCGCGGAGCGGCTGGGCCCGTGAGCCACGGCCGCTGAGCCTGCGCGTCCGGAGCGTGTGCTCCGCAACGGGAGAGGCCACGACAGTGAGAGGCCCGTGTACCGCAAACAAAACACAAAACAAAACAAAAAAAAAACAATAGTAACTAGGGGCTTCCTATAACGGCCGTAAAACAGACACCTCTGATGCACATCAAGATTAAACAGAATAATGCCTGATGCCGGCAAGGGTGGGAGCAAATGGACGTTCTCACATACGTGGACTTGGCAAGGCTCTCGGAACTGCATCTTGGCGTTGCGTAGCAAAAGTCTTAAAAATGCACCTCCCTCTGACCCAGAAGTTCACCCTCCTGGGAGGTCTTCCCAGGGAAAAGTAAGTGAATGCTCCCCATGGTGTGCAAAAAGATATTCCTCAAAGTATTGTTCATAGTATTGAGAAATGGGAAAACCCTAAATGTCTGGTGGTAGGGACTGGAACAAAAATTATGCTGCTGCCTGGACTCCAGAAACGTGTGTCATGAAAGAGACTGAAGAACTGTTCAAGTCCAAGGAGCCTCGAGAGACACAATAACCAGATTCGACACCTAATCCCGGGGTACCAGGGACTGAAAAGAGAATTGCTCCAAAGGACAATACTGGGACAGTTGGTGAAACTGGAACATGGACTTCATCAGTGTTAAGTCCTTGATTTTGATAACTATACTGTGGCTGTGTAAGAGAATGTCCTTGTCCTTCAGAAATGTCCCTTAGGGGGCAGCTTACTCTCAAGTGTCTCTGAAAAAAAATATTTATATGGGAGGAAAACCATAAAGCAGTGTGGTGAAATGTTAGCAATTAGTGAATTGACAAAAGCTGTACATGAGTTCTTGGACTTATTCTTGTAACTTCTGCACGTTTGAAACTGTTTCAAAATATAAAGTTGAAAAGAAATGAAAAGAAAAAAGAAAGGCACATGCACACAACATCTGGTATAGATTTCAGAAGTTTGCAAGCCCGCCCCCTCAAATGCCGTTAAGAATAGCTGCTCAGAGGCTGTATTTATCAACACAGTGGAGTTGCAAATTGAGCAAATGTTAGGTTACAAAGGCGAAAATGCTTATGCCAGATCTTATCCTTGACTTGCTCAACTAAAGCACGGTACATGTGGATCAGATTGCTTTCTTCTTGGCTGAACAGAAATGAAGTAGTTGACAGGCACGTAGAGGCCATGTTGAATGAAAAATACATACGTTTAAGCCTTGGCATTACAACTCAGAGTGGAAGCTAATCACTTGCATGGGAGAGGAATGAGACTCTAGTCTCCTGTGTTAAGCTCGCCCCTGGGCATCTGCTCAGTTAGGGGAATGGCAGTCAAAGCCGGCACCATTGACGTTTACATTTAGACTTTATTTTTTTAAAAGTAGGTAACGCACCTACAAAAAATTCAGAAGTGCAAAAGTGTACAGCAAAAAAGCCATCCAGAGTAGGCTGCACTGTCCTGCAGTAACAAGCAGCCCCAAAGCCCCAGTTGTTAAAGCAACAAGGGTTTGTATCTGGCACATCTAACATCTGGGAGGCAGGGAAGTATGGTCCTAGTCTGTGCCCAGGAGGAGACTCTCTGAGTGCTCAATGATTCCATACTTCGACACACTGCATCACCACCCTCCCTCCCCACCCACCCCCAATTTTCTATAGACAAATCGCCAGCACAAAGAGGCGATTTCTAAGAATGGGCGAACAACCCTTACACGCACCACGTGGGGCATTTCACCAGGGATCCAATACCAGTACTTGAAGGCACCACCCCCTCCCACCCCACTAACCTACGGTCAAACAGATGGACCTCAGCAGGTGAAATCTAGCCGGTGGTGAACACTTAACTGCACCGAAGGGGGGCAGGCTTTCTCAACCACAGATCACACTCCTTCCAGCAAGCACTATCCTGCGAGGATGGTTAGGTTTCATGTGCCCAGCTGTTGGTTCAAACACAGCCCAGGTGTTGCTGTGATGGTATTTTGTAGACAAGATGAACACCTACAGTCAGTTGACTTTGAGTAAAGGAGATTATCCTAGATCATATGGTGGGCCACATTCAATCATTCGAAGGCCTTAGAGCGGAAACAGATTTCCTGGAAAAGAACGAATCCTGCCTCAAGACTGCAGCCTCGAAAGCCTGCCCAAGTTTTCGGCTGCCTTACAGACTTTGGATTTGCCAACCCCCATAGTCACATGAGCCAGTTCCTTAACAGGAATACACACACACACACACACACACACACACACACACACACACACACATTGGTTCTGTTTCTCTGGAGAACCCTGACTGATATGGAATAAAGTCTAATATCTGAGAAGCAAACACTTAAATACACTAGAGAGGAAGGGGTTTTCTTAATGATAAAATCAATGCTGAAATGCCCTGCACACACAACCCAGAGGTACGAGCAAACTAATGCTCTGATGTAATATGAGTCTGATATTAGTAAACAAACACTTAGATGCTCCTAGAGGTGAGCTGTCCTAAAGTTCATAAAACCAAGCCTTAGAGGCACTTCTTGAGACAGAAGGAGGGGGCAATTCTAGTCATCACTATGGAAATATTTTAATGCACTGGGTGGGAGGAGAGAGGTGTGGAAAATGATTCCCAGTTATCATAAAAACTGACATTTAGACTATTCTGTCACACCCCGTTATGGGTTGAATTTTGCTCCCAGCCCACAAAGATGGTGAAGTCCTAAACTCAAGGACTTGTGAATGTGACCTTGTTTGGAAACAGGGTCTTTGCAGATGAAATCATTGGGGTGGGCCCTAATCCATGATGACTGGTGTTCTTATAAAATGAGACATTTTGCCAAGGAGACACGCATACAGAGGGAAGATGATGTGTCGAGGAATGCCAGCATTGCCAGCAAGCCACCAGAAGCTAAGAGGGAGGCACAGACAGATTCTCCCACACAGCCTCAGAAGGACTCAGCCCTGCCGACACCTCCGTCTCAGACTCTCAGCCTCCAGCACTGGGAGAGAATACATTTCTGTTTAAGCTGCCAGTTGTATGGTACTTTGTTACTGCAGCCCCAGGAAACTAATGCAGATGCACCCCCCCCACACACACTTCAGTGATGTTCAGGCAAAGAATTCAAATATAAGGAGGCGCAAACAAATAGAATCTGCAAACAAATGCTTACCTGCTTAGAGGGAAGAAGCTTTCTTAGGAAGAAACTAAGGATTTGAAGGCACCTTACAGTGCATCTCCCCGTGCCTGACTCCTCTCTTGGTGACAGCTGGAGCAGCCCTGACCACCTACCTGTAAAGACACTTAGATGCCCGCCTTCCTTGGCCACAAAGGGGACTCCCCAGTGACCTGCAAATGCAGAGATGGAAACCCATCCTTTCCTGACAGTATACTTGAGACCGGGGATCAGGAAAACATCTGTTTATTCAAAAAAATACCAAGTTGCAGCTCGGCTGGCAGTCCTCACCAAGGAACTGGGGCAAGAGTCAGGTGTTGGGGGGAGGAATAGGGTGGGTAGGGATAAGGAAGCAGGCAGAGCTTTGGAAGTTCTTTTGGTCTAGAATTGATCTTCTTTCTGTACCGCCCTCCACTGCCCCCTCACTGGAATGGGAGTGTGTGTGTGTGTGTGTACGCACAAGCCTGTGTATGCATTTATGAGGTGGTGGGGGCTGGTGAGGGAAGACTCAGGTGGCGAGGTCCCATCTCTGGAAGCATCAAGGGGATCTGGCAGGACATGCCCACTTCCTCACCCACCTCGAGACCTCTCCCTACTATGGCTTATTTGAGATAAGAGGTCAAGGCCCCAGGGTCAGGCAGCCTGTGTCAAGTGAGTGCGGGGAGGGGGCAAGATACCTGGAATCCAGGCCGGGAAAGAGCAAGTTGAGGGGGGCATACAAAAGCTGAAAGGCCCCGAATCCCCCAATTCTGGGGGCTGGAGAAAGCTGAGGGCTCCTTGAGGGTGGTGAGCAGAGGGGAGGGGTCTGGGAGGGACAGGCGACCAAGCTGGCTCCTTTTGGGGGAAGTCACAGTCTGCCATAGGGACACTGGGCGTGGTGAGGCCCTCAAGGGGATTGAAGGAACCCAAAGGAGCAGCTGTAAGCGTGGAGTTGAAAAACTGGCAAACTGGCACTGGGGCCCTGGTAGATTGGGGGTAACCCCTCAGTTTCCTCAGTGTGGTGGGAGCTGAGGGTCAGTTATCTGCCCCAGGCTCCTGATGAGAAGGGATGAGCTGAGGTGCCAGGATTTGTGGGGAGAGAGGAAGGGGAGGGGGACGGCCCAGGGGAGGGAGAAGAGGCCCCCTCACCTCGCCCTGGGGGCTGGGAGAGGGGGCATGTAGCCCTTTAAGAGTGGGGGAATGGCCGCCCCAGAACATGGCTATATACAGAGAGAATTGGGGGCAAATTGTGCGTAGGGTGTTGGGGAATCCCCGAAACCCCAGAGGCTCCCCAGTGTGTGAGGGGGAGATGAAGGAGAGAATGCTGCTTCTCTGCCATCTTGGGATGATGCAGAGCACCACCTCCCACCCCTACAGGTGGCACTGGCAGTGGCCGTGGCTCTCCAGATGTGCCTGCCCCATGACCAGGGCAGCAGAGAAAAACCATTGAAGGCCTCAGGGAGGTCGGCAGGTGTTGACCCAGCCCAGGGGGGTCTCTAGGGAGAGTTTGGCCCAAGCCAATGGAGTGCAGCTCTGGGTGGGGATCCAGGTAACAGGGATTGGTCAAGGGACAGTGATATCACCTGAGGACTGGAAAGCCCCCCCTCTGGTGATGATAAGAGGTCTCTTTGTTGACCCTGTCACCGATCAGATGGCTGGGTGAAGGGCAGTTATCAGGAGGGACCTGGATACCCTCATCAGGGGGAGATGGAGGACTGACCAAGGCCAAGTCTGTGGTGTGTTTGATGCAGGCAGGCGTCAGCCTAAGTCAGGAGCATGGCAGTGACATCATCAGGAAGGGCCAGAGTATGATGATGTCATCAGAGGGGGCCCCATCCCACTCCATTTTTGAGGGAATGGGAAAATGATGTGTATTGTGCTGGTTCCTCTTAAGGGAACCCAGAAGACAATTGAAATACAGCTGTCGTAATACTTGGCTCCCAAGATGATGGATCCTGGAAGGTGATGATACATGGTTGAAGTGGATCCTGCTAAATGACATCATTGGGTGTCCTGGATCCTGCGAGATGATGATGCCATGGCTATGGTGGATTCCAGTAGATGGTGATACCATGGTTGAAGTGGATCCTGGGAGGTGATGACACTAATTGGGTGTCATGTGTTCTGGGACACCATTGACTCATGGATGCTGGGAGGTGGTGACATCACTGCTGAGTTGAATCCTGGGAGGTGATGACACCAGGTCTGTGCTGGATCCTGGGGCATGCAGACATCATGGTTGAAGTGGATCCTGGGAGGTGATGACACCACAATCATGGGGGACTATGGGAGATTGTGGCATCATCAGTCTTAGTGGATCCTGGTGGAAGATGTTACCATCAGCTCTAGTGGATTCTGGAAGGTAATGACACCGTTGGTCATGGCGGGTTCTGGGAGATGATGACATCAGCTGTGGAGAATCATGGGAGATGATGACATCATGGTTGTGGAGGCTCATGGGAGATGATGACACCATTGGCTATAGGGAACCTTGGGAGAAGGTGACACTATAGTTATGGTAAATCCTGGAAGAGAATGATATCCTAGTTATGGTGGATCCTGGGAGATGAATACACCATAGGTCAAAGGGAATCCTGGGAAATGATGTCATCATCAGGCGTGGTTAACACTGGACCCCAGGTGCAACTTACCACCAGGAGTGGTGGAAGTCTTGTGGTGCTGACGGTGTCATCAGCTAGATAAATGGCAGGCATACTCCCACCTCTCCCCACCCCCCAACAGGAGGCCAGGACTTTGTTTACAGAGGTGGTGATGTCTGTAGTTACGGCAGAGAGAAGTAGCGCCACCTGTGAGTCCCAAGACTCCAGGAGACTGGTGGGCCAGAGTGGCCTCCGTGGGAGCAGAAGCCAGTCTGGGAGTGCTATCCTCCAGGAGTCACACAGGACCCGTGGCCCAACCACCCTTTAGGTGAGGTTCTGGTGGAAATCCCGCAGGGCATGTCTCTAGGGTCAGGGGAAGGAGTGACCAAGCCAAGTCATGGTAGGACAAGGCAGAAACTCTGGTGATACCACTACAAGTAATGGCCTTCCAGAGCAGGCAGTGTCTCTGGTGATGACATCACAACACTGGGGCAGAGCCTCAGCTGGGGCAGGGCCACTGCCAACAATCCACAGATGGACTGTCATCTGTGGCAGAGACCTCTCCGCCGGGGCAGCCTCCCCAGTGAGGACACCCCTAGATGACACCTCAGGACAGGGCACTTTCTCTGGTGACCCCTCCCAGGATAGTCATAGACTCTGGGTGTGCCCTGCCGTTCCGGGACTTGGCAGCAGCAGTGGAGGTGTCTCACGGCGTATGTAATCTCGGAGCAGGCAGAGTCTGGTTGTGACATTGCAGAAGGGGCCTCGTCTTGGAGATGTCCCCAGAGTGGGCTGCCATCTCTGCTGATGACATCACGGAAAAGGCACAGTCCCTCTGATGACATCATAGGGCAAGGCACCTTCTCTGGCGATGGCATCACAGGAGGGAAGCAGAGTCCCTGTGATGATGTCATAGAAAGGAGGCCTTATGTCTAGTGAGGACACAGCTGGTGAGGCTCTTTCCCCTGTGATGTGTCCCAGGAAGATGGCTTTGTCTGTAGTGGTGACTTCAAAGACAAAGGCATCTTCTTTGGAAGAAAATATTTTCCTGGTGATGATGATGTCAAAAGAGGCCTTTTGGTGCCAGAGATGACATCATAAGGATGAGATTTATCTATGCAGTGACATCATAGGAAGGACTCTTTGTCTCTAGGGATGATGTCATAGGACAAGGCATTGTTCCTCTTATGACATCACAGGAGGGAGCTTTGTGATGACACCATGGAGCATAGATGCCTCTAGTGATGACCTTAAGGGTGGGCCTTTTCCTCTGTGATGACCTCATGGGAAGGAGGTTTTGTCCCTGTGGTGAACAAAGACATTTTCGCTAGTGATGACCTCACATACAGGCCTCTTCCTCTGTGATGACGTCATGGGAAGGAGGTCCTGCCTCAAACTGTGACATAGGAGGAGGGGTCTCATCTGACATGACATCGCAGAAGGAAGCTTTGTGTCAGGTGATGATTTCATCCAAAACAGTGTCCTTGGAGGCAGCCCTCCCGGCCACCGCAGATCTGGTCCCAGGCCCCTGGTGTGTGTTGGGGGATGCAGGCCGGGATGGGGGCCCCAGGCTGCAGCCCCCAAGCCCCTGGCCCGACCTCAGACAGTCAGACAGTCACCTCATTCTTGCTGGCAGTGCGGAGGTGTTGGGGCAGGTGATGGCCGGGGATGAACTGCAGCTGCTCCAGCGTGCCCTGGCGCTGGAAGGGCGGCCTGCGAGACAGCGTGCCCCCACCTCCGCCGGTGTCTGACATCCAGGCGGGCTGCGGCGAGCCGTGCAGGCCGTGGTGGTGGTGGTGCGCGTGCAGGCCGGGCGGCGGGGGCAGCCCGTGCAGCGGTGTAGGGGGCCCCCCGGGCCCCAGCAGCAGGTTGGAGTGGGAGGCGGCCAGGCTGGCGCGGGCGGCGGGCTCGGGGGGCAGCACGGGGCTGCGGGGGGGTGACAGCAAGTGCTCGCGGCTCTGGCGCAGGGCCTCGGGGGACGACAGGAGCAGGTGCTCCTGTGATACGAGGCGCGCGCGTGGCAGTGTGAACTCATAGCGTGCCCGGCCCCCGTCGCCCAGCAGGTGCTCCTGGGACATGACGCGTCGTGGGTTGGGCGCGGGCGCCAGGCCCAGCTCCTCGGGGCCACCCCAGCCTTCCATGCGATAGCCGCCCCCTGTGCCAGGTCGCCGCAGCGCATGCAGGGGCAGTGTCCCGCGAGGCATCTCTGCCAGGTGCCGGCGCTTCAGGTAGGCCTCGTCCAGGTCCTTCTCGGCTGGGGGAGAAGGGAAGAAACCACAGAGGTGGGTCCTCAGCCAGCCCAGAATGTGCTCCCTTCCCTAGGGCACCCCCCACCCCAGGAAGACCCCAGACATTACCTGGAACTTCCTGGTCATTAGCCTGGGCAGGGGCACAATTTTAACCAGTCAGAACAGTCAAGCTAGCAGAATGCAGATTCCCAGGCCCAGCTTGCAATGCTGCGATTGTAGATGGGGGGGACCTTTTTTTTTTTCTTTAATTGCCTGGGAACATCCCTTCTTTTGGGAGTAGAACCCAACTCTTGCTTTTGAGGAACCACTTTCCCTTCCCTTTCATCCTGTAGCACGTATTTTTCAAACTTGGAGATTCGACCCATTCATGGGTTGAAAAGTCAGTTTTGTGGGTAGGGACCAGCATTTGGCAAAATGAAATAGAATAGAAAATTATCAGAAAGTGTCCCATAATAAGAGAATAAGGGTGAATACCATTCACAAAATTTTTATTTCAGTTGTGTGTGTTATTGATATATTAACGGATAAAGTGACATGATATCTGGGATTTGTTTTGAAATAATCCACCAAAAGATGGGGTGGAGGGAGGAGAGATTAACAAAATGTTGCCCATTGTTAAAGCTGGGTGAAAGGAACATGGGGCTCATTTTACAATTCCTCTACTCTCGAGTGTGTTTGAAAATGTCCATAATAACAAGTTTCAAAACTTTACTGTAATTTAAAAATGTGCCAGTGTATGTGGGTCTCATGGGACACAATATAAAAATCCTTTCTTACTGTGGATCTCCGTTTAAAATGTTTGAAGGCTACTCCACTACCAGGGATCTGCCACTGACCCAGAAATGTCCAATCAGAGTCACAGTGATTGGTTTTGGGACAAGCATGTGACCCTTTTTGGCCAGTGGGATCCAGGCTTGGGAATTTTGCTGGAATCATTGGGAGAGACTCTTCTGGTAGAAGTGCCCTGAAAATTCTCAGGACAGTCTTTGCCATCACAAGGGGAGATTCTATCTGAAAATGAAGCCAGCCCACTGTTCAGCAGAGCTGAGAGATGTAGAATCCTGAAGACAGCTTTTGAGCACCTGGGTTCAGCCACACCTGAAGCTTGTGGCACACAGACTTTCTGTTATCAAGCCAGCATAGTCACCTTTTTTTTTTTAAGTTGTATTTCTGTTCATTGCAAATACAAGTCCTGATGAATGCAATAGATTTTGGGGAGAGGACCATGGGTTTGCATTTTTAAAAAGCACCCCAAGTCATTGTGATACAAAATTACCTCAGGTAATTCTGGAACAAACTTGGAGAAAAATCTAAGGCAGGGGCGGGGTATCTAAAGCTTTAGAAGGCTATCGGGTCACTGTCCATTGTCCTGAACCCAGGCCCTGACCCTGCCCCATCGCCCAGGTAGCTCCCCTTCCCGGGACTCACCCAGCCTCTTGAGGGAGGAGTAGCGGTTGAGTTCAGATTTCACAGCGGCCTCGTAGGACGGGGGCAGATGCGAGAGGTTGTGGAAGGACCGAGAGCAGGACAGCGTGGAGTAGTGCAAGGAGGGGCTGGGCGGCGGAATGGCCCGCCAGTCTGGGGCAGAGGGGCATGGCCGGGGTCAGTCCAGGCCCTCCTCCCTCAGACCCAGCAGTTCTGGCCCCCAGCCCCCTTAGAGCATTAGAAATCTGGAATCCCAGCCCCTCAGAGCTGCAGCAGTCCAAGCTCCCTGTGCTCACTCCCCCCAACCCTCGGGTGCTCTTTGCTGGGGAAGGAGGAGGAGGAGGGGCAACTGGCGTTTGCTCAGCACTCGTTGTGTGCCCCGCCCCAGGCTAGAAGGGACGCACTCCATGCAGCTTCCCGCAGACCACTTCTGGCATAGAAATGAGGAAACTGAGCCTCACTGGGTTACCTGGCTGGACTGTGCGGACAGGCTCCCAGGGTCTCACACCTGCCCTATGCTGGGCACCTGGCTCCGGCTCAATACAAGGGTGGGAAGGGAAGGAGCCCTGCCCTCCCCGCAGCCCCGCCCTGGTCCATACCCAGAGTGGCAGCGTGGTGTTTGGGGCTGTTGACGTTGAGGTGCAGGTAGTTGTGGTGCAGATTATCTGTGGGGACCAAGAGGGGAGGTGGCATCACTGCCATTGCCTGCTCCCAGCTGGCACCGCTGTCCTGGTCTTGTGGAAGGATCCCCACCCATGTCCACTTGGTCCCCAGCTCTGGTCCCTCCTGCCTACTGAATCTTTGCCCTGACTTGCTTCTCCCTCCTGGATCATCAAACCAGCCTTCTGGCCAAATGGCCAGCCCATCTCCAAGATCAGCCCCACTGCAGTACTTCTGACATGTACACCTGCCCCTGTCCCTCTGCTGCTCGAAACTCTTCCCATGTCTCACCATCACCCATGGGACACAGTCTAAGCTGGGGATGGCGTTTGAGGCCTGTGTGACTTGTCCCCAACAGACATCTGCAGCCTCATCTCCCATCCCTCCTCTCAAGCCATACTTCTCTCTGATGCCCAAATGGTCCAGCTCAGTTCTGCCACAGGGCCTCTGCACATGCTGTCATGCTGTTCTCTCGGCCTTGAATCCCTTCCTCTCCTTTGCCTGAAGACCTCCTACTCACCCCTCAAGATCCAGGTCAAATGTTTCTTCCTTATCACTACTATTCAAACCCATCTCCTCCCCTCCGTTCCTGATCCCAGATCAAGCCTTGTCCTTTACTGCCTGGATCATCATGCAGGCCTCCTCTGGAGCCTTCTTCCTCTCATCGATCTTCCTTCATATGGGTTCCAGAGACATAGTTCTTCCACCCACTTCTGACTTTGCTTCTCCCTTGCTCTAAACTCCTCCATGGCTCCCCATTGCCCTCAGGACAAGGGCAGAGCCACTCAGCTCAGCCTGGTACTCAAGGCCCTTCCTGAGGTATCTGCCCACCCTCTCCTCAGCCTCAGCTCTGGCCACCTCACAAGCTGTGCTCCAGCCACTCAGAGATCCCCCTGCCCAAGAAACTCCCCTCACCCTCCTGGCCACTGCTCAAACATCATGTTCTGAGGGAACTCCTCCCCCTCACACCAAATGAGACCCTTTTCAAACCCTCTTCCAGCTACCTGGACTTCCCCACTGATGCACTCATCATAAACTATAAGAATAACAATAATATGAAGACAGTACTGTTATGATTCTCATTTTATGGATGAGGAAACTGAGGCCCAGAGAAGCGAAGTCACTTGCCCTAGGTCACAGTGGTAGAGCCAGGATTTGAATCCAGGCGTCTGGCTCCCAACAAATTATAATTCAGTTACTGAGTGAGTCCTTGTGTGTCACTGGCTGTTGGGTGGTCTGACATGAGTTTCTCAAGTGCAGGGGTTGAGAATGTCTAAATCTAAATCATCCATCGTAGCACCCAGGGTTCCCACCCAGGGTGCCCACAGGAGGTCAGGGAGGAGGTCTGGCTCACTGCAAAGTCCAGTGCATTGCCCAAAACAGGTGTCGGCCATAACGGTTCAGGGAAGGCAGAGACAGCAGGCTGTGGCTAGGGGCAGGGCCGGGGCAATGGGAGATGGAGCCATCCGTGGAGGGCGGAGCTACAGGGATGAGGGGTGGGGGCAGATGCAGAGGCAGCAGAGGCGGCAGCCGAAGCCCCACTTCTCACTCACCGAGATTGGAGGGCTTCACGGTGTTGTAGAGGTTCTTGGGCGTCCTCGGGGGCATGCTGTCGGGACCCCCGACCCCCGGGGTTAGGGAGCTGCTTCGTGCCCGGTCCGGGCGGGTCCCAGGCCCCGCCTGATGCCTCAGAATGTCCACCAGAGCCCTAGAAGTGGCAGAGGGATGGTCAGTGGCCTGGGGACTGGGGCTGGGGGTGGGGAGAGGGAGGGCGCAGGCCTCTTTCCCCTCTCCGTTCTCACCTTTGGGTGTATCCGTTAGCTCAGCTCGGCTTCTAGCCTTTGGCCACGCCCCTTGCTAATATCAATCTGAGCACCGCCTGCCCCAAGGTCCCTCGGACCACACTTCCTGCTTGAAGCGCCCCTTCCCCTATTTATTTGGACCCTACCCCTTCTGCGGTCCCTCCCACATCGTCCTCTCTGTGGCCCTGCCCCACCCTGAACCTGGGACCTCACTCCTGTTCCTTTTGCTGCCTTCCCCATGGCAATAAAGGGTGCTATGTGGACCCCAAACCTTAGAATCACCCTTGACTCTTCTTTTTCTTTCCTGCATGGCCCTTAGCAATCCTGTGGATTCGCCCTCCAAAATGTATCCCAACTCGGAGTGCTTGTCACCACCTCTGCTTCTACCAGCCCCATCTCTCACCATTATTGCCACAGTCTCCAATTGGTCTCCCCATTTCTGCCCTTATCCCTTGCAGTTTCACACACACAGCCCAGGGATCAGATGGTGACACACGGAGCTCAGGGCTCCCCCATCACACTTAGGATAAACCTGGCCTCTGCCTACTTCTGTCCACCTCCTCCTCACCCACTGCACTCCAGCTGCATGGGCCGCTTCGCTGTCCTGCAAACACTCCACCTTAGGGCCATTGCACTTATGGCTTCCTCTCTGCCTGGAATGCCCTTCCCACAGATATCTGCTTGGTTCTCTCTTTTCCTTCAAGTCTCTGCTCAGAGAGGCCTTTCCTGACCACTTCGTGTAAAACAACACTGTCCCTCCCATTCACAACTCGTTATGCTACTTTATTTTTTTCACAGCAGTTATCAGGATCTAAAAGTATATTGCACATGTGTTTCCTTGCTTACTGTCTTAATGATAACGGTAGCCAGCATTTACTGAGGGCTTACCAGGTACCAGGACTCAACATGAATTAACCCAGGTAATCTTCATTACAGTCTGAATAGGTGGGGAACAATTATTAGGCCCATTGTACAGACGAGGAAACTGAGGCATAGAGAGGTTTAAGCAAATTCCCCAGGGTCACACAGCCCGCAGGCAGCTGACCTGGGATTGGAAACCAGGTTTACTCCTCAGTGCAGGGACTTTGTTTTGTTCACTGCTGTGTTCCCAGCTCCTGGCTCACAGAAAGTGCTCAAGAAATATTTGTTGAATGAATGAAGTCCCGAGCCTACCCGGTCACTCCATAGACTGCCACTTAAGTCACATATATTCTCATGTCCCGCCCATCTCTCCAGGCATTGGCTTCTGCGCTCCTGGTGGCTGCCTCAGTGTCTGGCCATACTCCCTGCACCCTGCCGCCCCACCCCCCACCGGCCCCACTCCCTGATGGCTCCACCTCCCGTGGCCCCGCCCCCGCCCCCAGGTTTCCCACCCTCCGGCCCCAGAGCACACACACCTGGGTACATTGATCTCCCGGTGCGCCCTGGGCGCACGGGACGCCTTGCTGAAGGCCACTTTGGCGCCGACGCCCACGGCCAGGGCGAAGCTGATGACCCCGCACACCACGTAGGCCGTGCTGCCCCCTGGGCCCTCGCCCCCACGCCCCCCGGCGCCACCCGCCCGGCCCCCTTCCATCCACCCGGCCTGGCCGGGCCCGAGTCCCCCGCCCGCACCCCCGGCGCCCCCGGCGCCCCCGGCCAGTGGCGGCGGCGTGGTGGCCCAGCGCGGCGTGTCGTAGTTGGAGCAGGAGGCCTGCGCCAGGCGCATGTGGCGGTGCTCGCAGCAGAAGCGGTAGTGGCAGGTGCCGCAGCAGAAGCGGTAGGAGCCAGTGCTGCAGTTGAAGGTGGCGTCGTACTGGCCCATGACATCGTAGTAGCCGTGGCAGAGCTCGGCAGGAGGGGGCGCCCGTGCCGCCGCGCCGGCCGAACTCGGGGTGCTGGTCCTGGTTCCGTTGGCCCCTGGGCCCGCCACGCCCCCGCCGCCGGTCAGCGCCCCGGTCAGGCGCCGCAGGTGCGCCAGCAGGGCGGGCAGCGGGCCCGGGGGTTCGGTGCTTGTGGCGTTGGACGGGCGCGCCCCAGCCTGGCCGGTAGTCGAGGCCAGGAGCAGGAGGGTCCCGAGGAGCAGGAGGGCCGGCATGGGGCAGCCAGGCTGCGGGGAGAACCGAGGCTGGAACGGCGGGCGGGAGAAAGATGGCCAGAGGTGGAGAAATGTGGAGATGGGGGCCGGAGATGATGAGGAAGGCAGGCCAAAGGAAGGTAGAAGGACAGAGAGGCACAAACCAAGAAACAGAAAAGATGGAGGGGACATGTATGGACCCAAAGTTGGCAGCCCCACGGGACAGTGCACGGTGATGGGGGAGCAACAGGAGGATGTCCAGACACCGCGGAAGGAGAACAGAAACGATAATGGCAGAGAAAGATCAGAGTGAGTGATGAGTGGTGGAGGAAAGAATGGGAAAGTCGACAGTGGCATCGGGGGTGCGAAGAAATAAGAGAGGTGGACAGAAACCAGAGGAAAGATGTGATGGAGGGAGAAGAAACCATGGAGGCAGGTGAGGGAGAGAGGGCAGAGGGGAAAGCCAGAGGTGAGATGCAGGTGAGGGAGGGCAGAGGTGGGCAGAGTGGGGAGGAGGTTGGGATGGGTCAGTGGGGGACCAAGGGAGGCAATGCAGGGAGACGCATGGTGGGGTGGGCGAGATGGGAGGAGTCGGGGAGATGGGGAAGGAGAGAGAAAGAAGAGCAGATGGGGAGGAGAGAAGGAGAGAGAGAGACCGGAGTTGAGAACCTGAGTTTATAGACCAGGAGGTGGAAAGAGGGAGTGCAGGGTTTCTCACCCTGGGCGCTACTGTCATCTGGGCACAGAATGTACTTGCTTGTGGGGGCCCATCCTGTGCATTGTAGGGTGTTCAGCAGTATCTGCTGGATGCCAGGAGCATTCACATTCCCCCACATCGTGTTAACATAAGATGCCTCCAGGCATTGCCAAATATCCCCCCGGGGGGCACGTTTGCCCCCAGTTAGAACTGCTGCCTTAGACCCACGTGGCCCTCAGTTTCCCCAGTGCTTATTTCTCTCTTGTATTTACGTCTGATAATCAAGGGATCTTGAGCCTCAGTCTCTCTCTCTCTGTCTCTGTCTCTCTCTGTGGTCTGTCTCTCTCTCACGCACACACACACATCCATGCTCACAGTTTCAGGTCTGACGTGTCTCCTTGCACAGCTGGAGAGTCAGGGTAGTAGTGGTTCATCCCCCAACTCCACCATGTGCCAGGTGCCTGATACTGGATACACCTAAGTCCCCATGTGCCTCAGTTTCCCCATCTGTAAACCAGGGGTAAGGATGGCTATCACTGGGTGGTTGGAAAGACGAACCGATTTCATATGTGTAGAGAGTTTAGGGCAGTGCCTGGCCTAGCGCAGGTGCTATACTTATAGGAGGGTGAACAGGATGGGAGGGGCCAGATGGGACAGGTCCACCCAGCTGTTTTGTATGGCAACAGGCTGGCAGGAGGGGTTCCTTCAGCAGTGTTTACCGAGGCTGGGGATGCAGCAGTAGATGAACCACAGGATTCCTCCTCTGTCTTTATGGGGTTTGCCTTCTGGTGAGGGGAAAAAGCCAGTATGCAGACACAAATTAATGGGATGCACGTTGAAAACTGTTATGAAGAAACACTAAGACATTATGGAGGCCATGAAGAAATAAAAGCAGTGCAAGGAAGTGGGAGAGAGGGTGGGTGGGTGGGACTAGTTTAATAAATGTCGTTTGGTATTATTTTTATCCTTTATTCCTTCCCATTGAGTGCACATGTATCTAGGGACCACACCATTATGAAAAACTGCTGGGGCCTGGGATGGGGAGAGGGCTATGGGAGGCTGCACCTGGGGCCTCAACGTTCCCTTTTAGCTCTGCTCCGGCCCCTCCCCTGAGCTCACCGCCAGACTGCCTGCTGGATGCCTCCACTTGGTGTTTAACGGGCATCTTAGAAGTGCCTTGGCCCACACTCTGGAAAGCAGATTGGCAGTTCCTTAAAAGTTAAACATAGGGTTACCACATGACCCAGCAGTTCCACTCCTAGGCATATGCCCCAAAGAATTGAAAAACATGTTAACACAAAAACACAAATGTTCTTAGCAGCATGATTTACAACAGCCCCAGACTGGAGACCACCCAAATGTCCATCGGTTGATGAATGGGTAAACAAAATGTGGTCTATCCATTCAATGGAATACTATTCAGCCATAAAAAGGGACGAAGCACCAATACATTCTACATCATGAAGAACCTCAAAAACATTAAGAGAGAAAAGCCAGACACAAAAAGTCACATATTGTATGATTCCATTTATATGAAATGTCTGCAACAGTCAAATCCACGTAGACAAAAGCCGATAAGTGGTCGCCTGGAGCTGGGGGCAGGAGGGAATGGGGAGTGACTGCTTAATGGGGGCAGGGCTTCCTTTCAGGGTGAAGGAAATATTCTGGAACTAAATAGTGGTGGTAGTCACACAACACTGTGAATATATTAAATGCCACTGAACTGTACACTTAAAATGGTTAAAACGCTAAATTTTATGTTATGTGTATTTTACCACAGTTAAGAAACAAAAACCAACCAACAAAGGTCAGGTGATGTCGCAGTGCCCAAGCAATGGTGCTAGGCTTTGAACTCAGGGCACCACCACCCACAGCACATGGATGCATTATCCCACAGAGAAACATGGGTTGTCATGCACACAGACACACCACTTCTGAGAGTGACACGTGTGTGGCGATGTGGATTCCTTCATTCATACGAGGGCTGCCACATATGGTTGGGCAGGTTGTGTACTGCACAAGAGGGTCTGGCTGAGAGGCTGGAATCCAGCCGCGCTCTCCTTCCTAAGAATGCATCTGGTGGGGCTGCATCCATCTGTGGGAAGGGGTACCTTTTCAAACACACGCAAGGGTACCATCTGTCTGCTAAATCATAGATGCTAGGGAGCTGCATTGGGCTGGGGGAACCTTTGTCTCATCTGCCCCACAGGGGTAGCAGTTTGCCCTCTCAGTCCCTGTGCTGTGCCAAGCCTCTGGCTGGGCTCCATGGACAGAATTTCTCCCTCTGCTAACAGAGTCCCATTGTCCCTTCCAACTTCACACACATGCACAGAGCCAGGGAAACGAAACTCTTGGCCATTGACAACTCTGGGGAGTGAGGCAGGAGGAGCAGCAGCCTACATCCCCTCCGACCCAGCAACACACACACACACACACACACACACACACACACACACACACACACGCACAGCCCCTCGACCAGTGGGCGTCCTGTAGCCTCCTGTCCCTGCCTCACACCTCCTGATGCAGGGCAGCACCTCCAGGTGGGGAGGAGACACACTGCAGACACAGCAGCTGGTCCACACCACAAGGATACAGAGGACCAGTTCTTCCTCTACCTCACACAAAAGTATACACAGACACACAACAGAGCTTATATACGCACAGTGACACAGAGCACAGGACACCCACACAGTGTCCCAGACACAACACGCAAGGACACCCAATGTCATCCTGGCGGCACACCTGAGCCTCCCTCCTCCCCAAACACACAATACAGCTCCATGTGGACACACAACCATGCATTTCTGGGCATTCCCACCCACAGCACACAAGAGTCAGACACAATCTCAGACACCTTGACACACTGGGACCACACACAGGTCCAGAACATGGCCAGGGACCTGCCCCAGCCAGCTGCACGTGGGCACGCGGTGGCACACATCACAGCCCACAGTCACGCAACCTCGTAGGCACACACACCAGTGAGAACCCAGTGGTGGAGAGTCTGGAAGCAGGCATGTGGCCCTCCACCAGACACACCCAGACAGCCCCCCAGCACACACCGGAAGGCACACTCCTCCTTCACAGCTGGAGAGGAATGCCCCCCAAACCCCGATCTCCCTCCCCACACCACACACACCTAGCAGCTCGGGGCCAGAACCCAGCACCCCAGCCCAGGACCTGAGAGACAGAGATGTGAGGACAGAGATCAGGGGAGCCAGTGTGAGGAGGGGTCCCAGAGCAGGCCCCACTCGGTCCTGAGCTCCCAGAGAAGTCCCTCCCCCACCCGCTCCCCTGCAAGCGCTGTGCCTCACAGCCCCCCCACCCCCCCTCTCCTGACCCTGCCAGCTGGGCTCTGGGGGCAAGGACTGCCTTCTGAGATGCCTGGCAGCAGAGAATGAGAGAACAGGGCGCGGGGGGGCAGGGGGAGAGAGCCCTCGGGGTGGGGGTAGAGGCCCAGAGACAAGGACAGAGACCCAGGGAGAGGGGAACAGAGACTCAGGGAGAGGGAGACAGAGACCCAGAGAGAGAGGGACAGAGACCCGGCGAAAAAGGGGGACAGAGGCCCAGAGAGAGAGGAACAGAGATGACGAGAAGGGAGTACAGATAGCCAAAGAAAAGAGGACAGAGCCCTGGGAGGGCAGAGACCCAGAGGGCGAGCAGTGATGGGGTGGGGGTGGGGCAAAGACCCAGAGGACTGGGGATCAGAGATTGAAGGACAGAGAGAGAGAGAGAGCTCGAAAGAGAGAACCAGAGGAGGATAGAGACCCGCAGAGGGGAGGAGACCCAGAAAAAGCCAGAAGCCCTGACCTCAAGCAACTGGGTGCTGGAGAGGGGTCCGCAGGTGGCAGCGGGGTGGGGCTGAGGGTGGGCGGTGTCCGAGTGCAAAGGGACGGCCTCCTAGGAATATCTGGGGTTGATGGTGGGTTTGAGTTAGGCATGTGGAAGAAGGCGGCATCTGGGTTCCGGAGGAGGCGGACCCGGCGGACCCGGCTGGAGCGGGAAAGCGGAGGGAGAAGGGGAGGGGTCTGGATGCGGGGGCGGGGATCCCAGTTCCGGGCGGGGGAGGCAGGGTGGAGGGATCCAGCGCCGCCTCCGGCTCGCCACCTGGGAGGTGGGAGGTGGGATTGAGGGAGAGATGCGGACCCTCCCCACGCACTCCCAGCGGCCCGCCCAGGTCCCTAGGCCTTCCTGTCTCTTATGTCTCTGTCTCTGGGAGTCTCTGCGTCTCCGTGTCCTTACCTCCTCCCGGGACGTCGCCTCCCACCGCCTCTCCCTCAGCCTGCCGGCGGATCTCTCATCTCTATCGGGAGGTGCCCTGGGTCGCGCGGTCTCTCTGAGCCTGTCTCTCTCTACGTGTCTCATCGCATCTCTGCATCTTTCAGTCTCTGTCCCAAGTCTCCTCTGTGTGCCAACATTTTCTCCTTCCCTCTGCCCAGTCTCTGCCTCTCTACATCCTGTGTCTTCCCCGTTTCCACATCCCCATCTCTCGCTACCTCTTTGACTCCGTGTCTCTGTCTCTTTCCTAGAGAGATTTCCTACAAATCTCTGTCCCTCTGAGTGTCTCTGTGTCTCCCCCCGACCGCGGACCACCAGTCTCCCTCCCCGGGCCCCCCACTCTCGCTCAGGCTCAGGTTGGAGGGGCGGGGTGGGGGGGGCGCTGCGGCGGGAGCTGTGTGTTCCCAGCGCAAAATAGACTCCTGTTGCCATGGCGACGCGAGCGCGGCCTCGGAGACGCGAAGCTTCAGGCTGGGGGGTGAGGAGGGGGGGACACCTGGATCCGAAAGGCGGGGGCCGGGGGCGCCGGCGCCCGGTCCCAGGGACTCCTGGAGGAGGGGGGAGGCAAGGACTCCTAGATCCCTGCGGAGAGAGGGGGTGCTGGGCGCTCTGACCGCGGGGTCCGGTGACCGGGACTTCTGGGAGGGGTCTGGGATCCAGGGGCGGGGGGGGCTCTGTTTCCCCAATGCGGGGCGGTCTGGCTGAGAGCTCTGATGCCTGGGTCCCTGGGGGACTCAGATTGCCTTCTTGGGCACCCAAGGATGCGGTGGGGGCGGGGGGAGGACTAAGACTCTGAAGGGGCTGAGGGGCCCTGACTGGGGGGTCCGTAGAGTCCCAACTCCCAGATTTCCAAGGGGGCTGCAGAATTCTGGGAGCCCCTATGTGGATCCCCGGGCTCCTGCGTCTTAGGGGAGCAGGGACCACTCAGATGAAGCTGTCTGTCCTTCCCATCCATTCATCCATTCATCCGCATGCCTGTCTCTTCCTTCCTCCCCGTCCCCAAGTCCCTCGTGCCTCAGTTTCCCCCTCCGCACCGGGGTGCGGTCACGCTCACCTCACTTTCCGGATGCGGGACCCTGGGGGAGTCGGGGGTGGTGGCGACGTGGGGGGCCGGCCAGGGGAGGCAGAGCCAGCGCGTGTCTGCGAGCCAACCCGGCTGGGCGTGCGCGCGCTGATGGGGGGGGGCGACCGGCAGCGAGTTGGGCGACCCCGGGCCGGCAGTTCTTTTCCGTGCAGATGCGCGCCGGCTTCGGTGCAGATGTGACAGTGGCCAGCCCTCGCCTTTGCCTCGCGCCGGCTTGGAGTTGAGAAGAGGCACCTACCCCTCCCCACCAGCTGGGGACCCCTCTTCCGCCACCGCCCGCAGCCCCCAGTCGCCCCCGGGATACCCCCCAAACCCAAGAATGGTTCAGTCCACAGTCACATCAATGTTTATTCTCTGAGACCGGGTCCCACACAGCCTGTGACACTCCCTCTCCCTCCCCTTGCCGCCCCTTGAAGCGACCGGGGGGGGGGGGGGGGGCCGAGCCCCACCTCCAGCTCGGCTCAGCCAACCCCCGCCCAGTTTCCAGGAGTCTCATTTGCATTTCCGGGAGCTGCCGTCCAATGGAAAAGCGGCACCCACATCCCCTGCTGAGGGGGCGGTACCCCCGGTGGACTGCACCACTCTTGGGATCCAAGAATGGGGGGGAAAGCGCTTCTGCCAAGGTCCCAGGGACGAGAAGGTGGTCGGTCTCCCCTCAAGGCAGGGTAGGGAGTTCAGCGGAAGAGGGGGTTCTGGCCATGGAAGAGGCCAAGCAGCCCGCTGTCTGGGGCGGGCTCCTTGATGATCTTCTGGATCTGTAGGGTAGGGGTAGGGAGTCAGGAAGCGTCAAGGGTTCTCATCCCCATGACAGATCCAAGGGATACTTCTCCATTTTCATCTCCCTCGCCCCCTTAGTAGCAACTGGCCAAACCCACCATTGCCTCTTCTCGAAACTTTTCTTGGGGCCTCCCTTTCACCATAGCCACCAGGGTTAGCACCTGATCATCTGCCATCTCGGTCCACCTTGCTGACTTGGACCACTAAGGGTGACCGACTCTTTCCTGGGGCTCCTTGTCTACACATGCTTCTTCTTAAGTAATCTCACCTCTCTTATTCCTCAACTCTCAAATCCAGCCCGCGCCTTGCCCCTCAACTCTGGACTCACTTATCCAGCTGCCTCTTAGATGCTGGTGGTCACCTGACCTCTCAACCTCATTGCCGCCACCTCCACCCCCATCAGTAGAGCTTGAGCAACTGCGCTCAAGCCAGATCCTCTCTCTGTGCTGCCTTTTCACACCTTGCACCCATCAGCAATCCCTGTCATGCTAACCTGCAGAGATTAAAAAATGAAAATAAGCAAAGCCTGTATCCCCGCCGCTGCCTCCACCCTGGTTTCCCCCCTTCCTACCACATATCCATTAGCCACCTGGCACTACACATAGATCTGACAGTGTCCAGCCCCCCTGTGCAAACCCCCATGGCTGCCCCTCCCAACCCCCACCAAAATCTTTGGGAAGACTCGGCTCCGGCTCCTCCCTGCCTCCCCTCCTCCCACACTCAGCCTGCACTCACCGTGCCCCGCTACTGTTCCTTGAATAAGTCACGTTCAGCCCCATGTCCAGGCCTTTGCCCTAGCTGTCCCCTCCGCCAGGACCACTTTCTGGATGACTGGCTGCTCCTGCACTTTCAGGTCTCCACTGTAAGGCCACCCCCCAGGAGGGGCCTCCCAGCTGCCAGCCCCCATCTTATTTCTCACACATTCTACATGTTCCCTCCCCAGCTCCAGGCCACAATGCGAAACTGAATACGGACTGTCTTTTGCTATTGCCCCTGGACCTGCCACAGTGGCTGGCACATAGTAGGTGCTCAATAAATGCTCAACAGAACTAAGAGGAGGGGAAGGGGCAGACCTCAGAGGGCTGGGAATCTCAAGTTCGGGCATGTCCCGTTATCCTAAGGGCCAAGCAGTGGCCCTTAGTGGTGTGAAGCAGTGGGGACTACCTGGTCAGACCTGGGTACTAGGAAGGCCACTCGGGTGGTGGGTGTGGAGGCTGGACCTCAGTGCCATAGACTGGAGAAGAGGGTGGCGGGAAAGGGTCAAGGGGCTCCCGTCTACAGGGCCCCTGCTGGACTGTTCTCTCCCGTCTGCCTGGCTCCCTCCCATCTCTACCTCACTCTAAAATCACCTTCTTCCGGGAGGCCTCTGGACCACCTTAGGCAACCCCTCCTCTGCACACCTGGCCCCCTCCCCTGCTTTATCTCTCTCTACAGTCCTCGTGGCCAGACAGCTTCTCCTTTCATTGATTTATGGTGTTGACCTGCAGTTTCCCCCCCACTAGAACTTCGCGCCCCTGGAGGCGGCAGCCTTCTGTGTTCCCGGATGTATCCTGTGACTATGTGGTGGGTGCTGAAAAGATATTTCCCGTTTGCACAGGAGATGGGGGAGGTCAGAGTGTGGGGCGTGGGGGTCAGTACCTCCTTGAACCGGGGGTGGGTGGCATCACCCACGAGCTGCAGAATGAGCCCTTCGCTGGTGGAGAGGAAGGCGCCGCTCTGGCGCATCCGGGACAGCGCCACCAGCCGGTCCACCTGGCTGCGGGGGGGGCGGGGGGTGCATGTGTGCATGCGGTGTCAGTGCCTTGGTCTGGACACCCAGACACCTGGCAAACCCGGCAGGGATCCCACCCCCTGGTTCTTCCTGGGTGCTCCAAACCCATCCCACATGCACCCCACCCCTGAAGGGACCCTCTCACCTGCGGGAGGTGCAGGCGTCTACCACCACGTGGACCTGCAGCCCTTGGTCCAGGAGGTCCAGGGCTGTGTGCTAGGGGCAGAAAGAGGTAAGGGCTACCCCCAGACAAGAACAGGGATCCTGGGTGAGTGATTGGGGAACCAGGATGGGGATGAGGGAGGCTCGGATCAGGGCAGGAGGTCCCCAGATTGCAACGGGATCCTAGGCAGGATGGGAGCCCCAGGTAAAGAGAGGGGTCCTTAGTGAAGGTGAAAGTCCCAGGTCAGGAGGGGAGTCATGGGTCAGGAAGGGGAGGATAGAGAGTTCTGGGTCAGGAAAGACACCCTTTTTAGGTTGGGGAGGTCCCAGATGTGAATGGAGGTCCCCAAGGTTCAGCTGCGGTCTCACCAAGATGCAGGCTTGTGTCTCCAAGCCACAGAGGAGCACAGAGCGCAGCTGGGGCCGCGCGTCCAGCTCCTGCTGCACCGCGGGCACCATGCTGAAGCAGGTCTTGGACCATGGCTGCAGACCCTCAGCTCCCAGCTCGGGCACTGTGGGGCCCAGGCCTTGTGGGTACTGCTCAGTCAGCACAACTGGCACATCCAGGAGCTGGGCCACCTGGGTTGGGGTGAGGAGCAAAGGTCTGAGCCCAACGAAGGGGCTGGAGGCCCAACTCCTAGGTCTGAGGGAGGAGGGGCTGGGGCCCTGGACTGGTGGGTCTGCGGGAGGAGGGCTGTACCTTGAGCATGCGGGCAGCCACAGAGACGATCTGGGGGAAGAACAAGACATGGCGGAACTTCTCCTGCATGTCGCACAGGAAGAGGATGGATGATCCAGGGATGATGCGTCCCAGGCCGGGCCTCACAGCTGCCATGTCCTGGGGTGGGCAGAGGGGCTGAGGGAGTGGCATCAGGCAGGGAGAGGGCTTCTCTGCATGTCCAGGGTCCACATGCTTACACCCCAGGCTCCAACTGTGATCCTCCCCCGACCCCCAGGAGGAAACCGAGGTCTAAGTAGTGAAGTGTCCTGACTGAGGGCCCACTGCCCATAGCAGAGGGAGCAGGACTTGAGCCCCGAGGCAAAAAGAGCTGCATTCTCCCAGCGGCACCACCTCCCTCCTTCATGGCCTGGGGTCCCTCAAGTCTGACTGCCTCCTCTGAAAAGCAGTTTACCCGTGTGGAAAACTCACCAGCTGAACCCCCTTCCAGGTCTTAGAAAGAAAGGCTGGGGTACCTGTGGAGTGGAATATTACCCAGCCATAAAAAGGAATGAAGCAACGACACAGGCCGCAGCGCGGAGGCCCCTCACCGCGATGCTCAGTGAGAGAGGCCAGTCACAGAAGGCCACGTGCAGGAGTCCATTTACACAGAATGCCCCAAACCCAAAGCGGCTGCGTCCAGAGAGACAGGGAGAGGGTTGGTGGTGCTTCCACCTCAGGGCAGCGGGGGTGGGGTGGGGTGCAGGGGTGTGAGGAGTGACTGAAAAGGGGTACAGAGTTTCCGTCTGGGGAGATGGAAGTGTTCTGGAACTAGATAGTAGTGATGGTTGCCCAATATCATGAATATACTAAATGCCTCTTAATTGTACACTTTGAAATGGTCGAGATGGTAAAGTTTAGGTTACGTGTATTTTACCACAATTTTAAGAAAAAGAAAGAAGGGGACTTCCCTGGCAGTCCAGTGGTTAAGAATCTGTGCTTCCACTGCAGGGGGCATGGGTTCAATCACTGGTTGGGGAACTAAGATCCCGCATGCTGCGAGGTATGGCCAAAAAAAAAAGAGAGAAATATAAAAATTAAGAGGTGGGGGACTGGTAGAGCCACCTGGCCAGCAGCCCTTTTAAAGGGGAGGACACTGAAGCCCACGGGAGTCCATGAAGGCCAAGGTCCTGTGGGGACTAGAGGGGTGACTGCCCCTCCCTGCCCCCGTCAGAGTGAGCATCTGGGCCCTGGACACCCCAAGTCTCACATGTCTCAGCCCATGTACCCAGAGGCTTGTGTCCCTGGGTGCCTGAGTTGCTGCACAAATGGGAGTCCTGGCTTTTGTCTGCAGCTCCCTCTCTCTCTGCATGTTACTCACTTATTTGTTAATTTGTTTAGGAAACGGAGACCCTGTGGACCCAGTGGACCCAGTGGACCCAGTAGACCCAGTGGAGGGCAAGCCGGCTGACACTCACTCGGGGGAAGTTTCATTGCTGGCTGGTGAGTCCCCACAGGTGTCTATGATTATTCTTTAAACTGAACACATCTACCACTGAAAATGTTTTCTATGTGTGACATATCTAAAGTTTAAAAACTAGTGGATGGCTAAAATGGTGAATTTTATGCTGTGTGAATTTTGTCTCAAAAAACAAATGGAATGGAAACTCCCTCAAAAACAAAACCACACTGAATTAATTAATTGCATAATTACAACTGTGACCAGTGCTAGGATTGCTAGGGAATCTAATCCATCTTGGCAGAGTTCTGTCTGAGGAAGTGGAGAGAGAGGGAAAGAAAACAACCTTTTTGAAAACACAGAGCTGACCCTATTTCTCAGCTCTCCCCAGGGCCCCATGGCTTCTCTCTGTCCTCAGGACTACGATGTACCCTCCTCCCACAAGGCGCTGGACCCGGACCTTCCAGCCTCGGTGGCCAAGTCCCACTTCAGGGCCTTTGCCCAGGCAGCTCCCTCCACCTGGAGTGCTCTCCTCACTCCCATTCCCGGCTTAGCTCTCCACCGGACAGGAGGGACAGGGTCAGGTTGGGGCGGGGGCGCTGGAATGTCCGGAAGCCTGTGACAGTGACAGGAGTCTAGAGTGAGGCGGAGCTTCCCTTTGGGCTGTAGGACCGGGGACTGCAAGAACCCCTAGGGAGAACCATGTGCCCACATTTCTCAGAATTACAGATGCACAAACCCTGTGACCCAGAGAACTCACTCCTAATTATCCTAAGTATTTATCCTGCAGACATACCTGTGAAATGACACAAAGTGATTCATTACAGGACAAGGTTATTCATTATGGGCGTCTGCCCAGAGCAAAAGAATAGAAATAAATCCAACATCCACGGTTAGGGTACTGGTTACATAAGTTATGGTATATCCATACTTTGGAATTCTTTGCAGCCAGGAAGAATCACAAGGGAGATCTTTAAGTAACAACGTGGAAAAGTGTCCAAGAGATGTTAACAGTGAAGGAAAAAAAAAAAGCATAATAGTGTGTATAACAATGCTCCCATTTGTGCCAAAATGCAAGAAGAAAAAAAGTGTAGGTACTGTTCCAATCTATATCTGCTCTCTCTGGAAGGCACATAAGGAACAGGCTCTTTCTGCAGGGACAGGCCTCTGAGGGGCAGAGTGTGAAGGACATTTGATTTTCACTGTGTACTAGTCTGTTCCTTTTGAATTTTGGACAATGTGTAACAGGTTGTCTAGTCAGGAATAAATACAATACAGTAAAAGATTTACATAAGGCAAGAACTCAGCAAAACCAACCTGTGGCATTAAAGTTATGATAACAGTTATCCTTGGGCAGCAGTGTTGAAGGAGGGGGTGCAAGGGGGGTTTCTGGGGTGTGGGGGACGTTCGGCTTCTGGATTTGGATGCTGTTGACACCAGAGCGTTCTCTTTGTGAAGTTATTTGAGCTGTGTATCTGTGATTTCTGTTTTCCTACATATGTGATATACTTCCATAAAAAGTTTTCAAAATATACAATAAAATAGGGAAGCCTCGCTGGCCGCGGTGGGGCTGGACTGGAGGTGGAGGCCAGGGTGAAAGTGGGGACTGCGGTCCAGGTGGCCAAGGGTGAGGCCTGGGCTCCAGTTCAGGCAGCGGGGACAGAGCGGGGAGGGGGCAGCTGGGCCTGGCTGTGGTCGGAGGAGGAAGAAGGAAGATCCTCAGGTTGCCAGTGGTCCGAGGGTGGCAGGTTCCAGGGACTAACTGGGGATCTGGAGAGGGGAACTGATTTGGGGGAGAAGATGAAAATGTGTGTGTGTGTGTGGGGGTGAATGTGGGGAGGGGTCTCGGCTGGAGACAGAGTTGGCGGTACTCTGGGGAAGTGAGGAAAATTCAGAACGCAGCTCCGGGTGGAGGGAGCCCGAGGGCGGAGGAGGAGGAGCGGCCCCAGGTGGGCGGCAACCTGAGGAGCGAATGGGGCTGTTCAGATCCCCATGTGGCCTGGGGAACCCGGTTCTGCAGCCGAGACTAGCTGGCGGTGTGACCTTAGGCAAGTTTCAGCTCTGTCTGAGCCTCAGTTTCCTTCTTGAGGAAATGGGAGCCAAACCCACCCACCACGCAGGGGTGACGCGGAAACTTGGTAGAGAGGGCGGAAGCGGCCCGTGGAGAATTCGAGCCCCTGGCTAGCCAATTCTGGAGGGCCCAGGCAGGAGTCCTCCCCCGGCTGTCCTCCACCAGCAAGTGGGGGAGGTCTGTCCCCCCGCAGCACCAGAAGGGCCTTATCAGGAAGGCGCCGCGACGGGGCCCGGCCCGTCCGCCGCAGGTGAGGCCTGTAGTCACTTACCTCCCGCAGCCGGACTTCCGCCGCTCAGGCCCACCCGCGGGGCTCGCAGGCCTAGTAGATGTTTCCCAAAGCCCAGACACTTGGCCCGCCCCCGGCTCCGCCCTCGTCCCGCCCACCAGGGCTGAGCCGCCCAATAGGCACTCGTCTAGCTCTGCTCAGCCCCACCCCCCCGCTCCCAGCCAATCCGCAAGCGCCGCTACTTCTCCCTGGGGGGGGGGCTGCGTGTGGGCCAGACTGTCCTTCCTGAGAGCGTGATTAGCCCGTCAGGGGGCGGGAAAGCAGCCAGTCTGACCAATGGGGAGTCGTAACAGGTGTGAGTGGCGGGCTTAAGGCGGAGTGGCGCGGTGGGTACCGAGAACGCGGACTCCAGCTGGAGAAGTGGGTGGGTCGCTACCTGCCCGGCTGTGAAGTTCAGAACCCCGGGGCCGAGAGGGAGAGAAGGAGAGAGAGAGGGAGGGGCTGTGCCCAGGGCAGGGGAAGGCCTGGGGTTCGAACCCTTGCCCTTCTGTTTAGAGACAAACTTAGCAAAGAGATCCACGCATTTTCCTGGAAAGGGTTAAAGGCGCGAGGAAGCCAAGAAATCCCTCCCTCTCCCCGCACGTTCGTTCTCTGTGCCTCAGTTTCCCCATCTCACAGCACCTTCCTCCTACGGTGGTGTTCGTAATATTTAGACTGTGTTTGGAAATGGGGTTGAAAGAGATGGAGAGTGAACTTGCCATCAGGCTTGGAATAAAATCTAAGCTACCCCCACTTCATGGTGTGCCTTGGTCAGTCTCTCAACCTCACCTCTTACCACTCTCCCTCATCTCACTCCACTCCAGCCATGCTGGCCTCCTTTACTGTTCCCCCAACGTCCCACCTCAGGGCCTTTGCACGAGCTGGTTCCTCTGCCTGGAATCCCAGACTTTCGCAGTACCAGCTCCTTCTTGTCATTCAAGGCCCTCCCTGACCACCCTACATCAAGTAGTCACCTGATCAGGTCGCTGTTCTATTTTCTTCACAGCACTAATGCCAATCTGAAATTGGAAATTTATCTTGTGTTTAAAAAAATGTATGGATGTACTCATTTATTTTCAGTACCCCCGACTTTACCCCCCGCCATGAGAACTCCGCGAGGGCAGAGATGTTATCTGTTTTATTCACTGCTGAATCCTCTGCACCCAAACCTGGGCCTGGCACATAGTAGGCACTCAACAAATCTTTGGGAATAAATAAGACGACACCAGACACTAGGCAGAGGTGAACCAGGGTAAGAGGGAGCTGAAGGGACAGTTGCCAAGGAGGTGGGGTTGGGAAGAAAGAAGGGAGAAGGTGGGGGAGGGAGAGCGTGAAACCCCCCCCGAAGGGGCTGTGGTGGGGGCACTGGACCTGGGAGAAGACCCATGAGGCCGTGGTCAGAGGTGGGAGTCTGGGCTTGGTTCATATTCCCACAGGCTGCCAGGAGGGTAGTGGATGGGACAAGGGGCTCCTGGGGGGCCGGTGGCTGAAGAACTGTCATGGAGGGAGGGGCAGTCTGGTTTGTCTGGGAGCCTGGGCTGGGTTGTGATTGGGTGTCATGGGGAGCGGGTCCCCCAGCCTTCAGGGATCCTCTGAGAATGGCAGGCACAAGACACCTCTCACCTGCCCACCCAACCTCCCTCAGGAGCTGAGAGCTCATTCCCTCCCATCCCCCCAGGGCATGCAGGGTAGGGAGCAGGGGGTCATAGAAGTGTGGGTCCTGCCTCAGGTCTGCCTGGCCCAGCACACAGTGGGACAGGCCAGATGACGCTGAGGGACACTCTGGGGGGACCACAATGTCCTCAAAGAGGTCGTGGGTGGAGGCATCCAGGGCAGCGAGACTTAGGCTGGGGCCAGTGGGGGCCACATCACAGGCCACCCCCAGGAAGGGGGATGGAGGTGGTGGAGGTGGCCTTTGGGGTGGCGATCTCTGGGGAGGTGCCTCCTGGGACAGGATGGATATGGCCAGGCGCTGGGTGGCAGCTTCGATCTTGGCAAACTGCCTGCAGAGAGGGCCAGGCATTAGCTGGGTGACCACGAAGGACTCCCCTCCTATCTGCCATCCCAGGAGTGATTTGTCCCTTCTATCCCTCCACATTTTTCTTCTCTGTGCTAATGTCTCTGCCCCTGGGTCCATTTTCATGAGTCTGACAATGTAATCTTTTTAACGCCATTTCATAGGGAAGCTCTGAACAGCTGTGGGGTTTGTGCACTGCACAAGGCAGCACATCTCGTCCAACACTACGCACATTTTTGACATTTAGATTTAATATGACTATATTCCAACATGTAAAAGTAAAAAATGTCTTAAGGAAGGGGTGCCTTTAACAAAATTTTCACACAAAGGCGCACTGTGGGCTGGCAATGTGACTATAACATGATGCCCTGTGGATTCTACTGCCTAAATAGTTATGAATCTGCATCTCCACCAACCCTCTCAGTATCTCCACTAACCCCTGGTTGGAGTCCCCAGCTTCCCCCACCTGGATGACTGTAATAGCCATTGCACGGGTCTCCCCCCAGTATTCCTAACCCCTCAGTAACAATGCAGATGGATCTCACAAACTGTTAGGGGCTGAACTGTGTCCCCCTAAAATTCATTTGTTGAAGTTTTAACCCCCAGGACCTCAGAATGTGACTGTATTTGGAGACAGGGTCGTTAGAGAGGTGATTACATTAAAATGACATCATCAGTATGGTCCCTAATCCAGCAAGAGGAGATTAGGACACACAGAGGGATGACCACGTGTGAAGCCAAAGAGAGAGGCCTCTCCCTGCCGACACCTTGATCTTGGACTTCAGCCTCCAGAATCATGAGAAAGTATCAATACATTTCTGTTACACCAGTCTGTAGTGTTTGATTGTGGAAGTTCTAGCAGGTTAATGCAAAAACATAATGTTGAACAAAAGCGGTGAGACTTAGAATAAGTGGATACGTGATGCCATTTAAATAAAGTTCAAAAACAGCCTAACTCAATCGACAGTGAGAGAAATCAGGATGTGTGGTTCATGGGAAGGAGGTACTACCAGGGTCTCTGGGACAAGGAATGCCCTGTTCCTGGATCTGAGTGTTGGTTACGTCAGTGGGGCCCCTTTGGGAAAATTCATTAAACTCCACACGGTTGATGTGTTTATTTTTTTGTACTATGCTAAACTTCCAGGAAACGGTTTATTTAAAAATGTATCTGAGGGCTTCCCTGGTGGTGCAGTGGTTGGGAGTCCGCCTGCCGATGCAGTGGACAGGGGTTCGTGCCCCGGTCCGGGAAGATCCCACGTGCCGCGGAGCGGCTGGGCCCGTGAGCCATGGCCGCTGAGCCTGCGCGTCCGGAGCTTGTGCTCCGCAACGGGAGAGGCCACAACAGTGAGAGGCCCGCGTACCGCAAAAAAAAAAAAAAAAAAAGTATCTGATATTGTATGACTCTGTTTATGTGAAATGTCCAGAATAGGCAAATCCCTGGAAACATAGAGTAGATTGGCGGTTACCAGGTGCTGGCGGGGAGGGGAGGATGGGGAGGGAATACTAATGGGTACCGGTTCTCCTTTGGGGTTGATGAAAATGTTCCAGAACTAGGTGGAGGTGATGGTTGCAAAACATTATGAATATACAAAATGCCTCTGAATTGTACACTTTAAAATGTTCAAAATTTTATGTTATATATATATATATTTATTTACATTTATATTTATTTATTTATTTTTGGCTGCATTGGGTCTTCGTTGCTGCACGCAACGCTGCACGCCAGTTGCGGCGAGCGGGGGCTACTCTTCCTTGCGGTGCGCGTGCTTCTCATTGTGGTGGCTTCTCTTGTTGCAGAGCACGGGATATAGGCGCGCGGGCTTCAGTAGTTGTGGCGCATGGGCTCAGTAGTTGTGGCTCGCGGGCTCTAGAGCACAGGTTCAGTAGTTGTGGCGCACGGGCTTAGTTGCTCCGCGGCATGTGGGATCTTCCCGGACCAGGGCTCGAACCCGTGTCCCCCGCCTTGGCAGGCGGATCCTTAACCACTGCGTCACCAGGGAAGCCCAATGTTATATATATTTTCCTATATTTAGTGAGAGCTGCCACTGTGACACTGTCTTTGATGCCAAGGAGGATAGTTATGCTCTGAGTGCCCCAGGGAAAGTTTTCAGTAATGGGAGGTCAGGTTAAATGACAGAGGGGGTGTGGGGGTGGGGGCGGGGGACTGATTTAAGATTCATGACAACTACATGCCACGTATGGTCCCTGACCTGAACAAAGTAAGGATAAATGGTGTTTAGGGCTGAAGAGTCGTGACATTTGTGATTTACTTTTAAACTTATCTAAAAACATGAAAGAAATAGGCTAAGATGTTATGGACAGTAAAATCTAAGTGATGTTACATGAGGGATCAATAGGCCAGTGGCTCTTAAACTTCAGTGCACAACAGGAAGGACACCTGGAGGGCTTGTGGGAATGCTGGTTCCTGGGCCCCCGAGTTTCTGGGGTGGGGTCCAAGAATTTGCGTTGCTAACACACTCCTAAGTGATGCTGAGGTGCTAGTGGTGCTGATCTGGGGACCACCTTTTTATTTTTATTTTTTTTCGGTATGTGGGCCTCTCACTGTTGCGGAGCACAGGCTCTGACGCGCAGGCTCAGTGGCCATGGCTCACGGGCCCAGCGGCTCCGCGGCATGTGGGATCTTCCCGGACCGGGGCATGAACCCGTGTCCTCTGCATGAGCAGGCGGACTCTCAACCACTGCGCCACCAGGGAAGCCTAGGGGACCACCTTTTTAGAACTGCTGCATCAGACAACTGTCTTGACTTTTCTGTGTGTTTGAAAAATGTTCACAAAAAGTTAAAATTTCATAGCGTGGGTGGGAGGGGGTTCCTGAGGGAGCAGGGCCTGAGCGGACCTGGAGGGAGGAGGAGGGCGTGGGTGGGAAGATGCTGAGGAGAGCTTGTCTCTGACCTGGATCTTCCTAGGCTGAGCTTGAGTGCTGAGGGGAATGTGTTTCAGAGCTACCTGGGCTGCCCTCAAGGCCACTGGTGGGCAGCCTGTGTCCCTGGGGAGCACGTGGTAGAACCGGGCATGGGGGTGGGGAGGTTGGGATGCTCTAGCAGAGAAGCTGGCCCTGGGGAGCAGGGAGGACAGACAGGGAGCCTGGAGGCCAGAGGCTGGCATTATCACAGGGTCCAGATTGGGGGGAGGGCTGAAGATGGGGAGGGGTCCTTGAGCAGAGGAGGCTGAAGAGGAGTTGGGAGGCCAGCTCTGGAACACAGGGCTGGACCCTGTTTGGGGACATGAGTGTTTTCCTCTTCAATGGTGTATGTGTGTGTGCGGGGTGAGCATTCTGGGTGTGGCCACAGCTGGGCATCCTGGTGGAAGGTGGCTTGCAGTATGGGGGCAGTGTTTAGGCTGAACCGGGCTCCCATTTACTCAAATTTGATTCCATGACCTCCTGAGGCACGGTCCTGGGCTAGCTGGGAGGAGCCACCTACTTACAGAAAAGCAGGTCCTTTGGCAAGTCACTTTACCTCTCTGTGCCTCAGTTTCCTCATCTGAAAAAGGAGGATTATAAGAGCACCTACCTCCTGGGGTTACTGTCAGGGATTAATGAGTTCATACTCACTGTAAGTGAGTACGGGGAGTTAAAACTGAAGTACTTAGAACAGTGCTCGGCACATATTGAGTATCAGATAAATTTTAGCTACCACCATCACCACCATCACCATCATCACCACCATCACCGTCATCACCATCACCATCATCATCATCATCACCATCATCACCACCATCACCATCATCACCATCACCATCATCACCATCATCACCACCATCACCATCATCACCATCATCACCATCATCACCATCATCACCATCACCACCATCATCACCATCACCATCATCACCACCATCATCACCAAGTCCCTGAGATGCTATATCCAGGCAGGACTATAAAGTGGTCCAGAGCATGGGCTCTGGATTCAGACTGCCTAGGGTTGTATCAACTGTCTAGCTGTGTAGCCTTGGACAAGTCATTGAACCTCCCTGAGCTTCCTTGGCTGTAATATAGGGGAAAGACAGAACCTACAGTGAGAGTTTGTTGGGAGCATTAAGTGATGTAGTGTATGCCAAGGCCTTAGTACACTGTACCTGGCACACAGCAACCTCAAAAAAATGGTTACTGTCAGAAGGTGAGGGGAGAGCACAGGGCAAGGTGGGATGGTGCTGGGTGGGTGTGAGAGTGGGGACAGGCTGAGCAGAGACCTGAAGGAACAGAGGTCTCCATCCACATTCCTGGAGACAGGGAACCGCATTGTACCACAAAGGGAAGAGCATGTGCAAAGGCCCAGAGGCTGAATGGTGAAGTGCTAGATGGGGAGCTGAGGCTGGCAAGGGGAACAGGGGCTACTAGGGCAGAGCCTTTGTCCTGAGGGCGATGGGGAGCCATGGGAGAGGGGTCAAGTGTGGTGTGTGGGTTAGAAAGGCGCTACCTTCAAAAAGCCCCAGAGTCGGACCCCATCTCCACAGCCCAGTCCCCCACCCATCATCTGAGCCACCATCATCCCTTGCCTGGATCACTGCAGTAGCCTCCTACACAATCTGATCTCCGCTCAACACCCAGAGGGATCCTTTCAGATTGTACCACATCCCAGCCCAGAGCCCAAGTCCCTCCAGAGGCCCATGAGGTCTCCACGATCAGGCCCCTGTTTCTTTTGAACCTAATTCCCTTCCCCTTTCACTCTGTTCCAGCCACCCCAGCCTTCTTACTTGCCCTGGAACACACCAGGGATGTTCCTGCCTCAGGGCCTTCGCACGTGCTGTCCCTTTCCTGGTATGCTCTTCCTCAGACATCCACAGGGCTCCTTCCCTCACCTCTCTCAGGTCTCTGCTCAAATGTCACCTCCTCAGTGAGGCCTTCCCTGACACCTTACCTAAAATACCAACCCTCCCCCAGCATGCCCTCCGCAGCACTTATCACCTTCGAACACACCATATTGTTTGTAAAAATCGGGGTAAAATTCATATCACTTAAAATGAACCATTTTAAAGTGTGCAATTCACTGGCATTCAGTACATTCATGATGTCGTGCAACCACCACCTCTAATTAGTTCCAGAACTTTTCATCACCCTGGAAGGAAACCCGGTACCTATTAGCAGTCTCTCCCCGTCAACCCCCACCAGCCCCCGGCACCCACTAATCTGCTTTCTGGCTCTGTGCATTTGCCTGTTCTGGATATGTCACAGAAACGGAATGATACAATAGGTTGCCTTTTGTGTCTGGCTCCTTTCACTCAGCACTGTGTCTTCAAGGCTCCTCCGCTTTGTAGCATCATACCGTATCATTCGTCTCTTTATTTTGACTGTCCCTTAGCTGCCTGCCCACTGGAACACGAGCTCCATGAAGACAGAGAATTTTGTCTGCTTTGTACTGATGGGTCTCTGGGGCCTGGCGCACAGTTGGCACTCAGTAAATGCATACTGGTGTTGATTGCATCCAGCTCCGGGGTCCACTTCTCTCTGTTCGGTCTGGGCCTGGTCTCCCCAACACCAAGGGCTCCCCTCCCACCCCGCTCCCCTCACCTGCAGATCTGGTTGTGAAGGAACCTCCTATGGTTGGGCCTCCTTTTGGGGGGCTGGGTCTGCCGGGGGTGCAGGGTGCGCAGCACATAGGCGGCTGCCCCCGTCACGAAGGCATACAGCTCCCGGGGGCCGGGCTCGGAGATTCCAGAGGCTGACGGAGCCCCCGGGTGCATGGCCAGGGTGATCTGGAGTAGCTCCCCACAATGCTGCTCATAAAGCAGCCCCCCAAATCTGTGAGGGGCAAGGAGCAGCCAGGGCTGTAGGTTCAGGGCTGGGGGGGGGGGGGACAGGAAGAGAGATGGGCTTTGGGAGGGTGGGTGGGCTCTGCAGGGAAAGGCCCTCCCCGGGCTGGCAGAGGCAGGGCCTGGGCAATTAGAACATCCCTGAGGTTTGAGGCACCTGTAGGTGGGGGTCTGATATAGGAAGGCAAGGGGGCAGGGAGGGGAGGGGTCTTTCTGTGTGCCCCCCAAGGGCCCAATTAACACATAGTTGGACCTGCGATCTGGGACAGTGCAGTGTAGGTGGGGGGCCAGAGAAAAGCTCCTGGAGATGGCCAATTAAGGGGACAAAGCCCTCATTAGGGAAGCGAGGCCAGGAGCAGAGTCAACCGCAGCGATAGCAGTGATTAGCGTGGAGGAGCCATGATTGCAGGCTAGTGGAGGGGCGGTGGGAGGCTTGGGTGCCGGCTGGGAAGGAGGGGAGGTGGCCCCCGGGGGGCATGCCGGGAGCCCCCGCTGTGGGCAGACGTCCCACATCCACCCACCCACCTCCAGACCCACTTGCCCGTGCCTCCTTGCCTCCCTCTGCTCCAGGCCTGGGGTCCCAGGGAAACAGCCTCAGAGAGCAGCTTGCCGGTGCCCAAGGTCTTCCAGCCTGCAGGAGGGGCTGGCTTCGGGGGGGAGGGTTGACCCCCAAACCCTGCGTTTCATTTCATACCCGAGCTTCTGAGTGAGCAGGGGAGGGGGGACACCTGTGGTATGGGCCTCGCTGCTCAGGTGGGTGACATGGGTGACAGCCAGGCTGTGGCAGGAGCGGAAGAGAAAACATGGGCATGGTTCCCCCCAAGGCATTTCACTGGGGGACTTGGGGGCCCTTGTGTTTCCGGGGGGCTGGGACATGGCAGGGAGGAGGGGCTGGCTCCTGGGGCTGGGAGTGGGGTCCTCTTGTCTCTGGAGGGTGTTGGCCAGAGTGGGGGAACCTGGTCTCCGCTGGTGTGGGAGGGAGGGAGCGTCTCAGTGTTTGCTCTGAGAAGACTGCGTTGGGGGTTTGTGTCGGGAGGTATATGAGCGTCCTGCGGATGCCCTAACACATTATCGCAAACCTAGTGGCTTAAAACCATGCACAGGGTCTTCCCTGGTGGCACAGTGTTTAAGAATCCAGCTGCCAGTGCAGGGGAAACAGGCTCGAGCCCTGGTCCGGGAAGATCCCACTTGCCCGTGCACCACAACTACTGAGCCTGCGCTCTAGAGCCCACGAGCCACAATTACTGAAGCCCACACGCCTAGAGCCCATGCTCTGCAAAGAGAAGCCACCGCAATGAGAAGCCTGTGCACCACAATGAAGTGTAGCCCCTGCTCGCCGCAACTAGAGAAAACCTGTGCACGGCAGCAAAGACCCAGCGCGGCCAAAAATAAATAAATAAATAAATATATTTTAAAAAACCCCAAAACCATGCACAGGGATTCTCTCGCAGTTCTGGGGGTCAGAAGTCCAAGATGGGTCCCACGGGCTAAAGTCAAGGTGTTGCTTCTGGCAGCTCTAGAGGGAATCTGTTCCCATGCCTTTTCTGGCTTCTAGAGGTCTCCCAAATTCCTTGCCTCGTGGCCCCTTCCTCCGTCTTTAAAGTGCATCGCCCTGCCCTCTGCCTCTATTGCCCCATCTCCTTCTGACCCCGACCCTCCTGTCTCCCTCTTATAAGGACTCACTGCATAATCCAGGATCATCTCCCCCTCTGAAGATCCTTAACTCCACCACACCTACAAAGTCCCTTTTGCCCCAAGTCGCACAGTTGCAGGTTCTGCAGGTTAGGACGTCGGCGTCTTTGAGGCGGGGCACAGAGGGAGAGGCTTGGCCCCAGTGATGGCTCCTCCCGGGCTCCCCTCAAGGCCACGTTAACTGGGCCAGTGGTTGCAGCCACTGAGGCTGAGCCTGGGGCTGCCTCCGGCGCCCCCAGCACGCAGGCAGGGAGAGAGACACAGAACAGCGAGAGCTTCCCCCAGGGTTCCCCAGTGCCTGACACGCTGCACCTCGGTGAGGCCGCCTGCCCCTGGGCACTCACAGGAAGGCATCAGTGTCCCTATTTCCCGAAGGAGAAACTGAGGTCCGGGCACACAGTCACCCAAAGTCACAGGCAGCTGAGCTGGGGGATTTAACCCACATGGGGAAAAAAACCCTTAGGAGGGAAACTAAGAACTTTGTAAAAGCTCTCATAGTTGTTAAATACTAAAGTATATTATTTCTAAGATCTATTATAAATATCCTTTTTGTCCTCCAAATGATACCTTGATAAAATTATCAGCAGCAAATTATAAAAGACTCTGGCTCAAGAAGAGAATATACATAGGAGTCCTTCCTCCCACCCCCGGCCAGGCGGCTTGTGGGATCTTAGTTCCCTGACCAGGGATTGAACCTGCACCCTCAGCAGTGAAAGCGCGAAGTCTTAACCGCTGGACCGCCAGGGGATTCCCAACATAGGAGTCCTTTTGTTTATATATATATATATATTTTGTTTGTTTGTTTATTTGGCTGCACCAGGTCTTAGTTGCGGCATGCGGCATCTAGGTCCTTGACCAGGGATCGAACCCGGGCCCCCTTCATTGGGAGCGCAGAGACTTAGCCACTTCCACCAGGGAAGTCCCAAGGAGTCCTTTTGAAATGAGAGCTATCAAATGTGATATAGTGTAATGTTAGGGAATAATTTTTAAAAAAACGAAACAAAACTCCTTGCCACCACTTGGGAGATCCTGTGTCCTGATTCCATCTTCCATTACCTCACTGGTAAAACTGGGATAAGAAGGTAGCACAGAGGGGAAATTCTCCAAGCTCACACAGCGAGTAAGTGGCAAGGCCGGGGTCTGAACTTGAGATAGCATAGGCCCAAGATCAGGCCTTTGCTTCCCAGGCCCACTCACCATCCAGCAATGCCAAAGGCAGCATCGGCACAGCGGTGGCATCCCGGTGGGCAGTGGCAGTGGCAGAGGCCCAGCCAGGTGCAGGGCTCAGGGTGGGGACCACCAGGCAGAGGTTGCCAGAGGTCCAGTCCCTTGGGAGTGTATTGTGAGCTGCAATCAGTGAGGCCAGTAGCAGCAGGTGGACCAGACGTCAAGGACCACCCATGCGCCTCACCACAGCTGAGGACAGGGCAGCGTGGACACAGGTGTGGGGACGTGACAGGCCCCCTGTGCTCCGCCCCCGGCCCCTGTGACTCTCCGTCTGTCTGTGACTCTCACCAGCTCTGGTGTTGTCTCTCCATCCCCCTTGCTCTCTCCTCCTCTGCCCCCTGGCTCTCCTGCCCCTCGCTGGGTTGTCTGCAGCCCTCTCCTCTTCACTGTGTCTCTGATGATGCCTCCCACCACTCGTGTGCTTCTGGCTTCTCTCACCATCTCTGTCCCTTTCACCACCTCTCGAGTGTCTCTCAGACTTTGACTGCCTCTCTGTCTTGGTCTGGGCAGACTCGTGTGTGTGTGTGTGTGTGTATGTGTGTGTCCCCTGGACATACGTGTGGTGTTGTGGGTTGGCATGGAAGGTTTCCTGTCCTGTTGCTCTCAGGCCCAGAGGGGAGGGCCCAGGGTCCCTTGGCAAGAGGCTAGGAGGGAGCAGACCCCCAGGTCTCTGGAGGATTGGAGGTCAGAGCTCAGGCCCCAGGACAGGCAAGGGGCCACCCCTGCATGGCTGGAGCACGACCTTTGCTAACCCAGCTCCAGGAGGGGGCTCACATCCAAGCCATCAGAAGCCAAGGGCAACATCTGCTGGCCAGCTCTGTCCCACCGCCAGACCAGCCTGGAATACACTGGGGGCCACCGGCCGGCCGGCAGGGTCTGGCCTGGGGATGTTCCACCAGGGGGCGCCAACGTCCCAGGCTGGTGCTGGGACTCCCCGCTGGAGTGTCCTCAAGGTGTGGCCCCCACTTTTGAGCCCTTCTCCCCCTGTTTTCGATCTTGATAAGAGTTGCTCACAGCTCGGGGCTGGCTTCATCTGATGTTTGTTGAGGACCTGCACTTGCAGGTATGAGAAGGTATTCACAGGTTCCTTTCTCCTATCCCAGCCCTTGGAATTGGGGGTGGGTGGGGCGCATGTAATCATTCAACAAACATTTATGGGGACTTCCCTGGTGGTCCAGCGATTACAACTCTGCGCTCCCAATGCAGGGGGTCGGAGTTAGATCCCTGGTCAAGGAACTAGATCCCGCACGCTGCAACTTAGAGCCCGCGTGCCGCAACTAAAAGATGCCGCATGCCACAACTAAAAAAAATAAGAGATCCTACATGCCGCAACGAAAGATCCCGCTCGCTCAAGGAAGATCCTGCGTGCCGCAACTAAGGCCCAGCGCAGCCAAATGAATAATTAAAAAAAAAAAAAAAGCATTTATGGAGCACCTACTGTGTGCAGAAGCTGCGGATGCAGTGGTGAGCAAGACAAGCACTGTCTGTCCCTGTAGGAGTCTGGGAGGGAGACGTCTGTAAACAAGAAATTATGGTTCTGGATGTGCTGTGAGGATGCTGAGACTGGACAGTAAGTTGGAGGCCGGATGGGGCAGGGGTGCTACTTCAGTTGGAGAGGCCCTCTTTGAGAAGGTTATAATTGTCTTGCAACCTTAATGGAAGAGGTAGCAGCCAGGAGCTTCCCAGGCAGAGGGCACAGCAGGTGCAAAGGCCCTGAGGCAGGAGCAAGCTTGAAGGGAGTGAGAGAGGGAGAGCGATGAGAGGAGGTGAAGTCAGAGAAGTGGATGGGGGCCAGACCCGCGGGGCTTTGTAGGCTAGGCAGAAGTTGGGTTATGAGGGCAAGAGTGATGGGGAGCCATGGAGGGTTTGGGACAGAGGTAGTTCCCGGAGTTCAGGGCCCTGCCCCAAACCTCCTTTGCAAGCCTCGCTGACCCTGCCCCTACATCCCTCTCCAGTGTGTGTGTGTGGGGAAACTGAGGTGACAGGGCCAGGCTGGGAGCCCAAACAAGGCTTGCCCCTCCTTGCCTCCACCCTGCTATGCTGCAGCACTCTCTTCACCCAGTCCAAGAGGGACTTTGTTCCCCATAAAATTTATTGTAAAAATGTACAGGTGGCAGGTTCCTGGTGTCCCCAGCCCATAACTCAGAGGGGCCAACACTGTCGTATTCATCTTACATCTTTTCTTCTGAGAAGAGCGATGGACTGAATCGTGTCCTCCCAAACTCATGTGTTGAAGTCCTAACCACCATACCTCAGAATGTGACTGTATTCACAGATAAGGTCTTTAAAGAGGTAATTAAATTAAAATGAGGTCAGTAGAGTGGGCCCTACTCCTATATGACTAGTGTCCCTACAAGAAGAGGAAATTTGGACACAGACAGGTGCAGAGGGGAGACCATGTGAGGACACAGGCAGAAGGTGGCCGTCTGCAAGCCAAGAAGAGAGGCCTCAGGAGAAACCAACCCTGCTGACACCTTGATCTTGGACTTCCAGCCTCCAGAATAGTGAGAAAATAACTTTCCGTTGTTTAAGCCACCCAGCCTGTGGCACTTTGTTATGGCAGCCCGAGCAAACCAACACAAGAAGTGTATTTGTTATCTGTGCTGCATAACAAATTACCACAAACACAGTGGTGTAAAACAACGTGCATTAATTTTCTCACAGTCCCCGTGGGTCAGGAGTCCAGGCACCACAGTTGAGCTGGGTCCTTAGCTCAGGGTTTCACAAGGCTGCAATCAAGGTGCAGGCTGAGGTCAGGGTCCTCTTCCAAGCTCGCATGGCAGAATTCATTTCCTTGCATCTGTAGAACCCTTGGAGGCTGGTGTCTTCAAGGCCAGCAGGAGAATCACTGATATTCCACTGCTCTGACCTCTAGACCCAGCTTTAAAGATCTTGCCTGATTTGATCAGGCCCACCCAGGAAAATCTTCTTGTATTAGGGTTCTCCAGAGAAACAGAACCAATAGGCTCTATCTTTATCTATCTATTTATCTATCTGTCTATCTAGAGAGATTATATATATTACATATAGAAAGAAATCTAGGAAATTCCCTGGTGGTCCAGTGGTTAGGACTCTGCGCTTTCACTGCTGAGGGCCTGGGTTCCATTCTTGGTTGGGGAATTAAGATCCCGCCTGCCACGCAGCCAAAAAAACAAAAAACAAACAGAGGGGTCTGTTTTCCCCACACAGATGGGACCCTGTGAACTGTCCTCCTCCAGGGAGTCTGCCCTCGTTTCCCCCCAGGCTGGGTGAGGGGTCTCCTCTGGCTCCCACGCCCTGGGCAGCCTCCATGGGCTTCTGACATGCATGTGAGACCCGCTAAATAGGCCTTGGATGGAGCTGGACACTGGGGCTGGAGACCCCGGCCTTGCCCCCAGTTAAGTCCCTTCCTGGTTGCAGGAATCACTTCCAGCTCTGTGCCTGGCCAAGAACCTTCAGAGAGCCTTTATTTACTGCCCTGCCAACCCCAGTGAACTGAGGGTGATGCCCCTTCCATGTGGAGAGGCCTGGCAGGGCAGGGCAGGCTCGGGCACCCCATGAGAACCCCTAGAGATGCTGGAAAGGAGCATCCTCAGTCTGTGGGAGGCACAGCCTGGCCCCTTGGTTCCTTCTTCCTGGGACAGCTGACAGCTGTGACTTGGGGACTTCTCTTGCCTGCCCCCTACCCTCCCCCCCACTTAAAGTGTATCTCTGCTCTTTTTACTCCACTTATGTGAAAAAGGATATTTTATTTTATTTTTTATTTACTTTTTTATTGGAGTAGAGTTGCTTTACACTGCTGTGTCAGTTGCTGCTGTACGGCACGGTGAATCAGCCAGACGTATACATACATCCCCTCTTTTCTGGACTTCCTTCCCATTTAGGTCACCACAGAGCACTGAGTAGAGGTCCCTGTGCTCTACAGCAGGTTCTCATTAGTTCTCTATTTTATACATAGTAGTGTGTATATGTCAGTCCCAGTCTCCCAGTTCATCCCACCACCACACCCCACTTTCCCCCTTGGTATCCATACGTTTGTTCTCTACGTCTGTAGGATATTTTATTTTTAGTCTCTGGCCTTGGGAGTCCTGTCTTTGCCCCAGCCACCTCCTCTGGGGGGTTGGGTGAGGGCTGCTCCAGGGAGAGGTGTCCCCAACCCCAATCCTCTCTTCTCCAGTGAGTGCAGGCTGTGCTGTCACCAAGGTGTTGGACTGAGTGGGCAAAACCAGAATCGAATGTCCACACAGCAGGACAACCCCCACTTCTAGAGGGAAGGGAGGCTGGCCGAAAGGCTCAGGTGTCTCGGGTCCGGGAGCACTGGTGGGGGCACGGTGAGTGGGACCTGAGCCCCCTCCATGCTCTGTAATCAGAGTGGGCAGGGCCCAGACTCTGGTCCTGGATGAGCCACCTTGGAGCTGGAGTGCCCCAGAAGCCTGGCACACGTCCCCCACTACCTGGAGTGTGGCTGGTAGGGATGGGTGAGGGAGAGTGGAGAAGAGGGAAGGGCTAGGCTCCCCAATTCCTACCAGGGTTTCTCCTCTCCTTCGACTACTTCCTTGGGATGGGGGTGCAGACCTTGCCAATCCTTTTGGCTGGGATGGGGGTAAATGCAGAGACACCCCCACGTGCACACAGGGCTTGTGGGACGTGAGTGACAAACTTGGGCCCAGGGAAGTGTTGGGTAGGTAGTCTTGGCCACCTTCAAAGACTGCAGTCCCCACTCCCATCCCTGTCCCCCATGGGAAGAATGGTTCACCTGGCTGGCAAGGCAGGGGGCTCAGAGGGACTGGGGCTGGATGGGATGCCTGATCTAGTGGGAGGGGTTGCGAAAAGTACCTGGGGCGGGGTGTTGTTGGCCAGAAATAAGAATGCCTGGGGGGACTTCCCTGCCAGTCCAGTGGTTAAGACTCTGCGCTTCCACTGCTGGGGGCGTGGGTTCAATCCCTGGTGTTTGATCCCCGATCAGGGAACTAAGATCCCGCGAGCTGTGTGGCGTGGCCAAAAAAAAAGGATGCCTGGGGACTGGACAGGCGTATGTCCAGATGTTTGCTTAGTCCCACATCAAGTCTTCACCCACTGCCCCAGCTCTGGACGTGCCCCCACGCCCATCTCTCCTGCTGTATTTTTTCTCCGAGACACTTAGCGGCACATAGCATGGGATACGTGTTATTTATTTATTTATTTATTTTTAACATCTTTATTGGGGTATAATTGCTTTACAATGGTGTGTTAGTTTCTGCTTTATAACAAAGTGAATCAGCTATACATATACATATGTTCCCATATCTCTTCCCTCTTGCGTCTCCCTCCCTCCCACCCTCCCTATCCCACCCCTCCAGGCGGTCACAAAGCACCGAGCCGATATCCCTGTGCCATGCGGCTGCTTCCCACTAGCTATCTACCTTACGTTTGGTGGTGTATATATGTCCGTGCCTCGCTCTCCCTTTGTCACAATTTACCCTTCCCCCTCCCCATAGCCTCAAGTCCATTCTCTAGTAAGTCTGTGTCTTTATTCCTGTTTCACCCCTAGGTTTTTCATGACATTTTTTTCCCTTAAATTCCATATATATGTGTTAGCATACGGTATTTGTCTTTTTCTTTCTGACTTACTTCACTCTGTATGACAGACTCTAGGTCTATCCACCTCATTACAAATAGCTCAATTTCGTTTCTTTTTATGGCTGAGTAATATTCCATTGTATATATGTGCCACATCTTCTTTATCCATTCATCCGATGATGGACACTTAGGTTGTTTCCATCGCCGGGCTATTGTAAATAGAGCTGCAATGAACATTTTGGTACATGACTCTTTTTGAATTTTGCTTTTCTCAGGGTATATGCCCAGTAGTGGGATTGCTGGGTCATATGGTAGTTCTATTTGTAGTTTTTTAAGGAACCTCCATACTGTTCTCCATAGTGGCTGAACCAATTCACATTCCCACCAGCAGTGCAAGAGTGTTCCCTTTTCTCCACGTCCTCTCCAGCATTTATTGTTTCTAGATTTTTTGATGATGGCCATTCTGACTGGTGTGAGATGATATCTCATTGTAGTTTTGATTTGCATTTCTCTAATGATTAATGATGTTGAGCATTCTTTCATGTGTTTGTTGGCAGTCTGTATATCTTCTTTGGAGAAATGTCTATTTAGGTCTTCTGCCCATTTTTGGATTGGGTTGTTTGTTTTTTTGTTATTGAGCTGTATGAGCTGCTTGTAAATTTTGGAGATTAATCCTTTGTCAGTTGCTTCATTTGCAAATATTTTCTCCCATTCTGAGGGTTGTCTTTTGGTCTTGTTTATGGTTTCCTTTGCTGTGCAAAAGCTTTGAAGTTTCATTAGGTCCCATTTGTTTTTGTTTTTATTTCCATTACTCTAGGAGGTGGGTCAGAAAGGATCTTGCTGTGATTTATGTCATAGAGTGTTCTGCCTATGTTTTCCTCTAAGAGTGTGATAGTTTCTGGCCTTACATTTATGTCTTTAATCCATTTTGAGCTTATTTTTGTGTATGGTGTTAGGGAGTGATCTAATCTCATACTTTTACATGTATCTGTCCAGTTTTCCCAGCACCACTTATTGAAGAGGCTGCCCTTTCTCCACTGTACATTCCTGCTACCTTTATCAAAGATAAGGTGTCCATGTGTGCGTGGGTTTATCTCTGGGCTTTCTATCCTGTTCCATTGATCTATCTTTCTGTTTTTGTGCACATAGCATGGGATACGTGTTATTTATTATGTCTTGTTTATTGCCACCCTTCACCCCCTGTAGATTTTGTAAACTCACTGGGACCGAACTTTTGTTGCCCCCTCCCAAGCCCCCATTGCTATATCCCAGCTCCTAGGGCAAGATCTGGGGAGGGTCCTGGGTAAGGACTGAGAGTCTGGACACTGCAGAATCTGGACTGGGTGCCTCTGATAACTTTCTATGATATCTGTGTCAGCTGCAGAGGACTCCACATACAAGGCTCCATGAGAGGTCCAGCTCAGGGATGGATGGGGGGACAACTCCTCTTCCCGGCTGTGTCCCTGGAGAGCCAGACACGGTGTTAGCGTCCCATCACTCACACCACAGGGCTGTTACTGCTGTCTTGAAAATGAGCCTGTCAAATCTGCACAACTTTTTTTTTTTTCTCCCCAAAGAGGCACCAGGCCCCGAGAGTGGGAGCCAGTTGCTCATAGGGGATCCTCCCTCCATCCCCAAGCCTCTGTTAGCGACCAGAGCCTGATGTGTTGAGGAGCCTTGGATACAGACCCCAGGGGGCAGGGCCTGCAGGTCTCTCCTCTTCCTAGCTTTCCCCTCTTTACTCCTTAACAGCTCAGAACTCTCCTCAGGTGTCCCTCCCCCACCCCACCCCCGCCCCGCCGCCCCCAGTGCCTCTGGCAGCTTCGTTTCTGGCAGGGGAGGTGAAAGCTGAAGTGAGAGGAACGTTTGGGCTGAGCTGGAAGCCAAGGGTTTTATATGCATGAATTCACTGCAGATTTCATAAAGACCCTGCGGGGCAGGGACAGGTCCAACAACTCAGATCACGCCTGAGTCCCAGCCTGCCTGGGGGCCTTGGGAAACTGCATGGGAGGCTGTAAAAATTCGCTCATTCAACAGAGTGCCGTCTGCTTCTGATTAAGCCCCTTGTTGGTTGTTGGGGACACCTGGGTGGCAAAGTCAGACCCCATCCGTCTGTCCTAGAACAGAGATGAGTGCCGCTGAGCATGTAATGGGACCCCACCTAGCATAGGGGCTTTCAGGTAGTTGAGAAGGGACGCGATAAGGGTAGCTGTCAGGCTGAAGAGGATTGCCTTGGAATAGTGGTTCTCAGCCAGGGGACCTGCAGCCAGGTCTGGAGACGGCTGTCATAACGTGTGGTGGAGGGGAGCCGGGTGGCGAGGAGGGCTGTTGGCCTCTAGTGGGTTAGGGTTAGGCCACTATGCTTCTAGCCACCCTACAAGGCACAAGACAGCCCCCACAGTAAAGAAAGACCCGCCCAAATGTCACCAGTGCCATGGTTGAGAAACCAGTTGGATGACTCGCAGAAAAGTCAGTTTGACTTAGAGGCCGAGGCTGGTGAGAGCTGAACATGGAAGGAGGGAGAGGGGATTCAGGACAGCCCCGTTTTCCCCTAAGCCCCCAGGCTGCGAAGGAGGCAGGGGTCCCTGGTGCCCTGGGCAGCCCCCTGCATAGCAGGGCCCAGTTTCCCCAACAGCCGCACTAGCGAGAATGCAACAGACGCCCGGGAACCGCAAGCACGTGGTACCTTTGCGGTGCAGGAAGCACTGCGGGCCTCAGTTTCCCCAGCGGGGGAAAAAATGGGAGCCCCGAGGGCCTGGTCGTGGGGCCAGGCCAGGAGTGACCACATCCCTGGTGGGCGACGCCTGCTCGGGAACCGCGCCGCGGGAGAGGATTCTACCACAGACGATAGGGAGTCGATGCTAATAAAGGGGAACGTGCGACCCTGCGTCCCAACCCAGCTTTCCCCGGCCTTGGGCCGACCCCCGCGACCGCCGCAAGGACCGAGTGGTCGGGGTCCCGAGAGTACTACAACTCCCAAGATGCCTCGCGCCGCCCGCGCCAGGAAGGGCCGCCACAGCCGGCGGCCAATGGGGGGTACGGAGGCGGGGCCTCTGCGCACGTGGCGTCCTGACGCACTGACGGCGACGTCGGTGTTTGTGTGCGCGAGAGGCCGCCGATAAAGGTTGGGTGCCTCGCGCCGGGGGCCGTTGGGAGGGAGCGTGCCCCCGCCCCCTCCCCGGCCCCCACTCCTACACCGCCGCTGCAGGGGCCCCGCCTTCCCATCGATCCCCGCGGGAAGGCCCTGGGTCTCCCCAGCTCATTCCCCGGTCGGGGCCGCAGGTGAGAGACCGGAGGGGAGGGGGTGGGGGAGGGACCGGAGGGCGGAGACGTTGGGGAAACGGCGAACGTGAAACCGGAAGGGATGCCTTAAAGGGAAGGGCGCTACTTCACCTCCGACTTTTGTCCGCCGGGCCGGCTCCGACTCTTTAAAGGGCAAGGGGCTGCTTTTCAAAGGGCGGGGCAGGTTGTGCAGTTTATAAAGAGCTTCCCGCTTCCATCACCCCCCCGCCTCCCACCCCCCGAGAATAAGTTGTCTCTTTAAAGGCCGGTGACAGTGTCCCAGGTACTGAAAGAAAAGCTTCTGAATCCTAGTGGCTTCAAAGCAGTCCCTAGTTTAGCTCAGAGAAGGTGGAGATGGTTGTGCAGGAGCAGGATCCTCTTAAAGGGGAAGTCGGGCCTGATTGGAAGGGTGTGGCCCGGCCTTTTGAAGAGGGTGCTCTTTACCAGATAAGATGGGTCCCAGCTCTTTCAGAGCATGGATGTCTCCTGTTTAAGGAATGCCGGCCTTCTGAAAGACACGTGCAGCTTCCTGGGATAGCCTCTTAAAAGGACTTGCTTATATTTTAAAGGGGACGCTCATCTTTTTAAAGGGAACCTTTACGGCTTGTGCAAAGGGATGCCCAGCTTTCTTTCATTCAAGATATGTTCACTGAGTACTCACTCTGTGCCAGATATTCTAGGCGCTGGGATGCAACAGTGAACAAGATGCCACTAGCATCTAGTGGACCGAGGCCGGGGATACTGCTAACCAACTTGCAATGCAGGAAACAGCCCCCTGTCCAGCTCCAATATCAACAGTGCTGATGCTGGGAAACTCTGATTATAAAGTAGGTTAGAAGGTGATAAGCCCTATGGAGAGAAAAAATAAGTCAAGGAAAGAGAATGCGGCATGCTGGGAGGGGTTGCAGAGTTAGGTAGGGTGGTCAGGGAATAATTCCCCAAGATGACATTTCAGCAAAGACTTGGAGGTGAGGGAGGGAGCTTACTGGATATTGGAGGAAAGAGGGTACTAGGCAGGGGCCTGTGTGGGCCCCCAGGTGGGAGTGGGCATGCCTGACCCGGCCCTGTGACCATAGTGCTCTGAGGGTTGGAGAGGCTAGCAGGACAGTCAGGGAGGGAAGGAAGCCATAAGCCGTGGGAAGTCTGAAGGTTCTTGTAAGGGGTTCGTTTTCTGCTCTCAAATGGGAGCAGTGGAAGGCTTTAGCACAGAGGAATGAAATGGTCTGTCTGTGTTGGCAGTTTCCATTCAGCCTCTGTGTTGGGAACAGACTGGGGTTAGGAAGAGTAAGGGTGGAAACTAGGAGAGCTGTCAGAAGGCTGTTGCAGTTGCCCAGGAGGGAGATGTTGGTGCCCTAGAAAAAGGTGGTAATGGGGGACTTGGTGGGAAGTGGCCAGATTCCAAGGATGCTCCTGCTCGAATAGGGGAATCGGCAGAAAGACTGGTCATAGAGAGTGAGAGAAAAAGAGGAGGTGAGGATGCCCTGGGACTTTTGGCCTGAGCAAGAATAAAGATGTTTTTGGAGATGGCGCAGACTGGGAGTGAAAGAGATATTTGTGGGGGACAGAGAGGGGAGAGAGCAGGAGCAAAAACTGGACTTAGGTTTTGGGCATGTTAAGTTTGAGTTGTCTATTAGGCATCCAAATGGCATAGTCTAGCAGGGGTGTAGGTTTCAAAGGACAGGTATCAAGTGGAGATCAATTTTGGAATTGTCCAATTTATAGATTGTGAAGTCCCAGGAGTGGGTGAGGGCTTCCAGGGAGAGTGTGGATACAGAATAGGAGGGTTGACAGAGCCCTGGACTCTCCTACATTCACAAGTAGGACTAGCACCTGAAACTGAGAAGGGTGGCAGGTGAGGAGCGCGGTATTCCAGAAGCCAAGGGGACTGGTTTAAGGAGAGAGAGAATAAGGCGTCCATTGGCCACTGAGCGGAGACCACTGGATTTAGCAACTAGGAGGCCATGAGTGGAGGGGGCTGGGGGAGGATCTGATTGACAGGGTTTGAGATGGGAAAGAGCATGTATTGATGGCACTTTTAAGTTGCTTTGCTGCAAGGAGACAGAGAGAAATGAGGCCATAGCTGGAGGAGGAAGTGGGGTGAAGGGTTTTTGTTTTTTTAAAGATGGGAGGGCTTCCCTGGTGGCACAGTGGTTAAGAATCCGCCTGCCAATGCAAGGGACATGGGTTCGAGCCCTGGTCCAGGAAGATCCCACATGCCGTGCAGCAGCTAAGCCCGGGTGCCACAACTACTGAGCCTGTGCTCTAGAGCCTGTGAGCCACAACTACTGAGCCCACGTGCCACAACTACTGAAGCCCACGCGCCTAGAGCCCGTGCTCCACAACAAGAGAAGGCACCGCGATGAGAGGCCCGCGCACCGCAACGAAGAGTAGCCCCTGCTCGCCACAACTAGAGAAAGCCCGTGCGCAGCAATGAAGACCCAACGCAGCCAAAAAAATTTTTTTTTTAAGTTACAAAGATGGGAGACCTGGCTTGTGGGTACACTGATGGGAACGGTCCAGGAGATGAGGAGAATCGCTGTAGGTGGGAAGTCAGAGTATTTAGGCCCAGAAGTAGGCAGGTGGGAGGGGGTAGTGCAGGGTTTCTCAACCTCAGCACCACTGGCATTTTGAACTGATTGTTCTTTGCTGTTTGGGGTTGGGGGTGGTGCTGTAGTGTGCATCGTAGGACGTTGAGCAGCATCCCTGGCCTCTGCCCACTAGATGCCAGTGGCACCTGCTCCTCCAGTCGACAGCCAGATAACCAGAACAGTCTCCAGGCATTGCCACATGTCTGCTGGGGTGGAGGGCGTGGTGGTGGTGGTCGAGGGAGCTTCCATTGCCCCATTGAGAGCCACCAGTGTAGTTGTTGGAAGATGGGAATGTTCTCTTCTGGTTGCTTTTATTTTCTCAGCGACAAGATTAATGGCAGGGTCACCTGCTAAGAGCAAGAGGGGATAGGAGAGAGATTTGAGGCAAGTATCACCTGGTGGGGTGGGTGAGTGGACCAGAGAAATGCAGCATGAGCAGTGCAGGGTGTTGGGGAGGGAGCTTTGAGATCCTTGGGCATGAATGCAAAAGGAGGCTGAGGCCAGCCAGTCTCCAGTCACCAGCAGCATCTGTGCTGGATAAGGGGGGCAGTGAGGGTGTGGATGAGGGGGCGGAGGATGCAGAGCCCGCAGGGTCAATGGGTGGTAGATGTGGTTGAACCTAGGGGTTCTGGGTTAGGGTCCCAAGAGGGAGTGGTGGAGCAGGATGAGTGGCGGTGGAGAGCGGATGCTCACAGAGGCTTTGTCTGTAGTGAAAGGTTTGGGGGATGGCAGCAGCAGCGGGTATTGAGGCAGGATGGGGATGAGGTCTTTAGAGGGACCAGAGGATCCAAAGCGCGGTGCTAGAGACCCCAGCCTTCTTCAAAGACACTGCCTGTCTTTAGAGGGGCTGAACATAGCCGGAAAGGCAGTACCTGGCCTCATAAAGGCCACGTCCAGTGGTCCAGCCTCCTGGAGGAGATGGCCGGCATGGCGGTGGTGGGGGGTAACCAACTCTTCCCAATTTGCCATAAGTTTCCCTTTTAGCACCCAAAGCCTTCCATCGTGGGCAGCCTCTCCGGCCAGAGCTGACCTGGACTCTAGGAAGCCGTAATCCTAAGGGATGTGTCCCGTGCCTCTTACAGGGCCAGCCCATGGGTTTGGGGTTGAGATAACCCGGTGTGTGGGCGGAGGTGGGGGGACCACCCGCCCTCACCTGACCCGGAATCCCTCCTCAGGTGTGATGGTCGGCTCCCACGCGGACATGGCGCCGGCCTCTACCGCAGAGGGGGCCGGGGAAAAGCCGGGCCCCGCGGCTCCTGCCCCCACGGCCCAGTATGAGTGTGGGGAGTGCGGAAAGTCCTTCCGCTGGTCGTCCCGGCTCCTGCACCACCAGCGCACGCACACGGGCGAGCGTCCCTACAAGTGCCCTGACTGCCCCAAGGCCTTCAAGGGCTCCTCGGCCCTGCTTTACCACCAGCGGGGCCACACGGGCGAGCGGCCCTACCAGTGCCCCGACTGCCCCAAGGCCTTCAAGCGCTCGTCGCTGTTGCAGATCCACCGCAGTGTGCACACTGGCCTGCGGGCCTTCACCTGCGGCCAGTGCGGCCTGGCCTTCAAGTGGTCGTCCCACTACCAGTACCACCTGCGCCAGCACACGGGCGAGCGGCCCTACCCCTGCCCGGACTGCCCCAAGGCCTTCAAGAACTCGTCCAGCCTGCGGCGCCACCGGCACGTGCACACGGGTGAGCGGCCCTACACCTGCGGCGTGTGCGGCAAGAGCTTCACGCAGAGCACCAACCTGCGGCAGCACCAGCGCGTGCACACGGGCGAGCGGCCCTTCCGCTGCCCGCTCTGCCCCAAGACCTTCACACACTCGTCCAACCTGCTGCTGCACCAGCGCACCCACGGCAGCGCCGCCGCCCCCGCCCCTCCGCCGCGGGAGCCCGGCGGCAAGGTCTTGGTCTCGGAGGCCTACCTACAGCGGCCCCTCCAACCCCCCAGCCCGCCGGCGCCCCCGCCGCCCGCGCCCCCGCCCGTGGTGCCCGAGCTCTTTCTGGCCGCGGCCGAGACCACGGTGGAGCTGGTGTACCGCTGCGACGGCTGCGAGCTAGGCTTCGGCAGCGAGGAGCTGCTCTTGGAGCACCAGCCCTGTCCCGGGCCGGAGGCGCCGCCCCCGCCCACGGACGCGCCCTCGGAGCCGCGGAAGGCCGACCCTCCCCCGCCGCCCTCACTGTCCCCGCCGTCCCCCCTGCCGCAGCCCCCTCCCGCCGCCTCTGCCCCTGGCTTCGCCTGCCTCCCCTGCGGGAAGTCCTTCCGGACGGTGGCCGGCCTCTCCCGCCACCAGCACAGCCACGGGGCGGCCGGCGGGCAGGCGTTCCGCTGCGGCAGCTGTGACGGCGCCTTCCCGCAGCTAGCCAGCCTCCTGGCGCACCAGCAGTGCCACGTGGAGGAGGCAGCGGCCGGGCGCCCGCCCCCCCAGGCTGAGGCTGCCGAAGTCACCTGTCCCCAGGAGCCGCTCGCCCCCGTCCCCGCCCCGCCCGCTCCCGCGCCCGCCCCGGCTTCCGCGGAGCGACCCTACAAATGCGGCGAGTGCGGCAAGGCCTTCAAGGGCTCGTCGGGGCTGCGCTACCACCTGCGGGACCACACGGGCGAACGGCCCTACCAGTGCGGCGAGTGTGGCAAGGCCTTCAAGCGCTCGTCGCTGCTGGCCATCCACCAGCGCGTGCACACCGGCCTACGGGCCTTCACCTGCGGCCAGTGCGGCCTTACCTTCAAGTGGTCGTCGCACTACCAGTACCACCTGCGGCTGCACTCGGGCGAGCGGCCCTACGCTTGCGGGGAGTGCGGCAAAGCCTTCCGCAACACGTCGTGCTTGCGGCGCCACCGGCACGTGCACACGGGCGAGCGGCCCCACTCCTGCGGCGTGTGCGGCAAGAGTTTCGCCCAGACCTCCAACCTGCGGCAGCACCAGCGCGTGCACACGGGCGAGCGGCCCTTCCGCTGCCCGCTCTGCCCCAAGACCTTCACACACTCGTCCAACCTGCTGCTGCACCAGCGCACGCACTCGGCCGAGCGCCCCTTTGCCTGCCCCATCTGCGGCCGCAGCTTTGTCATGGCCGCCTACCTGCAGCGGCACCTGAGGACGCATGCCCCGGCCAACGCCGCTTCTGGCCCCGCAGCCCCCGGCGCCGGCCCCCAGCCCCCTGCCCCACTGGCTGCCGCCCCCGCCCCGTCCGCCACCCAAGATGTCCACGTTCTACCCCACCTCCAGGCCACGCTCTCCCTAGAGGTGGCAGGAGTCACGGCCCAGGCCCCGCCCCCTGGCCCAGCAGCCCCCAACTCCCAGACGTTTCTCCTGGTGCAGACTGCTCAGGGCCTCCAGCTGATCCCCAGCAGCGTCCAGCCCCCCACACCCCCGCCTCCCCCCGCCCCCCCCAAGCTCATCTTGCTGCCCTCCTCCAGTACTGGTGGTGGGGGCAGCGGTGCAAGGCAGGGCCCGCGGGCAGTGGGGAAAGCTGGGCAGGGGGCTGGAGTAGTCTGGCTGCCAGGCCCTGGGGGGCTAGGGGTGCAGGGAGGGAGCAACACCGGGGCCAGCGCAGGAGCGCAGAGCCTCATAGTTCTGCAGAATGTGGGGGCTGGGGAGGCAGGGCCACAGGAAGTGAGCGGGGTCCAGCTCCAACCCCTTCGGCCAGCCCCGGAACTGACCACGGTCCAGCTCCAGCCGGCCCCGGGGGTGACCACGGTCCAGCTCCAGCCGGCCCCAGAGGTGACCACGGTACAGCTCCAGCCCGCCCAGGAGGTGACCACGGTACAGCTCCAGCCTGTAACGGGTCAGCTGTCCAATTCCAGTGGGGGAGCCGTCACCACTGAGGCACCTAATCTGCTGGTGGTTCAGAGTGGGGCAGCGGAGGAGTTGCTGGCGGACCCCGGCCCGGGGGAGCCCGGTGACGGTGAGGCCAGCACTGGTGTGGTCCAGGATGTGCTCTTTGAGACGCTGCAGACGGAGGAGGGGCTGCAGAGTGTCCTGGTGCTGAGCGGGGCTGATGGGGAGCAGACCCAGCTGTGTGTGCAGGAGGTAGAGACCTTACCCTCGGGGCTGGCTGAGCCGCCAACCCCTGGCCCAACGGGACAGAAACTGCTCATTATCCGCAGTGCCCCGGCCACCGAGCTGCTGGAGAATGGCAGCGTTGGGGGAGGCGCCGCTGCGCTGCAGCTGCTGGCCCCACCACCACCTGGCCCAGGCTCTGCTCCCGCGGGCGTCCCTGCGGCTCCTGCCTCGCAGATGGTACAAGTGGTCCCTGCAGGAGCTGCACCTGGGGGCATGACCCCACAGGGCCTACCCTCCATCCAGTTTGTCCAGACTCTGCCCGCAGTCCAGCTGGTGCACACGTTTTGAGTAGAACCACTGGTACCCCTTCCCGCCCCACACAGAGACCCCGACTCACTGTCAGCCTGGGCTGGGCTAAGCTGGGGGGAGGGGAACTGCAGGCTGGGCTTGCTAATAAAGACCAGAATCTCCGCTCCTGTGTTTTTGTTTTATTTGTGGTTTGGGAGATCACTGTCATGGCCATAGCCACCACTTGGGAACTTGGAGTCTCATCTCTTGCTTCCTGGTTCGCAGGTGACTTGCTTTGCGTCTTGGGGCCAGCCACTTCTCCTATGTGGGCTCTGTTTATCCTTTTTAAAAAAGGGATGCAACGGTCACTATATGGGGGAGGCGCTGGAATCTAGAATCCTGGTTCTGCCACTTGTTCTCTGTAAGTCACCCCACCGCTCCTCTCACGGAAAAATGGGTGGGTGGGAATGCCCATTCCGAATGTCACTGAGAGCCGGGGTGGGTTGGTTTGGGGTGGGGCGGTTTGGGAGCCCGTGGGCTCAAGATGCTGACGCGGCCCCTCCCGCGAAGGCCCTGGAACCTAAGAGAACCACTGAGTTCGCCGCCCTGCCCCCACCCCCTGCGCTCAGGTTGCTTAGGAACCAGGGGACGTCGGGAAGCAAGCGTGCGTTCAGCGCGCGACCGGTAAGTACCGCTCCCCCCCCCCCCCCCCCCGGGGCCCCCCCCCCCCCCCCCCGCCCCCCCCCCCGCCAGCGTCCTACAGGCCCCCTTTCTCTGTTGCTCCTCCCCTTGCAGGGTTGCCGCTCCCCGCCTTAGTCCATTCCCAGCCCACGCCCAGACTCTCCCCCCACCCGCTGCCAGAAGGTTGGCAACAGTTGCTAAGGCCGAGAGCAGGCACCGCCCCGCCCCCAGTGCGCTAGTCTGACGTCACTTCCGCCGACGACCCCCTTCTCAACCCTGCTCCCCCCGCACCTTGTCAAAAGCGAAGCGACCCACAGAGGTGCTTGCAAGTCCTTGTTCCTGCGACAGACGCCGTTCGGGGGCGGTTGGGGCAGAGAGGCTCTGGGCACTGGGGGGTGGGGAGCGGGGTCCATTCCCTGCCTGTGGGGGTAGTTTCGCTCACCCCCAGGGCCGCCCCGGAACCTGGAAGGGAGCCCGGTGTTGGCAGGTGTTGGCGTGCACCGGGCATTTAGGCGTAGATCGCTGGACACCACTGGGGGCCGGGGGGGCACCCCGAGAGACTTTAGAAAGGTCGATGGGTTGACGGGGAAGCCTGTCCTGTCTCGGACCTCTCTTGGGACCTGACCTGGGACATACTGTTGCGTGATCTGCAGCTGTGGGGCGCTTTGGGGACGAGAGGTGCCCTCCTGACGCTGACCGGCTTGTTTTCGCCAGGTGCACGCCTGCTCCCTTGGGGGCGCGGGAGCCTGGGGGCTGCCATGGCCCCCAGCCACCTGTCGGTGCGGGAGATGAGGGAAGATGAGAAACCCTTAGTGCTGGAGATGCTGAAGGTGAGAGCGGGCAGGGGCGCCAGTGAGCCTGGGAGGGTGGGGTGGAGGGTACCAGTGAGGGGGGGCCGGGACACCAGTGAACCTGGGAGGGGACGGGGACACCTGTGAGCC
>NW_021703766.1:55167429-55194385 GCF_005190385.1 Monodon monoceros
GTGAGTCTGGGGGAGGGTACCAGTGGGGGGGGCCTGGACACCAGTGAGCCTGGGAGGGGGCGGGGACAGAATGAGGGGGCACCAATGAACATGGGGGTGGGGCGGGGACACACCACGGAGCCTGGGAGGGGGCAGGGGCGGCATTTTGAGTGGCTTCAGTCACCTTCCTGAGCCAGCAGTGACCCCCCCCCCCGGCAAGCAGTCTTTTGCTGCTCCTAAGAGGGCCCTTGGGCCCTCCTCTCTCTAGTTCTTTCTCCCTACCCTGGGGATCAAAAAGGGTTTTCACCGCTGTAGGGCTGACACACCAACTCCTTCCCTATCCTCCGCACTTCCAGTCTTCCCTACGCCCCAGCCTCCTGCTTTTCAAAGTAGAGCCCTTGGGCCTCAGCCTGGCACTCGAGGACGCCCCAGGCGCCCCTCCAGCTTTCTCTCTTGCTTGGGTCAGCTCCTCCATCCAGCCTCCCCTGATGCCTGCCTCTCCACTGAAGTGGGAGCCCTCACAGTTCCTAATTCACCAGCTCACTCATTCAGAGCCCAGTGTGCCAGCCGTGTGGTCCTGGACCCTCCGCCACAGGCCTCAGCTCACTGCCTTCCTTTCTCCTCCGGCAACCCCTGCCCCGGATCCCTCCCGGGCAGGGCCTGCCTCCTCCCCGCCCCGTTCCTGCTGCCCACGGGAGCCCCCCCACTCTGACTGCTCCTCCTGCCTGCAGGCTGGCGTGAAGGACACAGAGAACCGCGTGGCCCTCCACGCCCTGACGCGGCCACCGGCCCTGCTCCTCCTGGCGGCAGCCAGCAGCGGCCTGCGCTTCGTCCTGGCCTCTTTCGCCCTGGCCCTCCTCCTGCCCGTGTTCCTGGCCGTGGCGGCCATGAAGCTGGGCCTGCGGGCCCGGTGGGGCTCGCTGCCCCCGCCGGGCGGGCTGGGGGGGCCCTGGGTGGCAGTGCGGGGCTCAGGGGATGTGTGCGGGGTCCTGGCCCTGGCCCCAGGCTCCAGCGCTGGAGACGGGGCCCGGGTCACCCGCCTCTCTGTGTCTCGCTGGCACCGCCGCCGAGGCGTGGGCAGGCGGCTGCTGGCCTTTGCCGAATCCCGGGCTCGAGCCTGGGCGGGTGGCATGGGGGAGCCCCGGGCCCGGCTAGTGGTCCCGGTGGCCGTGGCAGCGTGGGGCGTGGCCGGGATGCTTGAGGGCTGTGGCTACCAGGCCGAGGGGAGCTGGGGTTGCATGGGCTACACGCTGGTGAGGGAGTTCAGCAAGGAACTATGACGCCAGACCCTGGAGGAAGGAAAACCAGCGCTTAGTGAGCACCTCCTGTGTGCAGACACTTTCACACCGTCCTTCCATGAATCCCCAGCCCACCCAGGGCCCAGAAACTGAGCCCTGCAGAGGGCAAGAGACCCCACCACAGCCTGACGTCTGTCTGAACTTCTCAGAGAGGTCGGCCCATCTAACCCCTGCCTCAGACTCTGTCTGCACTGAGAAGTCTCCCCATCTGCCTGTCTGTCAAGCCTGTGCCGTTTGTGCTATGAGCCTGGGAGAGACGTGGGGCAGGAGGAGAGGAGGCCGAGCAAGCCTGCCCCCCACCCCGACCAGGGTTAGGACTTAAGCAGGGGCACCCCAAACCGGGACAAGGCCCCCAGGGAATGGGGTGGGGCTTGATGCTGTGCTTGGAGTGGGTGAGGCTGCAGAGGCAGAGAGAGGGTGAGGGGCGCCTCTACAGGGGAGGGTCGTCTGCCTCGAGAGCCCCAGGGGAGGGAGGGGGGTGGTGGGCACAGTGCTGCCCTCCCGGCCAGCCCCTGCCCGGGAAGGTGCGAGCCCAGAGGGGCAGGCAGACCCATCTGGTTTTTAACACCCGTTTGTTAATAAAGCCTGCAACTGCTGTGCGCCTGTCTCCCTCTCTCTGATGCCTTTTCCAGTCTGTCTCCGAGGCCCCCCTTCCGTCTGGCTCCTCCTTCCCCGAGGCTGACATTAATTGTTGGCAGCGGGGGTGCTGGACTGGGGGCAGGGGAGGCAATGAGCTCAAGGCAGCCCTGCTCCCTGCCAGCCCTCTGACTCAGGCTCCCCATTACCGAAGTTTTTCCGCCTCACAGCTGCTTAGTGCAGGGAGAGAGAGAGAGAGAGAGAGAGAGTGTGTGTGTGTGTGGGTGTGTAGTCGCCCTCCCTCACCCAAGCCTTGACCCTTGGTCCCCCAACCCCTGACCCCAGTTTCCTCGGGAGACACGCAAGTTCAACCACGGCTCCCTCAGGCAGGAGGTTGGGGACTTTTGCGTGCAGATCCACCGGGGGGGGGATGGAGAGAGGAGTTTCTCTGTCTCTTTTCCCAATCCAGGAAGTTCTTCCTGGTGTCTGGCTGCAAGCCCTCTTGCTGCACCGGGAGCCCCAGTTGTGCCAGGTCCCCAACCCCGGCATCTGATGTGAATCCATCCTTGATGCTCTCTGGTCCCAGCACGCTTCCCTGGCTGGACAAGAGAGGAGGCAGATGGGTGGGCACCCCACCCGTGCACCCCTGTTCCCCAGCGTACGCCCTTGCCTGGATGCTTCCCTGCAGCCTGCTGCCCCCAGGCCGGCTCCCCAGTGGGTGTTTGCAGTTGGACACCCTCCCTGCTGCCTGCCACCGCCCTCCTCCCCAGGCCTCAGCCGCCGGCCAGCCCCCTCCCCGCCCCCCCTCCCGTCCCCTGCTGCCTCCTCGGCAGCCTCTCCTCCTCCTGGCAGAGCGTCCAGCCCCCGCCTGCTCCTCCCCAGGTCCCGGGCGCCTCTGGCAGGAGCCTCCCTCTCTCCCTCCCTCCCCCCTCCCGTGGCCACTAGCTCCTCCCCTCTCCTGCTCCTCTCCCCATTCACCCCATCCCTAACCCGACTCTGCAGACATGAGGGTCTTGGCCTGCCTCCTCGGTGAGTGACCCTTCTCCCCGGGGACTCGGGCCTGGGCCCCACCCTCTGACCCCTGAGCTCACCCACTGGAGAGCCTCAGACTTCCGGGGCCTCATCCCTATTGCTTGGGGGATACAGGACATCTGGCCCTCCCTTGCCTGATCCCCCAGGGACCCAGCCTCTGGCACCCCCGTCCTACCCTCTTAGGAGCCCCAGAGACCTACCTCCTACCCCCCCACCCCCGCCCCACCAGCCCTGATCCTGTGGGGGGGTCACCCATCATTTGACCTTTAGTCAGGCCCCTGGGGGAGTGCAAAGGGCCTGGGCGCCTGCCCTGAGGCATCTGGGGCCCCGCCCACCTCAAGGACCTGAACCTCGCCAGGCCCTCCACCCAGAGTCCTGCTTCCCAGCGGCGGGGTTTCTGGTTCAGAGGCATGAGGCCTCACTCTGTCCACCCCTCCAACCTCCCTTCCAGTGGCTCTGATGGGGATCCAGGCTGTTGGTAAGTGGCCCCAAACACTTCTTCCATCTGGCCTCACTCAGCTGCAGGCCCACCCCGTGCCCAGCCTCACCCTCCAATGGGACCCTGTTCGCCCCCATCCGCCTATGACCTCGGGCACCACTTCCCCCAGGACCACCTGGGCGACAGCCTCCTGCCTCCTACGGGGCACCACTGCTCCCCTGGGTACCCAGGAGTTGGGCTCCCCGTTAGCGGCCAGGACACTGGCCTCCCGGTGATGCCCTGCAAGACAGCCCCCAGCCCGTACCCTCCCCCTGGCCCCAGGGTCTCCAGGACATCACAGCCTTTCCTCTGTCCTCCCCAGAGTGGCTGCGTCTGGCCGATGGCCCCCACGGGTGCGCGGGCCGCCTGGAGGTGTGGCACGGCGGGCGCTGGGGCACCGTGTGCGACGATGGCTGGGACCTGAGGGATGCTGCTGTGGCCTGCCGCGAGCTGGGCTGTGGGGGCGCGCTGGCTGCCCCTGGAGGCGCCTTCTTCGGGGAGGGCGCGGGGCCCGTGTGGCTGAGCGAGCTGGCCTGCCGGGGCGGTGAGCAGCAGCTGGGCCTCTGCCCCCACCGCGGCTGGAAGGCCCACATCTGCTCCCACGAGGAGGACGCAGGCGTCGTCTGTGCAGGTAAGGGGCCCTCGAACCCCTCCAAGGGACATTGCTTCAGAGACGACCCAGGGACACAAGTCCTCAGTCCAGTAACTCTGAGAATCCAGAAGTCCGACACCCCACCCCTGACACCCCCTGCAAAGCCAGGACTTACCACTACCTTGGAGGGTTCCTGCCTCACTCAGGGCCTGCCCTCTTTATAGCATCTGGGGATCGCATGGCGGGGATATTGAGTAATATCTTCCAAACTGAGAGGGAACTTTGAGACCAATAAACAAAGCAGTAAAGAACAACTATGAAGTTTACTGTGGGGAACTCATACAGGCAGGATGGATCTGGTGGGCAGTGATCCATTTATTTGCAGCTGTGCTGCGCACCACCGCAAAGGGTGCAGGAAGATTTAAAGGGGCCAACGCTAGAGACAGAATCTGAGTACCAAGGGAGAAGCATGTTTTCCTTCCCCCAGGGGGTCTTATGACCATCATTCCTCAGGGACCATTAATCCTCTATGTCAACAAAAGGCATCCTTCCTGTTTTCGTATCAGACGAAGGCAAGGGTACAAGTTGATAGGGAACCTCTCTGGCTTGGGCGTGTTCCTCGTGAGTGGGACAAAGCTCAGCCATGCAAAGAGGGGAGGGGGTGGGGCCACAGGCCTGAGATGGGGCTGACAAAACAGAGCCAGTGCGGTCCAGCCACACGCTGCTCTCCCGAAGGTCAGCGTGTGTTGGACTCCAGGGATTGGGACGACTCACCTTCAGTCCTGGATGGGGACCCCTGGCCGGGGCTGTCTGGGGAGCTGAGCCCCGGCTCTGAGGAGGCCCCGGTGATGCCTGGTGAGCCCCCCCCACATGTGCCCTGTCTCCAGCTTCGGCTGTGAGGGAGAAGGGACAGAGGCCCGTCTCCTCCACAATCCCGAGGGCCCCCGCCAAGGCCCCCTTCGGACCCCTGGGAACTCTCGGGACTGACCTGCGGCCCCAGGAGGTGCAGCTGCCGATCTCCCTCCCTGCTGTCTCCTCACGCAGCCCCCCGCCCAGCCGGGACCCCCCAGAGCGGCTCCCGGAAGAAGAGCCCCCGGCCGCCCAAGCCCGCCAAGTCCACTAGGGCCCCTTTGCTGACTGCCGGAGCCCCCCGCCAGGGTAAGTCCGCGCAGGCCTCCTCTCTGCAACAAATCTGGATGGGGTGAGGCGCTAGGCCCCGCTGGACCAAACTGGGACCCCCCCCAGGTATGCGGGGGCACTGCATCCCCCGGGGATTCACAGTCAGGCCCAGGCTCCCCACCCGGTCAGGAGACCCGGGTGTCCACTCCCGGGACCCAGGCCCTTGGCCTGCTCAGATTCTGGCTCTCCCCTTAACAGCCGGCTGGCAGGCCCATCTCAGGCCACTGACCACCCCCCACCCCCACCCCCCCGCGGCTTGAATCCGCGTATCCCCAGCTGCCTCGCACGAGGCCCCTGACTGCCCCTCTCCCCGCCCGCCCGCCAGAGCGGCTGCGCCTGGTCTCCGGCCCCCACGGGTGCGCCGGCCGCCTGGAGGTGTGGCACGGCGGGCGCTGGGGCACGGTGTGCGACGACGGCTGGGACCTGCGGGACGCCGCCGTGGCCTGCCGCGAGCTGGGCTGCGGGGGTGCGCTGGCCGCCCCCGGCGGGGCCCGGTTCGGCCCGGGCGCAGGGCCCGTGTGGATGGACGACGTGGGGTGCGGAGGCGGGGAGCAGGCCCTGCGGGACTGTCCCCGAAGCCCCTGGGGCCGGAGCAACTGTGACCACAGCGAGGACGCAGGACTGGTCTGCACCGGTATGTGCCCGCCTCCCCAGACCCCTCCCCCAGGGCCACGCCCCCTCCCCACTCACCGAGGTCTCAACTTTAAGGAGCTCTCTAATCCCCTTCCCTCCCCCCTCCCTCCCTCCCCTCCCTCCCCTCCCTCCTTCCTCCCTCCCTCCCTCCCTCCCCCCTCCCTCCCTTCCTTACTCCCTTCCTCCTTTCCTTCTCTCTCTCCCTCCTTCCTTCTTTTCACACTCATTAAGCCCCATCCACACCAGGCACAGACCCAGTTCTCACTCTCCTGACTTTTAGGAGGCAGGGGTGGCCCACAGGTGTGGGGTAGGAAAGTTCAAGGGCTGCACCCACTAGAGGAGCCTGCCCACCTACCCGCACAGGGGGCAGGAAATGTTTCAGTCGGTGGATGGGAAAGGGGAGAGGGAGCTACAGAGGAAGCTGGGAGCCAGCTCTGGGCCTCACCCCCACCTGCCTGGCCTCCTGGGTGGATGTCCTCGCCCCACCCTTCACGGATGCAAGACAGAAGCTCAGAGATGTAAAGCAGATGGCCCAGAACTTGACTGCCGTGTCTGTCCCACTACACAGATGGATCTGGGTATCTAGCGTGTAGGGTGTGGTGGGGATGGAGACCAAGGGGACACAGGTCGGGGCACAGATTGGTGGACCAGAGGCAGTGATGGTGGTGCCTCCGTGGGAAGCACATGGGGGCAGAAATGGGGCCTCTGAAGCCCAGTTCCCAGGAGGTGAGTTGAGTCTCCAGCGGGAGAAGAAGCTGTTGGGGAGAAGAAGTGAACCCCATTGAGGGGCCCGGGGGCTTGGTATCTTACCAACATCTCTGCTGCTCAGGGCAGCCCCATGAGGGAGCATGTCACTCACAGCTGGGTGATGCAGGCAGGAGTATCTCACCCTCTCTGGCCTGTCCTTTTCTCTAGACACTGACTGCAGGCTAGAGAGAGGGACTCCACACTCCCCAGAGGTGACCCAACTCTCACCCCACAAAGACCCAACAGAAATGTACCCCCAAACCAACAAGAGCTTAACATCTAGACTAGTGGCTCTCAACCGCACTCCCCAGATGATATGGAGACATTTCTGGTTGTCATGACTGTGTGGGGCACTGGGGGTGCTGCCGGCATCTGGGGGTGGAGCCCAGGGATGCTGCTGGACATCCTACTGTGCACAGGATGGCCCCTCACAGCAGAGAATGACCTGACCGCCGTGTCAGGGATGCTAAGGCTGAGAAGCCCTGCTTTACAGGCTGGAGAAGGCAGCTGGGGAGTGGGGACCTGCCTGGGGAGGTGGGTGGAGGGCATCAGGGCCAGCGTCCTCAGGGCTCATCCCTGGGGAGGCAGGGACATGGGGGGCAGTGGATAGACCAGAGGTGAACTCTTGGAGAGCGACTTCCCAGCTCAGAGTCTTTCCCTCACTTGCAAACTGAAGATGGAATGGCTGCTTTCCAGCCCCATCTTGGGCGTGAAGCGGGACACCACACATAGCCTGTACTTGCTCATCCATCCTAGTCACTCGAGCAGGTGGCCTGTACCTGCTCATCCATCCTAGTCACTCGAGCATGTGGCCTGTACCTGCTCACCCATCCTAGTCACCTGAGCATGAGGCTTATATCCACTCATCCATCCTAGTCACCTGAGCACGTGGCCTGTACCTGCACATCCATCCTAGTCACCTGCATGCATAGCTCAGTACCTGCTCGTCCATCACAGTTTCCTGTGTGCGTGGCCTAAAGCTGCTCATCCGTCACAGTTTCCCGTCTGTCTGTTCTCCCTCTCCCCATGTCCAGGCCCGGCCCCCAGGCTGCGTCTGGCAGACGGCCCCCACGGGTGCGCGGGCCGCCTGGAGGTGTGGCACAGCGGGCGCTGGGGGTCCGTGTGTGACGATGCCTGGGACCTACGGGACGCCGCTGTGGCCTGCCACGAGCTGGGCTGCGGGGGCGCGCTGGCTGCCCCTGGAGGCGCCTTCTTCGGGGAGGGGGCTGGACCCATCCTCCTGGACGATCTTCGCTGTCGGGGAAACGAGACGGCCTTGCGCTTCTGCCCTGCGCGGCCCTGGGGCCAGCATGACTGTCATCACCGAGAGGACGCTGGGGCCGTGTGTGACGGTGAGGGGGCCCTGGGGGAGAGGCCAGAGCGGGGGGCCTCGAGTGGAGGGGTGAGAGCTGGGGTGTCTCGTGTGTTTTCCGGAGGTGTACCCCAGGGCCCCTCACTCCCTCCGTCCAGCAGCCCACCTGCCGCATGTCTTGCTCATCGTGAAACCTCAGTCTCCATCTGGGGTCCTGGGGTGGCAGGTGTGGGGAACTGCCTGTAGCACAACAGTGGGTGGTGATCACCTCTTCCCTCTCACGCCCCAGGTATGCCTCTGGGATATGTCCCTCCCATGGCCCCTGCGGTGGGCAGCAACAGCTCCAGGCCCAGGGAAACTGCATCCAGGCCCCCGCCCCCCACGGTGAGCCAGGCTGCGCGGATAGCCGGCATTTCACCTCCGCCCGCTTCCCCTGCGGCCCCTCAGGAGCCTGGGCCGGAAGCTGGTGAGTCCCTCCTGCTCCCCGCACCCCAAATGTGGGGCTTAGCTGCTGCTGCTTTTTTTTTAAGATTCTTTTCCCATGTAGGCCGTTGCAGAGTACTGAGTAGAGCTCCCCGTGCTATGCAGTAGGGCCTTATTACCTCTTTTATATACAGTAGCGTGTATATGTCCATCCCAAGCTCCCAATTTATTCCTCCTTCCCCTTATCCCCTGGTAGCCATGTTTGTTTTCTATATCCGTGACTCTGCTTCTGTTTTGTACATAAGTTCATTTATACCCCCTTTCTTAGATTCCACATATAAGTGATATCATCTGATATCTGTCTTTCTGTGTCTGACTTATTTCACTCAGTATGACAATCTCTAGGTCCATCCGTGTTGCTGCAAACAGCATTATTTTGTTCTTTTTTGTCGCCGAGTAGGGGTTTAGCTTCTGTTTCCTGCCCCTCCCCACAGCCCCCAAGTGCCTCCTTCACTGCTTCAGAGGTCTCGGGGAGAGGGAAGGGTGGAGGGGAGGAGACGGAGCCCACACTCAGAAGGCCCCTGCTTAGTCTAATGCTCTGCTCTGGCTGTCTTGAAACTCACAGGGCCGCCTCCTTCTCGCAAGTACCGAAAGAACTAGTCAGTGATGTTGTTTTAAAATACAGGCTTTAGGGACTTCCCTGGTGGTCCAGTGGTTAAGACTCTGCGCTTCCACTTCAGGGGGCGCAGGTTGATCCCTGGCTGGGGAACTATGGTCTCACATGCTGTGTGGTGCGGCCAACAGGTGAGACCACTGTCACTGCAGAGATAGTTGGTTTCTCACAATTCCCAAGAGGAGGGGGCACAGCCCGCACACGACGCAGGGCCACACGGGAAGCACCAGGGTCCAGCAGGAGGCAGAGGGAGCGAGGGGCGACGGTGGGCAAAGCCTGGGGTGTGGCTTCATGGGGAGGAATGGACAAGGCAGGGTGAGATGACTCCGGATGGGCTGGTTTGCATCTTTTCAGCGGGCTCTGGAGCGTAGGCGCTGCTCCTGGTTGTCGGGTACATGCCCTGGGGCGATGGGGCAGGTGGATGGTGGCCGGGGAGTGTGAGCCTGACACGAGGTGGTGGGTGAGGGCTCTTGGGTGGGTTGGTTTCATATGAAGGGCACACTCCAGTGGTTTCCTGTCTCTGGGAATCAGCGATCCCTCCAGTGTCAGCAAGGCCCCGAGATGTCAAAGCATCAGGTACCGCAAATAAAAAGCCATGATTAATACAGCCATCTCCTCAAGGTTGCCAAAGGCTGAAAAAGTGGGAACTTGATCACTATTAGCTGAGGCCTGCTTCCCCTTTTTCTGAATAATAATAATAATAATAATGATAACAGCTGCCATAGACTCAGCTGTCACTGGCTCACATGACCAGTGCTGTTCCAAGCCCCTTCATCAGGTAAAACTACCAGCCACTGGCAGGGTAGGTACCGTCTGGTTTCCACGTTACAGATGAGGCCACGCAGCTAAAAAGTCTGAAAGCCAGGACTCAAATGAAGGCAACTTGTTCCACAGCCCACTTTCTTTATTTTTTAAAAATTATGGTAAAATATACACAACGTAAAATTGACCATTTCAACAACTTTTTGTTTTTCTGGCTGTGCCACACGGCATGCGGATCTTACTTCCCCGACCGGGGATCAAATCTGCGCCCCCTGCCATGGAAGCGCAGAGTCCTAACTATTGGACTGCCAGGGAAGTCCCATTTTAACCATTTTAAAGCATATAGTTTAGTCGTAAAAAATACACTTATGTTGTGCGGCCACCACCATCTCCAGAACTTTTTCATCATCCCGAACAGATACCCCAGACCCACTAAACACTCACTACCCTCCCCTCCGTCTCCCCAGCCCCTGGCCCACACCATCTGATTTTCTGTCTCTGTGAATTTGCCAACCAGGCACTGTGTGTAAATGGAATCGTATAGTATTGGACCTTTTGTGTCTGGCTTATTTCACAGAGCATAATGTTCTCCAAGTTCATCCATATTGTGGAGTGTGTCAGAATTTCTTTCTTTGTAACGGCTGAATAGTATTCCATCAATTGGATGGACAACATTTTGCTTATCCATTCCATTCGTCCATTGATGGACACTCGGGTTGTTTCCATATTATTGCTATTGTGAATAATGCTGCTGTGAATGTTTGCATACAGGTATCTGACTGAATGCCCTTTTTCACCTTATCTTGGGTATATATATCCCTAGGAGTGGAATTTCTGGATCATATGGCAATTCTGAGTTGAGCTTTCCAAGGAACCACCCTTTATCCCTGACTTTTTTTTTTTCTTTTTTTTGGCGTGCCGCGAGGCTGGTGGGATCTTAGTTCCCCAACCAGGGATTGAACCCGGGCCTCGGCAGTGAAAGCACGGAGTCCTAACCACTGGACCGCCAGGGAATTCCCTATCCCTGATTCTTTATTCCTGTGCCTGATGCAGACGATGGCACAGCACAGGCCTGGATAAACACTTGCTGCTGGGAAGGAAGGGTGGATGAATGGAAGGAAGATGGAGCGGAGGTGGAGGAAGGTCTGACTCGAATTCTTTGGGTCTCTCCCACCCCAGGGTCCCCCCAGCTGCGCCTGGTGGCCGGGCCCAGCAGGTGCTCAGGCCGGCTGGAGGTGTGGCACGGTGGGCGCTGGGGGACCGTGTGTGACGACAGCTGGGACCTGCGGGACTCGGCTGTGGTCTGCCGGGAGCTGGGCTGCGGTGGACCTCGGCAGCCAGACCCTGCTGCCGGCCGCTTCGGCTGGGGCGCCGGCCCCATCTGGCTGGACGATGTGAGGTGTGTGGGGACCGAGGCTTCCCTCGCTGACTGCCCTGCCGCTCCCTGGGGGAAGCACAACTGTGCTCACAACGAGGACGTTGGAGTTACCTGCACTGGTAAGGAGGCCCTGGCCATTCGCTGGCTCCGGGAGGGCTTCCTGGAGGAGGGAACGGGAACTAACATTGGCACTAACATCGATTGAGCGCTCACCTCCTAAGCCCCCGCCGTGACCGTATTCACACCTCACGATGCGTCCAAATTGGTGGATGTTATGCCCATTTTACTGATGAAGACGCTGAGGCACAGAGAGGTTACACAGCAGCTAAGCGGCACAGCTGGGATTCTTCCTCCTCTTCTTCCCGCCAAGAATCAAGGAAGTCTCCCACCTAGAGGGAAGCTGAAAAGGAAGAGGAAAGGAAGCAGGCATGGGGCACCGGGAGATGGCAAGAAGCCCGTGTGACGGGAGGGCCACTTGAAGTAGACTCAGGCTTGGCCCGTGTTCATTCATTTGCCGTTATTTATCCAGCGCCAGACACTGAGCTAGGTATTGGGTCCTCAGAATGCAACGAACGCAACCCTGGCCTTCGAGAGGCTCACAGTTCACTGTGAGAAAGAGACGCCCCGACAAATCGCTGCAAACCCGTGTGACACATTATCATTTGGGAGGTCCCCAAGACCACCCTCGGGTGCCATAGTTTTCTAGAAGGATTCACAACAATCAGAAAAGCTGTCTCGCGGTCCAGTGGTTAAGACTTCGCCTTCCAATGCAGAGGGTGCAGGTTCAATCCCTGGTTGTGGAGCTAAGATCCCACATGCCTCGCAGGCAAAAAACCAAAACATAAAACAGAAGCAATGTTGTAACAAATTCAGTAAAGAATTTTGGGCTTCCCTGGTGGTGCAGTGGTTGAGAGATCGCCTGCCGACGCAGGGGACGCGGGTTCGTGCCCCGGTCCGGGAAGATCCCACGTGCTGCGGAGCGGCTGGGCCCGTGAGCCATGGCCGCTGAGCCTGCGCGTCCGGAGCCTGTGCTCTGCAACGGGAGAGGCCACAACAGTGAGAGGCCCGCGTACCGCAAAAAGACTTTTAAAATGGTCCATATCAGGACTTCCCTGGTGGCACAGTGGTTAGGAATCTGCCTGCCAATGCAGGGGACACGGGTTCAATCCCTGGTCCGGGAAGATCCCACATGCTGTGGAACAGCTAAGCCCGCGCTCCACAACTGCTGAGCCCGCGAGCCACAACTACTGAAGCCCGCACGCCTACAGCCCGTGCTGCGCCAGAAGAGAAGCCACCGCAATGAGAAGCCCGCGCACCGCAACGAAGAGTAGCCCCTGCTCGCTGCAACTAGAGAAAGCCCGAGCACAGCAATGAAGACCCAACGCAGCCAAAAATTTAAAAAGTCAGTTGAGGGAAGAGGCATGTGGGGCTGGGTCCAGGAGAGACCCTTGTGGAGCTTCCTCACTTAATTCTCCCAGCGACGACGCATGACAACGCACGTGAAGTATTGCCAACCAGGGACGATCTCCCAGCCTTGGCGTCAAAGTGTTTATAGGAGCTCAGTCATGAGATGTGGCTGGTGGCCCACTGGCGGTCCGTTAAGTCACAGTGTTAGCAGAGATGATTTAGGTGGCTCTGGCCCCACAGGGAAACAACACACTCTTACCAGGCAGGACGTTGAAAGGGCTTGGAGCTTCCCCCTTCCCCCCGGCAGCCAGGGGCAAAGGGCCAAACCTTTCTTTGGACAAGATTAACCCTTGTCCTGCATCAGTAACCCTTGGCATCGCCCATGGTGTCTGCCGCCTTCCCTGTGCTGATCAGAAAGACGTAAGGTGAGCCGTGGCAGCTGGGAGGATGGAGTCAACCATTCTGCCTGAAGCTAAGGCGCTTTCCCCTTTCCCTCCCCTCCTGAGGGCCACGGGAGCCACAGAAGGGTTTTGAGCTGGGCAGTGGCCTGGTACCACCCTGGTGGGCGGTGAGAGCTTCCCCCCACACACGGGGTGTGGGGGAAGACCAGTCAGAGGGTACAGGAAGCCAGGCAGTGGCTGGGCAGATGGAGAGGATGGGTCAGTGTGACGGGGTGAAGGGGGGCAGTCGCATCATGATTGTGAGTGCCCAGAGGTGGGATGGTGCCGGCTGTGGCTGGCCACCGTATGCCCCAGGTCTGGCACAGGGCCTGGCTCGTAGGAGATGCTTTGTAAACGTCTATGATGTGAATGAATGCATGGGAACTTGGTGGTTGTCTGTAGGGGGAGATGAGAGAGAAGGACAATCACGGTGTCTGCTGTCTCCCCTGTCCTCCCCTCCTGTCTGCCAGGGACCCCCGGCCTGGACTCCATCTCAGACCCCTTCAGTTGGAGCTGGATCCCTGGCCTGGGTAGAGATCCAGATGCCTGGCTCCCGGGGGAGCTGGCTACCAAGCCCTCTGCGAGGCGGACCCCCGGTGTTCCTGAGAAAACCACCACCAAGGCCCCAGGGAAGATACCCAAAAGCACAAAGAAGTGGGTGACCAAAAACGCAAAGAGACCGACCACTCAGCCCGCCGTGATACCAACCCCTAAGCACTCCAGGGCCACGGGCACCCAGAGTCCCCCAGAACTGACCTCACTGACCACCACGACTCCGACCACTGAGGCCTCTCGAAGACCGACCTCCGAGTTTACCACCAGGCTGACCACGGAGGACCCTCACAGGCTGACCTCACACACCACCGAAAGGCGGACTCCCCGGGTCCCCCGGGAACGGACCTCTAAGACCCTGGCAACACCGACCACCCAGGGCCCCCGAGAACTGACCTCTGAGGCCACCATGGAGCCATCGGCCAAGATCCCAGGAGTAGGTACTCCAGAGTCCTCCAAAGACCCAGCCCCCTCCCCCACTGGGGCATCAGGTGAGAGGAAGGAACGTGGAGGGTGAGGCTGACCCCTCCTAACCCCTGCTGACCCCTCCTGATCTGGGCTGTCTACCAGCAGGCCTGTTCCGGGTTCGTCTGGCTGATGGGCCCAACCGGTGTGCCGGGCGGCTGGAGGTGTGGCACGCTGGACGCTGGGGGACAGTGTGTGATGACAGCTGGGACCTGCGGGATGGCATGGTGGCCTGCTGGGAGCTGGGCTGCGGAAGGGTTCGGCCCCGAGTGGGCAAAACCCACTACGGCCCTGGCACCGGGCCCATCTGGCTGGATGACGTGGGCTGCAAGGGAAGTGAGGCCTCGCTGAGCAACTGCCCCGCTAGGGCGTGGGGACAGCACAACTGTGACCACGAGGAGGACGTGGGGCTCACCTGCACCGGTATGGCGGGGGGCGGGGGGTCAGTGGCCAAGGAGTCAGGGTGGCATGGGGGTGGGGACCCAGAGTCACTCCAGGAGATTCGGGAAGGGGACTTCGGAGCAACAGCAAGGACCTCTGAGACGGGTCGGGGCTGTCCCCTTCCCCACTTTCTCCCAAGGCTATGCAGATGAGGCAGACTATCCCCCCTGGACCTGGGACCCCACCTCAGGAGAGGACCTGTCCAAGGGGACCACTGCTGCAGCGGTGCCTGCACACACTCTCCCCTGGGGCACGGCGGGGAGCACAGGGGCCCCCTCCCCAACGACGAGGCGCCTTCCAAGCACAGGTGAGGGGCATGGCCGGGGTGGGGAGGGGCCCTCCATAAACCTCTGTGCACCTCCCTGCCGGGCTTCCAGAAAGATCCTCCTAAATGAGCTGGCCTGGGTCTCAGAGACCCCAGACAGGTTTTCCTCGGCCCCAGAGACTCTAAGAACATTCCCTTCTTGGACTCAGCAGTAGCACTGTCCTCCAGAGCCTAAAGGAGACCCCATCCCCACCCCCTGCGGTGTGATTCGCGGAGAATCCGACCAGGCTCGGCAAAGCCCCGGCCCGCAGTCCTCCTGTAAACCAGCCGGGGCCTTGGGAGCCCGTGCCCCTCGATCCGGAGCCTCGACGGAAATCCCCCCAGACCTCACAGCCGAGGCCCACCCTGTCACCATGTTGTCTCCCCACCCCAGCCCCTCAAACCTGTTCTCCCAGCTCACGCTCTGGTCAGGGTCGGGCTATGGCTCAGAGGCGGGGTGGGGACATCCAGGTCGAGGGCTCTGTCCTCAGCTGGACCCCCTTCCTCTGGCCAGTGGGAGCAGCCTCCAGCCCCTCAGCTCTGTCCCTCTCTGCCCCTCCGCCTCTGTCTCGCTGTCACCTGCTTCCCTCCTTCCATCTCTGCTGCCAGGGGCCTTGACCTTCACCCTCGGGGCCTTGACCCCCCTCAGATGTTGCCCATTTCTCTACCTTCCTCTGTGTGTGTGTGTGTGTGTGTGTGTGTGTGTGTGTGTGTGTGAGATCTCTGTCCTATCCGTGCTCAGGGTCCCTCTTGATCACCCTCTGCTCCTGTTTCTCACATTCTTTCTCTCTCTCTCTCTTTTTGGCCTCACCTGTGTGGCTCAGGCAATCTTAGTTCCCTGACTAGGGATGAACCCGCGCCCCCTGCAGTGGAAGCGCAGAGTCTTAACCACCAGACCCGCCAGGGAAGTCCCAAAGGAATTTATTTTACTTTTTAATTTTATTTAAAAATTTTTATTTATTTATTTTTCCCTTTCAATTTCTCACCCTCTTCATCTCAAACACTTTTTTTTCCACCGCCCATTTCTTTCTCATCACCTTTCTAATTTTTTTTCTTTCCTTATCAAGTTCATACTCCCGTCATTTCTATTTCTCTCTTTATTTCCCCACAGTCAACTTCTCTTTATCTTTTCCCCTCTGCGTCTGGCTCTTTTTTCTTTCATTTTTCCATTTCTCACTCCCCCACCCCCAACCCGTATCTATTTCTCACTGTACTTCATGGCCAGTTTCTCTTCATCTCTTCTCCTGTGTCCTCCTCTTTTTATTTACATTTTCAGTTTCTCACGCTCATCGTCTCCGTTTCTCACTATTTTTCACGGTCGGTTTATCTTTTCAGCTCCGAGTTTCTTTTTTCTTTCTCTTTCTCTGCCCCTCCTCGTCTCTATGCCTCGTCAGCCTCTCTCACCATCTTCCTCATTTTTTCTCCAAGTCCACACCCCGTCACCGCTGTTTCTCCCTGTTTTTCACGGCCAGTTTCTCTTTCTTTCCCTTGAGTCATCCTTCTTCTTTCACTCTCACCATCGCGCCCTCCGCTCCGTTTCCCACTCAACCTCCCCCCCACCCAGGGTCGGTTCTACCCTCAGCTTTTTCTCCGTCTCCTCATCCTTCTCGCTGACTCTCCATCCTACCATTTCCCGCGTGGCGGCTTCTTCCCCCGGCTCTGCCGACCCCATCCCCCCGCGACGACCGCTCTCTCCCCCCAGGTGTCGCCGCTTCTGCTCCTGTCCGCGGGACCCCGCCCCTCGCACCTTTTCCCGCGTTTTTCACACGCTCAACACGCATGCGCACTCCGAGGGCCTCTGCGAGAGGGGCGGGGCCTCGGATGGAGGGGCGGGCGGGGCAGATTTCAATCGCCCCGCGCCGTGTGACGTCACAGACGCGGTGCGCCTCCTGATTGGCCAGCTGGCCCACGCCGCGGCAATAAAAGCGGGTGAAGAGGGCGCTGACCTCACAGAGTGGCGTCTGCCTCGGTCTGGTCTCGTTCCGGCGGGGAGGGTACGGGGGCGCGAAGCAGGCATTGGAGGTACGGAGATTTGGGGTGGGGGGCACCCGAGCTGTGAGTTAGGGCTCAGTTTCCAGAGGTGATGCTCCTCACCTGGCAGTGTGGCCAGGATTTCTGAGCTTTGTTCTCTGCAGCCCGGCGCCACCTCCCTTATCCCGTAGCGCCCCCTCGTGGCGGAGAGGTCCGATGCTGGGCGCGAGGCACAAATAAATACAGAACTAGGAATTTGCACGACGGAAATCTCAGGGGTAACGTGTACAACCTTGGTAATGGGAAGACTTGGAGGGAGGTGCGGGGTGGCGTGGGGAGAGGGGAAACGACAGACAGGAATTCCTATCCTCGTTAGCAAGGTGGCCTTGAAAAAAATGACTGCTTCTTTGAACCTCAGTTTCTTCCTCCGGAAAAAACGAAAACCGGAACTCCAAGGACCCTGGAAAGAGTCAAGGAGAGCTCACTGTGCCAGGCACGCATGATTCCAACTGGGTGACATAGGTCCTGGTGTTGCCTCTGTGTTTCAGGTGGGGGAAAAATGAGGCTCAGAGAAATTAAACTTTAACTTAGGAGCCATTATTGAGATCCATTTTAAACGATTTCACGCACAGTTTGCTCGTTGGATTGGAAAAGATTCTGGAATAACTGAAGTCATTGCAAGAGTGAATTCTGTAGTGCAGCTCGCTGGGTTCCAGCTGTGGCTGCGCTGGGATTAGAACAACGAGCTGGGTGACCTCAGGTCCCAATCCAATGAGCAAAATGTGTGTGAAATCATTTAAAACCGCAAAACATTGGTTGTTAAAAGTTATTTACCGTAAATGAGCAACAGCTGCAGGATCCCAGGGACGGAGTGATTATTTCTAGTAGAGCAATTGGGAAAGACCTCGCAGAAGAGATGGTGTCATTTTCACCAGCAGACACCAGGAGGAAGGGGATTCTCAGAGGAGCAGAGGCTGGAGTTGAGAAAATTGCATTGCCTGTTTAGGGCACGTCGTCTCTGCTAGACTTTTAGCTGTCTTGTATTTGGCTATGTCAGTTTCTGTTGTTGCCATAACACGGCCACACATTAGGGGCTTAGACAACACAAGTTTATTATTTTGCTGGTCTGGAGGTCAGAAGTCCCACATGGGTATCACTGGCTAGAATCAAAGTGTCAGCAGGGCAGGGCTGTGTTCCTTCTGAGGCTTGAGGGGAGGATCGTTCCCATGCCTTTTCTAGCTTCTAGAGGCCCCTCCATTCCTTAGCGCATGGCCCCTTCCTCCATTTTCAAAGCCAGCAATGCTGCATCTATCTCTCTGGTCCTTCTTTTGTCCTTACATCTTTGTCACTACAGCCAGGTTAGATTCTCTCATTCTAAGGATTTGTGTGATTAGATTGGGTCCACTTGGATTAACATAGGATAATCTCTTCATTTCAAGTTCTGGACCCATAATCATATCTGCAAAGTCCCTTTTGCCAGGAAAGGTAACATATTCACAGGTTCTGGGGATTAGGGCTTGGACATCTTTGGGGAGCGTTATTCTGTCTACCACGGGATCTATGTTGTAGAGACTTAGTAGAGACTTTTTACATACTTGTTGAATGGATGAATGAATGAATGAACCAGTGAGAGACCGCTGTGTAAGTCTAGAGAGAGTGTACAGGAGATGAAGCTGGAAGCTTATGAAGGTTGAATTCTCACTTTCCATTTCACTGAAGCAAAATTTCTTGAGGCTTCCTGGATGATGGAATTTGGAGACGCAGACATTAATTCATGTCTGAAATGTTTGCTGTGTGGCAGGCATGAGTACTAACCCCTGGGAACATAGCAGTGATGAGCACAGCAAGGGAGGGGGAAGGGAGGGCTAAGTGTTATAATTTAAAATAGGATGATCAAGAGATGACGTACTAAGAAAGTGCCATTTAAGTGACAGCCTCAAGAAGGAGAGGGGGGAAGCCATGCAGATATCTGTTTGGAGAGTGTTCTGTAGAGAGCGGACAGCACATGCAAAGGCCCTGAGATGGGGGTGTGCTTAGCTGGTTCAAGAAACAGCAGTAAGGTCAGTGGGGCGGAAGTGAAGTGGTTGATGGGGATGATGGCAGGAGGTGAGGTCTGTGGTCCATTGTAAAGACATCTGCTGTGATGGGGAGCCTGGAGGGAGCTAAAGGAGCCTTCCAGACAGAGGGAGCAGCATGTGCAAAGGCCCTGTGGTGGGACCTTGGGAGACCGGCAAGAATGCTGGCCTGGCAGGAGTGGAGTGAGCCAGGCAGGGGGAGAGTGATCGGGGATGAGGCCAGTGTCTGGGTTTTATTCTATGTGCAGAAACCCTTGGCATTTTAAGCACTTGAAGTTATGGAGGATGTGATCACATGTGTATTTTCTTTCTTTTTTGGGGGGGTGGGGGGGCGCGCCTTGTGGCATGTGGGATCTTTGTTCTCTGACCAGGGATCACACCCGTGCCCCCTGCAGTGGAAGAGCAAAGTCCTAACCACTGGACCGCCAGGGAAGTCCCCCACATGTGTATTTTCAAAGCAGTCGCTCAGGATGCCGTGGGGGGGGATGTAGGTGTAAGAGTGGGGGATGCCTCAACCAGGGTGGCAGTGGAGACCGAGAGAGGTGCAGGTGTTCAAGCTACATCCCGGGGGTTGAGCTGGTAGGTTCGGGTGATGCGTTGGGTGCGAGGGTTGAGGAGAGAGAGTGAGGTAGGGGATGGGGGCCCGCCTTTTACTGGACCAGGGAACGCTGCGGGGTGGGTGCACAGGATCCAGAGTGGGGATATTAAGAGCTCCATTAGTGATGTTCGACACACCCAAGTGGAGATATGAGATATGCAATCCTGGAGCTCCAAGGAGTGCCTGGGAGGAGGGAATTTGCAGCTGCGGGAATGGATGAGGCTATGCAGATGGACAGCCATGTCTAATGGAGTTTCCACACCCAGTGGGGAGGTGGGATGACTCATGGACTCGGGATATCGCTGTATGTCATGGCTGCACAGAGCGGAGGGCATCCAAGATTAAATGCCAGATTACAGGCTTCCCTGGTGGCGCAGTGGTTGAGAGTTCGCCTGCCGATGCAGGGGACACGGGTTCGTGCCCCGGTCCGGGAAGATCCCACATGCCGCGGAGCGGCTGGGCCCGTGAGCCATGGCCGCTGAGCATGCGCGTCCGGAGCCTGTGCTCCGCAACGGGAGAGGCCACGACAGTGAGAGGCCCGCGTACCGCAAAAAAAAAAAAAAAAAAAATTAAAATGCCAGATTACATTTAGAGGTTGCGTGGTAATAAGAGCATCAATAATAGCTAATATTCATTGAATAGTCTCCGTGTGCCAGGCACCATCTAAGTGCATCCCATGTTTGTTTGGGTTTTTTTGGCCGCATCATGTGGCCTGTGGGATCTTAGTTCCCCGACCAGGGATCGGACCCAGGCCCCCTGCAGTGAAAGTGCAGAGTCCTAACCACTAGACCACCAGGGACGTCCCCAAAGTGCATACCATGGTTTAACTCACCTCCTCCACGTGGAACATTATGAGATGAGTACTATCCTTGTCCCCATTTTATAGGTAGGGAAATTGAGGTCCGGAGAGGTCAGGACAGCGAAGGGCAGAGCTTGGATTCAAACTGCAGAATTCACACTCATAACCACTCCAGCCACGGAGACTGGGAAGAAGCCTGTGATAGAATTAGCTCTGAAGAACCCAGGAAACATAGAGCAGGGTGTAACTTCCTCAAGGGGAAGCAGGGAGTGACCTTGGAATCAAATTCTAAATAAAAGCTCAACAGGGAAGGAGTGAGGTGAGACCCAGGAGATCTACCCCCAGAGGGAAGAGGTTGCCGCTCAGAAGCAGATAGACCTGCTGGGTCTGAAACCCAGTGCTGCTCCTTAGCTGTGTGACCTTAGGAAAATTCCTTGCCCTCTCTGGGCTTCAGTTTGGTCATCTGTAGGGAAACTGCAGCTTCTTTGCCCACCAGCTCCCCATGAGATTGCCAAAAATTTAAAATGTCTCTCAGCGGCAAGGATGAGGGATAAAGGTGGGCAGTTTGACAACATCTAGAGAGATGCCTTCCGCACGGCAGTCCCACAATTAGGTGTTGAGCAATTCCCACTCATGAAGAATCCACTGCAGCAAAACATTGGCCACAACCGAACCGCCCGTCCACAGGGGCATAAATAAATCGGCAGTTGTGTGTTCATACGGTAGAATATTACACAAGGTTAAAAAAAAGAAGGAAGTAGAGTTATATGCATTTAACTGAAAGGACAGCTTATCACTTGCCAGCCCTGTGACCCCATGGAGTAGGTGCCATCACGATACCCATCGTACAGGTGAGGAAACAGAGTCGTGGAGAAGTGAAGTGACTTGCTCAGCCAGCTAGGAAGGAACGCAGCCAAAAAGCAGGCTGTGAGAAGGTGTTTGCTGTATATATGTATATGTGCAGTCTTTCTAGTTGTAGGAAGCTAACACATGTGGAAACAATATAGCATTAGGGAGTCCCACCTGTATAGCTAAGGTGTAAAGGCATGCTTGGGAACTATTAACTAAAGGCTTCTCTGACAAAGGGAAGGGATGTGATTGGGCCTCGCAAGGGCTGTAACTCTGCAATGCTGCTTCCTTTTTTTCGATGTATATTTTAATTAAAAAATCGCATCGATCACACACTAATGGATCACGAATGAGAATGTGGCCATATCTTAGAGCACATTTTGAGTACACACGGACCCAGGGAGTATGCCTGCACTTGGTGGGCTGACATTTTAACAGGAAGATAGCTTCAATTTGTGTTCTTGATGGAGTCCTCCTAAAACCCAGCATCTTGGAAAGAAATCTTCACAACACTGTTATTACTCAGTTCTCCCCATATCTCTCAAGGTGGCGAGGATGGTTATGAGCCTTCCTGGACATGGGATACACCTTCAGGAGAGGTCCCAGCCAAGGGGACCCCCACCGCAGGCACACCTGGACCCTCTGGCACCGCTGGCACCATCAGGAGCCCAGGCCATCCCTCTCTAGCTCCAAGGGTCCGTGGGGATACAGGTGAGGCATGTGGCTGGGGCGAGGGGGCCAGGGTGCTTGTGTGGTGGGATGGAGAGGTGGACTCCAGATTTCCCCATGGTGACCCAACTCTCACCCTAGAAAGACCAGGCAGAAATATATCCTGAGACAAGGGGTTATTATCTATACCAGTGGTCTTCAACTGGGGGCAACTGGCAACATCTGAAGACATTTTGGGTTGTCATGACTGGGAGCAGGGAGGCTACTGGTACCTGGTGGGTAGAGGCCAGGGATGTTGTTACACATCCTCTGGTGCACAAGGTATCCCCCACAGCAAAGAATCATCCAGCCCCGGATGTCAACAGTGCCAAGGGTGAGAAACCCTAACCTATACCATGTAAGTCACTCTGACAAATAAGAAAATGATAAGAAATCCTATAAGAGAATGGGCAAAAGATACAAACAGGTGATTTGCACAAGGCGAAGCCCAAATGCCCAACGAGTATATCTGGAAGTGCTCACATTCATCATGAATCAGAAAATTCAAATTAAAACAATGACGAGCATGGAAAAAAATTTGAAAGGTAGATAATACCAAGTGTAGGTGAGGGTGTGGGGAGACAGGCATCCCCACTGGCTGTAGCAATTCGATAAACACAACCTAGTGGTGTTTAGTGAAATTAAATATGATTCTACGTTATCACCCAGCAATCCTGCTCCTAGATCTATATTCCAGAGAAATTCTTGCACAGGCTTATAAGGGAATATGTGTGAGGATGTATTAGGGAATTGGAGGCAAGTGAAGTGTCCAACAGCAGGGTAACAAGGAAGAGAGATGCAATGGTTACACGTGATGGAATTTTATGCAATAGCTAAAGCAATGACGAGCTATATACACAGCAACATGGATAGGTAAGAAAAACATAATACTGAGGGGAAGGTCAGACAGAATGAGATTTCCAGCAGAATACTATTTGCAGAAATTAAAAGCACAAACACAAAAATACACATACACTTATATATTAACATAAACACATCTATGCATTCCGTATTGTTTAAGATCACACATATGTTTAAGGCCATATGTGAAACACACTAGAGTGGAGGTACCTATGGGAGAGGATGAGGGGATGGAGATTGGGGTTAAAGAGCAGAAAAAGTAAAATAAAACAAGAGAAGACATCGCAGGGACTATTAATGACAACGTACAGTGGGGTATGAGTAGCTTAGCTCTCTGCACCTTGGGTCTGAAAAATTAAAAATCAGTACCACTCTAGGTTACTGAGTCCCTGTTCTATCGAACTAAGCTGAGATTCTTGAAATAATAACTAGGCACAGTTAACATTTATCAAGCAATATACCATGTGTCAGGCACTATTTTATGCACTTTATATGTATTATGCTTTAACATATTTATATGTGTTAATCCTCGTAGCAGCCACATGAGCCCTACATGAATGATGTAAGTGCTATAATTGTTCCCATTTCACTGATAAGAGAAATTGAGGCACAGACATCAATGACTATGGCAGTATAAATAATCATGAGAATGCTTATCATGTGCTAGGCATTGTGTAAGTGCTCTGCACACACATGACCTCTGAATCCTCATGATTACTCTACAAGGGAGGTATGTGGATATCTATGGTTTACAAATAGGGAAGAAACTGAGATTCAAGGCAGGTAAGTAACTTGCCCATGATTACCCAGCTAGGAAGTAATGGAGCTGGGGTTTAAATCCAGGCAGCCTGGCTGGAGGCCAAGCCCTTTACTTAACTACTCCTCTGACCCTGCAGGGGGACACGACGCACCTCAAAGACCCTGCAGAAAAGTGGAATTCTGTTGAGCTGTGCTGTTCAATATGGTAGCTACTGACACAGGCGGCTATTTAAATTTAAGTGAATCAAAAATTTGAAAAAGGAAGGACCTACTGTATAGTGCATGGAATATACTCAATATTTTATAATAATCTATAAGGGAAAAGAGTCTGAAACAGAATATGTATATATGTGTGTGTGTATGTATATATATCTGAATCACTCAGCTGTACACCTGAAACTAACACAACACTGTAGATCAACTATACTTCAATTTAAAAAATTTAAAAAAAGAAATCCATTCAAAGGTAGAAAAAAGAAAGTTGAAAAAGGAAACATTCATTCCTTAGTTGAACTAGCTACATTTCGACTGCTCAGAAGCCACAGGTGACCAGTGGCTACCATATTGGACAGCACAGAACATTTCCATGGCTGAGAAAGTGATACTTAATGGCCTAGACTCTGTATGTAAAGGACTTGGGTTCAGATCTTGTCCCTGCAACTTTCAAACTGTGTGTGACCTCGGGCAAGTTACTTACCCTCTTGGCCTTATTTCTCTCATCTCTAAAAAGAGCTTAAAATTCACATTTACCTGGAAGCAGGGCCTGGAAGAGGGTAAGCCTTCCCATTTTACTCGGGCCTAAAATTTGGGGGCATTCCAAACACTTAGTAATGAAGATAAATAAGATCTTAATACCATAGGTTAAAAAACAAATGAATGCAAAAACAATCCACGATGAACTAAATAAAATTTTAACTAAAGTCAGGATCTGACCTACCTCACCAGGATCTGACAGAGCCAATTTTAGGGGGGATTCCAGTGAGGTAGGTCGGATCCTGTCTTGGATTAAAATTTTGACTTTTTGTTCATTGTAGATCTTTTGTATTAATTTTGATTGTTTAAAAATATGGCGTAAAGAGATTTGTCTTGATTACTGAGATTACCCTTCAGATTCCCCCTCATGCTATGCACCGTCTCCCACTCCCCTCCCCCTCTTTATCTCCCTTCATCCCATCTCTGCCTTTCGGCCCCCTCTTGCATCCCAGGCACCGCTCCACATCCCACCTCCCCCCTGCCGCCCATCTCCGCATCTCCCAGAGGGGAGGACGCCAGGTGGCGCCTGGAGACATGGAGGAAGCGTGTCGGTGGGGCACTAGGGCGGATGAAGTCTGCCAGCGACCCGTGACGTCACAAAGCTTTCTGCCTTCCCATTGTTCAGCCCACCCCTAGGAGGCGGACCATGCCGCGGGGTGGGCGGAGCAGACTGACCTCCGCCGGCCGTCTTTCCTCCAACAGGTTCACTGAGGAAACCGTGGCCCGAGCGACGGCTGCGGCCCACAGCAGCCAGGACTGCGCCCCCCACCACTTCCCCAGCTCCCTCCGCCTCGCCGGGGCCCCCGGGCCCTGTCCTGACCTCTGACTCCGCGCCGCAGCTCATCCCCACAGCAGCTTCAACGCCGGAGGTGACCTCTGACCCTCCCGCCACTTTGCCGCCCAGCCCAGACCCGGCCTCCTGGATGAACTCTCACCGCACTTTGACAACCCCTGGCCTTACCTTGTCCGCCCCTGATGCCACCGTGTTTCCAGCCCTGACCCCTGGGCTTTCACCCACTCCACCACCCACCATGCCCAAAGAACTGACCTCTGACCCCTCTGCACCGGCGGTGGTGACCCGCCTTTCCCCTACCTCAGAGCTGACACCAGAGTCTGACACAACCCCAGTCTGGGACACATCTCCATACCCCAACACAACTCCAGAACCTTCTAGTTTCCCAGACCCTTCCACAAGTCCTCACCCCACTACCATCCCTCACTCCACCATGACCTCTCACCCTACCACGACCTCTCACCCCACTACCACCCTTTACCCCACCACGACCCCTCACTCCAAGACCTCTCACCCCACCACAACCCCTTATCCCACCATGACCTCTCACCCCACTGCCACCCCTTACCCCACCCCCACCCCTCACTCTACCACAACCCCTCACCCCACCACAGCCCCTCCTCCCATCACCAGTGCTCAACCTATCACAACCCCTTACTCAACCACAACCCCTCAACCCACCACGACCCCTTATCCCACCACGACCTCTCACCCCACCACAGCCCCTTATCCCACCATGACCTCTCACGCCACCGCCACCCCTTACCCCACCCCCACCCCTCACTCTACCTCAACCCCTCACCCCACCACAGCCCCTCCTCCCATCACCAGTGCTCAGCCTATCACAACCCCTTACCCAACCACAACCCCTCACCCCACCACGACCCCGCAACCCACCACAACCCCTCCTCCCATCACCAGTGCTCAACCCATCACAACCCCTTACCCTGCCACGACCCCTCACCTCACCACCACTGCTTACCCCACCATGACTCCTCACCCCACCTCAACCCCTATGGTCACTGCCAAGTCCCTTCTAACTTCCTTGGGAACAGAACTTCCCTTTCCCTCTTCAGCACCAACAGTCAAGCCCAGCCCACACCCCCGGTTGACCTTCACGGGGGCCCCTCACCCCTCCACGTCCCAGATGTGGAGCCTAGAGCCCTGTCCAGCAACAGAGTCCAGCCCCTGCAGGCCCTCTCCAGCCCCCGGCATAGACACACTGTCCACTGAGAACTTCAAACCACCCACAAGCCAGAGTCCCAAAGTAACCTCTCCACCTACCCAGACTCCACACTCAGCCTCTGACCCCGCTGTGACCCCTGACCTCCACCTGTCCCCTATGGCCCCCCCCCTTGGATCAACCTCCCCCTGACCGCCTCACCCTAGGGCCAACTCCTGGTCAGAGCCCAGGCCCCCTTGGCCCATGTGAAGCCCCAGTGCCACCTGTAAGGGTCATGGCTTGTGATCCGCCTGCCCTGGTAGAGCTGGTGGCCGCTGTGAGGGATGTGGGTAGCCAGCTACAGAGGCTGACACAGGCTCTGGAGCGGGACCAGCAGGAGCGCCACGCCCTGGGACTGGGGTTGACCCAGCTGGTGGAGGCTGCCCAGGGTCTGGGGCAGCTGGGTGAGGTTGTAAAGAGACTGGCAGAGGTGGCCTGGCCCCCCAGCACACCTGCACCAACCACTACTACCCCAGAGGAGGAAGAGAGGCCTCTGCGGGGAGATGTGTGACCTCATCTGGGGTCTGAGGGACTTAAGACACTCCCAAACCCAAATAGGAAAACCAAAGTATCTAATTAAAAACAAAATGTGAATGATGTTTCTGGGGGACTAGAGGAGGTGTGAATACAACAGGCACCATGTGAGGTGGTGAGGCTGGTGAGGACGACGGTGATAGTGGTGATGAGTATGATGGTGGTGATGATGGTGAAGGCGAGAATGGTGATAGTGATGGTGAGGGTGGTTATCATGATACTGGTGGTGGTGATGAAGGTGACCATGATGGTGGTGATGCCTATCCTGATGGTAATGTGACAGTAATGGTGAAAGTGATGATAATGATGGTGATGGTGGTGATAATGGAGGTGAGGATGGAGATGACGGTGGAGATGGTGGTG
>NW_021703766.1:55194395-55277347 GCF_005190385.1 Monodon monoceros
TCATGAAGATCATGGTAATGACTATTGTAATGATGGTGATGATGGAGATGAAGATGATCAGGGTGATGATGGCAGTGATAACGGCCATGATGAAGCCCCACGAGGGCAGAAATCTTTGTCTTGTTCACAGATGTATGCCCAGCTCCTAGAACAGAACCTGACACCGAGTGCACCCTCCATTAATATTTTTTGAATGACGAGTGCGTGATAATAATAACTAGTGTTCACTGGGCACCTCCTATGGGTCAGGCTCTGTTCTGAGGGCTTTGCGTGCATGATGTCATTTTACCTTCATGAACACCCACTGAGGAGGGTACTTTACCACAGCTCAGCAGGGGGAGGGTGAACTTTGGAGCCTAAATGCCTGAGTTTGAGCCTTTGAGGGCATGACCCTGAGCCAGTTACTTAACTTCTTGGTCTGAGTTTCCCCATCTCTAAAAGGGAAAATAATAATAGTACGCACCTCGGGGGCTGCTGTGATGATTAACTGACAGATTAATACCTATGTGAGAGTGCTTAGCACAGGGCCTGGCTCTTGATAAGTGCTCAATATGTGATAGGTATTATTGTATTTATCCCCATTTTACAGATCAGGGCACTGAGGCGCAGAGACATTTGGTTGGGTACCCCAGGTCACTCAGGGAGCGCGTAGTAGAGTCATGATTGGTACCCAGGCCTGTCTGACCCAGGGCCCTTGCTCAGAAGGTATTACGTGCCCAAATCAGATTATCCTCGATTCAAGGCTGCCTCTTGGCTCTGGGACTCTAGCAGTTAATTTCCTTTCTCCAGCCTCAGTTTTTCCACCTGTACAATGGGGATAGTGGTCGTTCCTGCCTCCTGGGGTGGTTGTGAGGATTAGATGAGCTAGTGCAGGTGAGGACACAGCTTAGCACACGTGCTCAGTTAACAAGAGTGACCATAACGGCTCCTAACCGTGCTTCTCTGTGCCGGACACAATGTGGACTCTTAATACACTACATCCCACCCTCACTGTAGCCCTTGGAGGGAGGAACTTGACCCCTGTTTCAGAAAGGGCATCGAGGCTCAGAGAGGGCAAGCCCCTTGCCTCAGTCCACAGAGAAGAGCTTCGGGGACTCAGAATAACAATGCAAATTCCTCGGCGTCAGACTTGGCCTGGGGTTCCAGGTTAGGCTTCCACGATGGGCCCCCGCTGAATATCCTTAGGTGGGCCTCCTCCTCTCTCAGCCTCAGCTTGTAAACTGGGGGCTGTCTTGGAAGACCCCCCAAGTTGTATTCTGGCTGCTGCAGCTTCAGGCAGGGAACCATTCCCTCCTCCCCACCTCTCCCCAGACTGGAGCCTGGCTCAGAGGTCCTGGAAGGTCATGGAGCTGCTGCCCCCGCAGTCCTGCAAAGGCCAGCAGGGTCCAGTTACTTGCTGGGGGCGGGGAAGGATATTGTCTGAGGGTCTTGATAGATGAACTGTCTGCACCTGCCAACAGATGAAGACGCACACTGAGAGTCCTTTTCCCCGGGTCTCATTAAGCCCTAAGACTTAAATAACTGCTGACTAGTAACCCGGGGAGGGCCTCTGCATACATTCCCCTTGCTGTCCCGGCTAGTCGGGACTCCAAGTATGGCACCCCAACTTGGAAGCAAGAGGTTCCCTTTTTCGTTCCCAGGTGGGAGCAGGTGCACCCCTACTCCAGGTCACCCCAGAGGGCCCCACTGGGGATTCAGGCTCCTGGCGCCCCTCTGCAAGCCAGGGTTGGGGGAGCTACTGGGCATTCGTGCCCGAGGTCCCTCCACCCTCTGCCACCTCCTGCCAGCCCTAAAGAAGCGGGTGTTTAATTATCCGGTCACTCTATCCCTGCTTGGCCAGGCAGCTAAGCCCAAACATCTGGCCTCGGGGCCCATGGCCAGGATAGGAGGCCAGCCCCCACCTACTGCTGGCCCTGACCCTGGACACCTCCCACAGGACATCTGAACCTGATCCTCTGCCTGCCAGCTTGCAACAAGCCCAAAACAGTAGCTTCAGAGGCCTAGCAATCTTGATGCAGAGAAAACATTTGACAAAATTAACACCCATTCATGGTTTACAAACAGGCACACACACGCACTCTTCGCAAAGTAGGAGCAGAGGGAACATCCTTAATCAGACAAAGGGTGGAAAGGGAGGCACAGATCTGTCATTTCCCACAGGCGATACGACTGACCACATAGAAAACCGCAAAGAATCAAGCGGACAAGTGTTTAGCATTAATGAGAGTTTAGCTGGGATGTGGGATCAATACTCTAAAATCCTGTTCTCACAATTCCTTGCACCTCAAAGTGCGACCCGTGGACCAGAAGTGTCGGCCACCCCTGGGAGCTGGTTAGAAAAGCAGAATTTCGGGTGCCACCCAGACCCACCGGATCAGAGTCTGCGTTTTAACAAGGTCAGGGGTTAGGGGTGCAGGGTGGGGTGGTGGTGATGCGTGGGTCTGTACTTGAGCTGAACTAATGCAAAGAACAGTGTCTCTGAGGCCCTACAAGGCTGGCGCCCTTCTGGGTCCCAGGTAAACACTTTCCTGCAGGGAGGGTGTGGGTTGGTTGCAGCCCCACAGCTTTAACGTTCTGCGGCCATTAGTCGATCTGATGCGCATTGTGATTTTTTCGATTTTTGGGGTTTTTTAGGCCACATTGTGTGGGGACCTAGTACCCTAACCAGGGATCAAACCCGGGCCCCCTGCATTGGGACCACTGGACCACCAGGGAAGTCCTGTGCATCATGATATTTGATTTTGTGTTTGCAATGGATGATTCTGTGTTTTGAGGTCAATGAGACAAGGAAGCATTCTCTGGGCGCTGGGAGCGGGGACTCATGCAAAGCCCCACATCCCCTATAGGTTCTGGTGGCCAGACCCCTGGCTATCCAGCTTCAGGCAGGCTCCACGACACCCTACCCCTTGAGGGTCTGCCAGTGATTATCCTGGTGCCCAGGGAACATGACATTCAGTAGCAAAGGGGGGGGGGCCAGGGGGGGAAAAAGCTTTTTTTTTTTTTTTTTTTTTTTTGCCGTACACGGGCCTCTCACTGTTGTGGCCTCTCCCGTTGCGGAGCACAGGCTCCGGACGCGCAGGCTCAGCGGCCATGGCTCACGGGCCCAGCCGCTCCGCGGCATGTGGGATCTTCCCGGACCAGGGCATGAACCCGTGTCCCCTGCATCGGCAGGCGGACTCTCAACCACTGCGCCACCAGGGAAGCCCAAAAGCTTTTATTTAAAAACAAGAAACTCTACGTTTTCTCTTTTAAAATATTTATCTACTTATTTATTTGGCTGCGCCGGGTCTTAGTCACAGCACGCAGGATCTTCATTGCAGCATGTGGACTCTTGGTTGTGGCATGCGGGATCTAGTTCCCTGACCAGGGATCCAACCCGGGCCCCCTGCATTGAGATCACGGAGTCTTAGCCACTGGACCACCAGGGAAGTCCCACGTTTTCATTTTGTACTGGACACCCACAAATTTTGTAACTGGTCCTGCTTGTATACTTGGGGTTCCCCAGCTGGGGTGTAGCCAGAGCTTCCTCGGTGATCACGGGCCCAGGTACACTTTGTGGGGTCGGGGGTGAGTGGGGAGTCAAGACCAAAGGCTTTGGAATCAGATTCAGCCACCTTTTGACTTTAGGGTCTTTGGAAAGTAGGGGCCTCGACAGTCTCGTCTGTAAAATGGAGAGAGACGTGAACGGGTCCTGTGTGATGAGTGGGTCCTGAATTCAGCACTATTAGAAAAAGGGCAGGATTTTTCCTTTTTCATTTGCTTTTTAATGTGAGCTCAGAGGCTCAGAGAAGGAAAGGAAACTAATCAAGGTCACCGCATGAGAACCTTGGAAATGCCTGTTTGGGTTTTTTTCTTTTAAGCAGCTTCATTGAGATGAAATTTACATGCCAATTTCACCCTTCTAAAACGTTTATTGAAATATCGTTGATTTACAGTGTGTTAATTTCAGGTGTACAGCAAAGTGATTCAGTTATACATACATCTATTCTTTCTTAGAGTATATATATATATATATATATATATATATATATATATTCTTTTTTAGATTCTTTTCCATCAGAGGTTGTTACAAGATACTGAGTATGGTTCCCTGTGCTATACAGTAGGACTTTGTTGGCTATCTATTTTGTATATAGTGGTGTGTGTATTTTAACCCCAAACTCCTAATTTATCCCTCCCTCCCCCTTTCCCCTTTGGTAATCGTAAGTTTGTTTTCTGAGTGTATTTCTGTTTTGTAAATAAGTTCATTTTATCATTTTTTTAGATTCCATGTATGTGATATCATATGATATTTGTCTTTCTCTGACTTCACTTAGTATGATAATCTCTAGGTCCATCCAAAGTTCACCCTTTTTACAGGTACAATTCAATGGCTTTTAATGTACTCAGAGAACTGTGCAACATTTAGCACAATCTAATTTTAGAGCTTTTCCACCACTATCGCCACCCCTAAAAAGCAAGCCTGTGCCCATGAGCAGTCAGTCACTCCCCATTTCCCCTGGCAATCAGTAATCTTTCTTCCTCTGTGGATACACGGAATCCTACAGTAGGTCATCTTCTGTGACTGGCTCTGGGTTTTTGAGGTTCATCCATGATGTAGCATGTGTCAGTGCTTCCTTCCTTTTTATGGCTGAGTAATACTCCACTGGATGGATAGACCACATTTCTTTTTTTTTTTCTGCACCACGCGACTTATGAAATCTTAGTTCCCCAACTAGGGATTGAACCTGGGCCCTCAGCAGTGAAAGCGTGGAGTCCTAACCACTGGACCGCCAGGGAATTCCCTAGACCACATTTCTTTTATCCCTTTGTTAGTGGCTTGACATTTGGGTTGTTCCCACTCTCGCTATTGTGAGCAATGTCGCCGTGAACATTTGTGTGGAGGCATGTTTTTATTTCTCATGGGCATTTACCTAGGAGCAGAATTGCCGGGCCATATCATAGCTCCATGGTTAATTAACATTTTGAGGAACTGCCAGGCGGTCTTCCAAAGCAACCGCCCCATCTTTTACATTCTACCAGCCCCATAGGAGGGCTCCAACTTCTCCACCTCCTTGCCAGCACACGTTACTGTCTGTCTTTCCACTATGGCCCTTGCCTGGGTCCAAAAGCTTTTCGACCTTCCTTTCTTTCCATGTAGGTGTCCCAACTCGCATCTCCTCCAAGGGAGGGGCGGCCACCTCAGCAACACACACCCACATGCTCACACTCATCCTTACTCGGTCACACTCACATCCACACTCACACACGTGTGCTCAGGCCCCCAGTCCCCTCAAGACCCCTCCCCCAGGTCCTGACGGCCACAGGACACTCCTACAGTTTAAGAGCATGGAGCTTGGGACTCCCCTGGCGGTCCAGCAGTTAAGACCCTGCACTTCCAACGCAGGGGGCGCAGGTTCAATCTCTGGTCGGGGAATGAAGATCGAGCATGGACCTCGGACAGTTGAAGAGCTGGCCTGGATTTGAATCCTCCCTCTGCCCAACGTTCTGTGTGACCTCAGGCAGGCACCTCGGCTGCTCTGGACCACCTGTGTCCACCCCTGAAGTGGGGAGGATCTAAGGGACCCCTTCCAGCGAGTTCAGGACGTGCCACCTGCTGGGAGCTGCTTGAGGGGTAAGCGGCTTCATTCGAGTAAAGTATTACGATTAGTATTATGTGTCTTGTGATTAAGTAACGCTAAATTAGCACCACCCCATCCACTCCTGTCTCTTCCTCCAGCCCTCCTGTGGGGGCCCATCGCTGGGTCATTATCACCTCCCAGTGTATCCCCAGCTGATGCCACCAATTAGCACCCTCTGTGCCCCCCCCCCCCAGACCCTGCTCCTCTCCACTCCCCCACCCCCCAGCCACCTCCAGCTTTTTTGGGACACATTCTTGGCCTAATTGCTTGGGTTATTTCAGATTCACGGGTGAGGTGGCGGGAGGTCCCGCTCGTGCTCCCCCTACTGCACCCACCATCTTATTCTCCCCCTACTCCAGGAAGCTCACCTGGATTGCCCGGGACAGGGGCCCATGTCCCCAGGTCTCTGGACTGAACTTAGATTGAAAGGATCCTTGGGGTCACTCCACACAGGCTGCCTCCACCACACCCCTCCCCTCCAGGCAACACCTTGGTGGCCACAGCAGGGGCCCTGGGGGGTGCAGGGCCAGGGAGAGGATGACATATGATCCAGCCCTGAGTTGTAGCCATTCTCTAGGCGGGCGGCCAAGGAGGGCACAGAGAGGAAGAGAGAGTGTTTGCAAACAGGGCGGCTGCCAAGAAGGGGCCAGGGTGACGGGTGGCGGGGGCCGGTGGGTGTGAAGGAGAGGAGGGCCCAGCTGGTAACTGGCAGCCGCGCCTGTGACTTGTCTTCCCCCTGCTACACACACACACACACACACACACACACACACACACACACACACCACACATGCAGGCCCAAGGCCTCACAGACACGCAAGCATCTCACTGCACACGGTGAGATGCACACAGACTTCTATTTTCTCCCCTCACCCAGGCAGTCACACGATTACGTGAGCACACGGGGGCTCAGACGCTTGTAGACACACAAAGCCCACGCACTCATGTCATCTGCGTTCAAACCCTCATGTCTCTCTCTCTCCCACACACACAAACACACACCATTGTTTACACACACATGTGGGCTCAGACACGCATGGACACACAAATACCCAGAAATACATGCTCAAGTTCCTACCCACCTGAGAACAGCTGGACACTTTCCAGCTCTGGTGGCTAATCCCTCTCCTTCTCACACATATGTGTGCAGGGTAGGTGCAAACAGTGCTGACACACTCACTCCCAGGCACACCACAAATGCACACGCGGAGCCAGCACCTCGCAGGAGCGCCCGGTGGGACCACTGTCTGCCATTCTTTCTGCCTCTGTCTGTCTCTCCGTTTCTCTCTGTCTCTGTCTCTCCTCCACAACATGCTCTCCAGGGCACACAGGCACGCACACGCCGGCCTTCTCTTTCCCACACTGCCAGACCGACAGCGTCACGGGGACCTAAGTGCCAGATGGACTTTATTTGCAGAGAGCGGTTGGGGTGACAGAGAGACAAAGCACATTATCAAGAGGGCGTGGGCCCAGCATGCGGGGAGGAAGAAGGAGTTAGGCAGGGAGCGGAACCCAGCAAAACAGAAAAGACAAGGGCAGGAAGACAGGCATACATGGAGGGAAGCCGTGCAAAACCAGGGGGGTCCGTTTACTGAATAAGCATCTGTGGACCACCTACACGGGGCAGGATCACCCCTTCTACGTGGCATCCATCAGAGAGCAGGACAGGCTGAGATCCTGGGCCCCCGGGAGCCCACATTCCAGCCGGGCACACAGAATAACCACTACGAATAGATAAATTGTCCGGCTGGAAGGGAGTGAGTGTCACAGAGGAAAGGGGAGCGGAGCAAGAGTAGGGGGCTGGGAGTGCAGGCTGTAGTGTCCCACGGTGGTGAGGGGCGGCCTGGCTGAGACAGCGTGGCAGGAGGTGTGGGAAAGCACCCAGAGCACCGCAGGCAAAGGGAGCAGCGGGTGCCGAGGCCCGGGGAAGATGGGGCAGGTGTGGACAGACACGGGGTGCTCTCGGAGACCCCCTTCCCCCGGACCAAGGCAGCAGACAGATGCCCCGATGTGGGAATTAAGGACAGAAAGGGGAAAATCATGAGACAGACCAACAGACAGCAGAGCAGCCAGCCGCCACCCATGAATGCGGAGGAGACCTCAGGATGGGGGCTGGGGTTGCCTTCCGGAGCCTCCCCAGGCTGGGCTGGGCCAGGGCTGCCCCCCGTGCTTCTCACTCTAGGTCCCCCTTCTCCCCCTGGGGCACCTCCTCGGCCTCCCCCTCCCGCTGCCTCCAGGGCCGCCCCAGGTAGTCCCGGATGGAGCTCACGGGGCTTCTCCTTCGGGGGTGAGGGTCCAGCAGCCCCCACAGGAGAGCGTCTGCCACGGGCGTCAGGCCAAGCCAGGGCTGAGGACGGGCCTGTGGCTGGCCTGAGGCCTGCCAGATGACGTAGTCCTCATAGAAGGGGTCGGCCTCCACCAGGGGCTGGTCCCAGGGGAAGTAGCCAGTGAGAAGGCAGAAGAGCAGGACGCCCAGTGCCCAAGCGTCCAGGGCGGGCTGGATGGGCAGGCCCTCGGGGAGGGGCGGGGGGCCACAGAGCTCCGGGGCTGTGTAGGGTATGGGCGGCCCCACCAGGCGCAGCAGGGTCCCGCGGGGCCGCGTGTGGCCGAAGTCGGTCAGCTTGACCCACCGGCAGGCTGGGTCGCACACCAGCACGTTCTCCGGCTTGAGGTCCCGGTACACCAGGCCGCGGGAGTGGATGTGCTCCAGGGCTGAGGCCAGCTGGGCCGCACAGCGCTGGGCTGCTGGCTGCAGGAGGCCCACCTGTGGGTGACAGGTGTCAGGGTCCACCACCCTGCCCACCAGCCAGAAGGGAACGGGGCCATAGCGCTTGTCCTCGGCCCCGGGGAGCAGGCCCAGGGGATGGAGGGCCCCAAAGAGGGTGGCTCTGGTGAGGCCTGGTGTGAGCCCCATGGTCCCTGGTGTGAGCCCCATGGTGCCTGGTGTGAGCCCCGTGGGGCCTAGTGTGAACCCCGTAGGCCCTGGTGTGAGCCCCATGGGGCCTGGTGTGAGCCCTGTGGGCCCTTGTGTGAGCCCCGTGGGGCCTGGTGTGAGCCCCGTGGGGCCTGGTGTGAGCCCCGTGAGGCCTGGTGTGAGCCCTATGGGCCTTGGTGAACCTCACTGGGTGCAGTGTTGGTTCTGTGGCGGCCGTGAACTCCTTAGAGGCCTCACAATTCCACAAGACCTGCGGGCCCAGTGAGGCCTCTGCAGGGCTACCTGGGTCACCATGCAGTGAGTGTGATTCCTGAGGCCCAGGTTGGGTAGGGGCGTCCACGTGGGCCCCCCTGAACCATGGGAGGCTGACCCACCTTGGGCTGGATGAAGGCGATGAGGTCTCCATGCAGGACAGGCTCGGTCAGGAAGCTGTAGGAGTCGACTGACTCCACGCCAATGCCGTAGGCCGCCACGATGGCCGAGTGCGAGCCCAGGGAGAGGCCCACACAGAACTCATACAGGAAGCCTCGGAGGGTGGTGGAGGCCTTCGGGAGCTGCTTCAGGGCAAAGGTTGTGCCTGACGGAGCAGGGACAGAGGTGAGAGGTGCACGAGCCTAGGGCCAGCCCTGCTGTCCCTCAGCCTGGACTCTCTCCCATATGCCGCCCTCACCCCCTCCACCACCTGCCCCCTGCCAAGCCTGCCCTAAAACAGCATGGCCACTGAAACAACACCAGTGGTAATGATAATAATAATGATAATAGTATTTAGTGAGTTCCTACTCTGCTGTCTTGGAGCAGGTAGAATAGTACCACGAAAACCGAACTCAGAACCTCCAGTAATTTTATTGGGCCCCTCGTTCCAGCAAACCCATGCCAAAAATCCATGTTTGAGGCAACTGGGGAAAAGATACCCTGAACTGGGTATTAGACCCCACTAAGGAATTATTGTGAATTTTGCCACACGTGGAAACAACTTCCTAGAATGTAAGCTCCCAGGAGGCAGAAACTCTGGTTTCTCCAATTTTTGTTTTTTTCTTTTCCATTACGGTCCTTAAAAAACTGAAAATAGAGTTATCACGTGATCCTGCGATCCTACTCCTGGGCATGTATCTGGTAAAGACTCCATTCAGATGCGTGCACCCCAATGTTCATAGCTGAACTATTTACAATAGCCAAGACATGGAAGCAACCTAAATGCCCATTGACAAATGAATGGATAAACACAGGATGGAGTATTCCTCAAGCCATAAAAAAGAATGAAATCGTGCCATGTGCAGCAACATGGATGGACCTAGAGATTGTCATACTGAGTGAGGTAAGTCAGACAGAGAAAGACAAGTAGCATATGGTTTCTTCAATTTTTGAGTCACCAGCTGCCAGGGCCCAACCTTGCCCAAGAGGCTGTGTGTGATGGGGGAGGGTCACGTCCTTACCTAAAATGTTAACCATTCCCCTCCCCCTCCCCAACTGGGTGCAGCAGTGCCTCTTCTGTTTATCGACAATGCTCTGAATTCCCACCATCAAGCACAAGCTGCCTTCGATTTTGAGGACCTGGAAGAGGGCCCCTTACAAACCCTCTGTTCCCCATTATGGCCTCCAAGTTCTGTGACGACCCAGGTCTGCATCTTTTTGCATCTTTCTCTGTTATGGGCTGACTAGTGTCCCTCCCCCCACCACTCCCCACTGCGAAATTCATATGTTAAAGTTCTCACCCTGCAGTATCACAGAATATGACTGTATTTGGCCGCGCCGCACGGCTTGCGGGATCTTAGTACCCCATCCAGGGATTGAACCCAGGCCCGCGGCAGTGAAAGCACAGAATCCTAACCACTGGACTGCCAGGGAATTCCCTGGAGAGAGGGTCTTGAAAGAGGTAAAATGACATCATTGGGGTGGTCCTTAGTCCAGTATGACTGGTGTCCTTATAAGAAGAGGAAATTTGGACACAGACATGCACACAGGGGAGACGGTGTGAGGACACAAGGAGAAGGTGGCCGTCTGCAAGCCGAGGAGAGAGGCCTCAGGAGAAACCAACCATGCTGACACCTTGGTCTCGGACTCCCGCCTCCAGAACTGTGAGCCCCCCCTAGTCTGTGGTACTTCGTTATGACAATCATAGGAAACTAACACACCCTCTCCCCATTCGTGCTGGGAGCTCCCTGAAGGCTGGGCTGGCTCAGACTCCTCCTTGGGGGCCCAGCAGCCCCCTGGACAGGGCTGAGCCCTCCAGTCTCCTTAAAAGGTGACGACCAGATTGGGGTTGGGGTGCACAACCACCGTGTGCTGGCCTTGCTAAGTGCCTGGCAGACAGCATGGCTCTGCGTCACTCCCACGATGACCACCAAGCCGGCCACGTGTGAGGGCCATGAGAGGGGGCTCTGTCTTCCTCCCCATTGTCTCCAGCAACTAGAGCTACCGACATTTCCTCAGAGAATCACAGTTCTTTCGGAGAAGGAATCATCACCCACGTTTTCAAAGGAGGAGGCTGAGGTTCGGAGAGGGTAGGGGAGTTACTAAGAACACACAGCCTGGAAGGGGCAGAGGCAGGACTTGATTGAGGTCTACAGACTCCTCAGCCTTGGCTAGCTTCTGCCTGGGCCCACACCACTGCCCCCCGCCTCTGTCCCCAGGCCTTTGTACCTTTCTGACGGTGGGTGACCAGCAGGACCCGGCCAAAGCGGCCCTGGCCCAGGGGACGCACGTGCTGGTAGAGCTCGTCCACCTCGGCCTGGACCAGGGTCTGGGCGCTCAGCGCCATCATATCCTCCAGTGCCAGGGCCGCTTCCTGGCCCTGCCGCAGCTCCTCTGCCGTGAGGCCCCCCAGGTCCTCCCCAGCACCGTTCTCCACAGCCCCCATCTCCACCCGTTTCTCTTCTGATGGCTTCCCAGGCATCTCTGCAAGGGCAGAAGAGAGGGTGACCAGGACTTAGGTCCTGCCAGACCAGGGGCCAGGGGAGGAGGGGCTGGGGACCCGGACTCCTGGATCTGAGGAGGAGGGTGGAAGCTGATTGTCTCAGGCCATCGTGACTCATTTTCCCTTCTTATTAGAGGCATCTTGGGAGTGGGGAGACCAGTCTCGGGTTGGGGTGAGGTCAAGTCTGAGGCCACAGACGTCCCTCACCCCAACCCCCACATCCCTGTGCCACCTGATGGCCTGAGGATGAAAGATGAACCAGATAACTCGAGACACCCCCCACCTGTTTCCAAAGCAAACAGACTTGGGCCCTGGGGGTGGATGAGCAGCCTCAGCCTCCTAAGAGTAAACAGGTGCTCTCTGCCCCCAGGGCCTGTGGAGGGTGGGTGGCCCACACCAGGGCCTGGGGGACGCCTGGGGCCTGGGTGGGAGCAAGCACTCGGGAATGATCACCAAGCCGTTAAGTGGTCTGGGGTCCAACTCAATAGCCCCAGCCCCTCCCCCCTCAGACCCAGGGGTCCAGACACCCAGCCAACCCCTCTGCCACGACCTTATATAACTCACACATCTTGGGACCCCCCCCCAAGACTGTGTCCCTGACACTCAACCACTCCACAGTCTCAAGGTCTGTAATTAGCCCCTGATCCCCCAAAGAACCCAGGACTCTGACCACCTGCACAGCTTCACCCTCAGGCCCACCTCAGGCGGTCTGACCCTTGCCTCCTCCTGACCCGGGCTCCAACCTCCGGACCTCACCTTCTCCAAGGCTTGCCTGACCCTTCGGCTGCCCGCTGTGGTCAGTGCCCAGCACTCAGAGCCCAGGCCAGCAGAGGCCTGCCCTGCAGCAAGACCCCGCCCCCACCTAGGGGGTCGTAGCCCCGCCCCAGGCCTCGCCCCTTGAACCTCATGGGGAGAGCGACATCGTGCGTTGTCTCCCAGAACTGGCTCTGGCCAGACAGATATCCCAGCCCAGGAAGCCAGTCCTCCCTCTTCAGACCAGACCCCAGCCCCTCCTCCCTCAGACCCTGGGGTCCAGGCCCCCAGCCCCAAATCCCTCAGACCCTGGGGTCCAGACCCCCAGCCCCTCCCCCCTCAGACCCGGGAGTCCAGGCCCCCAGCCCCTCCCCCCTCAGACCCAGGACTCCAGGCCCCCAGCCCCTCCCCCCTCAGATCCAGGAGTCCTGGTCCCCTGTAGAGGATGAAATCATTTCTCCAGCTTGCCCCTGCCTTGACCCCAGCCAGCTGCCCCATCAGTGCCCCACTGACAGGTCTGACACAAGTGTTTGGTAAGGGGCGTCTGGGGGAGGAGACATGGGGTCCTGTGTGGGGAAAGGATGAGACAACAAGATTCCAGAACGATGCAGTGAGAAATGACCTCAGACTCGGAGCAGAGGGGGAGCAGGTGGTGCAGCAACTGGGAAGTGAAGGCCCTGAAGGGAGGGGAAGAAGGGAGGGGAGTCCCAGTTATGAGTCTGCAGTCTTCAAAGTTGGGTGGGGGGCAGGCAGGGACTCCCAGGGCTGAAGGAGGAGGCAGGGGCGGGGTCCCGGAGGGTTGCACCCACCCCCTCAGGTTTAGAGCGAGATGATCAATGTGAACTCACTTGATTCTTTTTAAATTTACTTTTTATTTCAGAATCATTTTTAGATGTACAGGACAGCTGCTTTGAGCTCCCATGTCGCCTCACCAAGCTCCCTGCCAGGTGAGTCCCTCACCCAGCCATCGGTGCATTTGTCCCAATGAAGACAGTAACCGTCAGTCAAACGCTAGATGCTTCCCATGTCCATCAACAGCCTTTACCTGCCCCAGGGTCCAATTCAGGACACCCCGTCGTATGGAGTGAACTCACGTTTTTAAATCTAGAAAGCACGTAGGACAGATTCCCCAGAAAGAAGCAGGTCCCCGTGGCCATGCTGGGTGCGGGGCATGCGGCATGGGATCCACGCAGCCCCTGCCCTGCAGGCGGCAAGCTTCACAAGTCAGGGGTCTGTGTGCTGGGATGGGGGTGGCATCGGGCCGGCCCGGGTGAACACAGATCCCTGCAAACCAGCCGTGGCCCTCAGTGTGGACGGGACCAGCACACGCCACGGTGCTTGTGCTCTCAGGGAGCTGGCGCAGGAGGCTCGCCGTGTGAGAGCAGAACCCGAAAGGATGTGCAGGTGGACAAGACCAAGTCCATCATGAAAAAGGTGGAGGCGCAGATCGCTGGGCTACAAGTTTCGGAGGAGCCGGAGAGGCCCCCGGGGAGGGGTCTACTTTCTGGAGGTCTGGAGTTGGGAAGAAGGCATTCTCTGGGGAGAACACAGGGTTTCCAAACGTCTGCAAGCAAGAGAGGGTGTGTGTGTGCCTATCTGTGTGTCCATTTAGGTCCAGAAAGGATGAGTGCCTCCCCTTAATGTCCCCCAGAGCCCAGGGAAGTGGGAGAGATGGAAGGCGAGGTTTCCATGGTGTTGGATATGGAAAGCCCAGATTTGGTGCCAAGGCCAGCGGAAGTCACCTAAGGTCTTAAAGGAGAGAACTGACCACATCACAAGTCCATAAGCACCCAACATGTCCCCACCGTGCAGAAATGCATCTACAGGGGAAACAGCACCTTCCTTCAAGAAGACACGCTCAGGACAGAAGAGAGAGGAAGGGTCCTTGAGGGAGGAGGGGTCAGGACCCCTGGGTCTGAGGGAGGACGAGTGGGGGTCTGACCCCTAGGTCTGAGGGAGGAGGGGTGGGGGTCTGACCCCTGGGTCTGAGGGAGGAGGGGCTGGGGGCCTGGACCCCTGGGTCTGAGGGGGGGGGGGCCGGGGGTCCGGACCCCTGGGTCTGAGGGAGGAGTGGTGGGGGTCTGACCCCTGGGTCTGAGGGAGGAGGGCTGGGGGCCTGGACCCCTGGGTCTGAGGGAGGAGGGTTGGGGGTCTGACCCCTGGGTCTGAGGGAGGAGGGGCCGGGGGTACCGGACTCCTGGGTCCTCAGTCAGGAGGGGAATTGTGCATACAAGTCCAGCCTTCAGTTGGGAGAGATGCAATGTGTTCCATCTCTGTCCTCCCGGGAGCAGCTGTCTCTCCATCCAGGTGGCCATGGGGGCTGGGGGAGAGGCCTTTGGCCCAAGCTCTGGGCGCCTGTCCCAGTCAGCTGGTCAGGGCTGTCCCCCATCTGTCCGCACCTCCCACCATCGTTGTCGTCATTCTCCTCCCCCTCTGACCACTCTTCCAGGCTTGCTCCCCCCTCTTCCTCCTCCCCGTCTTCACTGGACACACTCCCCAAGCCCCCAGGTCTCTCTTTGTTCTCCTTTAACCCCCAATCATCCCCCAGGAAGCTCAGGACAGCCAGTGGGGGGATCCTAGTCTCTTGATCCAGGTCCAGAAGCCCCTGGAGCAGTGCCAGAGCCGGGGGCGCAAACTGGTCCCAAGGGGGCGGTGGTTGAAGTGGCTGGGGCCTGGTGGTCATCCAGCCAGCAAAGGCCTCGAACCCAGGGTCAGGGGCTAGCGCCACACCCCAAGGGAAACAGGCCATGGCCGCACAGAAGAGAAGCACCCCCAGCCCCCAGGAGTCCACTGCTGGTCGCAGGGGCAGGGTGTCAGGGGGCAGCAGGAGGCAGAGCTCGGGTGGGGCGGAGGGCAGTGGCCCTGGCGGGGCAGAGGTTGGACTGCCCTCAGGCCGGGTCAGACCCAGGTCACCCAGGGCCACACGGCTGCAGACAGGGTCGAAGACCAGCACGTTGTCTGGCTTGACGTCCGCATGGACCAGCCCCCGGCCATGGAGGAAGTCCAGGGCTCCAGCTAGCTGGGCCACCACCCGCTTCACCTGCAGCTCTGGGAGGCCCTGGGGTCAAAGAGAGAGGACGAAGGTCAGGTTGCCTTGGTTCCTTCTTTATGTTGCTTCTTGGGGTTCAAGAATCCAAATCCCCAGACAAGTGGCTACCTCTAGTGTCCCCAGAACATCCCCCCAACAGCTTCTCCAGATCATCCTCAACCACAAGCTGCCCCCACATCTGTACTCCTGTAGACCAAATCCCAGATGTTTTCCTCACTGGAACCCCAAATCTAACGAGAACTTCTTTAACTTCCATCAGACTTTGTCCTAACACTCAAACCCATTCCTTATATTTCTTATCTCCTCTAAACTTACCACCAAGATCTCCAGTGAAAACCCAAATCCCACACTTAATCCTAATTTGAGTCCCGTACTAATGTAGGTCCCATCTCTAACTCAGACCCAGTTCTAAAGTGCCACAGTTTATTTCATCAATCGACTGATAGATCGATCCATCCAGCTAGCCACGCAGCAAGACAGCAATCCATCCATCAAACCAGTTATCCATCCAACGGTCTATACAGCAGGGTTTCCACTCAATACCCATTCCGCCAGCTAGTCAGCAATTCAATAATTTGTCCAGCTATTTAATAGCCAACATCCATCCATTCATCCCTCCATCCTTCAATCCATCCAAACATCCATCCATCCATCCATCCACCCATCTTTCCATCCATCCGTCCATCCTACTCTTTCCCTCCTTCTCTCCCTCCCTTCCTTTTTTCCTTCTGTTTATCCCCAACCCTATTTCAAATCCAAAGTCTATTCCTAAAGATGGCCCCACCCTAACTTCAAACTCAAGTACCCCCAGAATATCATGGATTCAGTCCTGACCTGGTCTTTCTAGAGAGAACTTCATTACAGCCCTTCTCCAACTCAATCTACATACACATCCTCAAGCATCTCTGCTTCACTCTGCAGCCCCATCCATGCTCTTCTCCACACCCGTGACCAATCTGTAATCAACCCTAAACTCAACCCATCCAACTCCACCCACACCCGTTCCCAATGCCAATGCCAGTTAAAAGCCCATCTCTGTCTCCTTCCCTACCCCCTCATCCGACCTGATCCATCCTCAAACCCAATCCCAACTCCCTGCCCTGGATGGATTAGGGCTGGGGTTAGTCATGGAACTGCGTTGAGAATTAGAAATAAGGAGGTGGTTTGGGGGCTTAGGGTGGACTTAAGATTTGGGGGTCAGGGTTGGAGACAGGACTGGGGGAGGGACAAAGTCAGACCTGGGATAAGCAGTCCCAACCTCTGTCCCTTGCCTCCCTGCCTCACCCGTTCCTGCAGCATCCCGCTGAGATCCCCACAGGGCGCATACTCCTGGGCCAAGGCGAAGTGTCGGGGGGTCTCCAGGGGTCCTGCCAGGGTCTGGAGCAGGCCTGGATGTGATGAGACACAGCGGCCCACACAGAACTCTCTCAGGAAGGTGGTTCTCAGGACCGAGTCCCGAGGTAGGAGCTTCAGAGCCACAGCCGGACCTGCTGGGGAGGTGGGGGCAAGAGGGAACTCAGGGCGCTCTGATCTTGCTGTGGGGCCCTAGGCAAGCCACTCAACCTCTCTGAGCCTCAGACATCTTACATATAAAACAAGAGGGGCAGGGCATAGTGTCTGACCTCTCTGCGCCTCGAGTTTCTCCATCTGTGAAGTGGAGGTTGGAGGAGACCTTCCCTGAGGACTCTTTCTGCTCTGCCTCAGATTGCTGTGTGGTCTTGCACAACTGCCTTACCCTCTCTGGACCTCCGTTTCCTCTCGCATAAAGTAGGGGCCGCAGAGACTTGAATTTCAGTCCAAGTTGTGCTCCCGCCTTGCTGTGTGACCTCAGGCAAGTCTCTCACCCTCTCTGGGTGAGTTCCATTTTTTGGAAGACCACAGAGCTCTTAACTTTCTGGAGCCCCATCAAGATGTGTCCTCATCATCTCCCCGCAAGGCTGCTCCCTGTCTCAGTGGTTCCAGGGGGGAAACCTGGGGGACATCAAGGACTGTGCCCTTTGGTGGCCAAACTCACCCCCTTGGCGAGGCCGGGCAAGGAGCACGTGGCCGTAGGAGCCGGAGCCAAGCTTTCGGATGAGGTGATACTGGACACGCAGACTCCTCACTGGGGTCACCCTGGTGGCCGTCAGCTCCACGAGCCTCTGGAGGGCCGTGGCTGTGTCCTCCTGCAGGAGAGGGACAGAGGTGGGGAGGGGGTGAGTCTGGGGGCCACCTAGAGCAGCAGGGGGGCCTGGAGGCCCAGCCCAGGGCTGAGGTGGGGGGTTGGTCCCCAGAGAGGGGGATGAGTCACAATGACTCACCCGCCCTCAGGCCACCTGTTTTTGTGTCCTGGCGGGGTTATGGGTGATTGTCTCAGCGACCCTGCCCACTGCCATCTGTGGGAGCCACCAAAAGCCCCAGCCCCACTGGGGGCCTCCCCAGCCCACACCACCCCGACTGTACCCCTCTCTTTCTCCATCCTCCTCTCTTCCCGGGTTTCCTGTTCTTTGTTTCTGAGTACATTTCCCCCAGGGGTCTTGGCCTTGCTGTGTGTCCTCGGGTTTAGTTCTTCTGGGTCTTTGATGTTTCTGTTTCCCTGTCTCTTCCGTGTCTCTCTGTGTCTCTCTGTGTGTGTCTGCCCCTGGCCCTCTCCATCTCCCGCATCTCTCTCTGTCTCTCTCTGTCTCTCCCTCCCTCGTCTCCTTTCTCTCACCTCCGGGTCCCCATCCTCCTGGTTCTCGGGGTCCCTGAGCTCCATCTCAGGGTGACCTGGTGTCAGCTGGCCCTCGGGCAAGCACCCCTGGTCTGGGCTCCCCAGAAGCAGCACGCCCACTGAGCTCCACTGCACCCCTGAGCAGAGCCAAGGCCTGGAGCTCATCTGAAGGGTCTGCCCCCGTGCCCCTCTGTGTCCGAGTCCAGAGACTTCCCTGCCTGTCTGGCCCCCTCTCTCCACACCTCCCTGTCTCTGTCTTGCCCTTTTTCTAGCTCCCGGGTCTCAGGGTGGGTCTCCCCGCCTGTCTGTTGGTCCCCGGCCCCTCGCTCCTGTCCCCACCCTCTTCCCACTGTGGCCGCTGTCTGTCTGTCTGTCTTTCAGGATGTCCGCACTCTGTCCCCCACTCTGGCCTGCTCTCCCCAGTGTCTCTCCGTCTCTCTCCCGTCTTTGTTTCTGACTCTTTCCAAGCCTTTTGTCCCTCCCTTTTTCTGGGCCTGGGACAGGGGTGTGTGTGACAGCTCAGAGACATCCTGTCACCCCCCCACCCCTCCCTCCCCCTTCCAAACTTAGACCAGCTTGGACTCTGGGCTCTGGTCCCAGGACAGAGGGGACAAAACATATTATGAACCCCCAGGGGCCGGGCCTGAGGGCAGCAGAGAAAGGGGAGCCCAGCCCCTTCATACACCTTACCTGGGTTGGGAGACCCAGGGCTCTGTGCATCCACCTGCCTCCATGGGCCTCTGGGGACCAGGGAGACCACTCCCAAAGCCCCCTAATACCAAGAGTCCCCACCCCCAGCCCTCCCCCGTCAGACCCGGGAGCTCTTAATAGAGAGACTCTGGGGAAAAGTCTTCTTTTGTATACTCAGCAAGGCTCTGAGCCCAGCTCTGCGCTGGGGCCTTTATACTGCATCCTCCCAGCCACCCAAAAGGGTGGCGATTTATCCCCAGTTTACAGAAAAGGAAACTGAGGTTCTGAGTGGCAATCGGCTGACGTGGGGTCAGAGAGGAGGAGGCGTGGGGTGACCCGGGACAGGCCTGTGTGACTCAGCCCGGACGCCTGCCCCATCAGGTTTCAACTACTGCTACAACCTGCTATGAATAAAGACGCAGCTAGAAAGGTCTCTGGGCCCCTGGAAGGACCCCCAGGAAACTGGCTTCTGTGCTGGCCCTGGGAACCTGGGCAGGGCTGGCGGGGTGCGGTGCAGAGGCAGAGCTTCCTTTGTTCTTTGACTTTTCGAGGTTTGTGGAAAGTTGCAAGTACAGAACAGTGGAAAAGGAAAGCCACAGGGAACACCCTCCACTCCACTGACCAGGCTTCACAAACATTACTTTTTGCCATACTCTCTTTCTCCCTCTTTTCTTTTGTGGGGATGGAGTATTTTAAAGCAAATTGCAGCCTAGGGAAATCATCTGGGGCAAAATGATACACTGCCTGGTGTTTGGTTTCAAATACTCCAGCGGAGGAAAACATGGCCCAAGTGAGGGTGGGGATCTTGAGTCAACAGCACATGTGTTGCTGAGCACAAGGAGGTTCCTTTACTCTTTACTTTTGGTTCTGCTAGAAATTTTCCCTCATAAAAAGCTAAAAGTCACTAAATAAACTACAGACATCATGATAAATTCTGCCCCAATGCTCAGGTTTACATTTCCATCAAAGGAAGGAAAATTTCCAGCTCAACTGCAAAACTCTTATCAATCACATCGAACGTCACTAACGGTAATTCCTTAACATAAGCTAATACTCAGTCTGTATTCTTCGTCCCCCAATTTTCCCAATTTTCTATTGCTGCTGCAGTTGAGTCAGTAATCAGTGTCAACATGTGACTTTGGAGGAACTTTTTTTTTTTTATTTTGAAGTATAGTTGACTTACAATATTGTGTTAGTTTCAGGTATACAGCATAGTGATTCTTTTTTTTTAAAAAAAATATATATTTATTTATTTATGGCTGCATTGGGTCTTTGTTGCTGCACGCGGGCTTTCTCTAGTTGCGGCAAGCGGGGGCTACTCTTCGTTGCGGTGTGCGGGTTGCTCATTGCGGTGGCTTCTCTTGTTGCGGAGCTCGGGCTCTAGGTGCGCGGGCTTCAGTAGTTGTGGCACGCGGGCTCAGTAGTTGTGGCCTGCAGGCTCTAGAGCGCCGGCTCAGTAGCTGTGGTGCACGGGCTTAGCTGCTCCGCGGCATGTGGGATCTTCCCGGACCAGGGCTCAAACCCATGTCCCCTGCATTGGCAGGTGGATTCTTAACCACTGTGCTACCAGGGAAGCCCCTGAAGGAACTTTTGATCACTCTGCCTTTCGTATTATTTGAATTTCCCCCACAGCATGTTACCTATTCAAAAACTAAAACTAAAATTAAATAATGCGATGATGACCCTTCATTCAATGCTTATAAGGTGTCAGGCCCTGGCTCTTTATTTTTTAACTTTTTAAAATTCATTCAAGACTTTGTGGAGTCCTCCCGACAAGGCTTGGACGAGTAGGATGATGGCTTCCAATTTACTGATGGGAAAACTGAGCCCTGGAGAAACAGAGGCATTGGTCAGCAGCCAGAGAGAGGCAGAGCCAGGATTCGCGAGGGCCCGGGGACCCCAGGCTGCCCCCTCTACCACGCCACCACCCCACTCAGGCTAGAGCTGAGTCCCTCCCCTGGGGGGCTGCAAGGCCTGCAGGGCAGCTGCTGGGCTGGAGCTGAAAGGTCAGGCTGCAGAGCTGGCCACCTGGGTCCCCCAGCGGGAGGGTGAGAGGGGCCGCTGCAGGCCTCTGGCCCTCCCCAGCCCCCCCAGAGGCTCACTGATGATCCGGGGAGCTTTACACCTCTCCATTTAGCCGCACTGCCGCGTGGGGTCACCCAGAGTGACCGGGAGAGGCAGGTGTGATGGTGCGGGGGGAGGCCCAGCCCAGGCCCCAGGGTGCACACACCCCTGTTAAAGCTGGGCTCTGGGCCTCCTGCCTCCCCACGCCCCCGTGTCTGCTGCTCTCCAGCTCCCAAGGACTCCTCCTGTGACTGTCTCCTGCCTCTGTCCCCCTGGCCAAGTGTCCAGCTGCCTCCTTGCCTCAGTTTCCTCCTCATGAAATGGGAGCAATTGCTGGTCGTACTCAGAGCATTATTGTCAAAGAAACATTTAAAGTTTGTAACATATTATACACTGACAATACATAATGATTGTACCTGATACAATCACAAATGCAATATACATGATCTTATATATAATTATATATACTATGGACTATCATATATATGAGGTCTGGTATATATCTTATATATTATTTATATACTTTATATATTTTTCCAAATAAAATATTTACTGAAAGATCACATCAAGAATTAACTGCACTTCAGGGCTTCCCTGGTGGCGCAGTGGTTGAGAGTCCGCCTGCCGATGAGGGGGACGTGGGTTTGTGCCCCGGTCCGGGAAGACCCCACATGCCGCGGAGCGGCTGGGCCCGTGAGCCATGGCCGCTGGGCCTGCGCGTCCGGGGCCTGTGCTCCGCAGCGGGAGAGGCCACAGCAGTGAGAGGCCCGTGTACCGCAAGAAACAAAAAACAAACAAACAAAAAAAGAATTAACTGCACTTCAAATGTTGTGCAGTTGGGGAATTCCCTGGCGGTCCAGTGGTTAGGACTCCGTGCTTTCACTGCCAAGGGCCCAGGGTTCAATCCCTGGTCGGGGAACTAGGACCCCACAGGCCACATGGCATGACCCTCCCCCCTAAAAAAAGAAAAAATGTTGCGCAGTTGATTACTCACCTGCCCACCCCCATATCCTTGGACCAAAAGAAGAGATAAAAAGAAAAAGAAAAAAAAAAAAACCTGTGACATTAAAGTGATGTGTCTTGTCCGAAAAGAATAAGATTACATACTAGTAGGGCAAATCTTGGCCATTAGCAGTTTTCGGGGTGCGTCATGAAGACTGGGCTGCCCTCCCCTCTATGTTCACGAGAATCATGCTGTTTTCTCTCTATTGCACCCGGACAGGGGGCTCTGTTCCTACAGGCACTGAATAAATACTGTTAAACAAAATAATGGATGAAAACACTAGACGTAGCGCCTGGAACAGAGCGATTGCTTAGCGATAATGATTGCTCTCAACAAATACGCTGATGGCAGTTACAACAGGCCAGACGCTGCTAGGGGCTTTATTCACCCGTGCAGGAATCTCACGGAATCCTCACCACCTACCTGTCAGAGTGGCTCTAATATTTTTCAAGGCACACGCAGGCCACATATGACCCCTCACTGCCTGTCTGTCTGACCTGGTCAACACAGCAGTACAAACCCTTGCTATGGTTCCTCGTGCAAAAGACTATTTCAGGCACACACACACAAAATATCCCAAATAACCATAATAAGCACCTCCATGTCCACCACCGTCCAGCTGAAGAAATATAACTTTTCAAATATAACTGGAACCCTCTGTGTACTTACCCTTCTCCAAGTCCTTCCCTTCCCTCCCAGAAGTAATCACCATCCTTAAGGAGGTGTTGTTGTATAAATAGCATCAAAGGTTAAATGTTGATGCCATACAAAGGTTAAGTGTTGTATGAATAGCATCACCTCTCTGACCTTCGCAGCTTGCTTTTGTCCTCACCAGCTCACCCCTGTGAGTTCCATCCGTGCGGTTACCCGGAGCTCAGGCTCTTTCTTTTGCAAAGACGTTGAATAGTCTAGTGTATGGACACATTGTTATCTTATGGATGCATTCTTCCGAGCGTGGACATTTTATTTTTCTCCACTGTCGTGCTCTTCCAAGCAGGGGTGCAGAGAATATTCTTGTACGTGTTGCCCTGTGCTGAGCGGCACACTTCATAGGGCACTGGCCTCAAAGTGGAATTCCTGGGTCGAAAGAAAAACGCGCAGCTAAATTCTTAGATATTGCCACACGGCTCTCCAAGGTGGCTGTATCTGACATCGCCTTTTTAATTTTTATTTTTGAGTCCGCAGGTCTCTTGGAGAGTCTCAAGAAAGCTATAGAGACTTGCACTGTCTGGTATGAAAGCCACTAGCGGTGTGGAGCGCTTTCGCACTTGAAACGTGGCTTGTCCAAACTGAGATGTACTGTGAGTACAAAACAGACCCCGGATTTCAAAGACTTAGCACGAAAAAGAGAATGTAAACTACGCGTTGATGATATTTATATTAATTACATGATGACGTGATAATGTTTTGGATATACAGTCGAGCTCATCATTGGCGGATTCCGTATTTGCAAATTTGCCTACCCACTAAAAATGCTCCTGTGACCCCTGAATCTAGAGCACAGCACTTTCGCGGGCATGCGCAGAGCAGCCAACAACGGGAGTCTCTGACACATGTTCCCAGCTAAGGTTGAACAAACTTGCATCCTGTAAACGAGTGTCCTTTTTGCAGTATTGGGCTATTTCTTGGTGATTTTACACTTTCAAACGTCTCCCCAGACATGAAGCCCAAGTGCTGTCTAGTGTCCTAAAGGCTGGGATGGGGCTTATGGAGAAAATGCATTTTAGATAAGCTTCCTTTGGGCGTGAGTTACAACACTGTTGGCTGTGAGTTTAATGTCAGTGAGTCAACAATATGCATATTAGACAAGGTGCCTTTAAGCAGAAATACACATAAAACAAGGTTATGTATAAATCCATTAACAACAACAGCAACAAAATTGTGACCAAAGTCTGGTAGGCAACTAACCCTGCATTTCCCCCGGGGCAGTGGCTCAGGATCAATTATTCAGTGTTCACTATGCCGTTATAGACCATCACTACCGTGAATCAGGAGAATAAACTATATTGAGTGATGCCAGTAAAAAGAATATACTGTATTGAGTGAACTAAAACATATTAGTTACTTTCACCTTGTTTCTCTTGCACTTTTGTAAAAATGGAAACAGGATTTAGCAGACAACATCCAGGTTTACAGTCCCTGCCAGATCTCTCTAGAAATCTAGAGACAGTGGGCTCAGAATCAGGGCATTCTCCATGTCCACTGGGCTGCAGGCCAAGGGCCTGGCTGCATCTTCTCCCATGTGGACCATCAGCCCCGCTTCCTGCCCGACTCCAGTCTCTCCCCCTAGAGTGAGCCCCCATCACCCCACCTCCGAAGGCATCTTCCTGACACTCAGAGATATCCTTTGTCCCTCCGCTTCTCAATAGCATCCCCTGGCTCCTTGTTCGTTGCCTTTGGGAAGGAATCCAAGCTCCCCAGCCTGGCCTCTGAGCTCTCCCGCAGCTGGCACCGGCCCCATCTTATCTGCTGCTACACCCATCTCACCTAACACCCCAGTCACAAGGAAGGACTCACAGTTCCTAGGGGCACCCTGGATTCTCTCTCCCTCTCCTTGGGAAATGTGCATAGGGTGAGGAGGTTGACGGATGGCCGAGTGAAGGCCGTGTGTCATGACTTCATAAATCCCGTGTGCTTAGCGATAATTATAGCTAGTACTTACTGAATTCTGTGTATTACCAGACCCTGTGCTAATCCTCGCTGCAGTGGGGAGAGGTAGATCCTATTATTAGCTCCGTTTTATAGCTGGGGAAAGGGAGGCTTGCCGAGATTCAATCTCTTGCCCAGTGTCCTGCTGGGGGTCACGGCAGAGTCGGGACTCACACGGGGACAGTTGGGCTCCACGCTTCACACTCTGGGCCTCTCTGCTGGGCTGTGTGTCTGCCGGCCAGGAGCTGGGGACACGTGTGTGTCTAGTATGCTGACTGTTCTTGTTTCCATTCAAATGCAACACGCATTTCCTGGGGCCTGAGGTGAGGCAAAGAGCAGCAGATAGATTCTGTCCTTGCCGGGAGGAATCTGGGAGGAGTCTGGAGGGTGTCGAGTACAGGGATGCAGGCAATTATGAGGCAGGGTGTTACCTGCTCTAACGGAGGTAACTCTGAAAGGTCCTGATGGGACAATGGGTGGAGGAGAAAGAGGCTTCTGAGCAGAAGCCAGTGGTGACTGGGACTCAAACAGAAACAGATTAGTTAAGGGAATTCCCTGGCGGTCCAGTGGTTAAGACTCGTGCTTTCAACTGCCGTGGGCCCAGGGTTTGATCCTGGTCGGGGAACTAAGATCCCACAAGCCAGGCAGGGTGGCTAAAAAAAAACAAAAAGGAAAAGAAAAGAAAAGAAAAAACAGATTAGTTAAATTTAACTATGGAGCACCTGCCCGCTAGGGTGTATCCAACAGGGTTGCAGGTTCTGGGGACACATCAGAGAGCAAAGGGAACAACTCCCACCCTCAGAGGCAAATCTCAGAGATGGGGAGGGGATGAGTTGTCGCCCAGGGGATGGGTCACTGGCGGGGGGTGGGGGTGCGATGCCTAAAGGGTGTGGTGCTTCTTTTCGGGGTGATGGAAATGTTCTGAAAGTGATCGTGCTGATGGTCACACAACTCTGTGACGGCACCAAAAGCCCCCAAGTTGTACATTTTAAATGGGCATGTTGTGGAGTATGGGAATTATATCTCAATAAAGCTATAAAAAAAAAAATCCCTGTCCCGGCAGAGCACACATTCTAATCAGAGGCCCCAGCGACCTGACGTATTGGACACCCAGATCATTTTAACACCCTCCCCCTCCTGTATGTAACAGAAAGATTTTCAGTCATTATCATGCATCCTTCTTGATTTGTGTTTTTTATTTCTCTTTTTGATTAATAAACTTATTTTTCGGAGCTTTTAGGCTGACAACAAAATTGAGTGGAACGGGCCTTCCCTGGTGGTCCAGTGGTAAAGAATTGCCTTCCAATGCAGGGGAACATGGGTTCGATCCCTGGTCAGGGAACTAAGATCCCACGTGCCGCGGGGCAACAAAGCCTGCACGCCACAACTACTGAGCTTGGGCGCCTCAACTAGAGAGCCCGTGTGCTGCAAACTACAGAGCCCACCTTCTCTGGAACCCATGGACCACAACTACAGAGCCCACACGCCCTGGAGCCTGCATGCCACAACTAGAGAAGAGAAAACCCTCATGCCACAACTAGAGAGAAGCTGGCGCATTGCCATGAAGACCCCATGCGCCTCAACGAAGTTCCCGCATGCTGCCACGAAGACCCGATGCAGCCAAAAATAAAATAAATAAATAATAAATCTTAAAATAAAAATTGAGTGGAAGGTACGGAGATACACCCCCTCACCCCACCCATCATAGCCTCCCTGTTACCAACATCCCCACCAGTGGTACATTTGTTACAATCGATGAACCTATATTGACACCTCATTATCACCCAAAGCCCATAGTTGACATTAGGGCTCACTCCTGGTGCTGTACATTCTATGGGTTTGGACAAACGTATCATGACATGTATCCACCACTACAGTATCATACAGAGTATTTTTGCTGCCCTAAAAATCCTCAGTGCTCCCTGCCATCTCCTGGCAACCCCTGATCTTTTTACAGTCTCCATAGTTTTGTGTTTTCCAGAGTGTCGTATAGTTGGAATCATACAGCGCATAGCCTTTTTAAGATTGGCCTCTTTCACTTAGTTGTATGCATTCAAGATTCCTCCATGTCTTTTCGTGACTTGATAGCTCATTTCTTTTTCGTTTTTAAATTTATTTATTTATTTATTTGTTTTTGGCTGCGTTGGGTCTTTGTTGCTGTGCGCGGGCTTTCTCTAGTTGCGGCGAGCGGGGGCTGCTCTTCATTGAGGTGTGCGGGCTTCTCATTGCGGTGGCTTCTCTTGTTGCGGAGCACGGGCTCGTGGCACGCGGGCTCAGTAGTTGTGGCTCGCGGGCTCAGTAGTTGTGACTCACGAGCTCTAGAGTGCAGGCTCAGTAGTTGTGGCGCATGGGCTTAGTTGCTCTGTGGCATGTGGGATCTTCGCGGACCAGGGCTTGAACCTGTGTCCCCTGCATTGGCAGGCAGATTCTTAACCACTGAGCCACCAGGGAAGCCCCCTCATTTCTTTTTATCACTGAGTAATCTTCCGTTGTGTGGATGTAGCACAGTTTATTTATCCATTCATCTCCTAACAGACACCTTGGTTGCTTCCAACTTTGGGCAGTTATACATAAAGCTGCTATAAACATCCATGTGCCGGTTTTTGTGTACGTGAGTTTTTGACTTATTTGAGTGGATATCAAGGAGCACAATTGCTGGATCATATGGTAAGATGATGTTAAGTTTTGTAAGAAACTCTCCCATATATAACAAATAATTTATCATCCTTTTCTGGATTTGTTACATTTGAAATGTATATGTGTGTATTTAAATATATGTATTTATTTATTTTTGGCTGCGTTGGGTTTTCGTTGCTGTGTGTGGGCTTTCTCTAGTTGTGCTGAGAGGGGGCTACTCTTCGTCGCAGTGCACGGGCTTCTCATTGCGGTGGCTTCTCTGGTTGCGGAGCACGGGCTCTACGTGCGCTGTCTTCAGTGGTTGTGGCTCGTGGGCTCAGTAGTTGTGGCTCACAGGGTCTAGAGCTTAGGCTCAGTAGTTGTGGCACATGGGCTTCGTTACTCCGCAGCATGTGGGATCTTCCCGAACCAGGGAATGCGTCCCCTGCATTGGCAGGTGGATTCCCAACCACTGCGCCACCAGGGAAGCCCTAAGTATATGTATTTAAAACGTCATGGTAACATTTGCAGCAAATGCTCAGAACTTAGACCAACAAAATATATTTTGCAGGGAAGCCCTGACCTTGTTTTACCACTGACCTTGTTTGCAATCGCCCGTGTGTGGTAAAAGTGAAAAGCAGACCAAACCTTTAATGGGTTTTATTCTTGCTTTTATATCTTCTGGGTGCAATATTCCCTCACTACCTGCATCTAGGGCAGAACCCTTCCACAGTCCCCACCACGGAATGGCACTGAGGGGAGATTCCATTTGACACCAAGTGGATAGGCAGAAATTAGGAAGTAGGGAAATGGGGACCCTTAGGCAGCGCTGGGGGTGTGTGTAGACTGGTGTGTCCTTCGGGGGAGCGAGAGGGAAGACATTCCCAAGTGTGAGGACTCCCCTTCTGGTGAACACCCTGTGCTGGTAGCCTTCCGTTTGTCCATCTCTCTCCTCTCTGTCTGGGTCATTCCTGCTGACTGTGTTACCTGGGCTGCATCCGACTTCTTCTTGGGTTCAGCCACTGGAAGGTGTCAGCAGGCTGTCGGCCAGAGGTGGGAGGAGTGCAGGACATGTGTTAGGGCTCCCAGGTCCCTCCTGGCCAGGCTGCCAGCGTGACAGCGGCACTGACCTTGAGCAACTCGCTTCGTCTTTCTGAGCCTCAGTTTCTCCCTCTGTCAAGTGGGAGTGAGGCATGTTATAATCCTCCCTTCATTCATGTGTTGGACAATTATTTGCTGTGTATCTCTATCCCCACTTGAAAGACATGGAAAGAGGCTCAGAGAAAGAATTCGTCAGATGATTTAAAAACAACAACAAAAAGTTAAGCACCTACTGTGTGCTAGGCTGTGCTCTAGGCTCTAGGAACCCAGCGGGAAAACTCAGCCACAGTTTGCACCCTGGAAGATGACACATGTAGGTAGGGATGGTTTATGGGTTGAAGCCCTGACCCCCAACACCTCAGAACATGACCTTATTTGGAAACAGGGTCATTGCAGATGTAATTAGTTAAGAGGAGGTTGTACTGGAGAAGATGGGCCCTAATCCATTACTGCTGGTGCCCTTTCAGTAAGACGGCCAAGTGAAGACAGCAACACATGGAATAACACAATGTGACGAGGAAGGTGGCGATCAAGGTGATGCATCTACAAGCCAAGGAAGTCAAGGATTGTTGGTCAACCACCAGGAGCCAGAAGGAGGCAAGGAAGTCTCCCGTGCAGGCCTCCGAGGGAGCACGGCCCTGCCCACACAGGATCTTGGACTTGCAGCCTCCAGAGCTGTGAGACAGTACATTTCTGTTGTTGTAAGCCACCTGGTTCATGGTACTTTGTTATGGCAGCCCTAGCAAACCAAATACAGATGGATAGACTTGAAGCAATTAAGTAATCAAAGAAACCAACTTACTTTGGCAGTGAGTGCCCTGAAGGAAACAAAACAGAGAGATTGTATTTGTTTTCTGTGCTGGTAACAAATTAGCACAAATGTAGCAGCTTAAAAGAGCACCCGCAGGACTTCCCTGGTGGCGAAGTGGTTAAGAATCCACCTGCCAATGCAGGGGACGCGGGTTCGAGCCCTGGTCCGGGAAGATCCCACATGTTGTGGAGCAACTAAGCCCGTTAGCCACCACTACTGAGCCCGCGTGCTGCAACTACTGAAGCCCACACGCCTAGAGCCCGAGCTCCGCAACAAGAGAAGCCACCACAATGAGAAGCCCTCGCACTGGAACGAAGAGTAGCCCCCGCTCGCCGCAACTAGAGAAAGCCCGCACGCAGCAACGAAGACCGAATGCAAACACAGCACCTGCTATTAGCTCACAGTTGTGAGTCAGGAGCTTAGGCTGGCTTGACTGGGTTCTCTGCTTGGGTTAGACAAGGAGGTTCCCGCCTCCTTGCTGGCTGTGGGCAGAATCCGCTCTGTTTTCAGAGGCTGTCTGCATTCCTTGTCGTGGGATCCCCTCCACCTTCCAAGCCAGCAACGGAGAATCTCCCTCCTGTAGAACGCCCCTCATGCTTTGAGTCTCTTTTTGCAGGAGGAGCCCCATCTCTTTTGGAGGGTCACATGATGAGGCAGGCCCACAGAAGACCCAGTTCCTATCTGAGATTTGGAACCTTCATTCCAGCTGCACTGTCCCTTCATAGCAGCACCTAAATCAGCGTCTGACTGAATAATTGGGAAGAGGTGTGTATTCACCCAGGGAGCAGGGATCTTGGGGCCCTCTTACCTGGGCCTATGACAGGGGATCGCTAGAGAAACATGGGATGTAGGGTGGGCCTCCTGGAGGAGGGGTGAGGGGGTCATCCCAGGCAAACAGGCTCGCCCGTCCCAGGCCACGAGGTGAGATAGCTGATCTGTGCCAGGAACCAGCAGAGTTGTTGAGATGAAACCAGAAAACGCGTGTGAAGTGCCTGACACCAGCGAATGGGCAAGGTAATAAATAGTAGCTACACTTATCCCATTATTAGAAGTCTGGAGGCCGCCCAGCTCTGTCTCTCTCTCTCTGTCTCTCTCTCTCTGTCTCTCTCTCTCTCTCTCTCTGGCCCTCCCTCTCCCGGTGACCTTGGGTGGGTCATGTCCCTGATTCCACATCGGGGTCCACCAACACCCCCCTCCCTCCTTGAGACGAAAGAGCTGGTTCGGGAGGAGGGCAAAGGAGGGCAGCTGGGGCTCGCACAGCCAGGTGAGTGGCAGCAAATATTTATGGAGGCGTTCGGTGCCAGGCACAGTGCTGGGCGTGGCGAGATAAGGGGCTGTGGAGGGTGGGGACTTGGCCTCGGAGGCTGAATTCCAAACTGCCCGCCCAGGGGGCCAGGAACAGGGGGTAGAAACCGCTGTGGGGCTGGTGCCTGGGAAAGGTGGGTGTGGCTCTGCGTGGCTGGATGTCCACGGGCAGGTGGCCGTCCCCTTGGAGCCTCAGAGCCCCTCACGTGCTCAGGTCCCTAGCTCCTCTGGACCAAGTCTTCAAACCCTCCTCAAAAGCCCTCCTCGGTCACCCAGCTGAAGTCACATCTCCCATCACACGCTGGCCAGAAATTCCTGCTTGTTGCTCAGTACTGCTGCTCTCTCTCTATTTTTAGTTTTGGTTTTATTTTTTTACTGACGTATAGTTGATTTACAATGCTGTGTTAGTTTCAGGTGTACAACAAAGTGCTTCAGTTACACACACACACACACACACACACACACACACATCTATTCTTTTTCAGATTCTTTTCCCTTATAGGTTATTACAAGATATTGAGCTCCCTGTGCTTGCTTCACTAGCTCTTGATGGCACCTGGCATCCAAACACAGGTGGGCTTCAAGGAAATACATAATGTGACATTGGACTATAATATAAACTATATGAGATAATGTTGTAGTTGACTATCACCCAAAGTATAAAAGAAACGTCTGTGAATCCATACGGATACAAATAAATGATCGGGAATTCCCTGGCGGTCCAGGGGTTAGGGCTCCGAGCTTCCCCTGCAGGGGAGATAGGTTCCATCCCTGGCTGGGGAACTAAGGTCCCGCAAGATGCGTGGCGTGGCCAAAACGAAACAAAACACACACAGAAAACAAACAAATGATTGAATAGATAAATAAACAGGGTAAGGAGAAGGGACAGAATTCGCCAAAAGTGTATCTGGATACTTCCCCTCCCCTCCATGTGGGCTGCAGCTCAGCGACTTGCCTACAAAGAGTAAGAGTCTGGAACGGGGAAGGGGCCACTGCACAGCGTGGAAACCACCAGGTGAGGCAGGTTAACATCTTCAGTGATAGTCACGTGGGTAAGGCGCAGCCCGGGAGCGCTGGGCACGTGGGCGTGGCCTTTCTTCCAGGGATTCCTCAAAATGGTCGGGATCATGAAAGACCAAGACAAGCCTGAAAGGTGACCACAGACCAGTGGAGATTCAGGAGGCAGGAAGTAAGGCCACGGTGGTGTCCTGGGTGGGATCCTGGGACAGAAAGCTATTAGGGACAGTGAGTAAAATCTGAGGAAAGGGTTGCATCTGCCAGTATTGGTTTCTTGGTTTGGGATGGTAGGGACATGATAACATTTGGGGAACCTGGGTCAGGGGCACACAGGACGGCTCTGACCATCGTAGCAACTTCTCTGTAAATCTAAAAACGATTCTAAAAGAAAAAGGTTGTTGAAGGAGAAAGGCAGGCAGGCATAAGAGGACCTCTGCTCCCACTCTCCACCAGTCTGTCCTCCAAACAGAAGCCAGAGGGAATCTGTTAAATCAGGAGAGGAATTTGTGCTACTCAGGTGTTCTGTATCTCTCAGAATTCATCAGATGGTAAGGTCTCAGGCATGCATTTCACGGAATTTAAATTTTATCAAGGACAAGAAGGTTCAATAAATATTTGATATCTTGTTATGTTATTCATGCTGAAGTATTTAGGGGTGATGTGGTCTAATGTTTGCAAATTGCTTTGAAATGAATTTTTAAAGGATAGACGGATGGGGACCATCTGTATTTCCACTCAGTTTTTCTGTGAACCTAAAACGGCTCTAGATAGTAAAATTTATTTATTTTAAAAAGGTGGAGGACTTCCCTTGTGGCACAGTGGTTAAGAATCTGCCTGTCAATGCAGGGGACACGGGTTAGATCCCTGGTCCAGGAAGATCCCACATGCCATCGAGCAACTAAGCCCGTGCGCCACAACTACTGAGCCTACACTCTAGAGCCCATGAGCCACAACTACTGAAGCCCGCGCGCCTAGAGCCTGTGCTCTGCAACGAGAGAAGCCACTGCAATGAGAAGCCCGCGCACCGCAACGAAGAGTATCCCCCACTCGATGCAACTAGAGAAAGCCCACGCACAGCAACTGAGACCCGACACAGCCAAAAATAAAAATTTTAAAAATTTAAAAAAGAGTTTGCATGCCACAACTAAGACCTGGCACAACCCAATAAATAAATAAATATTAAAAAAAAAAAAAGGGGGAAAAGGCAAGTCAAATTATGCCAGCCTCTTGATGAATCCCTTTGGGGCTCTGTCTGCATTTCTTTGTTTTTGTTTTTGTTTTTTTTAAGATTTTTTTGGTGTGGACAATTTATTTTTTAAGTCTTTATTGAATCTGTTACAATATTGCTTCTGTTTTATGTTTTGTTTTATTTGGCCGTGTGACATGTGGGATCTTAGCTCCCCAACCAGGGATTGAACTTGCACCCCCTGCATTGGAAGGCAAAGTTTTAAACCACTGGACCACCAGGGAAGTCCCTCTGTCTGCATTTCATTTGGAGAAGAAACCAGAGTCTTTGCGAGTTGCTACTGGATCTGGACCCCCATCCCCCCCTCCACTCAGGCTGGCCTCTCTGCCCCCTGAACATGCTGGTCACATTCCCACCTCAGGACCTGTGCATGCACTGTGCACCTCCCCTGGGACACATCCCCAGTTACCTGCGAGGCTCCCCGCTTTGGCTCCTGTTTGGACAGGCCTGCAGTTCCCACCCGACCCCCACCTTGTCCTGCATCACCCTGCTCCATAGCATCATCCCCTCCCAAGATGCTTCATCACTTACTTGCTCACTGTGTTTTCATATCTGTCTCCGCCCACCAGGATGGATGCCCCACGTGGGGAGAGATTTGTGTCTGTTTCATCAGCCGGTGGACGATCAACACCTAGGACGGTGCCCAGCCCAGAGTGGGAGTTCGGTAAGTATTTGTTGAATTGATGTCCTAAGTATATTTGTTTATCTGCATCCCCTACCAGAATGTAACCTTGTTTGCTTGTCCACTGATGTGTCTCCTACCTGTAAGCACATGTTGCTCAATGAATGAATGAATGATGAGTGAACAAGGTTAGGGTGAATCCTTGTATAAGGGGTTAAGGGCACAGGCTTTGGCATGGATAACAACCCAGACTTTGATTGTGTCTGAAATTGGGGAGGGAAGATGCCGTCTTGCGGGACTGACCCCTTCATCTGTGGGATCTGACGTCATCCGCAGGTAGACAGTGTCAGAACTGAACCGAACTGTAGACACCCAGCTTTGCTGCAGAACTGCTTGATGTGTGACCAAATGTCACACACACATTTGGTGACCGGAAGTGTCAGAGGTGAAGTAGTCCATGAGTAGTGTTGTAGGAGAGTAGAGAAGAAAAACAGAAGAGTTTTTCTTTGCATACCTGGAGTAGTCATATTCATAGGGCCAGAAAGTAGAAGGGTGGTTGCCGGGGGCCGGATGGAGGGGGAACAGAGAGTTATTATTGTTTAGTGGGGACAGAGTTTCAGTTGGGGACAATGAAAATGTTCTGGAGATGGAGGATGGTAATGGTTACAGGACAATAGGAGTGTCCTTAGTGCCACTGAACTGTACACATAAATGGTTAAAAAAGGTAAATTTTATGTTATGTTTTACCTCAATAAACAAAGAACTGGCAAATGAAAAAAAAAAAAAAAGAAGAGCACAGGCTTTGGGACCACAATGCCCGGGGTCTTATCCAGATCTGCTACTTACTAGCCGTGTGACCTTGGGCAAGTCATTTCACATCTCTGTACTTGAGTTTCCTTCTCAGGAAAATGGAGCCCCCTTGGGAAGCCCTCATGCATTGCTGGTGGGATGGTAAGTGGAAAATAGTCTGACAGTTTCTTAAAAAGTTCATTGTAACCTTCCCACACACTATGGCAATTCCGCTCCTGGGAATCTGCCCAAGAGAAACAGAAGCATACGTCTACGGGAAGACTTGTACACACATGTTCATAGCAGCACTATATATAACAGCCAAAGAGTAGATACAGCCCAAACCCCCATTAACGATGAACTGATAAAAAAAAAATGCTGTCTGTCCATATAATGGAATATTATTCAGCCGTAAAAGTAATGACGTGCTGTTACAATTTACAACATGGATGGACCTTGAAGACATTACGTGAAAGAGGCCAGATACAAAAGGCCACATATTGTATGATCCATGTCTATGAAATGTCCAGAAAAGGCAAATCTCCAGAAAGTACTTGAGCGGCTGCCCGGAACTGCAGGTGGAAACGGGACGTGACGATTAATGAGCACAAGAGATCTTACTGGGGTGATGGAAATGTTCTAAAATTGGATTGTGGTGATAGCTGCACAGTCCTGTGAATTTACTAAAAATCATTGAATGGGACACTTAAAATGAGCGAATTCTGTGGAATGTAAGTGATACCTCAACAAAGCTGCTTAAGAAGAAGAAAACAGAGCTCATAATAGTATCTATCTAATGATGCGAAGATTAAGTGAGCTAATCCACGTAAATCCCCTCAGAAAGAGATGTAGGGTAAATGCTCAAGAAATGTATTTTGTATTATTATTAACAAGTGTGTTGAGATCGTCCGTGTAAGATGCTCACCACAGGGAAAGACAAGCAATAGGGTTAGATTCATGAACGCCACTACTATTGCTTCATAATAATACAAATTACTTGGTTATTTTACCATTTCCTGTGCCTGTCCCACATACGTGGGCCTCAGTTTTCTTATCTGCAAAATGGGAGAACTGGGCTCCATCTCTAAGGCCCTTTTCTTGCCATAAGTTCTGTATTTTGTTCTAGGAATGTTTCTCTTCGGATGTGGCATGTCAAGGTTGAGGAAGCGTATGGGGTGGGGGAAGGTGGTGGGCAAATCTGTAGTGGCAGGGGTTGCCTTGGGGCTTGGAGACCAGGATGTGTGTGTGTGTGCGGGGGGAGCTGGAAAGGTGGGTTGTGTGGCTGGGAGCTGATTGTGAAGGTCACATGGGCCTGATGTTGGGTTCAGGGCATGGAGCTGGTCCAGCCTAGGTTCAAATCCTGTGTCCACCAGTTCCTAGCTATGGGATTTTGGACAAGAGACTTCCGCTCTGAGCGCTGTTTCCACCTCTGGAAAATGGTGAGGATGTTTCCCATCAAGAACTAGGATTCCCTGAGATCATATTTATGGCAACCTGGGAGAATAATAATAACAAAGCAACAACAGCAAAGACTTCCTCCCAGGTGCCAACCATCGTCTTCAGCTCTTTCCACAAAGTAACCTTTTTTTTTTTTGGCTGCGCTGCCCGGCTTGTGGGATCTTAGTTCCCCGATCAGAGATCAAACCTGGGACCTCGGCAGTGAGACTGCGGAGTCCTAACCACTGGATCGCCAGGGAATTCCCCAAAGTAACCCTTTAATACGAAGGACTCAATTCATATTAGTGATCACAGAAGTAGGACAAGTGCCTTCTTAGCTTTAATCCTCAGTTTGCCCCTTCTATAAATGGGGCTGTATATACGTCTCCCTCAATGAGTTCTGTCCATGAGATTGTGCTGAAAAGTTTTCTGGCCCACATTGGGATGTGGTAATAGGGAGGCACTGAAGGTTCCTGGGCGTGGGGGGAGGTGGCTGGCCTGTGAAGAAAGCATAGCCCAGCCCCCCTTCTCCCCAACACCCAAGGTTAAGTTACAGATTCCTGTAGGATCTAGTGCATTGGAGAACTCGGCTCATTTGGAAACCCTAATTTATTTGTGCCAATATTTGATTCTTATCCGTCTTCCCCACTGGTCTGTAAGCTCCGTGAGGGCAGGTGCTCAGCTGGTCTTTGCCCCCAGCATCCAGCACTGGGTGGTAGTGAACACAGGGCTGATCAAACAGGCTAGCACGTGTTGAGTGCTTCCTACGTGCCAGGCACCGTTCCAAGGGCTCGGCTAAGATGTGTCTCGTTACCTCTTGGACAGAGGGAATTCTGCAAAGCTCTGGGTGGTCATCATCTCCCCTCCCTGACTCTCAGCGGCCCTCTTTCCAGCTTCCCGCCCGCCCTCCCTCTGCCTGTGTTTCATCACACCAGGGAAGCAAACTTCCCTCCTGAGCCTCCAAGACAACTCGGTTTGTTGCCCTGGGAAACAAGCATGATGTCACCCCTCTCTGGCCTGGCCTTACAGGTGTCAGGATACCTAAGTAGTTAGTGTCGTTATCTGCATAGAGCAAGGGAGAGTTGGGGAAGGCAGGATGTCAACGAGAGGAAAGAGAAGTTTAAGGAGGATTGGCTTGGAGACATCCTCCCCGCCCCCCCCGCCCCACTACTAGGACCTAAACAAATGGGTTAAACACACACACACACACACCCCTGGAGGATATGTAGAAAACGACGCTCCCCAACCCACCACCAATTCCTTGCGGTTTCTCAAACATGTAGCACCCAACCACCTCACACACGGCCTTTGCCCCTGCTCTTCCCGCCCCTCCACCTGGTTCTTTGAAGGTCAAAGGTCAGATGTCATCTCCCCAGAGGCCCCGCCCTCCCCACGGGCTCCCTTTTCACAGTGCCCTGTAGTTTTCTTGGAAGCCCTTACCAATACCTGATGTTATGTTGCAGATTGGTTTATTACCTAGGGCAGCAAGGTCCAGTGGAACTTTTTGCGATGTGGAATGTTCTAGATCTGTGCTGTCCAACAGCGTAGCCACCAGCCACAGGGGGATACTGGGCACCTGAAACAGTGTGACCGAGGAACTGAACTTTTAATCTTATTTCATTTTAATTATTTTAATGTAAATGTATTGATATTATTCTCAACTGGGAACAGACGCCTGGGGCTAGTAGCTAAACCGTATCAGGCTGTGCAGAGCTACAATTCCAGCCCCTCACAGTGTGGCTTTCTGTGGGGCCTAGCACTGCGTCTGGTAAATGATGAATGAACACAAGCAGGGATTCCACGTAGGGATCCCTGAAGATGCCCAGGGCAGATGGCAGCTTGCCTTCTTCCACTCCTGTTTCTTGTGAGTTTCCTGCTTGGCTGAGAGCCCCATGGTCCCTGATGTGCTTATCTGCATCCTTCCCGCTCTGAACCCAAGCTCCGAGCCTGGTGGACACATCCCTGCTCACCCAGATGCCCTCAGCCAGCCCTCACTCCCACAGACAGCCCCACTCTCTCCAGTTCCACGAACTCACATTTATTCACAGACAGACAAAGGGACAGGGACAGACCTTTGCTCACTGGGGACCCCCCATAGGGTCTGGCAGTTCCAAAGAGGTGATGGTGTCCAGTGTGTGTAACAGGGGACAGCCAGGCCGGGGGCCCCCGCCTCAGTGTCCATCCCTCTGGCCAGTGTCCCCCACCTCCTGAATCAGCGTCCTGCCTTCAGAAGTGGGGTGAGCAGTTTCTAACCAGCATCAGGGGGGTCTGGGGGTGGGCGATGGGGAGGGAGGGGCGGCCCAGCCTCCTCCCTCCTTAGTGTTGAGGGCTAGAAGGGGAGGGGTGGGTACACAGAGGAGGTTCCTCTCCTTCAACTTCCCTCCTTCATATTGCAAACAGGGAGGTCAAACGGAGGGGCTGAGGATGGGTGTGTGGGTCAGGAGGCCAGGCCCCCCAATCCGCGCAGGTGAGCCTTGCTGTCAATCTCTTCTTCCTCCATCTCGAAGGCTGAGTGGTCTTGGCTGTCAAAACAGGAGGCGCTGAGGAAGACGGGGGGTGCCGGCGGCGGCCGAGGTGGGGTCCCCGGGGAGGGCGGCTCCTCCTTGATGTGTGCGATGGGCAGCGGAAGCCCCTCCTCCTCCTGGCCAGCGGGGGGCGGCGGGGGCGGCGGGGGCGACGGCGGGGCCTGGGCCTGGAGCGCCTGCTGCGCGGCGGCGGCCCTCTCCAGCTCAGCACGGTGGCAGCGTTGGTGGCGCAGGAGGCTATAGGCGCGCGAGAAGCGCCGCGAGCAGTGCGGGCACGGGTGCGGGGCCGGACCGCCCGCGTGGACCTGCGCGTGGCGGGCCAGGTCGGCCAGCCGCTTGAACTCCCGCTGGCAGCGCACGCACTGGAAGGGCCGCGCCCCAGAGTGGGTTACCCCGTGCTGCCGCAAGTGCGCACGGCGCCGGAAACCTTTGCCGCACTCGGGGCACCAGAATCGGGGCTCCCCGGCGGGGGGCCGGGCCGGGGCGGCATCCCCTCCGTTCTGCCCGCCTTCTCCACCCTCCGAGGCGCCCCCACACTCTGCCCCTTCGCCCCCCTCGGGCCCCTTCCCTGAGGTCCGTCCGCCCGACACCTTGTCGTCCTTCTTGCCCGCCGCGGGCAGCGGGGCCAGGAGGCTGAGCGCGCCGTGGACGCGACGGTGCTGGCGGAGGTAGGAGGCGAGGCGGAAGGCCAGGCCACAGTCCGTGCACACGAAGGGGCGGTCGGTGGAGTGGACCAGCCGGTGGCGGGACAGCGACCAGGGCCTGGCGAAGGCCTTGAGGCAGATGGAGCACTGGTGGCGCTTGGGGCGGGGCGGGGGCCCCCCTTCGCCCTCCTGTTCGCCCTCGGGGCGCAGGCACGGGTGCGCTTTGAGCTCGCCCTTGGTGGCGAAAGCTTCACGGCAGCGGAGGCACAGCAGCGTCCAGTCGGCCTGGAGCAGGACCTGCTTCTCCTCCTGCCGTCCGGCCGCCAGCGCCAGCTCGGCCCTCAGCTCCGCCGCCCCGGCCTCGGCCTCCTCCTCCTCCGACTCGCGGGGCTCCGCGCTCGTGGCGGCCGCCAGCGTGGCCGGCTCCCCCGCGGACCACGTCTCGGGCCGCGCCGCCGCCTCCGCCTCCTCCTCCGCGGCGCCCGCTGCTGCAGAGGTGGGCTGCTCGGCGCCCTTGTCCTGCGGGCTCCAGCCGGACCCGGCCGCCTCCTTGGCTGCCCTCTCGATGGCCAGCTCGACCCCGCCGCCCGCGTGCTCCTGGGCCAGGTGGCGCCTGAGCTGGGCAGGCTCAGGGAAGGTGCGGGGGCAGGCGGCGCAGCGCAGCGGGGGCTGCGGCCCGTGGCCACGCAGGTGGCGCGAGAGGTGGGCAGGCCGGCGGAAGGCCTTGGGGCATAGGGGGCAGGCATGGGGCCGCAGGCCCGAGTGGCTCAGCCGGTGCCGGGAGAGGTAGTAGGGGAAGCGGAAGAGGCGGCCACAGGTGGGGCAGGGCAGGGGCGCCCGAGGAGCTCCAGCGCCCCCCCTGCCACGGCCTCGGCCTCTACCACGGCCTCGGCCACGGCCCCGGCCCCGGCCACGGTGAGGTGGGCTGCCCTGGGCTGGTGGAGGAGGCTGAGGATCCATGCCTGTAAAGAGATAGGGAAGAGGTGGAGATTTGGGGAGGCAGGGGGGTGCAGAGAGAGACAAGGAGACAGACAAGGAGACACAGAGAGGGTCAGATATTTAGCCGGGCAAGGGAAGGCGAGACAGACGAAAAAGGCCAAGATGAGAGGCAGAGACCAGGAGAAACAGGACGGTGAGAGGCAGAAAGCAGGAGAGAGAGATGGGGACACCCAGCAGAGACAGAGATGAAGAGAAAACAAAGAGATTTAGGCAGAGATGGTGCAAACACAGAGATCAGAGGAACCATGGCAGGGGGGAGGGAGGGAGAACAAGACAGAGACAGTAGAAGAGACAGAGGCAGACAAAGTCAGTGAACTGCTTTTCCTCCAGGGGCCCCACTGGAACGTATGGGGAGGGGCTGGGAAACAGCCCTTGGTGCCGGAGTGGAGGGGGTGGGATTCAAAATCGGGAGGCCCCGGAAATGGAGTGTGGGTGCCCAGTCGCCAGAGTCTGGGAGAGGCCGGGAGTAGGAGGGCTCAGACTCTTGGGCAGGGAGGGGGCTAGGGAGGGAGGGGGCGAGATCCCGGGCGCTGAGGTTGGGGGTGTGTGGGGGGTTGGGAGATGACCGGGGTCCAGCCCCTAGACTTCTGTACGTGGTGGGTATGGATTCCTGGGTCCCAGTGGTGGAGAGGGCTGGGGGGAGGGGGCTGAGCCCCCAAGACAAGGGAGAGGAGGGGCTGGGGGCCCAGCTGCTCGAAATCTCCAGCGAGGAGGAGGCTGAGGGCCAGGGCCCTGGACCCACCCCCCCCGTCCCCGAGGAAGGCTGCTGGGGGTCGGGAGCCCTAGGTCTCCAAGGGGGGGCCGCGGTCTCCCCGCTGGGCCCAGCCTTTGGTTCCCCGCAGGCATGATCTGCAGAACTGGGGCCGCGGGCCGAGGCCTTGCAGATTTCTGAGCCCGGGGCCTGGGGCTCGCCCCGATGACTGGGCGCCCGGCTCTTACCTCCGCCTCCTTTGCTCCTTTCTTCCGTCCCCGCGGCCGGCCGAGCGCGGATGGTGGTGGCAGGGAGGGAGGGCCCCGAGCGTGGTGGGGGGTGGAGGAGGCTGGGCTCGGTGTCACCGCCTAAGCCTTCCCCCCGGAAACCCGGCTTTTCGTCCGAGCCTGAGAGAGGAAAGACTGGCTGGGAAGCCGGAAGATGGTGGAGGAGGAGACCCAGGGGGCGGAGAGGGGGGCGCGGCTTGGACTCCTGGGTTCTGTAAGGGGAGGGGGCTGGGGCCCCGTCCTCTGGGCTCCCGAGGGAGGAGGGGGCTGGGTCCGGCCCCCCTTCTTCCCCTCCCCAACAGACACACATATTCATTCATTCCTTCAACAAATACACATTTATCAGGTCCCGTCTGTGCCAGGCACTGTGTTGGGCGAGGGGGGTGGCCGGGAAAGGAGATGAATGAGGCAGTGACAGAGGCTTCAGGGAAAGTACCGGCAATCTGGACTAAAACCTGACAGCAGCCTTCACGTGGGTGCCTGAGCAAGCGACTTTCCCTTCTCTGAGCCTCAGTCTCCTCCTCTGTGATAAACCCCGCGTATATCCACTTGACCCTAAGAGACCACTTACTCATTTTGCAGCATATAGTCACTCGATCCTAAACCACCAATATTAACTGAGCACCTACTATGTTCTAGCTCTGTCCTTGGTGCTGGAGCTGCAGTGGCAAAGACAGAGGCCGCTGGACCCTGTCCATACGGAGCTCAGGGTCTGGCAGAGGAGGCAGACAAACACAGATCCAATGGCCCTTCTGGAGAGTGTGCTCTAAAGCCAGAAGCAGGATGCAGTGGGATTACAGGGAGCAGAGACAACACTGAGTGAGAGTGATCCCTGAAGGCTTCCTGGAGGCAACGATGTTTCCGCTGAAACCTGCAGGATGAAAGCCGAGGGTTAGGAATGGGAAGCGGGAGGCAAATGGAAATGGGAGAGAAATATACCAACACAGACACTATTCTTCTGATAGTTCTACTCAGAAACATGCCACAAACGGTGTCTGTACCAGGTTAATCGTTGCAGTATTGTGCATGACTTCGAAAGACAGGAAATGAGCTACCTGCCCATCGGTCAGGGATTTGAGTGATAAATCGTGATTGATCTACCCAGCAGAACGCTATGTGTCCATAAAAAAAAGAATGAAGAAGTTCACTGTGTAAAAACATGGAAAGGCTCCAAATGATAACGGAGAAAACACGGAAAGTGGAGCACAGCCTGCAGCCTGTTCTGTCTGCACTTACCAGCGGGTTGCGTCTGGGAGAACTGGAAGGAGAGAGAAGAAACTGGCAACATTCTAACTCCCAGGACTGAAACTTACTACGCTCTGCCCTTTTGTACTTTTGGAATTTGAAACCACGTGAATGTGTTTCATACTTAACAAAGTAAAGGAAAAAGAAACAAATGATGGGGGATAATAAAAATAAATACAATGAAAATAAATGATAGCTTACTCTTGTAAGTGCTTTACAAATACAAGCCCATTTGTTCCTCCTTACGTTAAGAAGTGTGTAACATTCTCCCATTTCACAGAGCAGTAAAGTGAGGTACTGAGAGGTTTCAAAGTAGTGAGTCTAAGTCTTTGCATTTCACAAAGAGATGGGAGAAATGATGGTGAGGAGCATGATTTTTCAAAACATCTGGTCAATAATACTACATTTTTAAGGACATATACATATAGAGCAGAAGTCTAAACACATCCATGGAAACAATAAGCACCAAATTTGGGGTAGGAGTTACCTTTGAGAAGGGAGAGGCAATCAGATCTTGGAGGGGGGGAGGTCTATGGAGTCAGGTGTACCTCTTATGTTTTAATAAAACTGGTAGTCAATATATGGGGGTGTGTGTGTGTATACTTTTTATTTGTTGAAATACATGTAACATAAAATTTACTATTTTAACCATTTTGAAGTGTACAACTCAGTGTCATTAAGTACATTCTCGAGGGGAATTCCCTGGCTGTGCAGTGGTTAGGACTCTGCATTTCCACTGCAGGGGGCACGGGTTGGATCCCTGATAGGGGAACTAAGATCCCTCCTGCCATACAGGGCGGCCAAAAGCAAACAAAAAGAAACAAAAATTCACTAGTTCCACTATCTAGTTCCAGAACTTTTTCATCACCCCAAACAGAAACCCGGATCCATTTAATCTGTCATTCCCCATTCCCTTCTCCCCCCATCTCCTGGCAACCAATAATCGTCTTTCTGTCTCTTTGGGTTTGTCTTCTGTGGATATTTCATATCAATTAGGTCATCTAGTATGAGGTCTTTTATGACTGGCTTCTTTCACTTAGCATAATGTTTTCAAGGTTCATCCACACTGTAGCGTGGGGCAGCACTTCGTTCCTTTTTATGGCTGAATAATATTCCACTGTATGGGTATACTGTATTTTGTTTATCCATTCATTTGTTCATGGACCTTGGGTTGTACCTACCTTTTGGCTATTGTGAGCAGTACCGTTACGAACATTTGTTATGTAGAAGTTTTTCTTTTAATGGCTGTTTTCAGTTCTTTTGCGTATATACCTAGGGTGTGTGAGTGTGTTATTATTTTATTATCTATATTTTGAAGCCTTAACATATATTTTTTCCTAAATGAAAGAAACGAATTCAGGAATGAGGTTGAGGGGAAAGAAATTTCAGAGAGATCAGCGTGTTGTATGTGTGTGTAGGCGTGGGCGGAGGTGGGGATCATGTCCTGGGGGAGATTTGGGGCCTTGGATTGGGGCATCAAAGGCGGCCAGTGTGGTGGAGAGAGGCCGGAGCTGCACGAGCAACTATGCCCGGCGTCCTAGTCCAGGCTGAAGGCTGGACGCATTCCGAGTTTACTGAGAAGCCATTGAAAATGTTTTAAGCTGGAGAGTCACATGATCCGATTAGTGTTTTAGAGAAATTCCTGTGGGACCCGCGAGGAGGCCCGGCCGGATGCAGGGGAGACCAAGGCGGGGAGCAGGAAGGAGGCGGTGCCCGGGTCCAGGTGAGAGATGGGGGGCCTGGGCGGGGCCGGCCTCGGGCAGGGGGCGGGACCTGGCGCTGATTGGCTCAGGGCTGCCCTCCTGGATGCCATTCCCACCGCCTCCACCTCCTCATTGGCTTCCCTGCTTCGGCCCCCCGCCTCCCTCGCGTGCAGTCTCCAGCACCTAGAAATCACATCACTTCGCTCCTGCGCTGAACACCGTCCCGTGGCTCTCACCTCTTCCTCCCCACCTTCCTCGTCTGCACCCCACGCCCTACCGTCTGAATCCTGGAAGCTCCCTTCACGGATTCCTGTCTTTCTCCCTCTGCTTCACTCTGCTCCATCCACACTGCCCTCTCTGCTCTTTCGGACTCAGGGCCTTTGCACGTGCAGTTCACTGCCTGGAATGTCCTTCTCCTAGCTTTCCATAATTTTTCCCGTACTTCCCTCATTTCTTACAGATCTCCCCAGAGACACCTGTCCCGTTCACGTTACCTAAAACAACCCTCCTGGGAATTCCCTGGCGGTCCAGTGGTTAGGACTCCGCGCTTCCACTGCAGGGGCCATGGGTTCCATCCCTGGTGGCGGAACTAAGATCCCACAAACTGCGCAGTACGGCCAATAAATAAATAAATAAAAATAAAATAGCCTTCCTGACACCCTCTAGTCCTTGCTCTGCCCTAATTTTCAACTTTGTACTTACTGCAAACATTAGGCTACTTTTCCTATTTTGCCTGTTTCCCCTTCCACATGGAATATAAATTCCCAGGGAGTTTATATGCCAGGCTTCGCCTGTGTAACTGCTCTACCCTCAGCAAGCCTCGCATATCAAGCAGTATTTGTGGGTGAATAAAGAGGGACGAAGGGTGAGGAGGAGTGAGGCGAACTCGGGCCTCAGGTTTTGGAGTGGGGGGCGCCCTGGAAGGGGAGAAGACTGACGCGGTGGGGAGATGCGAAGCGCATCACATCAGATGTGAGCGGGCGGTGCGGGTGGCTGGCTCCACCTGTCCGCATGTGAGAGTCTGCTCTGCCCACAGAGGCGTCGGAGTCGCCAGCGTCTGGCTAGTAACTGAGGCTCTGGACCGGTTGAGATCACCCCCAGGGTAAAATCCTCCCCCTCTGCCTTCGAGCCTCAATTAGCACATTGATAAGATGCGGCCACGATTTGGGGACGAGGTCCAGCCCACCACCTGGCACTGAGACACTCGGGAAAGGGTACGAGTCCCTATTGCTACCCTCTCAGAAGAGAAAGGATTGGAGTGGAGGTGAGGTAGGCAGGAGGTCCTTATTCATCACCCCACTGCCTGGCGGCCATCTCCATGACAACCCTGGCACTTTTCCAGGCCCTCAGCTCTGGAGGCCGAGCCAGTCTCCAAGTGGGCAGGTCTTGTCCCTGGGGGCGGCACCTATATCTAAGGAGGCGGGTCTTGTTTTTCCAACGCGGAGGATTTTTCCCCCCCCAAAGGGGTGAGTCTGATCCCCCTTCCTGTGTACTGGTGGCAGAGTGGAGAGGAATGTCTCCAAGGTTGAGCGTTCCCAGGGGCCGACCTGGAGCCTTTTCAAATGGGCAATTGTGGATCTCCAGGCAAAAATGTCTTTCTTGAATGCCAAACTCTTACTTGTTTGCCTCCAAACTTATCTCCCTCCTTTAAATGTTTTTCCTTGTGAAATATAAGACGTATAGATGAAAGGGGCACGATAAAAACGCACAATTTAACAAATAATTATAAAATAATCACCAGATTAGGAAACGGAATGTTGGCAGCCACCCCACAGCCCATAGAAGGTTCCACCATGTCCCATCCCGAATTTAACCCATCCAACTCTACTGTTCTGAGTTTTATGGAAAAAAAAAGTTTTCCTTGCTCTTCTAGATGGCTCACATCCACAAGCATCCTAAACAATATTACAGTTTAGTTTTGCTTGCTTAAATGTTATGGAAATGGAATGGTACTCTATGTACCTGGTTTCTTGCGTCCAGCTTCTTTGTAACTTTCATTCATGTAATTTTGTGCATCTGTACTCATTCGTTCTCTTGCTGTATAGTATTCTATGGCATAATATACCATCATTTATTTATCCACTGTATTGTTGATGAATGTCTTAATCAGTTGGGGCTACTATAACAAAATACCACAGACCAGGTGGCTTATAAGCAATAGAAATTTATTGCTCACACTTCTGGAAGCTGGGAAGTCCAAGATCAAGGTGCCAGCACGGTCACCTTCTGGTCAGGGTCCTCTTCCTTGTTCACAGGCGTTCCTTCTTGCTGTGCCCTTACCTGGTGGAAGGGGCTAGGGGTCTCTCTGATGCCTCTTCTATAAAGGCACTAATCCCATTCATGAGGGCTCCACTCTCTTGACTTAAGCACCTTCCAAAGGCTCCACCTCCAAGTACCATCACATTGGGCCTTAGGATTTCTTTTATTTATTTATTTATTTATTTATTTATTTATTTATTTATTTATGGGCTGCGTTGGGTCTTGGTTGCTACGCGCGGGCTTTCTCCAGTTGCGGCGAGCAGGGTCTACTCTTTGTTGCGGTGCGCAGGCTTCTCATTGCTGTGGCTTCTCTTGTCGTGGAGCATGAGCTATAGGTGCACGGGCTTCAGTAGTTGCAGCATGCGGACTCAGTAGTTGCGGCGCACAGGCTCTAGAGCACAGGCTCAGTAGTTGTGGCGCACGGGCTTAGTTGCTCCGCGGCAACTAAGTTGTGGGATCTTCCCGGACTGGGGCTCGAACCCATGTCCCCTGCATTGGCAGGCGGAGTCTTAACCACTGCGCCACCAGGGAAGTCCCGGCATTAGGATTTCGACATATGAATTTGGGGTGACACAAACATTCAGCCCAAACCAATGGACATTTGAGTTGTTCTGAGTTCAGGGCTGTACATTTTGCTGCTGTGAATGTTCTTATATGAGTCTCCTGGTGCAGGTGAACATGAGTTTCTCTAGGATTCGTGCCTATCTTTGTCATATGGACATCTTCAGCCTTATTAGAGCATGCCAATCTCCCAAGTGTCTCAAATTTAAGAAGCTCAAGATGGAACTCCTGACCCCTCTAGCCTCCACCCGAACTTGTTCTCTCTCCGTTTTCTGGTCTTAATACAAAGCAGCACCACGCAACCAGTTCCCAGCCCCGCCCCCATTCCTCCCTTTCCATTACGCAGGCGCACACACAACACACGCTCTCACATTCCACCTCCAGAATCCATCTTGGGCTCACCTAGTTCTGTCCATCCCTCTGCTCCAGGTCCCCACACCCCTCTCCTGGTGGACTGCAGTAGCCTCTGCTACATTCACTGCCCCCTCCAGTCCCTTTTCCACTCAGCAGACAGAGGGACCCTTGGAAAGTAAAAGAGTGGTCACATCCCTTCACACTTACAGTCTTGCTTGCCATTGCCCACAAAGCACAGTAAAATGCCCATCTTGGCCCACCAGGGTCTGTGTACCCTGACCCCTGCTTACCTCTCCACCTCATCTCACCCCTCCCTCCCCTCCTGGGCTCATCCAGGTGTCCACCTGGCCGGCCCCTCCTCGACCTTCTGGTCTCAAATCAAATGCGACCTCTGCAGAGAAGCAACCCCCCCCCAACCTCCTCCCTGCTGGACCACCCCACCTAAGGTGGCACAGCCCAGCCACTCGTTTTCTTAAAGAGTTATTTTGTTCACTGTTGGATCCCCAGAGGGGGTGACAGCACCTGGCACTGGGTACCGGAATGTAATCTAGCCCGTAGGAGACAATCTGAGGGGCCCGCCCATCCTTAGATGGGCGGATCCTAATCTAGGGGAAGGATCTAGCGGCTAAGGTACAAATTTGGTTGCCTGGGAGACAGAGTCTAAGGGGCGGGGCCTCTTCCTAGGGGTAGGACGTCTGTAAAGAGTTTGGTTTTTCAGCGGGCGTGTCCTATGGGATTGAAGGTTTCTAGGGGGCATATCCGTCCGTTGGAGGTGGATTTTGTAGTTAAGGTGCAGGGTTTCACTTAGATGAGATCTAAACCATCTCTGATATTAAGAGGGTCATGCACTGTCTAAAGGACTCGAAGTTTCTCAGGTGGAAGGAAAGATCTGCCTCTATTTAGGAGGCCTGTCCTAAATCAGAGGGGGAGGAATCCCCACCTACCTAAAGCCAAGGATCAGAAAATGAGACGGCAGTGGCTGACAGGACAAGGTTTATTGGGGTCCAGGAGACACTGGGGAGTGGGATGGGGGCAAGGTCGAGGCTCACAGGGGGAAACCCCCTAGCCAAATCCCCCTTCCCCTTGGGGTTGGGAAGAACACAGAGACAAACTGACAGAGATGGAAAGACCGACAGGTGCTACAGCAGAGTGGGAGGGATACCCCAATGTCCCCCACCTCCCACTCATGAGTTCACATAATGCGGAATGACGTGGACCTGCCCACACGCTAGAGGAAGGGGAGGAGTGCCTGCCGTATGCATTCTAAGGAGGGTGGGGCGCAGGTGGCAACCTGGAGCAGCCCATTCCAGTGGACAGGGCGTGGGGGTATGTGTATCTGGATCAGTCCATCCCACTGGGCGCAGGAATTTTGAACCAGGCTATTCTAGTTTTTGGGGGTGGGGGAGATCATTAGGGTCGATCCATTCCTTAGTAGGGGAGGGAGACCTAATTGGGGAAGGGGTTGAGGGCAGAGGGCAACTACCCTGGTCCTCTTTCCGCATAGGGAATAAAGTCGGGGGAGGGGAGAGGCAGATTCCGGCTATATCCTTTATCTGGGGGCACCAGTGACTCTGGTGGGTAGCATTTGGAGGGGATCCAGGGAAATCCGGGGACATGGCTCCCCCCCATTCTCCGGACCAAGGTCGTCGGAATGATGGCTCTTAGGGAGAGGGCCAGTCTTCCCTTGGGGGAGGGGTGCCCGTCTTTTATTGTTGGGCCCGCAAGGTGAGGCGTACTCGTGGAGACCCATTTCTCATTCCTAGGTCCCGCAGCTTAGGAGCCTGTTGATTTGGGGGTGCTCAGCACGCGTTCCGGGGGCCTGGAGCTGAGGAATCTCTCCGTTTATTCGCTGCCCCCCAGCTCAGGGGCCCGTGTCTGGGTCTGGAGGGCCGGGGCCTCCCTCGTGGTCCCTAGGTCCCTTGGGCCCGGGCCCTGAGTCCAGCCCTCGGGAGGGGTGGTCTAGCGGAGGGGCGCACGGCCTGGCCACGTCAGTCCATGCCCCGGTGCAGCTTCAGGTGCCTGGAGAGGTTGCTGAGCGTGATGAAGCCCTTGCCACAGATGTGGCAGGGGAAGGGCCGCTCGGTGCCGTGCAGCAGCCGGTGGCGCTTGAGGTAGCACTCGTGGCGGAAGAACTTGCCGCACTCCAGGCACGGGAACGGCTTCTCGCCCGTGTGCACCAGCACGTGCCGCTCCAGGTCCCGCGGCGAGCGGAACAGCTTCTCGCACTCGGAGCAGCCGAAGATCTTCTTGCCGCGGCCCGAGCCGGACGCAGGCTCCCTAGACGCGGGCTCCCTCTCTGGGGCGGGCGCCGCCGCCTCCTCCGCACCGCCGCCCTCGCCGTGGCTGGCGCGCCGGTGCTCCTCCAGGGCCGCCAGGGCCGCGTAGAGGGCCCCGCAGTGGCCGCAGCCGTAGGTCGCGGGGCGCGAGTGCGCCTCCAGGTGGCTGGCCAGCGCCGCCGCCGACGCGAAGAAGGTCCCGCAGTCGCACTGGTAGAGGGTGTCTTCCGACGGCTCGGCCGCGGCCGCGGGCGCAGGGGCCTCCCCGCCGCTCTCGGGGAGCAGGCCCCCCAGCTCGGGCACGCCGCCCCCGGCGCGGCCCAGGAGCAGCCTGCCGTCCCAGGCCGGCTGAGCCTCGCCCGCCTCCGCAGCGCCGCCCTCGCCGGCCGTCTCGGGCACGGCGCCAGCCCCGGAGACCCAGGCCTGCGCGGGAGGCGCGCCCGGCCCCTGCAGGTCGTGGGTCAGCTTGTGCCTCTCCAGCAGCGCGGGGGCGTTGAAGTCGCGCTCACAGCGCGGACACTTGAAGGGCTTCACGTCGGTGTGCGCAGCCCAGTGGGCTGCCAGCTCGCGGCCCTGGTCGAAGCGCCGCGCGCAAGCACCGCACGCAAATGGGGGCAGTGAGGCCGCCGCCGCGGCCGCCGCCTCCGCCAGCCCCCAGCTCCCCGGGCCCGCGCCTGCCCCCTCTGGGCCCTCTCCGCCGCCAGCCCCCGCGCCCCCGCACACCGAGCAGGGCCCCACGTTGCAGCAGACCGAGCACGGAGCGCTCAGGGCGGGCAGGCCTGGGCCGGGCTGCAGGGGGGACGGGAGCACCCCACGGTGCTGGCGCTTGAGGTGGCGGCCCAGGCTGGAGCGCGAGGAGAAGCGGAGCTCGCAGACTAGGCAGCAGTAGGGCTTCTCGCCAGTGTGGACGACCTGGGAGGGCAGGAGGAAGAGCCCAGCGTCAGGGCTGAGGGTCTAGCCCGCGGGACAGATTCTTGGCCTCCCAGAGAGATGTGGAGGAAGCTCCCTGCCAGGTCCACAGGGCCAAGATCTAGCTTCAACCCTCTCATTCTTGTTCTCTGCTTCCGGCCACGTTAGCATGCTTTTGGCCCCTCCAGCCTCAGGATCCTTGCACTTGTTGTTCCCTTTGCCTGGAATCCTGTTCCATGGTGGATTCCTGCTCTTCCTTCAGGCCTCAGCTCAAATATCACCTTGCCCTGACCTCCCCCCCCCACACCGTGTGGTAGCCCATAGCTCTCCCTCTTTACTCCTACATATCAGATGGTTATTATTGCTGTTGTTTTAACTTCCTTCCCAACGCTTCTCCTTTCCCAGATCATCCTTGCCTGTGTATCTGCTTTCTTGCTGATTGTCTACCTGGCTATGGACCACTCGCAATGGAATGTAAGTTCTCCGAAGGCGTGGACTTTATTGATTTCACCTTGGTATCCCAGGTGTTGGGAGCAGGGAAAAACATTCAATAGGTAATTGCTGAGTAAAGGAATTAAGTACATACGTGGTAAATCTATGTTTAAAAATGGTAACGAAATGATGAGCACAAAGTTGCAGACGCTGGCATATGAGAAGGGGCATGGGAGAGGGGAGGTGCATAGAGGTGGGGCAAATTTACTATGAATGTTTTAGTTCCTGGGTTGGGTGGAGCCTGGAAGAGAAACAACTCATGCTTTGACTGGTCAGGGTGCTTCGATGAAGAGAGAAGGAGGGAGGGAGGGAGACAGAAATTTTCTTAGGGGCCAGCTGTCTGTTGCCCATAGTGGGTCCCCGGGGCTCCAAGGGCGAGTCCAGCCCAGGGAGGCCAGCTTGGGGCCGGCCTGCAGGACTCACCTGGTGGTGCAGCAGGCCGGTGGAGTCTCGGAACCCCTTGGGGCAGGCGGAGCAGCGGTAGGGCCGCTCGCCAGTGTGCGAGCGCAGGTGGTTGGCCAGGTTGAAGCTGTGCTTGAAGCCTTTGCCGCAGCGCGGACACGCGTGAGGTTTGAGCGCAGTGTGCCGAGCGAAGTGGCGCCGCAGGTCCGAGCGGTAGCGGAAGCTCTTGCCACACTCACTGCAGTGAAACGGGACGCGGGGGGCAACAGCGGGCGGAGCCGGGGCCGGGGCAGGGACCGGGGGCGCTGGCAGCGGGGCGTCATCCATGGTGGCGTGGCGCGAGGGCAGTGGCGGGTGGGGGCTCTCTCTGGAGCGGGGAGACATGGAGTGGGGTGAGGGGGCCACGTCCCCAACAGCCTCCCCCTATCAGGCTCCTTGGACTCACAGACCTGTGAGGCCCGGCCTACTACCTTATAAGCCACGCCCATCTACCCAAGCCACACCTACTGCTCTTTAAGCCCCCCCCACTGTCCTACAACCCCTTCCACCACTCATCTATCTTCCTAATCACTTCCAAGTCACTTCTAAGCCACTGAATGCTTTTAAGCTCTCCCCTTCTTTGTGAATGAACTCCCGCCCCGCTCTAAGCCCCGCCGAGTGTGGTTAAACCCCGCCCACTCGTGTTCAGGTCCCGGCTACACCTTCCAAAGTCTCCATGTTGTTCCTGAAGCCTCTTATATTCCTTGACAAGCCCCTTCCCCTCTGAAAGCCACTCCCACTCTTTTTTGAAGATGAAAGTCATCTTCACATGAAGATTGACGACATTCTTAGCCAATGACAGTATGAAAATTTGGGGCTAAGCGCACCTGAGTCAACCTTCCAGGGAGACCAGGACTAGTCCTGGAACCTTGGATAAAGCCAACTGATTCTCTTTCCATCTGCGAAATAGGAATAATGGGAGGACCTACCTCATGGAGTGGTGGTGAGGACTAAGCAAACTTGTGGCCATGCGCGCGGCGTGCTTACTGACGCCTGTGCACAGCAAAGACTCAACAGGTAAGCTGTTTTGATTACCACTGTCTGCAAAGTTCCTCCGAGTTTCCTCTTGAAGTCCCCCATCTCTTCCCCACTAAGATCCGCCTCCTAAACCCCACTCAAGTTTTCCTTTAAGTAAACCCCTTCCTTTCCAAGACCACCTGCCACTCTACCTCTCTTGCCATCTCAGCCCTTCCTCTCTGACACCCTCCCCATCGTAAGTCATTTCACCTGCAATATAAAGACTTGCTATTTCCACTACGACGCCCCAAATTACACGCTTAAACCCCACCTCCCTCACTATGTCCACCACTTCCTGAAAGCCACATCCCTAGACAAACTCCACCCCTTCTATTCTAAGCTCCTCCCACCTCCACACCGAACCCCTTTACCCCCCTCAGCCCCAATTAGGACCCTTCAACCTAGGGCCCTCCTACCATTCTCACTGAGCCACGCCCCTTTGTCAAACCTCACCCCTTTGCCTAAGCTCCTCCCACTTTCTACCCACAGCCCCACCCATTTCCACTCTAAACCACGCCCGCCCATTGCTCCGCCCCAGCCACCACTAAGCCCCGCCTCCTCCCCACCCAGTCGCCCGCGGGACTGAGCCCCCCTCCCCAGTCAGCTCGAGGACCCAGGCCCCTAGAGTCGGCCTTTTGTACCCCTCCCCCTGTCCCTAAAAGGTGCGGCCCCGGGCGCCCGGGGCGGGGGCAGGTCAGGCTAGACCCGCAGTCGGGCGAGTCCACCTTGCTCGTACGGAGCGGGGGTTCTGGAGCCCTGAGGCGGCCCCGGGAGGCCGGGAAAGTCAGTCGGCTTTCCTCTTTAATTACTTACACCTCCCTCTGGGCGCCGACATTTTGGGCAGCGGGGGTAGCGTCACTTCCACCCGGGGGGCCCCTCGACTTCCGCCTCGGCTCCCTTCTCCCCCGCACTCCCCCTTTCTCCCGCCTTCTTGGCTTCCCTCCTCCCCGCCGCCCTCCCTTCTCTCTCTTTGCCGTCCCTTTCCTAGCTACTGGAGGTTCGAGAAGCCAGGGTGGCGCCATCTTGGGTGAGGGCATGGAGAAGGGGCGGGGTTTAGGGTGGCCCCCGGCGCCATACAGACTAAGGGCAACAAGCTCAGCGCGCGCGGCCTCCTCCCTGCGGTATCGACGCTGGCGGGTGTTAACATAGATGAGGGCTGACATGATTCCCTTTTCGCAGCCTCAGGCTCCTCCTGGGTAGGATGTAGAGTTGCATCAGGAGAAGAGAGAAAGCGAAGTTCACTGATCTGCGATAGAGATAGGATAGAGCAGGCTCCATCTTGTGCTTAGGCTTCCCGTGGGCTTTGAAGCTAATCAGGCGCCATGTTAATTACGGGAATGAGGGGCCATTTTCCCGCTCTTTATCCTTTCGGTACCTTTCTTTGATTGGGTCACCCGGCTGGGTGCTTTGTGGGAGGACAGACATTTCTATGTGTTTGGGATGTGTTGGTGGGGTAATTTCCCGTTCGGGGCTAGCGAGGGCGACGGGTGCGCAGGCGCGGCTTGCCGACGGGCATATGACCGGCTCTTAGGACCCAGCGGGTCCCCTTTGTTCCCCGCGGGCGCGGGCCCGACGGGGAGGGAGGGAGGGGCCGACCGGCATCCGCTCCGAGGGGCGGGGCAGTCCCGCGCGCGCGCGCCGCCGAGGGGCAGGGCCCCCTCGCCCCCGCCCTTTCCCACGCGCCGGCCCCGCGCCCCCGCGCGCGCACACTCGCGAGTCCAGGCGACATGCAAATGAGGTACCCGAGAGGCGGGGGGCCCGGGTGGCGGGGAGAGGAGCGGAGGGAGGGGAGGCCCGGGGCCGCGCGCTCCTGGAGCGCGCCCCCCACCTGCTTCTGCTCTTGCGCTCGCTGAAGCGCGCGCGCCGACCTCGCGCCCCGCGGAGCCGGCCCGCCTGGGCGCGCGCGCGCAGACCCCCTTCCTGGCGGCCCTCGCCGTCCGCGGCCCGGCGCCGTTCATTGGCCGCCGCCCCCGCAGGGCCCGCCCCGCGCAGTCGGTGCTCACGGGCGCGCGCCTACACCGGGGTGGAGGAGGGCGAGGGTCAGGGGCACCGTTACAGAGACCCGCGTTCTAGTCCAGGCAACCCCAACCGAGCGAGCCGTGTGATCATGGAAAGGTGGCTGCCGTTCTCTGTACCTTAATCTGTGTGTTTGTTCCAGTGGGGTGCAGTGGCACCTGTAACCCCTAATCCTAACTGCACCTGTGCTCTCCTCCCCCTCCACTTTATTACTCCCCAGTCCCATGGTCCCAGGCTTTGCTGCTGATGGTGGTGTTGGTGATGGTAGTTCATTTGGTGCTTACTATATATATGCCGACCGACAACCCTTCTGTATCCATTTTACAGAGATGGAAACTGGCTCAGATAGGCAAAGCCACTTGTTAATGAACGGTAGAGCTAGATTCAAGCGCAGGACTAAGGGACCTATGATGTCCCTTGGGTCCATTACTTCTCACTCCCTGGGCCATTGGGGTCCGTGAGATCAAGTCTTGGCCCTGCCGCGTACCGCCAGAGGGAGCTAGGGCAACTGATTTCACTTTCCTGCGCCTTGGTTTCCCCATTTGCAAAATGGGCGTGATATACCCTTATTCAGAGAGTTGGTGTGAGCCTTAGCTGCTCACCGTGAAAATAAGAGCTAATATCTCCTAAGCACTTCCATGTACTGAGCACTTTATGTGCGAGCAGGTGGAAGTATTCATCCTGTTTTGCAAAAGGCTTAGCTGACGCTCAGAGAGGTGAGCACCTTGCCCAAGGGCACTACACAGAGAGTAACAGACTCAGGAATCGAACCCAGAACCTCTGGCTCCAGAGCCCACACTCTTGTTTGTTTGGTTTTTTTTTGTTTGTTTTTTTGTGGTACGCGGGCCTCTCATTGTTGTGGCCTCTCCCGTTGCGGAGCACAGGCTCCGGACGCGCAGGTTCAGCGGCCATGGCTCACGGGCCCAGCCGCTCCTCGGCATGTGGGATCTTCCTGGATCGGGGCACGAACCTGTATCCCCTGCATCGGCAGGCGGATTTGCAACCACTGTGCCACCAGGGAAGCCCCCAGAGCCCACACTCTTTAACAGCTCTGATATATGTCCACATCCACAACTTAGGGGCAAACATCACCTGGGACCAATCCCTTTCTTCTTCCAGTCCTGACCCCCCTTCTCTCCCTCTGTCACTTCTGTCAGAAGGAGGGACAAAAACATTTCTGAGGCCTCTGTAGCTCTTCTGTTTGATGGGTTCTCTGTTTTGAGGATCGAAATACTCGCCTGTACCCTCAGTTGGACTCTATCCTCCTTGGAAGATTTTTCTGTATTTTGGCTCAAGTTGACCCTGAATGTCTAGGAGGGGTTAGGGAGGTCTGGGAGACACCTGTGGGGCTCAGGGCAGTGCCTGTTTACCAACTGGTACAGGATTATCTTACTATTTTACCCACTAGTGTGGCTTTGTGCGTCCAAGTGAATGTTGGCCACGCCCAGGTCGACAGACTCGGACCCAGGGATGGCGAGGTTTTGGGGGACAAGGGCGCTCCATACCCTCCTGCACTGACGGCTACCCCTTCTCTCCTCTTAGCCCGGCTCCAGTGCCCAGACCCAAGCCCCCCACTGCTCAATGGACACGCCCAGCCCAGACCCGTGGCCTTCGCCTTTGCCCGGGGAAGAAGAGAAACCTCTGGCCTTACCTCCTTCTGTTCCCCGGGGCCGCCGAGGCCGACGTCCCGGGGGGGCCACCTCCTCGAATCGGACTCTTAAGGCCTCCCTCCCTCGCAAGCGGGGCCGCCCCCCCAAGTCGGGGCAGGAGCCCCCACTGGCACAGGGGGTGACAGCCCCGGTGGGCAGCGGCGGTGGCAGTGACCTCCTGTTGATCGATGATCAGGGTGTGCCCTACACAGTCTCTGAAGGGTCAGTAGCAGGCGGGCCCGAGAGCTCTGGCCCTAAGAAGGCCCCGCACTTCTGCCCCGTGTGCCTTCGGGCCTTCCCCTACCTCTCCGACCTGGAGCGCCACAGTATCTCACACTCAGAGCTGAAGCCGCACGAGTGCAAGGACTGCGGCAAGACCTTCAAGCGGTCCAGCCACCTGCGGCGGCACTGCAACATCCATGCCGGCCTTCGGCCCTTCCGCTGCCCGCTCTGCCCCCGCCGCTTCCGAGAGGCGGGCGAGCTGGCCCACCACCACCGCGTCCACTCCGGGGAGCGCCCCTACCAGTGCCCCGTCTGCCGGCTGCGCTTCACCGAGGCCAACACGCTCCGGCGCCATGCCAGGCGCAAGCACCCCGAGGCCATGGAGGCACCCCTGGGTCCTCGGGACCCAGGACCTGAACCACCGTGGGACGACGAGGGTATCCCAGCCACGGCAGGGGCCGATGAGGAGGAGCTGGAGGGGAAAGAGCTGGCTTGACCCCCACCCCCGGCCACTGCTCCCCAGGCCAGGTTTAGAGCTGGGCGCTCAGCTGGCACTGAACCTGGGCAGGGAAACTGGGACACATTCTTGTCTGGTAGTCTTCCTGTTGTGGGAGAAGGTCGAGGGTGAGGACGACCACTTCCGGGTCCTGCAGCCTTCTGCCACCCTCCCTCGGACTGACAGGCCTGTGGAGGCAGGGGCTGTGGAAATAAATATCTGCCTACTGGCTTCCTGTGTGTGTTCCGTGATGATCCCAGGGCTGGCGCCCCTCTTCTCCTCCCTTCAAATGTTCTTCCCCGCTGCACCCCCCCTTGTCATGTGCCTCGTTAGCTTGGCGCTAAAGACTGGCTTGGGGGAAGATTTTGACGCTTCTTCCATCTCCAGTGGACCTCGAAGCACTCCCTCTAAAGATCCACTCTTAACATTGAACCTTCTGTGCAAACGTGACTCTAGGTCCCCCGCCAACCCCCGGCGCCGTTCTAACCAGATTCCCGGAAATTCTGCAGCCACCACTTTGGCCCATCTCTGTCCTGGCACTGTTTGCAGAGAAACACTGAGTTGAGGGTTGTGTGCGGCAGTAACAACTTTGGTAGGGCCGGAGGGGCGGGGCTAAGGACTCATGAGGCGGGGCCGAGGCTGAGGGGCGAGGCTTGTAGGGCAGTTAGGTGAGAACTGTGGGCAGGGCTGGCTGAGAGCTGGCTTGGGGCTTAAGGAGGTGTAAGGGTTGACGGGCAGAAATTGAGAGCATTTAGAGGGAATGGATAGCGTTTATCTGAGGGGAGGGGTTTCAAGGGGAAACTGCAGGAGAGCAAGGTGTTAGGAGAGGTAGGACTTGAACTGTTAAGATGCTGAGCGGTGGGTATGACTGCTATGCAGGCCAAGGGGAGAAAAGGGGGTACCTAAGAGGAGTAACGAAGGAAAGCCCCTGAGGGAGGGGGCGCTTAGGAGGAAGAGCTGAATAGAATCGGGCTTAGCTGCTTGAGGTGGGGCCGAGTTAGGGGCGAGGTTTACAGAGAGTATACGAGAGGGACCGTGTAAGGTGTGGTAAAGCTGTGGTTCGAAACTTCAGCCTGCATCAGAATCACCTGAAGGGTATTTTAAAACCCAGGTCCTTAGGCCCTACCCCCAGGGTCTCTGATTCAGGAAGTCAGAGGCAGGGGGATCTGAGAATTTACATTTCTAACAAATTCCCTGGTGATGCCAATACTGCTGGTCTCCAAACCATACTTTGAGACCCACTGACTTCAGAGAACGCTTTGGAAGTTCGAGGCAGAATTAATTTAGCATGAAAGTCATGAGAGAGGTGGGACTTAAATGCTATGGACGGAAGGGGCGGGGCTTAGACGCAGGGGCGTGGTTCTGCCTAAGGAGCTCTGAGAGGAGGGGCTTATGAGGGAGAGCTGGAGTTCTAGAGATTAGGGGATTGGAGGCGGGGAAGAGCAGGGTAAACTTCACGGGGCTGGGTCGAGGAGGACGGATTCTGAGACGACGGGTGTTGATTATGATAATTAACATCTGAAATAGGCGTGATTCGGGGACCAGGGCGGGGCTTAAATGTGAAATTTACATGAGGGGCGTGGCTTAACCGGATGTCCGGAGGATGTGGGCGGTGTCCTAAGAAGAGGCGGGCGCACAGGACGCAGGCGCACTATGCTCAGGTCGCCCACAGGAAGCGGCCGGGTCTTCCCCTGCCCGCTGTCCCGTGCCAACGCGCAGGCGCACTTCCCCTTCCCGGTCGCCGCCGCCGCCTCCTCTTTCCGCTGCTCCACGCCGGCGCCGCGGAGACGGGCGCGATTTCCGCTTCCGGGCGGGCGGGCGGGCAGGCGGGCGGCGCGGGGCTGCCGGGGAGGGGGAGGGGGCGGCACTTCCGGTCGGGCCCTCGGGTCTCCCCGGAGCGGCGGCGCCTCCTCCGCCTCCTCGGCTTCCTCCCGGCGGAGACCCCGGCGCCGGTGAGTGACGGGGCGCGTGGCCCGGGGTCCCGGGGGCAACGTGGGCGGGGGGCCCCGCCCTGGCCCGCCCTGGTCCCCAGAACGTTCCCATCAGTGCTTCTCCCGCCGAGCCCGCGCCAGGGGCCCCCCAGTGACTGCTCCCCCAAAAGGCTACTCCAGATATCTCCCCAGTAATGCCCCCATGTAGGACAGCTGCCAGAGCGCCCTCATTCGTGGCGATGCCTCCAACTGCTGCCAGGGTCCCCCACTGAGGCTTTCTCATAGGATCTCTTCTACATACCCCCCCACCCCGTCATTGCTTCCTCCAGGACAGCCCCCAAAATGCCACCGGCATTGCCCGTCCCCATGCAGGGCAGCTGCGCGTGAACCCTCCCTTTAGTATCCCCTGTAGGTTGCCTCCAAAGAGTGTGGCATTAGTGCTTTACAGCAGATCTGTCTCCCATTATTTCTGTCTACACACAACAGCCCCCAAAGCTCCTAACCAGCGCCCCCCCCCCAAAACGCCCCCTTCATTAGTGTAAAAATACTTTGCATTCTGGTCAGTGGCCAAGAATGCCTTCTTTCATTCTCCAATTCCCCCCCCAATAATTCCCCTTGAGAATAATCCTTTCAATCACCGACACCCCTCACCCGCCCCCCCCATAAACAGCTCCGTCTAGAGTTGTGCTCTCACACCCACATCCTCTCCCCCTTTAGGTAAAAATGGCTGCCAGTTTAGCCCCAGGCTCCCATGAAACACTCTCACCCCACCCTCCTCCGGGTCAGCTCCTGTCTGCCGTGCTCCCACAGAGCAGTGCCCTACGTGAGGCTTTACCTCTCAGGATGCTGTCTTCCCCTGCCCCTGGCAGCTCTCATCCTGACGTTCCACTTCTCACTCCCTTCTCCTGGACTCCCTGAGGAAGACTCCCAGCTCCACTAGGGCATGACTTTTTCCCCTAGACATTCATTCATTCGCTCTTTACAGAATGAATATACACTGTTCTAGGTCTAGGACGTACATCCATGAAAGAGAGAGACACACACAGTCTTTGTTTTGTGGGTCTTTACAGTCTAGTTGAGGAGACAGATCAAAAGCAAGCAAACAAACAAGACCAATGCTGTTTTCTGGGTTTTCTGAGTCTTATGAGCTACTTCAGAGGTGAAACCTGAATTAGCAGAGGCAACTTCGCCATGTAAAGATGTGGGTGAACTGTTCCAGGCATCCAGGCAGAGGAAGAGCACGTGCAAAGGCCCTGAGGTGGCTGTGATCGTGATGATCAGAGGGGCGGCAGGGGAGGCCAGTGAGTTTGGAGCAGAGGAATTGAAGGGAAGAATGAGGGGAGAGAAGGTTTGATCTCATAGGGCCTTAGAAGTGAGGGCATTGTGATCACTCACCTGGCCTTTGTCAGCTCTACAGAGCCCAGAATGTTCTACATTTGTTCATTCTTTCTTTCGTTCAACAACTGTTTAATGAACACCTATACACACTGGGGATGCAGCAGAGAACAAAACAGACAAAATCCCCTGTCTTGGTGGAGTGTATATGCCAGTTCATGGGGCACAAAATTAAAAAGCAAACTACAAATGTTTGTGTGAAGAAAATACAGTAGGATAAGGGCACAGAGTTACAGGGGCTGTGGTGTCAGAGGGCGTGGCAGGAAGGCCTCTTTCAAGAGATTCCTGTGATCCTCTTGTCACCCCCCCCCCAGAAAGCCACACACCAGAAAGTTACACCTGTGTGTAAACTCCTCTCTTGGACAGTTGTGGCCCACCAGGGGGCTGCCTTACTGCTCCACTCCCCTGAGAGTGAAATGGTTACAAGGATGAGCCCTGGATCCCACCAGCCGTCGTATCTCTGAGCAAACTATTCCCTATTTCCCAGGCTTCATTCATTCACTTATTTAACAAATACTTGAGACAGGCCCTGTTCTAGGTCCTGGGGATAGAGCAGTGAACAAAACAGGTACAAAATCTTGACTGCTTGGACCCCGCCTCCTAGAGTGGGAGCCCAACAGCAAGAAGACAGACAAACAGACCATATGGTTTGTCAGATGATGCTGACAGGAAAGGAGAGAAAGGAAGGAGGCTGGGGTGAGCAGGAATGTTGGTTTGAGTGACAGGTTACAGTGGTCTTGGAGCACCTCACTGAGAAGACAGCATCTGAGCAAAGACGTGGAGGAGGTGAGGGAGTGAGAGCCTTCCAGGCAGAAGCAACAGCCAGTGCAAAGGCCCTGGGGCAGGAATAGAGCTGGCACGTTGGTGGAGCAGCCAGGAAGCTGCTGGAGCTGTGGAGGTCATCTCTGACGCGCTTTAAGATGGTGTCACTGAAGGTTTTGAGTGGAGGAGTGACAGTGACATGGTTTGGCCTTAGTCCTCCTGTCTACTAAATGTGAACAGTAGTAATGCTTATCTGATGAGTCTGTTGTGAGGTCTGCTTGAGACAAGCCACATAAGACACCTAGTGCGGTGCTTGTTAGCATTCAGTAAATGCCAGTGGCTAGTCCTGGGGCTGAGTGCCAGGGAAGTGGATGGGGCAAAGTATCTTTCCAGTATAAGGTGGAGAGAGGGCTTTCCTTTATTTTGGAGAGAGAAATACGCGAAGACAGCATGGGAATTCCCTGGCGGTCCAGTGGTTAGGACTCCACTGCTGTGGGCCCGGGTTCGATCCCTGGTTGGAGCTAAGATCCCACAAGCCATGCAGTGCATCCAAAAAAAAAAAAAGGAAAGACAGGATGTTGTAAGGGTAACAGCGCGTACTCTGGAACCCCACTGCTTGCCTTCAACTCATGGCCTTGCCACTTGTTAGTGGTATGACTTTAGGAGATTAATTGACCTCTCTGGCCTTCAGTCTCTTCCTCTGTAAAATGGGGTTAATAATCCTAACCATCTTCTAGGGTTATTGGGAAGATTCATTGAGTCGACACATGTAAAGAATTTAGGAGGGTACTGGACGTGTAAAAAGCACTTGGTTCAGTGTTACATGTTACTATATGTTACTATTGTTATTACAGACTAGAGTTTCATCACAAGGCAGCTTTGTTGTACCAGAATGGCCCACAGGTCCTGGCATCAGAGAGACCTGGAATCTAATACTTGCTTTCCCCTCCACTGGCTACATGACCTTAGGGAAATGACCCCCACTTCTCCTCAGTTTCCCTACGTATAAAATGGGTCCAACATGGTACAGCACTATTATGAGGCATCAGGGTGATGGTACATGTGAAACTGGTCAAACAATAAACACGAGTTGTCATGATTGTGATTGCGGTTGCTGTGGGACTCCGGCCCCTTGGGAGGGGTCCCCCCATCACACCACTCTGTGCATGAAATCCATGGCACATCTTCCCTTAGAAAGATAGCAGTTTGAGGCTTGGGTCCCCTGAGAAAGGAAATGTCTCTCATTTACCATTGGAAATAGTTGTGAGCCTGAGCAGTTGTGTCCCCCACTAACACCCACTGTGCCTCTCCCAGCAGCAGTCCTTCAGCATCTGCCCACCTGCCCTTGGGGCCCTCTTCGTAACCTCACTTCCACCAGAATTCATTCTCCTGGGAACACCCTGCCAGTATTAGCTCCATCTCCACTAAATGGCCCCCTTCCTCCCTCAGGTAGTTCTGGTCAGCATAGTCTCATCCCTTCATTCATTCAACAAATATGTATCAGTAGACATTTACAGCTATAAATTTATCTCTGAGCACAGCTTTAGCTGCATCGCCTGTTTTGGTATTTTGCTTTTCCATTTCTTGTTCATCTAATTTTCCTTGTGATTTCATTGTAGACCCCCTGGTGATTTGGGAGGGCGCTGTTTAATTCCCACATTTCAGCAAATATTTATCAAGTACCCACACTGTGCCAGGTGCTGTGCTAGGTGCTAGGGGCCCAGTGGTGAACAAGACAGGCCAAGTCTTCACTGTCTTAGGTGAAGAGGCCAGACAGTAAATACACAGCAAAGGAAATATACGCAATAAGTTGGTGGCAATGACTGTGGTGAAACAAATGCATCAGGATGAGGGGCTGGTGAGTGGTGGGGTTAGAGGTATTCCCTCTCTTGGAGATAACATCTGAGCAGAGACCTGAAGGAGGCACGGGAGGGAGCCTTGAGGTCTGGGGAAGAATGTTCCAGGCAAGAGGGAACGGCCTCACCACATCACTTCTCCATCTGTTCAGGATGGTAAATACCTCCCCCAGCCACTTGGCCCCTTCTGTGAATGCCCCTCATAATGCAGAGAGCACCCACAAATAAGGCTCCTGTCCCCATAGTTCCACCCTCCCCTTTGTCCTCCTCAGGGAACAATCCTGTATGTGTGTGTGGTGGTGGTGGTGGTAGTGGTGGGGTCCAGCCACAAACTTGCTCTGTGACCTTGGCCAAGTCACTTGCCCTCTCTGTGCCTCTGTTTTGTCAAATGGGGATAACAACAGTCACCGTGTCAGTCTCACAGAACTGTGCTGGGGATTCAGTGAGTTAGTGTGCGTGACCTGCTTGGAAGGGTGCTGGCCTGTGGGAAATGCCCCGGCAGAGCTAGCTGTTAACATGTGCTCTGATGGAGGCAAGCCAGGGCGGGGCTTCCTTCCTGGGACCCCCTCCTCCCATGCCCCCACCGTAGCACCCTAACTGCTCCCCTACTCCCTGCACCCTTCCTCCATGTACTTTCTCCCTGTCCCCCAGCCCAGCCCAGCACCGTCTCCCAGACTCAGGTTCTGCCCACAGGCTTCCACAAGCACCCAGGCACTCCTCTGCTTCTTCCGGAGATCAGCTTAACTAGGGGAGTGTGAAGGCCATAGGATGTTGAGTCTCATCCAGGGACACCCAGAGCTGGAGGCTAAAAATACTAACCTCCGGGCAGGTGTCGAAGAGACACTCACCTTTCACCTGTCTGGGGAGACAGCCAGATGGATGGGGGTTGATGGGCCCTGGCGTTGGTAGCCCCCACTGCCCCCTGTGGTGGGCTGGGCGCAGAGCCAGCGAAGGGGGATGGCGGCCAAGAACCATGGCAGACCTTGCGGGCCCTTCTCCCACTGGCCTTCCACCCGCTTAGTGGAGGCGTTGCCCGAAGTCCCTGGCGGGTCTGAGGCTCAGATCAGTTGCAGGAGACGAGGTTGGGGGGTGGGCAGGCAGGCATGGACAGCTGCAGCCTGCAGTGGGAAGTCCTGTAAAGGAGGTGCCCAGAGAGTAACTGCCATCCTGGATGGGGCAGGAACCCCGCACCCCCAGGGGCAAGGACAAGAACCCACACTCCCGGAGCATCTGCCATCAGGCTCCTCCTAGGTGTGCGATGTCACTGAAGGTACAGATAGCTCCAGGGGCTGAATGAGCTCTGCCAATGGCTGTGTTTCCTTACCTCCTATTTCAGCCCCCTGAAGCCCCCCTGCCTTCTGGGGGTCACCGCCCCCTTGTAGAAGTGGAGAGGGTGTGGGTCAGGAAGGAGACGGGACTTGAACCCAGGGCCGGGGCCCACGTGTTTCCTGCTGTCAGGCTGCCCAGCTGCACTGCTGTAAGTTGTTCCGCCAGGCAAGCAGAGTCTCTTCCTACCCAGTAAGAAGAGTAAAAGAATGCCCCCTCCCCACACTGCCTTCATCCCAGCTGTCCTCATGTGTTCTGACTTCCTCTTTGTGCTACTAGCAGTGGGAGTGATAACTAGAGTCCCGTCCAGTGTGCCGGGAAGCATCCACCGGCACACATAGCTTGCTGGGTCCTCACAGCAGCCCTGTGAGGTAGGGATGTGCTCTGTCACCTTCATTTGTAGATGAGGAAATCCAGGCACAGAGAGGAACTTGTCCTTGGTCACACAGCTAGAGAATGGCAGGGCTTAGATTCAGATCCGGCATTCTGGCTCCAGAGGCCACCCTCTTAACCGCTCTGATGGAAACTTATCATTTGACAAAGGCAAAACCTGAGGGGATTGAGAGCAGGGGGCTGGGGATGGTGTGTGTGTGTTGGGGGTGAGGGGGCTACAGAGCAGAGGGCCTGGGCAGACCCAGAGTGGAGGCCTGAGAGAGTGTGCACAAGGGAGAGAGAGCAGAAGCCAGGGATGCTGGAAGAATTAGAATCTGAGGAGAGGAAGTCGGGGGCCTGCAGGGTCTGCAGGGTGGATAGAGATGTGTGAGAAGCCTAGAAAAAAGGGGAGAGAGAGAAGGCATCCGAGAAACAGCAGGGAGACGAGGAGCGAAGAGGACTCAGAAAGGGGACAGGCCAAGGGGGAGAGGTCAGTGGGGCCAGCGGAGCCAAGAGGAAGGCTGGCCTGTGGGGTGGAAGGACAGAGGGACGGGTGAGCAAGGCCGGACGAGGAGGGAGCAGATCTCGAGCCGGTGGGTGTGCGTCTTCCAGTGCCCGCAGCTGGGGGACCCCGCGCGAGGCCCTGCCTCCTCAGCCCCGTCCTCCTCTCTGCAGGGTCCCCCATCTCCCACCCGCCCAGGATGGAGGCCAACGCAGCGGGCAGCGGCGCCGGGGGCGGCGGGAGCAGCGGCCTAGGGGGCGAGGACGGGGTTCACTTCCAGAGCTACCCCTTCGACTTCCTGGAGTTCCTCAACCACCAGCGCTTTGAGCCCATGGAACTGTACGGGGAGCACGCCAAGGCAGTGGCGGCGCTGCCCTGCGCCCCCGGGCCCCCGCCCCAGCCGCCGCCCCAGCCGCCACCCCCGCAGTACGACTACCCGCCCCAGTCCACCTTCAAACCCAAGGCCGAGGTGCCCTCCTCATCCTCGTCGTCCTCGTCGTCCTCTTCGTCGTCGTCCTCCCAAGCCAAGAAGCCCGACCCGCCCCTGCCGCCCGCCTTCGGGGCGCCCCCTCCTCCGCTCTTCGATGCCGCCTTCCCGGCCCCGCAGTGGGGCATCGTCGACCTCTCGGGACACCAGCACCTGTTCGGGAACCTGAAGCGCGGAGGGCCGGCAACCGGGCCGGGGGCGACGCCGGGGCTAGCTGCCCCCACGGGGACGCCCGGGCCGCTCCCCGCGCCCTCGCAGACGCCGCCGGGCCCCACCGCGGGGGCGGCCTGCGATCCAGCCAAGGATGACAAGGGCTACTTCCGGAGACTGAAGTACCTGATGGAGCGGCGCTTCCCCTGCGGCGTGTGCCAGAAGTCCTTCAAGCAGTCCTCGCACCTGGTCCAGCACATGCTGGTGCACTCGGGGGAGAGGCCATACGAGTGCGGCGTCTGCGGCCGCACCTACAACCACGTCTCCAGCCTCATCCGCCACCGCCGCTGCCACAAGGACGTGCCGCCGGCCGCGGGGGGCCCGCAGCAGCCAGGCGCCCCACTCCCACCGCTGGGCCTGCCCGCGCCCGCCGCCGCCGCCCCCACCTCGGCGTCCTCCGGCCCCCCGGCCACGCCCGCCGCCCCCGCCGACGGCAACGCGACCCCCGCCGCCCCTGCGGGTCTGGGGGTACCCCCTCCGGCGGCGGCGGCGGCGGCGACAGGGGGCGGCGACGGCCCGTTCGCCTGCACGCTCTGCTGGAAGGTGTTCAAGAAGCCCAGCCACCTGCACCAGCACCAGATCATCCACACGGGCGAGAAGCCCTTCTCGTGCTCCGTGTGCAGCAAGAGCTTCAACCGCAGGGAGAGCCTCAAGCGGCACGTGAAGACGCACTCCGCCGACCTGCTGCGCCTGCCCTGCGGCATCTGCGGGAAGGCCTTCCGCGACGCTGCTTACCTGCTCAAGCACCAGGCGGCCCATGCGGGCGCGGGCGCGGCGGGGCCGAGGCCCGTGTACCCCTGCGACCTGTGCGGCAAGTCCTACTCGGCGCCCCAGAGCCTGCTGCGGCACAAGGCTGCCCACGCCCCGCCCGCGGCCCCCGACGCGCCCAAGGACGCGACGGCCTCTGTCCCGCAGCCCCCGCCCACCTTCCCCTCGGGACCCTACCTCCTACCCCCCGACCCCCCGGCCACAGACAGCGAGAAGGCGGCGGCGGCCGCGGCGGCGGTGGTGTACGGCGCCGTGCCCGTCCCGCTCCTGGGCGCTCACCCGCTGCTGCTCGGCGGGGCCGGTACCAGCGGGGCTGGAGCCTCGGGCGCCAGCGTCCCCGGCAAGACGTTCTGCTGCGGCATCTGCGGGCGCGGCTTCGGGCGCCGCGAGACGCTGAAGCGCCACGAGCGCATCCACACGGGCGAGAAGCCACACCAGTGCCCGGTGTGCGGGAAGCGCTTCCGCGAGTCCTTCCACTTGAGCAAGCACCACGTGGTGCACACCCGCGAGCGGCCCTACAAGTGCGAGCTGTGCGGCAAGGTCTTCGGATACCCGCAGAGCCTCACCCGCCACCGCCAGGTGCACCGGCTCCAGCTGCCCTGCGCCCTGGCCGGGGCCGCTGGCCTCCCCGCCAGCCAGGGTGCGACGGGGTCCTGTGGCCCGGGCGCTTCGGCCACGTCCGGGGGCGCCGCCGATGGACTGAGCTATGCCTGCTCGGACTGCGGCGAGCACTTCCCGGACCTCTTCCACGTCATGAGCCACAAGGAGGCGCACATGGCGGAGAAGCCGTACGGCTGCGACGCCTGCGGCAAGACGTTCGGCTTCATTGAGAACCTTATGTGGCACAAGCTGGTCCACCAGGCTGCTCCCGAGCGCCTGCTCCCGCCCGCGCCCGGCGGCCCCCAGCCCTCGGATGGCTCCAGCAGCACCGATGCGGCCAACGTGCTGGACAATGGGCTGGCCGGGGAGGTGGGGGCGGCCGTGGCGGCGCTGGCAGGGGTGTCTGGGGGTGACGATGCGAGTGGGGCGGCGGTGGCCGGGGGCGGCGGGGCTGCTGGTGCGGGCCCCGAGCGCTTCAGTTGTGCCACGTGCGGCCAGAGCTTCAAGCACTTCCTGGGCCTCGTGACTCACAAGTACGTGCACCTGGTGCGGCGGACCCTGGGCTGCGGCCTCTGCGGCCAGAGCTTCGCGGGTGCCTACGACCTGCTCCTGCATCGCCGCAGCCACCGGCAGAAGCGGGGCTTCCGCTGCCCGGTGTGCGGCAAGCGCTTCTGGGAGGCGGCCCTGCTGATGCGCCACCAGCGCTGCCACACGGAGCAACGGCCCTACCGGTGCGGCGTGTGTGGCCGAGGCTTCCTGCGCTCCTGGTACCTGCGGCAGCACCGCGTGGTGCACACGGGCGAGCGGGCCTTCAAGTGCGGCGTGTGCGCCAAGCGCTTCGCGCAGTCGTCCAGCCTGGCGGAGCATCGGCGGCTGCACGCGGTGGCCCGGCCCCAGCGCTGCGGCGCCTGCGGCAAGACCTTCCGCTACCGCTCCAACCTGCTGGAGCACCAGCGGCTGCACCTGGGCGAGCGCGCCTACCGCTGCGAGCACTGCGGCAAGGGCTTCTTCTACCTGAGCTCCGTGCTGCGCCACCAGCGCGCGCACGAGCCGCCGCGGCCCGAGCTCCGCTGTCCCGCCTGCCTCAAGGCCTTCAAGGATCCTGGCTACTTCCGTAAGCACCTGGCGGCTCACCAGGGCGGCCGGCCCTTCCGCTGCTCCTCCTGCGGTGAGGGTTTCGCCAACACCTATGGCCTCAAGAAACACCGCCTGGCCCACAAGGCCGAGGGCCTCGGGGGGCCTGGAGCAGGGACGGGCACCTTGCCCGGGAAGGATGCCTGACCAGGGCGGGGGGGGGGTGCTTCCCATCTGCCACTCCAATCAGGTGTCCTTTTCCGGACTCGCCCCTTCGGGAGGCTGATCAGACTCCTTCCCTTCCTCTCTTTGTCCCATCCATCCTTCAGAACTTCAGACAGACTAGCCTCCTTCAAGGCCCATGTCATGCAAACTCAAGACTGAACCACTCCCATCTGGACCTCTCTGGCCCCCTTCTCCTCCTATCAGACGCTGAACTTGATCCTCCGTCCAACCCCGTTTTGTAACCCTCATCCGTCCCCTGCCCCAGCAGCTGTTCAGTCCCCCAATCAGCTTGGTGGAGATGGGCCTGAACCGCCCCTCCCCCTTCCTTTGGAATCTGGCCGGACAGTGGAGTACAAGCAGTTTGGGAGGGCACAGGGGGGACTGGGCGCTCTTGGTTTGTGGGGGTGGGGGGCGGGTGGCAGACGCGGCTTGTACAGAGCGGAGAACAATAAATCTTATCAACAGGGCCGCTGGAGTCCTTTCTTGCCTCCCAGGGGGAGGGGATTAAGCACTGACAAACCGAAGGTTGAGAAGTTTTGTTCCCTGGGATTTTGATTTCCTGACACCTCCTGCCTCACCCTCGCTCTCTCTGCTTTTCCTCCTTCAGCTGGTAGTTACCAAGGGTTCACCATATCCAGGCTCTAGGCTTCCAGTCGGGCAAATGGGAGATGAACAAAACAGGTAAGTCGCTGCTTTCGGGAACTGACGATGTGCCTATACTCCTTCCCCTTCAAGAAGCTTTTGGCATTTGTTCACTCAGCCAACATTTCCCCAAGGCCCCTGTCTGCCGGGTCCTTCGATGGACTCTGGGGAAACATGAATTGGACATGTTCCTTGCCCTCGAGTGAGATGGAAAAGAACCGGTAAACCGTTACTGTGTTCCAGCCTTGTGCAGATGCGTGTTTATTATACAGCTCGCTCGTAGTAACCTCTCCCTCCAGGGTGACTTAGGGGAGCTTCAAAAGCCCTTTCACAGCCCTCATTGTGGTTCTTGGAACAGTGAAATATATGACCTGCAAGGTTCATTTAGTTATCCTTGTCGGAAGAGGGTGCTGAGCTCGTAGAGAAGAAAGAGGCCCCAAAGATCCCTAAGAAGTTCGTGGTAGCACTGGGACTACAGTCCGGGGTCCCTCAATACTGAAACCTGAAGACAAAGCCGGCTCAGCGGGCACTGCCTGGGTGAGTCCGGTTTGACCCACGAGAGGGCGGCAGTGTGGCCACCATGCTCTAAGGCTGGAGATCCAGCAGGTGACAGACCTCGTACCAGGGCTCAACAGTCACATGGATGTGGACCACCATAATATAAAGGACATGGAAGTTTCACCGGGGGCTGAGAGCATGGAAGAGTCACTTTATCAGACTAGGGGACTAACCAAGCTTCCTGCAGGAGGAGGAGGAAGATGCCCGAAGGACAACAGAGCCACAGGAGCTTGCCAGGTAAAGTGGGCAAAGAATTCCAGGTGGAGGGTTTTGTGTGTCTAACTCAACGCAGCTCTTCCAGAGAGTTTCAAATAGATTGGTACGGTTTGAGAGGCTGGCGGTAGGAGGCTGGATACTGAAGGGCCATGAATTCCCAATAGCGGGGCTTGGGTGATCTCGTAGGCCCGGGGCTGGCAGCTGGTAGCTGCTGGTTATAAGTCTGTACTGACACATTTGGTTTAGCCCATACATTAAAAAAAAAAAAAAGGCTGAGTTATCTGCCAACATTTGAAAATCAAGAGATTTTACATAATACGAACTAATGGGACTTCTGAAAAATTTGGAAGATCTAGCAACACAGTCTGCATCCTCCCGGGGCCAAGTAGCCGTTGCTCTCTTTGGACGTGGCATATATCCTCCAGTTTGCTGCCATTTCCCCGGCACTGTCAAATCCCAACGCTGAGCCCAAGTGTCAGTGGTCCTATCTCACCTCGCTGGTCCTGGTGTTTCCCCTCAAACCCGGCTACCTTCCTCACTTACTTACATTGCCACCACAGTTCCTGTAGGCACTCACGTTTGGAATCCCTTCTCACAGCCACAAGGAGCTGTGGGTTGGTGACAAGGTTGGGGTCTGAGTTTTGGAAGGATGGATCTGCGTGGCCACAGTATGGAGAATGAAGCGAGCAGGGCGTGGACGTGTGAGACCACTGTCGGCTTGGTCTACAAGAGTAGTGATGATGAAAAGAAGCGTTCAGATTCCAAAGATATTTGGCTCAACAGCGGGAAATTGATAGGGAGTCAGACAAATGGATGAAGGAGGAAAAAGACTCAAGGAACCTGCCAAGGCTTCTAGCTTGGGTGGTGATGCCAGTGATGGGAAACATGGGCGTTTCCTTGGTAAAAACTGAATTCTGTTCCCCTTATGAGTTGTCTGTGGGACAACTTATGGGGGTGTTGGGTGAACAGGAAGGGGTGCAAATCCAGGGCTCTCCCACCTTTAGTATCCTGACACGGGAGTCCCTTCGTTTTGCCAAACTTCCCTGACCCCCAATCCCACAGCTGAACGACATAGCTTCTTTGAATAGCCAGACGCTGTCTACCCCATTCTGAAGATGAGGAAACAGAGGTTTGGAGAGAGTTGCAACTCACTGCTGGGGCCAGGACCACAGTGTGGCCCTTCTACCCCCAGCCCTGGAACACAAGACCAACATAGAGAAAACCCTTCATAAAGTCCTTTAATGGGAACAGAACTGGAGGCTTCCCACCTGCAGCTCCTCCTCTGCCCAACCCCCCAGTGACCCAACTCCTGTTCCCCAGCCGCCAGACACCAGCCAGGCCACCACACTGCCACCCACCAACCATTCCTTGGCATAGCTTGGGACCAGGCTGTAAGCCGTTTGCTTCAAATTGGGAGGGAAGGTAGTTAGAGAAACTTGAGGCTACTTTGTAGACCTGGGGGACCATGGGCTCTGAGCCTGAAGCTTTAGGAGGGGGATGTTAGGTGACTGTTCGTGGTCTGGGTTTTCAGTTGCCTTGGAAGAGGAGTCTGGGTGGCTTAGGGAGGGACCACATGGGAGCAGGGCTAGCAGCTCCTGCAGTCAAAATTCTTACGGTCAGGCTTCCATCCTTGTGACCTGAGCGCTCTTGGCTATGACTTGGGGACCCTCTGGCTTTGAGGTGATGGGGTCCCAGTCTCTTAATGGAGGACCCGGTGGGCGTCTTCTGCCTGAGGATGGGTAGGCATCCCATGGTCAGTGCAATCCAGTGAGGTAGGCAAAAGGTTCCATCCTGGTCCCCCCTCTGCAGTGCTCAGCTCTGCTGCCGCAAGCTGTGTCTTGCGCGAGGACAACCCATCAGGGGGGCAAATGGGGCAATGAAATCGAGCCCGTGTTCCTTGCATTTTGCTGGGCATCCACAGGGCTGCCTCTGTGCCTTCCTCTGAATCTCATGCGGGTGCTGTGTGGCTTGTGAGCGTCCTGAGCCCGCTTCTCCCTCTGCTCGCCCACCCTGGCCGCTCGTTGCCATCTCCGTGGGCTCTTATGTCACCTCTCCCCCAACCTCTCCCCTTCCTCCCCTGCCTCCGTTTCCCACCCACCCCTCCCCTGCAACCTGCCGCCTACCTCCCACGTTCCTGCTCTCCCAGACTACTGGTCGATCTCCACCTTCACTTTGGCGGTCTCCCCACGTCCCTCTTCCAGAGTGTTTCCTGCCCCACACCCACTCCCTGACCCGTCGGCCCCCGATGCCAGCTGGCTTCCAGAGTCTCCCAACCCCGGTCCCGGCCCGTGGAAGTGGGTGCGCTGATGCTTTCGGAAGTTGGAGGAGTTGTTGAAAGTGCGATCGCAGAGGGTGCAGCGGAAGGGGCGTTCGCCAGTGTGGATGCGGGCGTGGCCGCTGAGCACCGAGGACTGGGTGAAGCCCTTGCCGCACACGCCGCAGTGGTAGGGCCGCTCGCCCGTGTGCACCCGCTCGTGGTCTCGCATGTCTGAGGAGCGGCGGAACGGCTTGGCGCAGAACCTGCAGGCGAAAGGCTTCCCCACCGCCGCGCCTGCGGCCGCCGCAGCCATCACCACTTCCGACCTCTCCTGGGGCACCCCGGGCCGCTGTTCTTGAGCCGCCGCCGCCTCCGGAGGCCTTTGAGAGGTCCCCGGCTCCACCCCGTGTCGGTGCTGGTGCCGCAGCAGAGGTGCCAGGGCCTTGAAGGCCCGGGGGCAGAGCGGGCAGCGGTAGGGCCGCTCTCCCGTGTGCAGGCTGTAGTGGGCACGGAGGCTGGCGGGGCCTGGACAGCTGTGGCCACACACATGACACCGGCTTGGGTCCCCACCCTGCCCACCACCCTCAGCCCCCGCCAGGTGGCCGTGTTCGTGGAACAGCAGCTCGGAGACCAGCCGGAAGACAGCTGGGCACAAGGCACAGTGGAGAGAACCTGGCTCCGGGGGCTCAGGTACCAGCGTGGTGTCCGTCACCTTCACCACCTGGATCTCGATGAGGTCACTCGGGGGGGTGGCCGGGCGGCTATCATCAGGCACCAGGACCTGGGTGAAGGGGGGGGGGGGGGGAAGAAACAAGGAGCCTGTGGACTCTGCCTCAAGGCCTCCCCAACACGCCTTATTAAACACACTTATTAAACACACTTACTAAAACACACTGTAACATACTGAGCCCCTTAATTTCTAGATTCGGCTCTCCTTCCTCTGAGATTCTGCCGTATGACCACCAAGACTTCCCCTCCTGTCCAAAATATATCACAGATCCAGCCATTTCTCTCCTCCACCCCACTTACAATTAAGCCAATCATTTCTTGCCAAGTCCCCTGACCCTCTGAATGACTCTGTTCCTACACCTGCTCCCTTATAACCCACCTCCCCAAAGCAGCCCGAATGACCTTTTGAAAACGGAAATCAGACGGCAGTCATTTTCCCACTCAAAACCCTCCCATGATTCCAACTGCTCTTAAAATCCAAAAACGCCATCTACTATCCATCATGATCTGGCTCCCGCTTATCTCTCTGACCCTAGTGTAAATATAAGCCGGCACAAAGCTGACTTCTCTCTTCTAAATTTAGCTTCCCTAACCCCCAACTCTATCAGCTCACTCTTTTTTATAGAACGTAACACAATAAGTCTCGTCTATTGTCTCTTTTCCCTACCCAACTGCAAGCTGCAAAAGAATACAGCTTATGTGTCTCATTCACCTCTCCATCTGTCTAGCCCAAGTAGGAGCTGAGTAAATGTCTGTTGAATGAATGGTTGTCCTCAGATACTCTCCCATCCTGAGTGGGGTTCCAAGGTCACCTGGAGCAGTCATTTCTCCCCCCAAATCCTCCCCTGGGCATCAGGACGCATCACTCAGACCCTTGCAGAATCATGCCCCCACCCCAACGTGCATGCCCCAACCATAACCCCACACCTTTGTCTTTCAGGGTCACCTTCCCAACCTTCCACCTTAGAATTTCTGAGGCCCCGCCCTCTGAAGGCTCCGCCCCCTAATTAGACAAACTTCATCCCTGGGACTCCTCTCTCTGGACCTATCACCAGCTCAGATGTTCCGCCCAACCCCCTCCTCAGGCTCCACCCCCACTCAGGCCCCGCCCCTCCACCCTCATAGGCTCCGTGCTGAGCCCCACCCCTCGCCCACCCCGAGAAGCACCGCCCCCAGGGCCGGAGCGCTAAATACCTTCCCCGCCCAGCCCTAAGCCCCGCCCTGGCCCCGCCCACCCCTGCGCCCTCCTCCCGCCTCGAGCTCCCCGCCCAGGCCCCTTCCTCGCCCGCACCAGGTCCGGAGGCTCCGGGGATCTCGGCTCCGGGGCCGCTGAGCTCGGACTCCGGGGCTCCGGGCGCGCAGCGGCCATCTTGTGCCCAGGCCCCGCCCCCGAGGCCCGCGGTCGCTCCGGGAGGGGGCGTGGCCTGGGTTGGCGTCAGCGCCTGGGCGCAGGCGCACTGGAGGACGGGCCGGGGCTTCCCAGGAGCCGGGTCTCCCCCTCCCCAGGGAGAAAGTGATGAATTTCTTCCTAGTTGCCTGTCACTTCCCGCAGGAGACAGCCTGCGTGGGTTACTGGGTGGCTGCGAACTAATTCGAATTTCTCTTTTTAACCTATATGAGTAAGCTCTGGCAGTCAGTTGACACTGACCAGAATTGAATAACCTTTGTTCTCCCTTCATGTTACACGTTTTTGTGGTCACCTCCTCTGCATGGCTTGTGATAACCCAGTGAGGCAAAGTTTATGAATGTAAGGTGTTTAAAGTCCGTTTGCAGAAAGATACTCAGCAAACGGCAACACTGGTGATACTGGGATTTATTTGCAAAAGACCTTAGGTGGTGTGACGTTTGGGAAACGCCTTTTTTTTCAGCCACGCGGAACGGCATGCGGCATCTTAGTTCCCGACCAGGGATGAACTCGTGCCCCCTGCAGTGGAAGTGCGGAGTCTTAACTACCGGACCGCCAGGGAAGTCCCGGGAAATGCTCTTTTGGAGGAAAGAGCCCAAAGACTGGCGGTTTTCGGCAGCACCAAGGACAGGGCTGAGGCCTTGGCCCTCCAACTGTTAATTTCATGGCCTGGCTGCGTGACCTTGGAGAGGTCAACATACTTCTCTCGACTGTGCCTGCATTTTCTCATGTACAAAAGTGTAGAGGGTTGTAAAACCTAATAAGAAAGAGATATGGAAGATCTTTGGAACAACCTTAAGTTGTTTTCTTGTCAGGGCAGGGTAGGAGATGCTAAACATGAAGGTCATTCCTAAATTCTCTGTTTCTCCTCCTTATGGGAACGTGATTAAGATTGCATTTCCCTTTGCAGTTAGACGTGGCCATGTGATTCCCTTTGCCCAATGAACTATAAGTGAAACCAATGTGTGTCAACTTCAGCACAAGATAAGAGCCTGCAAGCTGTTCACTTTCCATCCAGGCTGTTCTGTGTGTGGGGATCTGTTGGGTGAAGTGAAGTTTCCATCAGCCTGAATTCCAGAGTATGTATCTACAGTGACCAGAAACTGATGCTCATCTTCCTTGGATATATAGCATTTAAAATTATCATTTGTTTGATTAAAGCCACTGAGCTTTGGGGTTGTTTGTTACTGCAGCAGAACCTATTGTATCTTGACTGATAAACCTAGGGAGTCTTTTTTATTCTTCTTTTTCTTTTTTCTTTTGGCTGCATTGGGTCTTTGTTGCTGCAGGTGGGCTTTCTCTAGTTGTGGCGAGCAGGGGTTACTCTTTGTTGCAGTGCGCGGGTTTCTCATTGGGGTGGCTTCTCTTGTTGTGGAGCACAGGCTCTAGGCGTGTGGGCTCAGTAGTTGTGGCACGCGAGTTCAGTATTTGTAGCGCATGGGCTTAGTTGCTCAGCGGCATGTGGGATCTTCCCGGATTGAACATGGGTCCCCTGCACTGGCAGGTGGATTCTTAACCACTGTGCCACCAGGGAAGTCCTAGGGAGTCTTTTCTTAATTTTATTTTGAACCATTTCTGTATACAAAAATTATTTGGAATCATGTAAATGGCTCCCTATCCTCACTAATAAACTTAGAAGACTATACAACTTTACAGAAGCAGTCCAAGCCCTCTGTGTACCCCCCATCCATTTTCCTCCCTCCCTCCCCTGAGGTTATTAGATTTTGCATTTTCTGCTTATCATTCCCACGCATGCCTTCCTGTTTTGCTACATATCTGATACAACATGATGTTGTTCTGCGTATGTTAACACATTTAGGATAAATGATATCATTTCAGTGTAAGCTTCTCTAACTTTTTGCCCCCTCGACATTGTTTTTTATATTTGTAAACATGGATACCTGTAGTCTAGTCACTCATTGTCAATGCTGGTGTGATAGCCCACTGGTGATGATGCCATAGTACATTTTTTCATTCTCTTGTTGAAGGACATTGGGTTGGTTCCAATTTTTTTCCTTTTTATTGAAGTATAGTTGATTTACAATATTGTGTTAGTTTCAGGTGTACAGCAAAGTGATTCTGATATACATATATATATGCATATATACATATATATTCTTTTTGGATAGAAATATTCCTTTAAACATTTTTTTCTGTTACAATTTATTACAAGATATTGAATATAGTACCCTGTGCTATACAGTAGGTCCTTGTTGGTTATCTTTTTTTTTTTTTTTTTTTGCTGCAGAAAGCTTTATTGTTTCCCTTTGGCCCAGGGCTCGCAGAGGGCTCCAGGGCGGTTAACAAGCTGCCCAGTGGCTGCAGGGACAGGCTGCAGGCAGAAGCCCTGACCCCAGAGGGGCTCCTCACAGGCCGCTGGGCTCCAGGGGCTCCTAGTGGTGCCTGAGGCTGAGCCTTTGGAAGAGACACTCGCCCAGCCCAGCCTGGGGGCCGAGCAGCCTGCGGAGGTTGGTCAGGCGGTCACCCATCTTCTTGATGAGTTTCACCTGCTCATCCAGGAAGTGGCTCCAGGAAGTCCAGAGGTGGAGTCTGCGCGGGCAGAATCCAGGGCCTGCGGACCCATAGGGCCTGGCGCAGGTTCTTCTCCGTCAGCCGGGCGGCTTCCACGGCGTCCTGGGCTTTACCCACGGCTCCTGGGACGGCTTCGGCACGTCCTGGAAGAGGGCGCGGCCACAGCGCTGCTTTTGCCTTTTCCAGTGATCTCGGGCCGTCCGGCTTCTCCTCGGCCAGTTCGCGAAACGATGTCTCTCGCCCTCGCGAGCTGCTGCGCCGGGTCGGAAGAGAAGCGCAGAGACAGGTAGGTGTGGGAGAGCGGCAGATGCACGTTACCAGGCGGGTGACTGCGGCCTCCACCTGGCGGAGTAATTGTGACGAATCTGGGTGCTCGTGCTTGGTCGGCAGTAAGGAGCTAAGCTCAGAAAATGGTGTTGGCTGGTCCCGGAGGGCGAGGAGAGCTGAGTGGGTGATTCCAAGGTTGTGACTGGAAGAAAGCTTGGAGGGTGGTCAGAGTCTGGAGGAAGGGGCGCCCTTGGGTCTGTTCAGTGCAAACACTGTGGAAGCAAGAGACACGTGCGTGGCCAGTGCGCTACCGGTTATCTATAGTACTGTGCATCTGCTGACCCCATACTCCCAATTTATCCCTTCTCCCCATTTATCCCTCCCCCTACATTTCCCCTATGGTAACCATAAGTTTGTTTTCTATGTCTGTGAGTCTGTTCCTGTTTTGTAAATAAGTTCATTTGTACTATTTTTAAGATTCCTCACGTAAGTGATACTGTATAATGTTTGTGTTTCTCTTACTTACTTCCCTTAATATTACCATCTCTAGTTGCATCCATGTTGCTGCAAATGGCGTTATTTCATTCTCTTTTATGGCTGAATAGTATTGCATCATAGATATATGATGGAATATGTGATGGATATATGATGGATATATATGTGATGGAATACTACTCAGCCATAAAAAAGAATGAAATATATATATCTCACAACTTCTTAATCCCATCACCTGTCAATGGACGTTTAGGTGGCTTCCATGTCTTGACTATTGTAAATAGTGCTGCTATGAACATAGGGGTGCATGCATCTTTTCGAATTTGAGTTTTCTCTGGATCTATGCCCAGGAGTGGGATTGCTGAATCATATGGTAATTCTATTTTTAGTGTTTTGAGGATCCTCCATACTGTTCTCCATAGTGGCTGCACCAATTTAGATTCCCACCAACCGTGTAGGAGGGTCCCCTTCTCTCCACACCCTCTTCAGCATTCATTATTTGTAGATTTTTAATGATGGTCATTCTGACCAGTGTGAGGTGGTACCTGCATGTAACCAGTTTTTGATTATTACAAATGATACTGCCATGAAAATTCTTGCTTACATCTCCTTGAACCCAGATGGGAGTTTTCGCTAAGTTATATACCTGAGAGTTGAGTTGCGGGATCAAAGAACAGGAACATCTTCAACTTCCATCTTCAATTTGGTAGATATCACCCAACTGCTCATCATAGTATCTCCACCACCTACTAGCTGGGAAATCTTGGGTAAGTTCTGTTTTTTTTAAAGGAACATTTATTTATTTATTTATTTATGGTCTACGTTGGGTCTTTTTTTTTTTTTTAACATCTTTATTGGAGTATAGTTGCTTTACTATGGTGTGTTAGTTTCTGCTTTATAACAAAGTGAATCAACTATACATATATCCCCATATCTCTTCCCTCTTGCATCTCCCTCCCTCCCACCCTCTCTATCCCACCCCTCTAGGTGGTCACAAAGCACCGAGCTGATCTCCCTGTGCTATGCGGCTGCTTCCCACTAGCTATCTATTTTACATTTGGTAGTGTATATATGTCCATGCCACTCTCACTTCGTCCCAGCTTACCCTTCCCCCTCCCCATGTCCTCAAGTCCATTCTCTAGTAGGTCTGCATCTTTATTCCTGTCTGGCCCCTAGGTTCTTCTGACCATTTTCTTTTTTTTAGATTCCATATATATGTGTTAGCATACGGTATTTGTTTTTCTCTTTCTGACTTACTTCACTCTGTATGACAGACTCTAGGTCCATCCACCTCACTACAAATAACTCAATTTCGTTTCTTTTTATGGCTGAGTAATATTCCATTGTATATATGTGCCACATCTTCTTTATCCATTCATCTGTCAATGGGCACTTAGGTTACTTCCATGTCCTGGCTATTGTAAATAGTGCTACAGTGAACATTGTGGTACATGACTCTTTTTGAATTATGGTTTTCTCAGGGTATTTGCCCAGTAGTGGGATTGCTGGGTCGTATGGTAGTTCTATTTTTAGTTTAAGGAACCTGCATACTGTTCTCCATAGTGGCTGTAACAATTTACATTCCCACCAACAGTGCAAGAGAGTTCCCTTTTCTCCACACCCTCTGCAGCATTTATTGTTTGTAGATTTTTTGATGATGGCCATTCTGACTGGTGTGAGATGATATCTCATTGTAGTTTTGATTTGCATTTCTCTCATGATTAATGATGTTGAGCATTCTTTCATGTGTTTGTTGGCAACCTGTATATCTTCTTTGGAGAAATGTCTATTTAGGTCTTCTGCCCATTTTTGGATTGGGTTGTTTGTTTTTTTGATATTGAGCTGCATGAGCTGCTTGTAAATTTTGGAGATTAATCCTTTTTCAGTTGCTTCATTTGCAAATATTTTCTCCCATTCTGAGGGTTGTCTTTTCGTCTTGTTTATGGTTTGCTTTGCTGTGCAAAAGCTTTGAAGTTTCATTAGGTCCCATTTGTATAGTTTTGTTTTTATTTCCATTTCTCTAGGAAGTGGGTCAAAAAGGATCTTGCTGTGATTTATGTCATAGAGTGTTCTGCCTGTGTTTTTCAAAAATATGGAACGCTTCACGAATTTGTGTGTCATCCTTGCACAGGGGCCATACTAATCTTCTCTGTATCATTCCAGTTTTAGTATATGTGCTGCTGAAGTGAGCACTGCATTGGGTCTTCATTGCTGTGTGCAGGCTTTCTCTAGTTGCGTCGAGTGGGGGCTACTCTTCCTCGCGGTGCGCAGACTTCTCATTGCGGTGGCTTCTCTTGTTGCAGAGCACGGGCTCTAGGTGCGCAGGCTTCAGTAGTTGTGGCACATGGGCTCAGTAGTTGTGGCTCTTGGACTCTAGAGCATAAGCTCAGTAGTTGTGGCGCACGGGCTTAGTTGCTCCGCGGCATGTGGGATCTTCCCGGACCAGGGATCGAACCCGTGTCCCCTGCGTTGGCAGGCAGATTCTTAACCACTGCACCACCAGGGAAGTCCCTCTTGGGTAAGTTCTTTAACCGCTCATGGTCTCCAGTGCTTTCCTGGGCCCTGGCATTTGTACCTTTGTGGGCTCCTTCATTCCAAAACGTATATTTAAACTTGTATGTTATATCTGTGTTGGTATAAAGACAAACATAAGCTAGTCTGGATTACATTCTTTTTTCTTCTGTTTTCAAAATTAAAATGTTTTTCCTGGGCTCCTAAGAGTGTCCTGGGCCTTAGGCATTGTATGTACCTGCTGTGTCTAATGGAAAGTCAACCTTCTCCTTTACCTCATCTGCAGAACAAAAATTATAATAGTATTTACTCAACACAGTTAAGTGTTAGGTGCTATGAGGATGAAATGAGTCATTATGCATAAAGTGTTTTATGGCACAAAGTAGGCACCATGTATTAGCTACAATTGTTACAGTTTACACATCCACCACCAATGAATGGGCAACCCCCTTACTTGACATCTTTAACAATACTTGTCAAACTGAAATTTTTGCCAGTCTGACTTGTGTGAAATGGTATTCCACTGAGATTCTCTTTATTAAATGAGATCATTCACGGCACAGGGTTTAGCGCATGAAACTCATCCTCTATTCTCCCTTCTTTGAGGGCAGAGTCAATTCCATCTCTGCGTCCACAGAGAGGAGGCATATAAATACCTCAGCGAATGTTTGGTGAATGAATGAACAGATGAGTGAATGAATAACTGAATTAATGGATATAGAAGATTGAGATATTGAGAATATTAATACTGAGAATATGAAATATTTGAAGAGGAGGGCATAGTTCAGTGGAATGACCATAAGCTTTGAAGTCAGATGCACCTGGATCCAGATCCGTCTATCCACTTGCTATTCAATTTTGGGCAAGTGATGTCCTTTCTCACTTTGAGAGTGCTACAGTCTAGCATAATTCTGGGAACCAGATGGTGCTCAATAAATGTGGATTCCTTGCCTTTTCCCCTCTTGTCTGTTACCCTCAGGGGCTGGCACTACACTAACAGTCTGTTGCATGACCTGAGGCTACAAGTCTGGCTACATGGAACCACTAAAAAAATGGCAGTAAGGGTCTTGGACTTGGAATCAGAGGATGGGGTGGGTGGGTGTTAGCCTTACTTCTTTCTGTCCCTGCCTTGAGCACGTCATCTCTCCTCTCTGGACTTGGATCTCCTGTCTTTTAAATGAATTGACTGATAGAGTTACCATATGACCTAGCAATTCCACTCATAGGTGTGTACCCAAGAGACATGAAAATATATGTCCACACAAAACCTTGTAAACAAATGCTTATAGCAGCATTGTTCATAACAACCGAAATGTCATTGACTGAGGAATGGATAAACAAAATGTGGTGTATATCCATAAAATTAAATATGACATGGCTACAAAAAGGAATGAAGTACTGATACATGCTACAACATGGATGAACCTTGAAAGTATTATGATCAGTGAAGAAGCCCCTCCCCCTTCCCTTTCCCGACTGGAAACCACTAGCTTGTTTTGTGTATCTCTGAGTCTGTTTGTATTTTGCTATATACATTCATTTGTTTTATTTTTTAGATTCCACATATAAGTGATATCATACAGCATTTGTCTTTCTCTGACTTATTTCACTGAGCATAATATTCTCTAGGTCCAGCCATGTTTCTGCAAATGACAGAATTTCATTTTTTTTATGGCTGAATAGTATTCCATTGTATATATATACCGCATCTTCTTTATCCTTTTGTCTGTTGATGGACGCTTAGGTTGCTTCAATGTCTTGGCTATTGTAAATAGTGTTGCTATGAACATTAGGGTGCATGTATCTTTTAGAATTAGTGCTTTTGTTTTTTTTCTGGATATGTATCCAAGAGTGGAATTGCTGGATCATATGGTAGTTCTATTTTTAGTTTTATGAAGAACCTTGGTACTGTTTTCCATAGCGGCTCGACCAGTTTACATTCCCACTAACAATGTAGAAGGTTTCCTTTTCCTCCGCCATTATTACCATTCTCACCATTTGTTATTTGTAGATTTTTTTGATGATAGCCATTCTGACAGGTGGGAGATGATATCTCATCATTTTGATTTGCATTTCTCTAATAATTAGCCATGTTGAACATCTTTTCATATGCCTGTTATCCATCTATATGTCTTCTTTGGAAACATGTCTATTCAGGTCTTCTGCCCATTTTCTGATTGGGTTGTTTAGTTTTTTAATATTGAGTTGTATAAGCTGTTTATATATTTTGGATATTAATCCCTGTCGGCCAAATCATTTGCAAATATTTTCTCCCATTCTATAGGTTGTCTTTTTGTTTTTTTGATTGTTTCCTTTGCTGTGTAAAAGCTTTTAACTTTATTAAGAGAGGGGCAAGATAAGTGTGTGGGATTAAGAGATACAAACTACTATTTATAAAATAGGTTAGCAACAAGGATATATTGTACAGCAGAGGAAAATATAGCCATTATTGTGTAATAACTTAATGGAGTATAATCTGTAAAAATCCTGAATCACCATGCTATACACCTGAAACTGGTATAACATTGTAAATCAACTGTGCTTCAATTTTTTAAAATAGTGAGTGAAGCTGACACAAAAGATCACAGTTTGTTGTCCCATTCATATGAGATGTCCAGAACAGGGAAATCTATAGAGACAGACAGTAGATGAGCGGCTCCTTGGGGTGGGAGGTGGAGTGGAATTGAGGGAGTAAGAACGTGACAGCTAAAGGGTACAGGTTTTCCTTCCGAGGGGACGCAACGTTCTAAGGTTGACTGTGGTGACCCTGCACATACCTGTGACGAATTGTACACTTTAAATGGGTGAATTATATGGCATGTGAGTTAGATCTCAATAAAGCTGTGAAAAAAAGAATCAGCTGAGGGGCTTCCCTGGTGGCAAAGTGGATAAGAATCCGCCTGCCTGCCAATGCAGGGGACATGGGTTCGAGCCCTGGTCCGGGAAAATTCCACATGCCGCAGAGCAACTAAGCCCGTGCACCACAACTACTGAGCCTGTGCTCTAGAGCCCGCGCGCCACAACTACTGAGCCCACGCGCCACAACTACTGAGCCCATGTGCCACAACTACTGAGCCTGCGAGCCACAACTACTGAGCCCGTGCACCACAACTACTGAGCCTGTGCTCTAGAGCCTGTGAGCCACTACTACTGATCCCATGTGCCACAACTACTGAGCCCACACACCACGACTACTGAGCCTGCGCTCTAGAGCCCATGAGCCACAACTACTGAGCCTGCGCACCACAACTACTGAAGCCCGCACGCCTAGAGCCTGTGTTCCGCAACTAGAGAAAAGCCCATGCACAGCAATGAAGACCCAGTGCAGCCAAAAAATAAATAAAATTAAATCTTAAAAAAAAAAAAAGAATCAGCTGAACATGATGCTCTTTTAGGATCAACCTCTAAGTGATATTTAAAAGTTATAAGCCTATGTAATAGATGTATGCATGTTCACTATGTGATTCTTTCAACTTTTCTCTGTGGTTGAAAATTTCTGGGAATTCCCTGGTGGTCCAGTAGTTAAGACTCCACGCTGCCAATGCAGGGGCCCCGGGGTTCAATTCCCTGGTCAGGGAACTAAGATCCCACATGCTGTGCAGTGTGGCCAAAAGATTAAAACAGAAAAAAAGAAAGAAAAAGAAAATTTTCATAATAAAATGTGGGGTGGAGAGAGCTTGTAGGCGACTTTTTTTTTTTTTTTTTTTTTTTGCGGTACGCGGGCCTCTCACT
>NW_021703766.1:55277447-55300951 GCF_005190385.1 Monodon monoceros
ACTTTTTTTTTTTTTTTTTTTTTTTTTGCGGTACGCGGGCCTCTCAGTGTTGTGGCCTCTCCCGTTGCGGAGCACAGGCTCCGGACGCGCAGGCTCAGCGGCCATGGCTCATGGGCCCAGCCTCTCCGCGGCATGTGGGATCTTCCCAGACCGGGGCACGAACCCGCGTCCCCTGCATCGGCAGGCAGACTCCCGACCACTGCGCCACCAGGGAAGCCCTAGACGACTTTTTAAGTCTGATTTTTGAAAACATCAAATCAATCCCATGGACAATTCTTATCAGACTGTAAGCTCCCTGAAGGCAGAGACCACGTCTGTATAATTTCCTGCTGCGTCTCCAGCACCCACACTCGTGTCTGGGCATTCAGTACTGAATACAGGTATTCAGCAGCCGTGTATTGAATTAATGAATCAATACATAAGTGTGTGGATGAATAAGAAGATGGTGACTATGGCTGTCTGAAGTCATAAGCCAACAGTCATCCTTAAATTGTAGATCATCCGCAAGCCTTCCTATTGGGTCTGCAGATTACAATAATACTGACAATAATAACTAGTGTGTGTTTATTTATTTATTTATTTTAAAATGGTTTATGTGTTCACTAATTCAACAAACATTTCTTTTTAAAAATAATTAATTAATTAATTAATTGATTTTTTTTTGGCTGTGTTGAGTCTCTGTTGCTGCGCACGATCTTTGCTGTGGCCAGCGGGGGCTACTCTGTTGCAGTGCGCGGGCTTCTCACTGCGGTGGCTCCTCTTGTTGCGGAGCACGGGCTCTAGGCGTGCGAGCTTCAGTAGTTGTGGCTCGCGGGCTCTAGAGCGTAGGCTCAGTAGTTGTGGCGCACGGCCTTAGGTGCTCCATGGCATGTGGAATCTTCCTGGACCAGGGCTCGAACCCATGTCCCCTGCATTGGCAGGCAGATTCTTAACCACTGTGTCACCAGGGAAGTCCCACTAGTGTTTATTGAGAACACACTGAGTGTCGGAGCAGGGTCAGATCCAGGTTTTGTAGGGTGTGAACTTTGTACAGCTTAGAAATACAAAATTTTAAATACAAAAAAAGAGGTATACAAGAGAACATTTATTTAGCATGAGAAAATAAGTTGCAACCAATTACGAAATTCAAAAGGTGACAGTTGCCACGCACAACCCCCCAAATTGAAAAACACATATAGATAGCATTTTAATTAGTTTACTACCTGACTCAGCTCTATAATGCTTTCCCTCTATTTTCTTTGATTGGCTTTTTATATAACAACAATATTATAATATCATTTTCTGTAGATAGAATAGAAAGATTATCTGATCTTTCCTGTAATGTGATTGATCAAAACATTTCTTTACTATTAACTTAAGAAACTTTAATTTCAGATTCACAGTTATTTTAGTATTGTTGTCAAGTTTGGGAAAATTCTAAGCAAGATTCCTTCACCTATGAATTTAAGGTTGCAGAGTGTTGCAAGTTTTTTTTCAATGTTATTTATAGTTTAAAAAACTGTTTAAGTTGAAGCATAATTGATTTACAATGTTGTGTTAGTTTCAGTTGTACAGCACAGTGATTTGGATATATATATATTCTTTTTCAGATTCTTTTCCCTTATAGGTTATTACACAATATGGAGTAGAGTTCCCTGTGCTATACAGTAGGTCCTTGTTGGTTATCTATTTTATATATAGTAGTGTGTATATGTTGATCCCAAGCTCCTAATTTATCCCTCTCCCCCTACATCTTTCCCCTTTGGTAACCATAAGCTTGTTTTCTATGTCTGAGGGATGTTTTTCTGTTTTGTATATAAATTCATATGTATCATATTTTAGATTCCACATATAAGTGATATCATATGATATATGTCTTTCTCTGTCTGACTTCATTTAATATGATCATCTCTAGGTCCATCCATGTTGCTGCAAATGGCATTATTTCATTCTTTTTTATGGCTGAGTAATATTCCATTATATATACATGGCCCATCTTCTTTAGCCATTCATCTGTCGCTGGACATTTAGGTGCAAGTTTTTTGTTTTTTTTTTAAGCAGTGAGTAATCTTAAGTACTCTTTGAATTGTCAACACTCACTACCCAGGGAAAGCCTTGTGCAAGTGAGAAGCCTTGGAAGCTTAAGATTCACTAGCTTAATGGTGAATCCACCTCTGCAGTTATGCTTAACTACTTTTGAAGGAAGGAATTACATCTGCTTTGCTATGTGTTAAGGAGAATCCTTGTAGATCGGGTCGGGAATCAGACTGGAACCTGGATGTGATGGTCCTGCATGCCTGTTTTAGGAGCCTTGCTGTTACTATCTACTTCACCTATTTTAAAACAGAAAAACCACTGAGGTTCTGGGAACTGGGAACCAGGAGACCCTGGCTTGATTCCCATTTGGTTCCTGGTTGACTAGTTTTGAGCAAGTTCCTTCCCCATTCTTGGCCTCATTTTCCCCAGCCTGTGTAAGGAGGCGGGCATTCCCCGATTTCCTTGTCTGTCTCTGACACCGTCGGAACAAAAATGAAAGGAGAGACAGGAAACTCCTATAGACAGTGATCCTTTTGGGATCCCACTTATTAGAGGTGGACCCAAGTGCAAATTGGATCCTTCCTCTCTGGGCCTCGTGTTTCCAGCCAGAGCATTTTCGCAAAGGGCCTGAAATGGGCCGCTTTAGCGCAGGGTTTAGAAGTGAGGAGTCCCTCCTTTTCAGGGCCTTCCCTAAAAGCACTTCTCCATTGGCAGCCGTTTCTGCTCGGCCTGACCAGAGAGGCAGCTCAGAGGCAGCATGCATCGGTATTGAGCGAGGGGTGGGGGGGCTGATGGCCGATATTGTGGAGTTTAGAGGAGGAGCCGATAAGTACAGAACTAGAGAGAAGGGGGACCATAGAGAGGTTGGCGGTGGATAGAGGGGCCAGGGTGGGAGGCAAACGAGAGGCAGCGTGTGGGTAGAGGGGTGGGAGGGGGAACCATAGAGAGGCTGGCCTGGGCTAGAAGGGCCGGGGGGGGGGGGGGGGGGGTGGGGGAAATGGAGGGAGGTGTGGGGAAGAGAGTTGGCCTCCGAAGGTGGGAACTAAAGACGCAAAAGAAAAGACTCTCTGGTCAAGGGTTGGGGGTTTTGGCGTGTGGTGTGGGGTGTTGGGCCTCCGCGTCTCGCTTAGTCACTACCACCGTGCCCTTGAGCAATGAACTCCCTCTCTGCATCTCAGTTTTCTCACTGAAAACTGAACGGATTAACCTTTTAGAGAAATTAAATAAAATCACGTATGAAAGTACCTAGCATAATAATGTCTTTGCACGGACAGTATGTAACACGTGGGAAGTAATTCTAATATATTTTCGCATGTTGACTCCTTTCTGCAGCTCTGAAATTCTTGAGGGCATTAAAATGAGGCATTTGAGCATTAACACCAAGATTTTGGAGGGATTTCTCAATCCCCACCGCCCCTTCCGTAGCTCAAACCTCGTTCTTCCTCATGTAGATTTCAGCACCAGACTGTTCCATAGTCCCCCAGCTTCCACTCTCTAGCCCACCAACATAACCAAACAGACCTTTCAAAAATTTGGAACTAATCTTGTCCTTTCCCAGCTCAAAATCCTTCCACGGCAAGAGGGCTTACCGCAAGACAAAAATCCCAACTCCTCTGCCTGGAGTTGGAAGCCCTGCATGTTGTAGTGCCCACCAAGCTCTCCAGCCTCCTCTCTCATCATCTGAGACACACAACGTGTGTCTCACCCCCATTGAAACACTCACACTTTCATTTCTCCAGGCGCCAGGTCTTAGGCTGGTCTTGCTGCCCAGAGTAACCTTTCCTGGGGGATCCTGGCCATTTTTTCAGGCCTTATTTCCTCCAGAAAGCAACCTCTGACTCCTGCCTACCTCAGGCTCCCAGGCTGGGTGAGGCACCCCTTCAGGCTGCCAGTTCCACCGGAATGCCTGTGAAGCCCTCACATGATAGTTCCCTGACTAGCTCCAGACTCACCTGTGATGCCTGCAGCACAAACTCCCATGTTCTTCAGTCTGGTCTTTGTTGTCTCCAGTCAGCATCGTCCCTGGCTGGGCACATGATGCTTAGTCACTCTGAAAGAAGAATAGTTGGGCTGTTTTCTGTGCTGGCTAACTCTCTTGTCCTCCAAGACTGAACTCAGGTGTCACCTCCAGGAAAACTTTCCAATTATTTTTCTTTTAGTTTTTTGGCCGCACTGCACAGCTTGCGGGATCTTAGTTCCCTGACCAGCGATGAGCCCATGCCCCTTGCAGTGGAAGCGTGGAGTCCTAACCACTGGACGGCTAGGGAATTCCCAAACTTTCCAGTTCTATACTCCTCCCCCAGTTGGGTCCTGAGCCCCTTCTGGCCCCCTGGAGTGCCCTGTCATTGCACTTACGACCTTACATTGTAGCTGCCTGTTTGTTAGTTGGCCTCCTCTAGATTTGTCTGTCCAGTATGGTAGTCACCAGCCATGCATCGGTATTGAGCGCTTGAAATAGGATTAGGCCAAGTGGAGATGTGCTGTAAGGTGGTAGCTGGCCACTACTAACAAATACTGTTTTGAGAATGGCCGGTGCTGGCCTTGAGTCTGATGCAGTTCAGAAGATTCAAGTTCTCAGTGTTGCAGGAACGTGTCTGAAACCACATCTACAATGGCCACCCAGCTTCATTTTGGATGCCTGAACCATGGTGACTCCATTTTGATTTTTTTTCCTTTCACTTATTTATCTTTTAAATTAATTTTTATTGGAGTATAGTTGCTTTACAATGTTGTGTTAGTTTCTTGCTGTACAGCAAAGTGAATCAGTCATACGTATACATATATCCACTCTTTTTTAGATTCCCTTTCCATCTGGGTCACCACAGACCATTGAGTAGAGTTCCCTGTGCTATACAGTAGGTTCTCATTAGTTATCTATTTTAGACATAGTGGTGTATATATGTCAATCCCAATCTCCCAGTTCACCCCCTCCCCCCATTTTGATTTTAAATGCGTTCTTTTCTTTAATGGTTAACGCAGCTGTGCAGTGTACATTTGACAGGCCATAAGACAGGCTGTTCTGGTTAGCATAAAGTTCAAGTCAAATCATGTATCAGCCAGAAGGACTTCCCCGTACCTCAACGTATGAAAATTTCTTCCATCATAACTTACATCTTGATATAGAAAAATAAAATTAAAAGGAAAAACAAAGAATGGTGGCCTCTCCGTGACAGATGGGGAAACTGAGTCACCAAACAGGGACTGGTGTCACACAATGTTCTTCAGATTTCCCTGGAGAAGGGACTTCCCTGGTGGACCAGTGGTTAGGGCTCGGTGCTTTCACTGCCTTGGACCTGGGTTCAATCCCTGGTCGGGGAGCTAAGATCCCACAAGCCTCTCGACCAGAATTGGAACCCTACTGTTTCTAAGCTGCCTCATTAACATCTGGTGTTTGCTATGAAATCCACATGGAATGCCTAATCCTTCTAGACAGTCTGTACTGAGGCAAGAAGGGGCTCTTCATGACTTTACAGGGCTCCTTGCGGGTGGGAGCTTGGAAGCCCAGCCTTCTGGTTTTCCCTTGCCAGCATCTACAGCTAGCCTTGAGGGCTGTTTCACACTCAGGCAACTCTTTCCCTAAACTTCTTTTAGCTTCAATCCTGTAACTCTCGAGGGCCATAGAACAATTTCCCCATAATGAAGATATTAGAGTTTTTTTGTTTGCACAGCGCAGCAAGCGGGATCTTAGTGCTCCGACCAGGGAAGCACGGAGTCTTAACCACTGGACCGCCAGGGAAGTCCAAAATGAAGATATTGGGATGAGAAAGTGTAAAGATCTCCGCGCTTTAGGATTTAGGATGTAATCCTGGCTCTGGCACCCCCTTGCTCTGGGACCATCAGCGTCTCACGTAACCTCTCTGGGCCTCAGTTTCATCATCTGCGAAGCACTAGGACTGAATTTGAGACAGCTTCTCGTTTGAAGTCCTCCTCTCGGGCTCAGTCAGATTCTTTAGGGACGCTGTCCGTCGTTGAGCTTGTCTCGTGAATGTCATCCCTACCTGCTTCTCCCAGGTGCTAAGGTGGGGGCAGACGTTTCAATATTTTGGTCTCTGTCGCCCCCAGGAGGCTTAGGAGAGTTCCTTGTCGCAGCAGGTGTGCAATACAGATAACATTTGTTGCCTCTAAGGTAGAGAAAGGCAGGGACTACCTCAGTCTGGTTGGTTCATGTTTTTACCCCCGGAAGCTGGCGTATGGGAAACACTAAACAAATATTTGTTGAATGAATGACAGAGATTCAGGCCAGCGGAACAGAAGGCACTTGGAATTCTTCCTTTGAGGGTTTGTGTTTCTGGCCGGAAGGCTTTCTTGTGAACCCCATCCCTCTCCTGGCTGGTCGGAGCGCTATGGCTCCACTTAGGGCTCCCGGAAGGTTTAATCTCTTCGCCTCCTGCATCCCGGGATCAGACTCTCGGGAGGCCTCTCCTCATAACTCACGGACAGCAAAGGCCATGCCTGGAGGAGGGGTCCAGGAGCACGAGGACGGGTGGGCAGCCGTGTGTGTGTGTGTGTGTGTGTGTGTGTGTGTGTGTGTGTGTGTGTCAAAGACCGGACCCGACTGACCCATTGCGGGGACGATTGGGGAGGATCAAGGAGGTTCGTGTCGGAGGACCCCTCGGGGACAGAGAAAAGGCAGAAACCAGGGAGGCCTTGGTGGGCTTCGGAAAGGGATGGTGGGGAGGTGGTGGAGTGGGTCGAATACAGACTCTGGAGGCGAGAGACTTCTTTCCGGGCGGATGGAAACACTTAATGGTGTCGCAGGACCAGCATGAAAGGAAGAAATCTTGGATCTGGGCAGAAGAAGAAACCCGGGGAGTTTGGGGGAGGTCCTAGAAGAGAAGAGTGATACCCTGATGGGGAGAAATGGAGACAAAGGAAAAGGACACCCTGCCCACCAGGGGTTTGAAAGAAGAGACGGAGGACAATATAGTAAAGCATGGGTCCCACAGATTCTGGGGCATGTGAGACGACTCTGAGTGCACATCATAGGAATCGATTGATAGATGCAAGAGGCCTGTGCAAATCCCAGGAGCATGGAGATGTGGTAAAGTTAGAAAGTCTAGGGTTTGGGCACATGGAGAGAGGCCCATGAAAAGTCCCCCAGCCCCTTGGAGAGATGAGGGGTTTAAGGAGTAGGGGGTGGAGGATGACGTAGGTAAGCAAAGATTGGGGGATGCAGAGAGGTCCTCTGGTCATCTCAACCCTTAGCTTACCTCTCTGCACCTTCAGTCAATGCAGTTTTTCCTTCCTTTAGCTGCTCCTCTGATTCAGGGATGACCATGACTCGGACTTCCCCGGCGGTCCAGTGGTTAAGACTCCGTGCTTCCACTGCAGGGGGCGCAGGTTCGATCCCTGGTCAGGGAACTAAGATTCCGCATGCTGCGCAACGTGCCCCCCCCCCCCCCCAAAAAAGGATGACCATGACTTTTTTCTCATCAACTGTGGGTTCCCCCGCCCCAGTCAGGTGCTCCTCCCACAAGCCACAAGTTGGCCCTTCCTCCTCCTCTTTCTCTGGGCCTTCAGCCTCTGGCCGGATGGGCATACAATACACCTACACACACACAGTGCGAATGGAGAAGCCCAATGACAAGCACGAAGTTTTGCGCAGCGTACAGCTGTCCCGAGTGCCTACAGGGCTTCCAGAATGCTGTCTGTCTCAAGGCCTATGGCCTCTCACATCCGGTCATCTGGGGCTTCATCTCAGACTTGTGGCAAGGCCTTCCAATGTTCCAGCAGTCTTTGCCTGCCTCCGCTCATCTACTGGGCTCCCTGTACCTGCTCCTTCTGCCCCCGGCTGGTCAGGCTTGCCAGGGACCTGGCTCAGCATGTCCTGGTGTATTAGGGCAGACTGAGTCTCCTCCTAATACGGGCACAAAACTGATGCCTTTGGGGAGCCACGTGCTGGGAATCTTTCCCAAGTTGCCAGCGTCCAGCTTGAGAGATGATGGTTGCAGAGCTAGACCCTGGCATCTCTAGTGGGCAAGACAACACCCTTTTCTGGGCTATTCTTGTTAAGACTGAATGATCTCCAGCCTTGGGGTGTGCTGCAAGTCTATGGGTGGCAGGGGAAGCAGGAGAAAGTAGCAAGAAAGATGCCCTCACCTCCCAGGGCCATTACTGGTCTCCTTTTCCCCTTTAGCCTTACCCAAGAGGCAGGGACCCTGGGTTTTAACTGCACCGTGTGGGCTTTGTGACTGGTGGGTTCACTCTCTGGCCTCAATAACCCATTTAAAAACTAGGGATGAATTCTCTCCTCCCTGTCAGCGGCCAGATGGTAGCAATTTGCCAAATCTGCTGAGACATCTGTCTTCTTGTCTGGTTCTTCTTTGTTTCTTCCTCTCAGTTTTAAAACTGGGAATGTCCCGGGATGCATCTCAAACTTAGTCACCTATTTTGTCCTTACCTGTGCTCGCAAGCTCAAGCGGTCACTTACTGATCACCACACACATCCTACTGTGGCTTGAGGAAGCAGCTCAGGGTGATGCAAAAAGAGATGGGCCAGCTCCCATCACACTTCTGCCCCATGTGCTTACAAACGTGTAAGAGCCTGTTTTACCTCAGGTAGCATCGTGTCCTGCACTCGGAACTCTGCCCCTAAGTGTGTGGCCCCTGTGGGAAGGCATTCAAGTGCTCCAGCCACCGCAGCCAGCACCGGCTAACCCACCTGGGATGGGTTGACCACTTTCCAGGGGGTGGCCCAATGCATCCTGGTGTATTCATCACGGCAGGACTTCCTGGCTGGCTGTGGAGACTGAGGCCAGGAGTTCAGGTGTTCTCTAGACCCGGGTGTCACTTCCCTCCACCACTCCAGTTCTGTGGAGGGACTGGCATCATACAAGGCAGCCCCGACTAGCTGTGTGACCCAGGGCCGGTGACTACCCCTCTCTGGCCTTGGTTTTACCACCAACACGGAGAATGATACCTGACTCCATTTTCTTGCCATGTAACACATTAAATCACAAGGCCTGGGTTTCCTCAGCTGTCCCACCGGCTGAATAATTCTGGCTCTTTGTCTTTGCTGTGTAGCAGCCGACCAGTCACTAGCCCTTTCTGGTTTCTGTTCCTATTTGTAGGTAGACGGTCTATTTTCTTTCCTATTGAAGAAAGTATTTATTTTAGGACGACTAGTTTCTTCTCCAGCCCAGAAGGATAAAGTGACTTTTTTGTTTAATGTGGAACTTTTTTTTTAAAGTCTTTATTGAGTTTGTTACAATATTGCTTCTGTTGTTTATGTTTTGGTTTTTTGGCTGCCGGTCATGTGGGATCCTAGCTCCCAGACCAGGGATCCAACTCAAACCCGCACCCCCTCCATTGGAAGGCTGAGTCTTAACCACTGGACTGCCAGGGAAACCATAGATAAAGTGACTTTTAAAGAAAAGTCACAACTTTTCGGACAAAAAGCCATCCCTTTTGTCTTCCCTCCCTCTGTATCTACCACGTCGCCAATGACTTTATATTGGCTTTTCTCCGCCTTATTGCAGAGAAGTCAGGCGGGCAGACTCCCGGAACCATTGTTCGCGGGTGTTTGTTTCCCGCCGGGGCGGATTTCTGGGGCCGCGTCTGGCCGAGACGGAGGCAGGAGTGGGAGCCGTCTCCGGGCTCTCCGAGTCCACCACCCCGCGCGGCGGACATCCTGGGGCCGCCCCTCGAGCCGCTTCCCACCGCGCTCGGACCCGAGAGACCTCCGCACCGCGAGCCGGCGCCGGGAGGTAGGCGCTGAGCTCCGGGCGACCGGAGAGGCCCGAGCGGTGCGTACGCTGGGTCACTCGCTGCTTAGACTCGCGGGCGCGGGATGGAGAGGCTTTGAGCTGGTGAGTTCCGGAGAAAGAACTTCATCTACTCGCCCGTCTGTCCTCCCCTCAGCCTCCCAAAGTGTACCTTGACCCTGAATCTCTCTGGAGGCCATGGGCCTTTCCCTCCCTAGGGTGGTCCCCGCCCCTAAGCCGGCCCCCTCCTCTTCCTCCACCCCCGCCATCCCCATCCCGAGGCCTCAGCCCGCCTCTCAGGGACCGTCACCTGCTCACTGACGGGAATGGTGTTCCCTATATGTGCACACGGAGGAGGCCCCCTGGCTGAAGCCCAACACCCACCCCCCGCGCAAGGCTTCAGTTGTCCCCAGCGTTTTCAGGTCTTCAAGAGCTGCCTGCACCGCAGGAGCTACAGCATCTCCCACTCAGAACTCCGGCCCTTCGTCTGTGGCAAGGCCTTCAAGCGCCCCGGCGAGGTATCGCTTCATACGCCAGCTCCGGTTGGGTTGGGCACACACCTGCCCGCTGTGTTCTGGCGTTTTCAGGATGCCGGGCAGCAGGCGCAGCACGTTCTGGACCACTTGGCTGGAAGGAATTTCCTGGACCATGGAGAGACTGCAGGGGCTCCATAGAATCTCTTGTTTCTGGTACAGAAGGTAGAGGCTGGGGTTTTGGCCTCACTGTTTACTTGCTGTGTGACCTGAGGCTGCCTCTCTGGGCCTCAGTTTCCTCATCCTGAAATAGGGAATGGCTTGTGTTTCCCAGCCATCCTGGCCAGGGGTGAGAAGCAGGAGTCTCTTGCTGAATTCCTGACTGTGCCACAGCCTCTGTCTATAGCCTGAGTTAGATCACCATCCCATTCTGGAACTCAGTTTCCCAATCTGTAAGATGGGATAGAATGAAACATCCTTATCAGGTGAGCTGCAAACTCACCTAATACGAAGGTAGCACCAACTGCTCCATCACTTCTTTACAGCAACTCGTGGTGCCTGCTGAGACAGGTGCAGATAACGTTAGTTAGTTTTGATTCTTTTTTAATTGCAGGGGTGGGGCTGGAACACAAGTGAGGTGGGAGCCTTTCCTCTGCGGTGTGAGTTATTGGCTGGAGTGCTTTCCTAGGGCCACGTCCCTAGGTCCCATTAGGGGACTGTGAGATGCCATGTGGGGCTGGGATGAGGTGGATTGGCTGGGCCACCTCATGAAGGGCTTCAAATCCCAGGCTGAGGAACCTGGGGACTTGATCCTGAGGGTCATGGGGGCCGTGACAAGATTTTGTGCAGAGGTTACATATGAGACAGCTGTGAGAAGAGTGTCAAGGAGAGCGGGGGCAGTACTGGGGGCCAAGATAGCAGGGAGAAGGCTGGTGCAGGGGCCCTGCGCAGGAAGAAGGGGCCAGAGCTGGGGCTTGGGGAGCAGAGGGGAACATTCAGGATGAGGGAGGGATAGAACTTGGTGCCTTCTGGCTTTGGGGAGTGTAGAAGTGGGGGGGGGGGGCGGGATGAGGATGTTAGAGCTTCCAGACTGGTGTGGATGTGGGGCTTAATTATGATCCTGTCCCAGGAGAGAAGCAAGGCTTTTTGTTTTGGTGGGGGGAGATGCTTTACCTTTGGACGGGGTGACTGAATTCATTCATTCAACCAATACTGAACCGAGCCCCTACCCTCTCCCCAGACCTTTGCTAGGTTCTGAGGGTAGAATGTTGCCTAGGACAGAGCGGGAAAAGCAGGCACTAAAGTAGCAGATCCAAAAACGAGCAAGACCACTACGGACTGCAGTACGAGATGCGGAGGGAACGGCCTGACCAGACGGAGCAGGGCCTCACCTGCTCACCAGCTTGAGCTCTGACACAACCAGCAGCCGCGCTTCAGTGACGAAGGATTACTCGAGTTGAGACCTGAATGGCCAGAAAGGGTGTGTCCTTGTGAGGGGCTGGGAGGAGTATTCCAGAGGGCAGAACAGCAAAGGCCCTGGAAGTGGGCCAGGTGGGCTGGGCGGCACTGTGGTGGTGGCAGCTTCTGAGTTTTATTCCAAGTGCAGCAAGGAGGGTTTTAGGTCAGGTGATGACATGATTCTGTGGGTTAGCGTAATTATACTGCTGCAGTGTTGCCATAGAGAGAAGGGACGGGGCGGGGTGGGGGTGGGGGTGGGGGGGGAGGCTGTCATGGTGAGCTGGGCCGGTGGCGGCAGTGGGTTGGGGAGAAGCATGAGGTGCTTGCAGACAGTGGCCATGAGCTCTGACTCGGTCAGTTAGAAGCACATGCTGTCCAGCGGATGTGTGACCTCAGTCCCAATCACGTGACCTCTCGGAGCTTCTGTTTCCTCATCTATAAAATAGGCATCCGCATGGCACCTCCCTCCTGGGTCTGCTCTGAGGGTTCAGTGCATTTAGCGATGGCTGGCACCATAGGAAGGGCCCAATAAACGTTGGTCCTTGTCATTATTTCCAGAGTTCGGGCTGGGCTGGGCTGGGCTGGGCTGGGCTGGGCTGGGCTGGGCTGGGCGTGGCTCTCATGGACAAAGCAAGTTTCATGGGTCTGAAACTCAAGAAAGGGATCTGGGTGGGAGACTCCTGTGGTAGTTGTGTGTGGAGCCCAGGATCTATGTTGCCCCCTTGGGGGACATTTGGCCAAGTCTCTTGTCACAGCTAGGGTGGAGTGAGATTGAGGGGTGAGAGACGGTGCTCCTGGCATCTGAAGCGTGGAGGCCAGGGATGCTGCTCCATATCCTACAGTGCACAGGACCGCCCCCCACAACAAAGAATGATCCAGCCCCAAAATGTCAGTAGTGCCAAAGTTGAGAAGCCTGGTGTAGACAGAAGGTGTAGTTACCCCTTTAAACCGCGCACACCCTTTCAGTTCATGTTTCTACTCTCCCTACTGCCCCCCACCCCATAAAATTACAAAAGAGGAAGAACCTCTAGGACAACAGTTTCCAGTAGAGAGCCGTGCTTTAAAAAGTGAAGAGGAACAGCTGAAATTAATTTAATAACATACTTAACCCAGTCAGTATACCCAGAGTACCATTTCTAAATGTTATCAACATAAAAGTCATTCATGAGATACTTTACACTCTTTTCATACTCAGTCTTCAGAATCTTTTAGGTGTCTTGCATTTATGACACATTTCAGTTCAGACCGGACACATGCCAAATGCTTAAGACCTGTCTGTGGCCGGCGGCTGCCCTTTAGGACAGCACAGTTCTGGAGGCTCTTTAATTGAAGCCTAAGATCACGGTTGTTGGGTCACTGGAGGTTTCTTGAAGGTTTTCTGAGAATGCTTCATCAGTTTCAGTTTACTGTTGCCCCATCTAGAGACTTTTTTCAATAGCTGGCAATGTGTGTGTGCATCTTCTGGCTTTTTAAATATTGCCCAGTAAAACACTAAGACATATCTGTGATCCAAACCAAATATAACTGTGCCCTCTCTGGCCCGCGGGTCTCCAGTTTGCAACTGGTTGAGGGTGGTTTAGGAGCTGTACCGTAAGGTGGGCAGCGGTTAGCCACCTGTGGCTATTTAGATTTAAATTAAGAGAAATGAAATACCATTTAAAACTCAGGTCCTCAAGCCCTAGCCACATTTCTAATGAGCAATAGCCTCACGCGGCTAGTGGCTGTCCCAGTGGACAACGCGCAGATCATAGAACTTTTTCATCATCCCAGGAAGTTCTTTTCGGCAGCTTTCTCGGACTCACCTCTGGCCAAGCCGGGGTCCTTGGTCTGGGCGCGACCGTAACGCCGGTTCTCTCCCTTCTGTGCCCCCAGCTGCCTCCCCTCCCCAGCTGCAGCGGCCGCCCCCCTCTGGTTCCCCCGGCGCCACGACCTGCTCGTGGACACGCGCAGCATTCGCTACTAGTTCACCGCGCAGCTGGAGGACGAGCTGCGGGCGCCGCCCGGCGCTGCACTCGACGTTCCAACCTTCCGCGTGCGCCGCGTGCCCCAGGCCTTCCAGCGCTCCGGCCACCCGGCGCGGCCTGGCGCCGACCGCCGCACTAGGTTCCGGATCTGGCCTGGCTGCCCTGCCTCTCTCTGGTCAACGCGCTCCTGCACCAGGACGCGGCCGCCGGACCTCGGTTTCCTCTCTGCGCGCGGGGGCATCGGGCCTACCGCGCTTTGTGCCGACACCACCCAGACACTGTCGCTGCTGCTCCTTGCGCCTCAGTCTCCCCCTTCCTCGATGGGAAGAGCCACTCTTGCCCACCTCTGCATCTGGCAAGGTTTGGCCCTGTCTGCACCGCGGTCTCCCCACTTGCCCAGCCGACAGAAACTTCCCTCTTCCCGCTCTCTGCCTCGTTTGGAAGGGGATGCAGGCGGGTCGGCCAGTGGGAAGAGGACGGATTGGGCGCGTCCGTTCCTTGTGGGACTTCGGGCAAAGACAGCCTCGCCTAGTCTCGTCTACTAATCAGTCTCTGTCCCAGAGAATGAACTGTCCCCGTAGGGGATGGGAAGGGAGCGGGGGGCAGGGGGCGGGCTGTGTGATTCCCGCGCGCTCGGCCCCTCTCCTTTCTCGCGATCCCTAGATACTCAAAAAAAGCGGGCCGTCAGAGCGGCGGGCTCTGGGGCGGCGGAACCTTCCTTGAGGCGCGCGCGTTTCCAGTCGGCGCCCTTTCCCAGGGACGCCGCCGCCCCTCGCGCCCCCGCGCCCCCCGCGCCCGCGTCCCCGGCGCCGCCGGCCCGGAGCTCCCCCAAGCCTCGGTCCCGCCGCCACCGGCACTCGCGAGGGGAAGCCCGGGCCGCTCGGGACCTCGGCTTGCTCCTCCGGACCCGAGAAGCCACTGTACCGGGTACGGGGGCCGGGATGGAGGGAGGAGCTTGGCTCCGGGACGGCGTGAGGCCGGGCAGGGCTGGGGGAGGGGGCTGGTGATAACGGGGGTGGGGGTGGGGCTGAGGCACGGCGGGGAAGGAGCCGGGGCTCGGGGGACAGGCAGGAGGGAGTGCGGGAGCGAGGGGTTCCTGGGGGCGTAGTGGAAAGGGGGACACAGGGGCTCTGGGGTTACAGAAGGAAGCGGAGCAGAGAAGTGGGGTGGAGGCGCTGTGCTGGTACAGCAGGGATAGGAATGGGGACATAAAGATGCCAGATGCATGAAGAAGAGAGGGAGAAGGGGGCTTGGGAGAGGGACTCGGGGGCCCTGGTGTGTGTCACGGGGAGTGAGAGGAGGCCCCGAGGGGTATAGAGAGGAACAGCAAAGATGTCAGTGGCTTATACCTAAGGGCTGGGGAGAGAGAGGGACCCTTGGGTGGACATGTAGCAGGTGGCAAAGTTCATGGGCCGTGGGCTACGTAGAAGGCCGGCAGTTGAGGCGTCCTAGGTAGGCATACCTGAAATTTCGAGGACAGGTTAGGTAATGGGAGAGGATGTTGAAACCTTAAGGTGCTGAATGTAGGAACAGGATAGAGGAGCCCTGGGTGAAAAGTGGGGAATTGGGTTAGTGGGGCTCCGGGGATGTACCTAGAGAGGAAATTAAGAGAGGCTACAGCTGTATCCAGAGATGGGAGGCCTTCCAGGGAACCTAGTGGGGATGGAGATCTAGGAGGGTCTGGAGGCCAAAGAAAGGCTGCTGCGGTGGTCCTGGGGGGAGAGGATGCAACCTGAGCTGGGGCTGGGAAGAAGAGGAAGCGACCCATTAGAGAAATTCTGGAGGCAAGAGCCCTGGCGTGACATGAAAGAGGCTATGAAGATGTAAAGGGGGAAATAGAGTTGGAAATTGATTGGCTTTTGGGGTGGAGGAGGAGGGAAGTGGCTGGGTGAAGCCCTCTGGTCCAGCTGGGGGATGAGAGGAGGACCCGGGAGGAGAGGCAGGTCGGGGCCCTGAGATGCTGAGCTTAGTTGTAGAAGCCCCTGAAGCTGCTTGATGCAAGTAGAGCAATCTGGCCTAGAAGCAGTTTCTTTTTTTGTAGGGAAGGTAGGTCAGTGGTACAGAGAGGGTAACAAGCAGTGAGAATTGGTACACTCTCCCCAGGAAGTGGCGATTTTAATTTCTCTCCCCTCCGCCGCTCCCAGCTGCCGCTCCAGATGCTCCTGCTGCCGCCGCGGCCACCCCACCCTCGGTCCTCCTCTCCGGAGACCATGGACCCGCCGCCCCCCAAGGCTCCCCCTTTCCCCAAGACGGAAGGCCCTTCCTCCACTCCTTCCTCGGCGGCGGGGCCTCGACCCCCGCGGCTGGGCCGCCACCTGCTCATCGACGCCAACGGGGTCCCCTACACGTACACGGTGCAGTTGGAGGAGGAGCCCCGGGGCCCGCCACAGTGCGAGGCACCAACGGGAGAGCCAGGCCCTCGCAAGGGCTACAGCTGCCCTGAGTGCGCCCGGGTCTTTGCCAGCCCTCTGCGGCTGCAGAGCCACCGCGTGTCGCACTCGGACCTCAAGCCCTTCACGTGCGGCGCCTGCGGCAAGGCCTTCAAGCGTTCCAGCCACCTGTCGCGGCACCGTGCCACGCACCGTGCCCGCGCCGGCCCACCGCACACCTGCCCGCTCTGCCCACGCCGCTTCCAGGACGCAGCAGAGCTGGCGCAGCACGTGCGCCTCCACTAAGTTCCAGACCCGGCCTGTGCTGACCGGCCCCTCTCTGGGCCACCACGTCTGACCCACACAGCGTCACTCCCACACACATTCCCTTACTCCGCTGAGGTTACTGCCTTACCCTGGGCCTCAGTTTCCCCAACTATCTAAAGGGAGAAACATTCCTTCCCTCCCTCCCTCTCTAGCTGTGTGATGTAGACCAAGTCGTTGCCCCTCCCAGTGCCTGGGAGCCAGTCGGAGCCCTTTTTCCGCCCAACTGTGCTGTGTGAGCCTTTGCAAGCGGCGTAACCTCTCTGAGCCCTGGTTGTCCGCCCCGAAGTGGTGAACTGTTGTCTGCGTGGAAGATTTGACAAAAGAGCACGGGCACGGTCTGCCTTATTTCTGTGTCGCCCCATTTCCACCCACCACCCTCACCCTTTACTCAATAAACATTCCGCACTCCATTTTAGGGCTCTTATTTGCGTATGGGAGCGGTGGGGGCGGACGGGGTGAAGCAGGCAGCGGGGTTGGGGGATGGAAACGGGACCATAAGCACCTGGGAACCTTCATCTCGGCCTGTGTTTCTGGCCGGAGCCGTTTCCTGATGGCCCAGGCGCCCCCGCCCCCACCGCCCTCCCCTGGACCCTCTTCTCTTTACCCTGGTCTTCTCTCCCCTTACCCGGCGCCGCCAGCTCTTGGGGGATACCCTGAAGCCACCGACCCGCCGCCATCTGCAACCACGGGAGTAGCCCGGGGCCGTTCCGGAGTCGCCCGGACCCGAGAGGCTGCTGCACCGGGTACGGGGGCCGGGAGGCGGGAGGGAGCCGGAGCGGGCCGTAGGGAGGGGCGGGGCCGGGTGAGCGGGTACCTGTGCGCTGGGCGGGGAGGGGCTGTTCCGACGGCTCGGAGGGGGCGCTGCCGAGAACTTGCGTAGAGAGGCCTGAAGGCCCGGGCCGCTGGTGGAACCCTAGAGAGCGCTGGGACACTGCCAGGACTGGGGGGTGGATGGGCGCGGACTGGAGAGAACCTGCAGGTAGCCGGGCGAGGGGAGGTGGGCGGGTTAGGACATGGGGTTCCCAACGTGACAGCCCATGTGAGAAGGCCTGAGTGCATATAGAGGGGGTAGGAAATGCTTCTTGGTGGAATATGTAGGATGGACTGACACCCAGACTGGGATCAGTGGCGTGGACAAGGGAGAGGCCTGGAGGTCTATTAGGTGGGGCCTGCGAGCAACCTGTGACCTGAGGGGGGCACAAAGCGGATAGATAAAGAGAGCCTGTGCGTACAGTCGGTGGTGGAACAGAATCGGAGAGGTTTTTCAAGGAGGGGGTGCGTAGGAGCCTTACAGAGGGTCACAGAGTTCAGGGCCGAAGGACTGGAGAGGAGATGGGGGATGGGGGTTGCAGAATTCCTGAGTAGGTTACATAGAGAGGGGAGAACAGAGCCCGTGGGGCTGAGCTTCCCTCCTCTACTGTAACCTTCTCATCCTCTCTCCCCTCCACCAGGCCTCAGTCACCCCTCCGGATGCTGGTGCTGCCGTCCCCCTGCCTCCAGCCCCTGGCGCTTCCCTCCGCTGAGGCCATGGAGGCGCCTCCCCCTCGGACAGGCGGGTCCCCAGAACCCGGACCTTCCTCTTCCACAGGATGTCCCCAGACTTCGTCCCCTTCGAGGCCCAACCACTACCTGCTCATAGACACCCAGGGCGTCCCGTACACCGTGCTGGTGGACGAGGAGTCTCAGAGAGAGTCCGGACCCGATGGGGCTTCGGCTCAGAAAAAGTGCTACAGCTGCCCAGTGTGCTCCCGGGTCTTCGAGTACATGTCTTACCTTCAGCGACACAGCATCACCCACTCGGAGGTCAAGCCCTTTGAGTGTGATACCTGCGGGAAGGCATTCAAGCGGGCCAGCCACCTGGCGCGGCACCATTCCATTCACCGGGCAGGTGGCGGGCGGCCCCACGGCTGCCCGCTCTGCCCTCGCCGCTTCCGAGAGGCGGGCGAGCTGGCCCAGCACAGCCGGGTCCACTCCGGGGAGCGCCCCTACCAGTGCCCGCACTGTCCACGCCGATTTATGGAGCAGAACACGCTGCAGAAGCACGCTCGGTGGAAGCATCCCTGAGCCAGGCTGCGGGGTACCTCAGGTACCATGGGATTCATGGGGAGCGTGGACTCCCGTCGCCCTCAGACAGCCGGGAACGCCAGAGGCTGGGCTGCGGGGGCCCTGGACACAAACACAGGACCCCCCCGTGGGGAGGCTGAGCCCTGCCTTGAGGAGTAATCTTCGGGTCCTCAGTGTTTTGGAGATAAGGATGGGAAAAAGACCTCACGTTTACAGAGTGAAGTCCTCTAACCTCAGAGACATCAGCGAGTCCACGGCTGAGCCCTGACTGGAGGGGTAGGGAGCAGAGTGCTGTGTGTTGAAATTTTCGGGCCTGGAAACCCATGGTTGGGGGCCATCAGGAATCTGCAGCATCTTGCTGAGGCCCCCCTGCGATGCTGGGGGAAGGGGCCCCAGACCTGCTTCCCACTCCCCAGCCAGGGTCTGAGACTGGACACTCACTAAACACGGGTTCCACTTTGAGCGTGTGAGGTTTTGGGGGACCGTGTCTCTGCCGACTGCCTAGCACAGAGACTGAGCGAGTGCCTGGCCCACTTGGGCCTTGGCTTGCCTGGGAAGGTTGGCCTGCACTGGGGTTCGTCCTAGCTTGGCTCCTGACCACCTGTGTCATATAGGCCGAAAGTTTTTAAATATTTCTTTTTTTTAAAACCACGATCCATTGTAAGAAACATTTTATATGGCAACCCCGTATAGATACACAATATATGCAAAACAAAGGTTTAACAGTAGTTACCTCTGCCATGTGCAGATCTCTGTTTTTTTCCATCTACTTTTTTTTTTTTTTTTAAGACTGCCAATTCCAGATTTCATTCTACCATATTATCTGCGCATGAACCTGTAGTTTGAAAAACACCGATCTAGGGCAGGTGCCTCCCCCTGGACGTTTTGACTGAGGCTGCAATTTATCCGTAGTGTGAAGTGGGTAGGAGGAGAGAGTGACACTTTCTAGGTGGCACAGACATTTAGGTTCTCCTGCTGCAGGGTTAAAGCACGACTCTCATAAGGGCTGGCAGAAATTCCAGAGCATGGAAGCTACCTGAGAATGGGAGGAGAGGCAGGTGGAGCTGGGCCAGAAGCTGAATAAACATCTGGCTTCTCAATGAATTTTCCTTGCGTGTCGGATTTGTGCCAGGCACTGTGCTGGGCCTCATTTCTTCTTCCGACCTCTTTTTGGGTGGAGGAAAAAATTGTCTCTACTTCCCAGAGAGGGAAAGAGCTTCCCACCATCTAACTTCAGATAACAGTAACAGTGCCCTGTCTTGAGCTCTCACTGCGGTCAGGCGCTGAGTTGAGCGTTCTGCGTGTCATATCATCCTATATACACACAACAAACCTAAAAGGGATTATAATCTCCCCACTTTACAGGTAGACTGAGGCTGTGAAGGAGCGGCCAGGACTGGAATCTAGGTCTGAATGTTCCAAAGCCGGCTCTTAACAACACGGGGGTGATGGTGCAGGGGTGGGGAGTGGTTTCTAGGCCTTTATTTTCGGGGAGGAGTAACTCTCCCTACCCCATGATCCTGGGAACCCTGGGGTCTGGCTGTGCTGAAGCCCAGTGGGAGATGAAGGAGCGAAGGAGCGGAGCGGGTTGCAGGGGTCCACACCGGCCAGTTCCCAGGGTATCTCTTAAGGGGATCCTCCCTGTGCTTCAACTTTCCCGGCTGTTTCCTATATTTCCCCGCCTCTCCCGGGCCGGACTCGGCGCGCCGTCGCCCCCCACTCCCCCACCCCTGGGGACCCCCGGAGCTACCAGCTCTCCAGGAATTGGGAAATTCGTGACGTTCCCTGCCCAGGCTTCGCCAAGGGCGGGGGTGCGCTGCAAGGGGCCATCGCGCAAGTGCGGCCCCGGCCTCCGCCGCAAACGGCCGGCTTCATCTGGGGCCGGGGACTCCTGGAGGAGGCACGCCAACTGGCGCATCGGGCGGTCCTGGCGTCCCTGCCTTTCCCATCGCCCGGCTCCGAGATTCGCCGCCTCTGCCGCCCTGCCCGCGGGTGTGCGGTCGCTTCCCTCCGCTCCCCGTTATTCTTTGCAGACGCTCCCCGGCGCCGGGCATGGGCGCCGCCGCCGCCGCTGCCGTCGGTCCTCGGGCCGGATTCCGCGCGCGGGTGGGTGAGCGTGGGGCCCCGGCCAGTCCGACCCCGGGCACCTGCGGGCCGTGGGGGCGGTGGTGGCCGCGTCGGCACCTGCGGCCAGGTGCATCCCCCGCTGAGACCACTTGCCACCGTCGCTCCCCCTCCCACCCGCGGGACAAAGGGCGGGGGCGGGGGCGCATCCCCACTCACGACCTTCCCCCGCACTGCGCACGCGCCCAGCTCCCCAACGGGCGATCGCCTTGATCGCCCACGCGAGTGCGTGGGGTGACCGGGGGTGGGGAGGCGCGGCTCGTGGCTTGGGCCCCCACCCTGCCTGGAAGTTGGGGCACACTCTCCCTCCCCCGCACCTCTCACTTCTTTGGCCCCGAGGCGACCTGTGATAAGGTTCTGTCCTATTTCTGCCAGGATGTGCCTGCTCTGTCAACCCCACCGGTCCTTCTTCTTCCAGCACCCTCGTTCTCTAGAGTCTAGGAGTTTGTAACCCCAGGGGTCCTCCCTCAGTCCTGAGGGGTCTGGGTCCCTTCCTCCATGAGACCCAGGAGTCCCGGCCCTCAGCACGCCCTCCCGCAGTCGTGAGCCCCAGCTCCCCCGGGATGTCCCCGAGGAGTCCGTCTGTGTTCCTTCATTTGTGGCTGCTGTTTCTGTCCAGTGCCCCTGAGGCTCTCAGCTGCTGGGGTCCGCAGGAGGCCGCACCATGAATGAGCGAAACATTAGCCGGAGGAGGACAGGTGAGGAACTGGACCTTGCTCCACCCTTGGTCCCACAGCTGCTGCCCGTTGTCCCTGCCCTTTCTTCTCCAGGGCTGCGTGGTTGGGGGCTGGTCCGAGGCTCCTTGGGACTTCCCTGGGGTGACCCCGGCCTCTTTTTTCCAGTGAAGAAGGACAATGAGGCCTTCGAGATTTCCATCCCCTTCGACGAGACGCCCCACCTAGACCCACAGATCTTTTACAGTCTGAGCCCCTCTCAGGGAAACTTCGAGGGTGAGTTGGTTGAAGGGGGACTTGAGTCAGGCAGGGGTGCAGGGCCCTGAGGCCTGGGGTCGACCAGGGTCCTCTGCTGTCCCTAGAGCCTCCGGAGGCTGCGTCCCCGACTGTGGCCCTGATGAACGGTGTTAGGGCCCAGCTGCACATGGCCCTGGAGAGGAACTCATGGCTGCAGAAGCGCATTGAGGACCTGGAGGAGGAGAGGGACTTCTTGCGGTGTCAGCTGGACAAGTTCATCTCCTCTGCCCGCATGGATGCAGGTGAGGCCGCCAGTCCCCTCCCCATCTCACTCCTGGGCCCCGGCACCCAGCTCGGCCCTCCTCAGGGACACAGGACCCTTCTCACCCACACTCATCCTCTGGCGGCTCAGGGGGACCTGTCATTTTGCCCTCTCCTTGCACCTGTGGCCATGTCTGGGGCTTCAAGCCCAGCTTCCTTCCTGCTTGAGTCCTTCTGCTGCTGGACAGGACACTGTGCCCTGCTGGTCCATGTATTCTGAACACTGCCCCATCCCCTTCCCTTATAGGGCTTTTCTCTGCCAAATCTTTAGCTGTGTTTTGGTGGATCCAGACTCTCCTCTCCCCTTCCTGCTGTTCAGCCCCTGGCTGGCTCCCTCAAAAGCTTCCGCTTCCCTCTCTGTGAAGTCAGCTGAAAGTCTGGGCAAAAGGCCTGGGTTTTTTCAACACCTACTTTACTGAGGACCCCTCTGCTCTTGAGCCACCTCTAGCCTGGGTTGCTGGGGCCTCCCACCATCCACCCACGCTGACGGGAACCTACCAAGGATGGTCAGGCCCAGGGTGTTCTGGATTTACTCGGTGGTAACCCCAACACTGGACCTCCAAACCCACCCTTCGGAGGGCCCGGCATCAGAACCCCCGCTGCTTCCTCTGTCTGGGTGAGGGTGGGCGCCTGCCCTTCCCAGCGCACTAGACCCAGAGACTAAGGTTTCCCTCTGGGTCTGCACTCCCACCCCCACCCAGGCTTTGCCTGCCTCTCCGCTTATAGAGGCCCCACTGGGTCCCCAGAACACCCCTCCTCCACCGTGGGAACCCCACAAAGTCAAAGACTCTCTCGAGGTCCCCGGGACTCTCTTGGTCCACTGGGCCCCTCCCCCAGACCTCTTGCCACCAAGTTGAGCATCCTCAGCCCATGCCCCACCCCGCAGAGATGTGGGATCTCTGTCCCCAAATCCCAGCTGCTTGTGGAACTTCAGCATCTACAGTGCACTTCCTGCCTGTTCCCTCCTTGGGGACCCCTTCCTGGGGAACTGTGTGACAGTGCTGTCGGTCCCCACCTGGCCGACTCCTCCTCCCTCCCTCCTGTTCGTGAAGTTCACGCATGCGCGTGTCTCCTCTCACCTCTCCAGAGGACCACTGCCGGCTGAAGCCTGGGCCCCGGAGGGCTGAGGGGGACGGCAGAGGCGGGGCTGGGGGCGAGGCCTCAGACCCCGAGTCGGCTGCCTCCTCACTCAGCGGAGCATCTGCACAAGGCAGTAACGGGGAGAGGAAAAGGCAGAAGCAGAAAGGGGGCACTGGCCGGAGGCGCTTCGGGAAGCCCAAGGCCCGAGAGAGGCAGCGGGGTAAGCGAAGCACAGGGGGTGGGGGTCTCTGGGGCCCTGGGCTGGGGACTTGCTGTGTGACCTCCAAGGAGCTCCCCCTTGTCCTCCCAAGCCTTGGTCTCCCCATCAGCAAAGAGACCAGACCTGGTTGTCTGTCCTGGCCTCCACGTGTGGTCCAGGTTTACAATCCTTAAATCTGTGTCCACCCTCACCGCCGCCTGGGGCTTGACCTTCCTGAGCCTTGGGCTCCTGTCAGTAACAGGGGAGGGGGCGATGGCCCAGGTGGGCTGGGAACTCCACCCTTGAACCCACTCCCTCCTTCATTTTTCCTCCTCATCCCCCTCCCTGGGCTTGCCTTCTCTGATTTTCCTCTGGTCCGACTCCTGTCTACATTTCTTCCGCCTCTTGTAACTCTCACTGCTTTTCCTCGTTCTCTGTTTTGTTCTCCTGATCTTCTGGCCTCCCCTTCCCACTTCCTCTCTCTGCCCCCCCCCC
>NW_021703766.1:55300961-55392561 GCF_005190385.1 Monodon monoceros
TGATCTTCTGGCCTCCCCTTCCCACTTCCTCTCTCTGCCCCCCCCCCAATGCCTCTCTCTCGCTCTCTCCCCTGGGCCCTGCAGTGAAGGACGCCGACGGTGTGCTCTGCCGCTACAAGAAGATCCTGGGCACCTTCCAGAAGCTGAAGAGCATGTCTCGGGCCTTCGAGCACCACCGAGTGGACCGCAACACGGTGGCGCTGACCACGCCCATCGCGGAGTTGCTCATCGTGGCCCCCGAGAAGCTGGCGGAGGTGGGCGAGTTCGACCCCTCCAAGGAGCGTCTGCTCGAGTACTCGCGCCGCTGCTTCCTGGCCCTGGACGATGAGACCCTCAAGAAGGTGCAGGCCCTCAAGAAGAGCAAGCTGCTGCTTCCCATCACTTACCGCTTCAAGCGGTGATCCCGCCCCACCTGGCCCGGGACACGCCCCCGGCCCCTCTTTCCCTCCCCCTCCGCCCTCCCGGCATTGGTCAAGCGTGTGTAGGAGTGGTGGGCCCTCGCGAGGGCATGGGGGCGGATGGGTGGCCTGCTTCTGCGCGTGCCTCTCTCCTTCCTCTCCTGCGGACCGCCACCCCCTTCCCGGGTCCCTTGTATATAGATCTGCCCCTTTGCCTCTCTCATTCTTAGCATCCTCCCCGTCCTCCGCATTCCCTGGGGTGGGGGCGGTCCAAGAACTACTGTCCAGGGGCCGGTTTCTGCCCTTTCCTAAACACTGGCACCCCCTCCCACCTGAGCGGCACCGTCCTGCCGTCACCCGGCCCTTGCTCCTGGGAAGACTGCGGGACTGTGAGGCGAGGGCACTGTACATACCCCGTTGCCGCCCCCAGCCCCAAGGAGAGGCTGGCCCACCTGCCCGTCCTGCAAGGAACTCCCAAACCGCGTTCCGGGACCGCCTCGAGTCCACGTGAAACAGATAATTATTAAGTGAATTTAAATTAAAAAGAGATGATAAAATTTGGAATAAACTGGGCCCCGGCCTTTTCCTGGGAGGGGGTGGCCGTTGCCGCGAAGACGGTGACGGAGGCTCTGAGGGGTTCCGGGGCACGGACGGTCAGGCGGGAAACGGTGAGGTTGGGGAGACGGTGTAATTAGCTCCCCGGAGACAGGGGTGGGAGGGGAGAAGGAGCTGTGCCCTGGGGAACTCGGAGGGGCAGAGCTCCGGAAAAAAGGCGTGAGCACTACCCGCTGGGCTACTTGGACTAGAGGCACGGAGGCAGGAGGCGGGTCTGAATGAAACCTCTGGCGGAGGCGGCCAACGAGGGGAACGGGGACTCTCTGAGCGTAGGCTTCCGCCAGGAGGCGGTAAAGCGAAATTATCTGCCTCCCGGAAGTGTCCGCTACGTCGCCTGCTGCGCCTGCGCGGCGGGCGGGCGCGCTTGTGCGGTTGCCACGGCAACCAGGAGAGGGCGGCCTAGCTTAACGGTCGGGAATGCAGTACTTTCCCTGGAGGAAGGGAAAGACTCGCGCACGCGCTCTGGAGGCTCGGGAAGCGGGCACCCTTCCGGAACAGTTGAGAAACCTCGCCTCAGACCGGCTTCTACGCAGGCGCAGAAGCCCACCTCGCGCCCCGCCTCTTCCCCCTTGCGCAGGCGCACAAAGCCGCTCTGGCAACCTCCGCAGCGGCCGCGCGCACCCTTCACCCCGCTGGCTGATTTTGTCTCGCGCAACCTTCTTAGGTCCTCCGCAAGATCAGCCCTTCTTTTCCTCCCCTTTCCCCACCCGGAGAGCCAGGTTCCGAGAGCCGGGACCCTGCCCCTTCTCCGTTTCCCTTCCCCTGACCCACCTCTCCTCTGTCCTCCCTCCCTTTTCGGTTCCCGGAGCCGGAAGGAGCCGAAGTGCCGACGGAAAAAGTCGAAGCTATCTCCCGTGAGTGAAGCCTTCCCGAAGCGGTGGCGGAAGGAGCCGAAGTTCTCCGAGAGGGGAGGAGGGTGCTCCTGGAATCTCCGGAAAGAGCCGAAGTTTGGAAACGAGCTTTATCTCTGGTTGGGTCTGAGGGCGAGCTCCGGAAGCCTTCGGAAAGTGACGAAGTCCGGGACGGTTAGGCTTGTCGGAAGTAGCCGATTGCTTGGACGGGGCCGGCGGAGAAGAGCGGGGAGAATCTGCGCAAGCAAAGACTGGGACAATTTCAATTTTCGGAAGAAGCCGAATTCTTAGAGGGGGCTGGATGCAGAGGAACGCGAGGATCTACGGAAACATCTGAACGTTGAAGAGCTAATATCCGAAAAGTTACGAAAACCTGGGGAGGCGGCGAAACCCTCGCTTCGGGTGTTTTCGGAAGCAGCCGTAGCTGCTGCTCCCGAGGCTGTCGTCTACGGTCCGGAAATAGCCGACGCGTTTCGGAGCCAGGCCCGGGGGGGAGGGGCACCTCGCGGGCGCGCAGGCGGGGAGAGGGGCGGAGCTGGGGTGGGGCGGGCGGCCCGGGCTTGATTAGGTAGGAGGCGGTGGAGCGCCGGCGGCGGCCGGAAGTAGCCGAGGCAAGCGGCGGAAGTAGCCGAAGCGGCCGGAGCGGGCGCGCGGCGAGGCGAGGCGAGAGCTCCACAGGGCCCTACGCGGCCGCCTCAGCATGTCGGACTTCGACGAGTTCGAGCGGCAGCTCAACGAGAATAAGCAAGGTGAGGGCGCCGGGGGTGCGGGACGGCGGGCGGGGCGACTCTTGGCTTCCCTCCGTGTCCCCCGCCATTTTCCTCCTTGCTTCCCCCTCCTTTCAGGGCCGCGCGGCGCCCCCCCCCACCAAGTACCGCGGCGCGCGCCTCGCTCACGTGACCTCCCGGCGTGCCGCCGCGCAGGAGGGGAGGGGAGGGAGCGGCGAGCGCAGGCCCGGACGCATGCGCTCCTTTTTCCGCGCCCCACGTGGTCCCCGGCACGCGCGGCGGGCTCACCGGGTGTCCCCTCGCGGACTTAGTTTTTTTTAATCTGGAAAGGAGATTATATAGATTCGGTCTCGCACCTCCTCCTTTTCTACGGCTGCCTTGGCACTTCCGCTTCCGGCCGGGCCCGCGGCCCGGGTCTCCACGCCCCCTTTGTTCCAAAATGGCCGTTGTGGGGCCCCCTTCACGTGGGCACGGGCCGGGCCGCGCGGGGGGGGGCGCTTGTAGCACCGCCGCCCTTTGCGCCTAGTCCTGCGGACCGGCCGCCAGTGTCACGCCGGGCCGCTGCCGTGGGGCGCCAGGGTCGGCGCTTGTGGAAGAGGCCTCATTGTGCGTGCTCTGTGTTCCTCTCGCACGCCTGTACCCCTTCCTCGGGGCTCTGGCTCTCCCGGCGATCACAGTGCGGAATGTTTGCGTCCCATCGCTCCCTAGCTAGAGAGGCAAACCCCACGTCCTGTAGGATCGCAGCTCGGGACACCTAGACTCAGCCTCGTAAATCTCAGCGTGGAGGGGAGGAGACTGAGGCTGAGCGAGTAGGGGGATCTGGTTCAGTCGGGAGGGTGGGAGGCACGTCCCCCTCGGGTGACGCCGAGTCCAAGCACGGGGCCGTGCTAATGCTGATTACTTTGGGGGCCCCAAGAATGTCAGCACTGAGAGAAGCGTTAGATAGTTAACAGGTTTCTTTTGTCTTCTTATTCCCGTTTGAGAGTGAGGAAGCTAGGCCGAGGGAAGGTGGTAGGCTTGAGGCTTAAACTACCTGTGTTCGGAGGGCCCCATGGGGCGCTGGGATTCCCCTTTCGGCCCACCCTAGAGTGGGGTAGGGGGTGGCTGGATTAGGAGACAAGAAGTCACGTTTCGGGGTGCCCACGGGGTGTCTGTACGTACATGATGTACCGTTTAACAGTACAGGCTTTGGAGGTGAGCAGACCTGGGTTTTAGTACCTACTTTATTGCTCAGTAGCTGTGTGCTTATTTTTTTTGTATGTGTAGGGTGACTTTTTTTGTTTGTTTTTGTCGTTGGGATGTTGGGAATAAACAGGGATGATAGAAATGATAGTTGCAGGTAAACTTTGAGCATGCGTCAGGCACTTTGCTAAGCTCTTTTGCACAGTTTTTCTAAGTGGATCTTGTAACAGCCCTATGAGGCTGAAGTGATTTCCTGCCCTTTGCAGAGAAGGAAACAGGCTCGGAAAGTAAAAACTTTCCCATGTTTCAGCTGATCAGAGGCAGAGCTGAGATTAAATGGGGCAACATATGTAAAGTGTGTGGCATGGGGGTTGGCATACGTTAAGTGCCCGATTAGTGATATTTTTTATTGTGAAATAATTCCTAGTGTAATTTCTTACTTAGGGAGGAAGTACAGAGGCAGGTTTGCAGCTCACTCAGAGATGGTGTTAGAGATGGGGAAGGGCAGGGAAAGTTGCTTTCCAAACGTCCTTCTGCCAGGTCCCACACCTGGTGGTAAGCATGAGTCTCATTTAAAGAAGAGAAAAATGAGGTTTAAAGGTTTGGTTGCTGTTGCATGGTTTTATGCAGAAAAGCTGAAACCGATCCCGAGTCTGCCTGGCTGCAAAGCCATGTTCCGCTAGGCTGGAAAGCCAAGTGGAACTGATGGAGCCTTCCTTGGGGCACTTGCAGGTGTGCTGCCTGCTTTCTCCCTGGGTGTTCCTACTGGTACTGGGGGGCCAGGCCCTCAGCCGGGGCATGTCCCTTGGGTTGGTGGAGTTGTTCCCACAACAAGGTGGCCACAGCATTTTGAGCAACTGTAGCGCCCTTTTCTGTTCTGATCTGTGCTGTATCAGTGGGTGTGTGTGTGGGGGGGTGTTACTCTTGCCTTAGGGGGAAGCTTTGCCCATGTGTTGCTCTGCCCATGGGTCTTTGTGCCTGTGGGTCTTTGTCTCTGCGTCCCGCTTCCTCCAAGTGTCAGTCTGCGTCTCCAGGGAATTAATTTCCTTTTCTGTGTCCCAGGCACCCAGCAGGTGCCACTGCTTCCTCTGTGTTCGTCGCTTTCCCTGCTTGTCTGTTTTAGAGTCTAAGCCACAGGAAAGGGTCTCCTGCTCACAGCCTGCCCATCTCACAAGCGTGGAGCCAGAGGCCCAAAGCCTCTGGCCAGGGCTCCTCCCCGGGCCCAGTGCCATGACTCTGTGCTTACCTCTGGCTTCACACTGCTTGCCCGTTCCCTCCTGTTCCCTCCAGGTGCCAGTTTTCAATTTGTTTTTTATGTTTAGTCTTTTTATCTTCAAGGAGGCAATCCCACTGTCGTTAGTGGTTCCAGTGTTTTAGGAGTATTGTTCGCTGCTTAGCTGCCTTAGCTGACATTTCAAGGTTCACATTCAGGCTTCACCATTTTCATGCTTTTTGGCTCTGGGTAAGTCACGTGATCTCTCTGCGCCTTAGGTTTCTCATCTCTTACGTGAGCAAGGCCCCCTCCCCAGTGTTTTCCGGAAATAACAGTAAGGATCGAGTGCAAGTAAAACTAGCGCAGAATATGGTTTTAGGTGGCATCCCAATGACTGCTACAACGTTTTTTCCTTTTTAAGGTGCAGGTTTATCCTGTTGTAGTGAGGTCCATGGCATTCTCTTATTATCTCCATCCCCGCTCCCCCCCGCCCCCCGCTGCCCCGTCCCCAGACACGTGGTAAAGTTAACACGTGTTTGAGGGGTAGTCGAGGATAGTAGAGGAATCAGTGGCGTCTTTGAACCGAGGAAATAGAGTACAAACAGCGTGGTGCAGGAGCTGCACCTTCTTCAGAGGGGGAGAGGTCTGCTGGGAGCCAAGGTTTCTGTGCTTTGCTGGCAAGGCTGTGCTCTGTTCCTAGGCGCCGCCCCCAAGGCAAGTGGGGGGAGGTTGAAGGCGCCAAGGGGAGCTCTGGAGAAAGCCCCCGCCCCAGCTCCTGCTGTCCTTGGCTCTGAGGGAGTGTGGGAATGGGGGGTAGTGGGCCGGCACCTCCCCCCGCCCCCCAGATTCCGAAAGACACGCCTTTCTGGAGGAGGGGATCCTGCATTGTTCACCTGGTGGGGTGGGGATAGGCTGGGTGTCCCTGCTTCTCAGCGAAGTGGGTCCTGCCTGGCGCCTGACCCCGGGGCCTGATGGTGGGGCAGTGGGGGCCAGCTGGTTGAGGAGGTCTCCTGAGGGGCTGCTGGGTCCCTTCAGGAAAACATCATTGGGTCTCTTGATTCCCCAGCCTCTAGCCCTGCCCCTCTCAGGGACGACCCTGGGGTCAGGCCCCTCAGCCCTCGAGGGGGACCAGGAGCCAGCCTCCTCTGTCTTCTCTGGCTCCCCAGCTCCTCCTGAGCATCCTCAGGTACCTTACACCCCGGGGGCACTTCCAGGCCCTGTCCCCTCAGGTAACCAGCTCCCTTCCCGGTCCCGAGGGTCTTTGGACTCGCGTGTGGACCCAGGAAGCCTGCTCTCCCTTCCTCCATCAAGCCCCTTCCCCTTGGGGGTGGCCTCCCTGGGGCTGGGGCGAAGCCAGCAGTGCGCGGGTGGGCTGGGCCGCGGCCTCCCTCAGCTCATCCTCTCCCCCGCCTTGCCCAGAGCGTGACAAGGAGAACCGGCACCGGAAGCGCAGCCACAGCCGCTCTCGAAGCCGGGACCGCAAGCGCCGCAGCCGCAGCCGGGACCGGCGCAACCGGGACCAGCGCAGCGCCTCCCGGGACAGGCGGCGCCGAAGGTACCAGGGCGGGGAGCGGGCGGCTGCGTCCTGGGGCTCTGGGGCTCCTCTCCGCGTGGACCTGGGGGAGGCGCTGCTGCTCACCTGTCTGAATCAGTTTCTTCCCTGTTCCTGGGGTTTCCTTCAGTTTCTGGTGGGTCGCTGGTGCGGCAGGTTCTTTATCTCCAAGGCGAGTCTGGTGACAGGGAGCCGCTCTGTCTGTCCCTTGGTGAGGGGCTCCCTCCCCTTCCCGGCCCTCTTGTGCCCACTGTGCGGGTCTCCGGGGTGCCGCCCTGGGAGGGGGACGGCGGTTTCCGCTCTAACGCCTCTTCCCTCCCCAGGCTCCCCTCTGTCCTCTCTGCCCCTTGGGTGAGGAAGGGCGGGATAGGTGGAAGTCTTGCCTCCTCCCACCTCAGTCTCTTCAGCTAGAAAGTGGTCTGTCTGGCCCTTCCTCCCTTCCTCTTGCTTGGGGGTGGGGGGCGTGGGGGAAATGGCAGGGCCGAGGGGGTTTGCCCGCTGCTTGTTCACCTCGGCCCTGCCCCAGCCCTGGACTCAGCGGCTTTGGGGGGTGTGGTGTGTGGGGAAGACGAGGGTCCCCAGTCACCCCTCCCCACACCTTTCCCTCCCACCCCCCAGCAAACCTTTGACCAGAGGCGCTAAAGAGGAGCACGGTGGATTGATGTGAGCTTCTCCTCCTGCCCCTTCCGCCCTGACGTCCGTTCCCTTCACCTCCCTCCCTGCTGTGCACCCTGCCCTGTCCTCGTCCAGCCCCGGCCCGAGCACTGGGGAGAGCCCACCTGCCTTGCAATAGCACCCTCCCCGGGCCTGGGCACGGCCCTGACCCGGATCCTCTCCCTCCTGGAGAGAGCCGAGCTGGGCGGGGGAGCCGAGGGGAGCCTGGGGGGACTTGCAGGCCCACCTTTGGTCAGACTGAGGTCGCCCTGCCCCGCTCTCCCCTCCCCCCTCCCCCAGTCGTTCCCCCCGCCACGAGAAGAAGAAGAAGGTCCGTAAATATTGGGACGTGCCACCGCCCGGCTTCGAGCACATCACCCCCATGCAGTACAAGGCCATGCAAGGTAGGCTCCGGCCGCCGCCCCGCACCTACTGGTCCTCTGGCCCCCTCACCCTCTCGTGAGCTGGAGTGGTTGTATACTGGGGTGGTCAGGAAGCAGAGCCTCGGTTTTGGGGGGGTGGCGGATGGGGTTTTCACCCTGGGTTTTCTGGTCTCTGCCTTTTGAAGCCCCTTGACAACAGCCCTTACTGTTGCAGTTGACAGCAGGGATGAAGCTGTCAACAGACCTGGTTTCGCAGAGGCGGTGGTTGCCCATGTCTGGGAGGGCGCTGCTGCTGAGCCGCTCCATGGGCGCCCTGATGTCCTCTAATCCCCGTCTCTTCCTTTTGAAGCTGCCGGTCAGATTCCAGCCACCGCCCTTCTCCCCACCATGACCCCCGACGGTCTGGCTGTGACCCCGACACCGGTGCCCGTGGTCGGTAGCCAGATGACCAGACAGGCCCGGCGCCTCTATGTGGGCAACATCCCCTTCGGCATCACTGAGGTACTGCCTTCTCCCTGCCCTCCCCCTGCCCCTACCTCTCCCTGTCCCCCCCACCTGTTCCTCCCCTTCCCTCCATTCCGTCCCCCAACCTGCACGGGTGAGACTCTGCTCCTGCAAGACCCCCCGGCCCCCTCCCAGATGGACCGATGGAGTTGAGCCAGCCAGGGGCCGGGCTGGGGGTGGCCCTCTCCCTCCCTCCTTTCCCTCTCCCGTCTCCCTTTCCCAACCTTCTCCAGCAACCCAGAGAGCAGGCACACACGTAACGTACCTACGAATCCACGAATCCGAATCCGTGTGGAGAGAGACAGAGAGGGAGACTCGGACACGCACACATGCACACGCACACGCACGCTCCCCCTCAGTGTTTCTGACACGCCTCTTGTTCTCTGCCGCCTGTGTCCCCCATCCTCTCCCCACATCCCTCCCATGGTCGCTGTTCTTTTATTTTTGATCGCCCCGACCTCCCCTCACCATCCCTACCGCTCCTCTCCCCCTCCCCTCTCCCCCACCCCTTCCCGTGACACCCCCTGAGAATCCCGAGATCAAAGAGTTGTTTCCATTTCTCTTTAAAGTGAAATATTGTGGGGCTGAGATCCCTCGTAGCAACAAAAAGTTTGCTACCGTCGTCGAAGGCAAGTAAGGTCCATTCTGACTTTCTCAACCTGCACTTTGCTACATTTGATAAACCAGCCCCCGGACTCCAGGGCCAGATTCCTCCACATCACTCTTTTCTCCTCCCCTCCCGCCCGCCCTTCCTCCCCAACCCTCTGCCCTGCGCTCCCCGCCTCCCGCCCTCTTTCCTCCCTCCCTTTGCTTCTCTCTCTCTCCCTCTCCCTCTCTCTCTCTCTCCCTCTCTCTCTCTCTCTCTCTCTCTCTCTCTCTCTCTCTCTCTCTCTCTCTCTCTCTCTCTCTCTCTCTCTCTCTCTCTCTCTCTCTCTCACTCGGGTTTCCTCTGTGTTCTGCTTGCTGCTGCTTTTCCACTTCCTTGCCATTTTTCTCTTGCTGTCGCCATTGGATGTTTCTTTTTCTCACACGTTCCGTTTCCTTGTTCTCTGTTTTATGTTTTTTTTGCCTCTCCCTGTTGTTTGCCGCATCTTTCTTGAGCAATCTTTCTTTTTCCCCCTGGTTGGGGCCCTGTGGCTCTCTCCACACCTCCTGTCCCGCCTCCTGGCCCCTGGCTGTTTCCTGCTGCTGCCTCCCCCCCACTTTCTCTGATCTTTCTCCTGCTTTTGTTCCTACTGTTGATCTCTGTGCCCCCACCCATATTCCACTGTTCCCTTCCCTCCCCCCCGCCCCCCATCCCTCTCCCCTTACCCCCAAACCCCTCTGTGTCTCCCTCTCTCACCCTTCCCCTCCTCTCTCCACCTCCCTTCCCCCGCCCCCCCCCTGTCTCCTCTTCCCTCTGCAGGAGGCCATGATGGATTTCTTCAACGCCCAGATGCGCCTGGGGGGGCTGACGCAGGCCCCCGGCAATCCCGTCTTGGCAGTGCAGATTAACCAGGACAAGAACTTTGCCTTCTTAGAGGTGAGCCAGGCATGTGGTGGGGTCAGGCCCAGCCCGTCTGCAGCAGCCCTTGTTCCCACTGGGCTCTTCTGCAGTCCGTTCTCTACCAGGTTGCTGTCCCAGAGCCCTCGGGGGTTGGGGGGGCTGGCTGGCCACTCACCCTGTCCCTCACCACCTCCTTTTCTTTCCTTCAGTTCCGCTCAGTGGACGAGACCACACAGGCCATGGCCTTTGACGGCATCATCTTCCAGGGCCAGTCGCTGAAGATCCGCAGGCCTCACGACTACCAGCCCCTGCCTGGCATGTCAGAGAATCCCTCTGTTTATGTGCCTGGTGAGTGGGGATCTTGCCCACCTTTCCCTCTGTAGGCCAGCTGGAGCTAACGGGGAAGCAGCACGAGTGCTTCAGAGGGTATGCGTCGTCTTATCCAGCCCTCGAATTTTTGGGAGTTGGGCGTCTCCCTGTTTGCAGAGGTGGCGCCCGGCACCCAGAGAGGGTGAGCTGTGGTCTGCTCGAGGACTCATAGCTTGTAAGTGGCGGAGCCAGGGCCAGACTGAACGTGTTGTGGGCAGTGAGAGGCCGCTGCTCTGGACCACGGGGTCAGTACGAGCGTGGGTGAGCCTGTGTGGATGGGCAGGTGGTCAGTAGAGCTCCTGGTGCGGGGTCTGATGTGGATTTTCCGTCGACCCCTGTGCTCCAGGCCAGCCTCCGCAGCCGTGTTTAGTACCACCTCAGGTGGGTAGGTAACATAGCAGACCTGGGGTCGGCAGAACTTTCTTCTGTAAAGGGCCAGAGAGTGACTGTTTTTTGCTCTGCAGGCCACGTGGTCTCTGTTGAAACTACCCTGCAGTTGTAGCAGGAAAGCAGCCACGCGTGCTCCCTAAGCGAGTGGGTGTGGTTGTGTCCCGTATGCCTTAACATCCGTGGACCCTGATGTTTGGGTGCCGTGTAACGTTCACATGTGGTAAAATAACTTTTCAGAAAGCCTGCAGGCTGTACAGAAACAGGAACCTGCAGGCTGTTTGCTGACCCCTGTGGTTGACTGCCGAGTGGAAGTGAGGATTTGGGCCTGTGAGGGGCCCTGTTGGGGGCCGGGAACGCTGTGGGGTTGGAGGGGCCAGTGCTGCGGTAGCCAAGCTGGGGGCCCAGCTCTCAGGCAAAGGCAGGGTGAGCACCGGGTGCTCTGGGTGTGGGGGCCGTGAGCCCCACCCTTGGGGGCTGAGAACGTGGCGTTCTGCTGGCTGAGGCTTCACGCTGAAGGACACCTTTTGGAAACTGAGTTGGCTCTTCACTTTGTGAAATGGGGGATGTGGAGTCCAGAGAGGGTGGCACCTTGGGACTCAGGGCTGGGTCTCTGGCTCATCCCCAGTGTTTTCCACCGTACCAGTTTGGGTAAATTCAGCACATCTCTCTAGCTTATAAAAAAAACTTGAGAAGTTGCTGATTTTCTGACGCTCTACGTGCACGTATGTCTGTGGGGCCACTTCCCAGATCAAGCTACGGAACGTTCCTTTGTGCCTCTTTCCAGTGAATTCCCTGCATTTTAACTCATTCCTATTTACACAGGAGCCCACTGCTTCTCCTGCTTCCTGGGCCAGCACAGTCCCAAGTGTGCCCCGTGGATCAGGTGTTCGTCATCGTGACTGTCCTGTAGTACAGGGTCGGCAAGTGACAACTAGGGGCCAGATCTTTAAGATCTATCGGCACGTAGCCACTCGCACTGGCGCGTGGTTTGAGTTGCTTTCGTGCTGCAGTGGCCCTTGACTCCTGTGGTAGGTGCTGGGGCGCCCTCTCACCAAGGAGGGGAGTGAGGCAGGAAGCGAGCAGTGCCGTGCTCAGAGGCGTGATTGCTGGGACCCCGGGTGGCGCAGCCTGACCGCAGAGTCTGCCTCGCCGTCTCCTGTGCTGCCCCACTTGTCATCTCTTTCCTGTGGAACCAGAGGCATCGCAGGGGCAGGGACAGTGTTCGGTCGCAGGCTCTGTTACTACGGCTGACCTCCTTTCTGGGATTTATCTCCCCAGGGAGGCCGGGGGTCTAGCCACCAGTGACTGGGCGAGTCTGTTCCTTCCTTGGGTGCCGGGGATGGCAGGAAAAGTGATGGTGGCTGCAGGTTAAACGTTCTCTGCAATAAAGGTTGTATTTCGATCTCCTGTTCGATAAACGGGAGAAGCATTTGATAAAAGCGTTTGATAAAGTTTGACAGACACGCCGGGTTGGAAAAGAAACAATGTAGGAACCTGGAAGGTAACTTCCTTATCTTGGTAAAAGGGGACTGACCTGAAACTGTAAGTGCACGTATCTGCAGGGGTGAGACCTTAACTGCGCTCCCTGACCTCAGGCCTGACTGTGCAGTGGGGCCCTGAAGACGAGATGGAAACTGGGAGCAGGAAGGCATAGCATCTTCGAATTTGTGAATTTAGCTTCACCCTGAGTGCCCGTCCTGGATCAGGCTCACCCCTCAGTTCAGGGGCGAATCTGACTCTGCCTCCGGAGGCCCCTACCTGTGGGGCTTCCTCCACTCCCCCAGGAGGATCCTACAAAGCAGTGCCGGGGGTGCCAGGGGCACAGCAGTGCACGAGGCGGTCACGGTTCTCCTGCCAAGGGGTAGGTGATGCTGCAAGTATGAGAAAGGATTGCTTGGCACCTGGGGGTCCAGGGCAGCCTTGTGGGGGGTGGTGAGGTTTTAGAGCTGAAGGTGAGAGGTAGCCCCTCTGGAAGAGAACAGGTGTGTGAAGCAGGGCGGCGCCCAGAGCGTGCCGTCAGGAGATGAGCTGCTCGGGGCTTTGACTTTGGGCATCAGCACCGGCCTGGGTTCCCCATTTATCCTGTGCTTTCCTGGTCGTGCGACCCTGAAGAGCAGGCCCTTCTTCCCTGGCAGAACCGAGTGAGCACGGAGGGGCTGTGGTTGCTGGCCTGGCCTTCGTGGGGTGGCGAGCCTGGCCGCCAGCCCGCGTCCAGTGCTCGTGTGGCTCCGTCGTGCTCATCCACGCGCTCGGGGTAGGGGGTGTGAGCTTCTCCCCGTTCCACAGATGAGGTCACTGAGGCCCAGAGGAGCCTCACTCAGTCTCGTACCCCAGATTGGAGCCCAGGGAGCCCAACTCTGGTGCCCTCGGTGCCGTGTGCTTCCCTGAGGTATGTGGTGGGGCAGGTTCCAGCCCCAGTGCTGCCACTGTGCAGTCTTGTATCCGCAGCCCGTGTCCTGTGACGGCACCCTTGCAGAGCCCTTCACTCCCTGAGAGCTGCCTGTGAAGTTGGGGGTTCTGGAGTGTGTGACCTCACGTGGTACCTGCTCCCTGGGCCTCAGTCTTCTCCTGTCGTGCTTTGGGTAGGGGTGGGAGAACGTGAAACGAATAGCTGGAAGGAGTTCGGCCAGGGGTGCCCGGTGTGGAGTGCTCGGTCCGTGGCCCTGGCTCCCAGATGCTTCTGCTCATCTCTCCTTGCCCAGGCTGCGTCTCAGAGGATTGCATGCCCCACCCCGATGCGGCTGGGCTCTGGTGGTTGGAGTGGCAGGGCCGGAGGGGCTGGACTGGTGGGTGGTGGTGGGAGAGGGAGCCCTTCTGCGGGCACAGTGGCGGTGTCTGAGGCTCTTTCCCATCCCCCATGTCGCCTGCTCCTCTCCAAGGTCAGGAGGAGGTGGAGCGGGGCCACCTGGTGCTGGATTGCAGAGGAAGGCAAGGTGGTGCGTCTGGCGGTAGTGGGCCTAGTGGGCCTTGAACTCAAAGTGAACAGCAGGTCCGGCCGGGTGGGTGGTGGTCCACGTTTTTATCCTCTTTGTGTCCAGCCGGCGTCCTGGAGCTCTGTATAGTTTACGCCCTGTGGGGAGGCTCCAAGAATTGAAGGACAACGTTTTGGAAGCGTGCGAGACGTTGGGCTGAGTCCTGGCAGGCACCCGAGTCAAAAGCTCAGCGGAGAGGGCAGGATTGGGGTGGACGCACGGTGGTCGTTAAACCTGCTTGGCTGATGTGGGCCCCGCCTTGCCAGGGTGCTGAGTGAGCCGGGCACGTCCCAGCCCTCACGGACACCGAACAGCAGACTCCGAGGTCACCTGTGACTGAGGCCAGAGAGCGGCTAGGGACACCTGTAGCTGTGCATAGCGCAGGCCCACGGGAAAAGGTCGTGGAGGCTTCCTGGGGAGATCTGGCCTCGGCAGAGGCAGGTTGGGGGAGGGCTCTGAGTGGAGGCTTGAGGATGAAGGAGAGGTTGTGTATCCCTATGATGCCTCTCCAGCAGGCCGAGAGCCGAGGGAACCTGCCCAGGTGACGCAGCAGCAGGTGGCAGGTTGGGGTGTGAGCTCGTGTCTCTGACCCCAGGGCCCTGATGTGCCGCTGTGCTGGGGTCACTCTGCGTCCCGAAGAGTGCTGCCGGGGTGCGCCTCCGAGGCGGGGCTGGGGAGGGCGCGTGGGTGGGAGGGACGCGGCCTGACCGGGGCTGCCGGGCCTTTCCCTGCAGACGTCTGCCAGGGTCTGTGAAACGATCTGGTGCTGGGACTCACAGTCCGTCTGCTCCCTTCTGCCCTTAGGAGTCGTGTCCACCGTGGTCCCGGACTCTGCCCACAAGCTGTTCATTGGGGGCTTACCCAACTACCTGAATGACGACCAGGTAGACCCTTCGTCTCTTCCCGCCCCTCCCCCGTCACAGCCTTCGTCCATACTCTCATGGCGTCTTGGCCTGCCGCAGGTAAAAGAGCTGCTGACATCATTTGGGCCTCTCAAGGCCTTCAACCTGGTCAAGGACAGTGCCACAGGGCTCTCCAAGGGCTACGCCTTCTGTGAGTACGTGGACATCAACGTCACAGACCAGGTGAGCCCTGGGACCCTGTGCTGGCGAGTCTGTCCTTGCCCTCACCCTGCTCTGTATCCTCGCTGAGGTCTCCCTCATTCAGGATGGGTGGGAGGAGGCCACCCCGCCGAAGCAGGGCTGGGCATAGGGGCCCCTTTCCCTCGGTTCTAGCTCTTGCCAAACTCTCACCCCTTTGCCTTGCCCTCTTCCCTACCAGTGTCCGGCTATGGGGTAGTGGGGCTTGCGGGGGAGGTGCCAGGCTACTGGCCTCTGACCTGTACCTCTCTCCTGCGTGCCCCCATCCCGCGTTCTCCAAACGCAGGCCATTGCGGGGCTGAACGGGATGCAGCTGGGGGATAAGAAGCTGCTTGTCCAGAGGGCAAGCGTGGGAGCCAAGAATGCCACGCTGGTGAGCCCCCCGGCACGTCATCTTCCATTGGCTAGGGGACATCTGGGGGTGGGGGGTGGGGGGTGGGAAGGGGCCGGGGGGCGGGCTGGGTGGGCCGTCCTAAGCTCTGCCCCTGGCTTTCCTGGCCAGTGTTGGAAGTGGGTGCCTGGGTCTTCAAGGGCAGAGCAGGGTCTTTCCCTGGGATGGCGTCTTGGGGGAGGGCTCGGGGGAAGTGGGCATGGAGGGGGCGAGGGCGGAGCTGCCCCGTGACGCCCCTGCCCCTGCTGCCCCACAGAGTACCATCAACCAGACCCCCGTGACCTTGCAAGTGCCTGGCCTGATGAGCTCCCAGGTGCAGATGGGTGGTCACCCGACTGAGGTCCTGTGCCTCATGAACATGGTCCTGCCCGAGGAGCTGCTGGACGACGAGGAGTACGAGGAGATCGTGGAGGACGTGCGTGACGAATGCAGCAAGTACGGGCTCGTCAAGTCCATCGAGATCCCCCGCCCCGTGGACGGCGTGGAGGTGCCCGGCTGTGGAAAGGTGTGTGGGAGCGTGCTCTCGTGAGCGTCCCCTGTCCCCACACGTGTGCGGGCACACACGCACACCCATACCCTACTCTGACCCAGAGAGAGCGGGGCCTCTGGGGGCCCAGGCCTGCGGCGAGAGGCAGCGCGTGTGCTGTGCCGCTGTGGCTGAGGACTTGCCTCTTGCCTCTGTATAGAAGCAGCTTTGGTTCAGAACCTGGGTTTCATGTGATCTTGGCTAAGTGGTTTGGCCTTGTCTGTGGAAGGGGGAGAAAAGTGCTAATAGTCCCCAAAGCAGCAAACCCACCTGTGTCTTCCGGCTGCCAAGTACTCTGCTGAGCTCACCTGTGTCAATCCTGAGTTCGAACAGCAGCTCCGAGCCCTTCGCCACAGTTAGGTTTCTGATTTCTGGGGTCTGATTCTGAGCTCACCGAGTCACGTTGTCTCTGGTACTGTGCCAGGTGCCAGCATCTCATGCCCCCCCCCCCCTCCTCGGGATGCCTGCAGCGTGTGTGGCTGCTTGCCTTGTGGGTCAGCGGGATGCCCACGTTAAGAGACAGCGCATGTGCTGCTTCCGGTGGTGGCTGGGAGGGGAGCAGCGTCGCACTGGGCCCTGTGTTCAGGTAGGCAAGTCAGGAGCTGGTGAAGCCCGAGCGACACCCAGTTCTCGCGGCAGGCAGGTGGGGTCCTGGCAAGAGGCAGCGAGGTGGCTGGTGTAGCCAGAGGGGGTGAAGCGGAGAGCAGTGGGGCCACGTGGGTGCTAGGAAGCATGCTGGCTGTTCTTCCGAGTGAGGATGGGGAGAGCCTTCTAAAGCTCTTAAACGTGGGAAACACCTGGCACATCGAGGTGGTGCCTTACAGTGGCGGGGGGTGGTGGGCATGGAGTGCAAAGCAGAGCTGGGAATTTGGAGGGGTAGGGGGTGACAGCCATGTGATGTTTGGAGCTTTGGGAACTAACAGCTTGTGGTCATCTGGGTGAAAGACGGTGACCTGATTTAGAGCAGGCAGGAGGATGGAAAGAAGACAGTGGCCTGTGAATGCCGGGACCATGGCGGCTGATCTGGGTGTGCCCGGGGAGGGGGAGGAGCCAGTGAGATGCTCAGCCTTCTGGGTTTGGTGACCTGGCAGAGATGGCAGGTGAGAAGCAGGGGACCTGAGCAGGTCTGGGGGGAGGGGACGATGGTCAGTGTTCGGGGGGCTGGCTTTGAGGTCCTGAGACCCCAGCAGAGATGTTGCGGGGAGCAGTGGGCTGGACAGAGCTGCTTCCAAGTTTGAGGTCTGGTAGGCACCCTGATCCCTGTTCAGGTGTCAGGCTGGACAGACTTGCCAAGGAGCAGTGGAAAAGCATTGCGGGTGGGGGCAGAGGGGGGTGGGGCGGGGGCAGGAGGGGAGGGTGGGCCGCACTGGGTTTGGCCTGCGCTCCTACCTGCCCCTAACTGCTGCACTGGAGACACCCCGTCCATGACAGGTCAGTCTCCTTAGTGCGGTCGTGGCTCAAGAGAGGAGAGCCTGGAGGCTGCCTGGGGGCTGAGGACGTGTTTGGGGGGGACTAATTGAAAGACCCGGCCTGGTCTCAGGGATCAGTCTATGTGATTTGTTTTCAAACTTTATTATCATTCTTTTCAAACGTAAGAGTTGAGAGAAAACGTCATGGCGATAGAGTTAAGGTTATAGTATGTTTTTAGAGTCGTATTCTAGTATGTGTAGCAGCGTCTTAGTGGCCCGTTGCCCAGCTTCAGGTTACCAGTGTCTTATCATTCTTGATTTCTATATATTCAGCTTCCCATTCCCCCCCTTTTTTTTCCCCTGAAACAAGATATATCTCATATATCACTTAAGTACAGTTCTCTATCTGAACTCCTGATGTCTTGGGTCTGGTCACTCTTGCTTTGGGACCTGTGCTGTGTGCTGTAGGATGTTTAGCCCCATCCCAGCCTCCACCCACTAGATGCCAGTAGTGTTACTCATGCCTTTGTGACAATGAAAATCATCTCCAGACATTGCCAAATGTCCCCTGGGGACAGATTCACCTTGGTTGAGAACTACTGCTATAAACAGATAACTTTAAAAAATTATCTTAACGAAACCATACAGTACCATTAGTACGTTAACAAAATTACCATTAGTATCTGTCTACTCAAGCCATGTTCCGATTTCCCTTACTGTCTCAAAAATGTCTTTTTATAGTTGCTTTGATCAAAATAAGGAACCCTGCAGTTTGGTTTCAAAATTCCTTAAAATTTATCAGTTTTGTCACTACTTCTTGTTTTGTTTTGCAAGCCGTTTTGCTTGTTGAGGCATTAGGGGGCATGTTTTTATAGAACTCCCCATGTTCTGAATTAGGCTGGTTATATCCACCCCTCCCTCCACTTCTGTAACTGGTGGTTCAAGAAAGATGAGAAGCTTGAGCAGATCAAGGTTCAGGTGTTTTTGTTTTTTGTTTTTTGTTTTTTTTTGAATCAACCTGGGTTTGAGTACTGATTTGTCAGCTTTCCTTCATCCCTTGTCTGGGGGAGACACCCATGGCCCTTGGGGTGGCTGGGGGAGCACCCAGCATGGTGCCTGGTACAGGGGAGACACTCAGTATAAGTGACCGGTCTCCTTGAGCTCACCCCTGTCCCCTGCCCTTTGGGGCTCTTGACTTAAGCTTCCTCTGCTCTCATTCTCCATGCCTCTGCATGTCTCTGTTTTCTGTCATTCTTTGATCCTGGGGTGCTGGAGGATGTTTGGTAAACCTCCCTCCCTCCCGCGGAGTTCTGGGTTTGGGTAGATGCTGGCTGGTTGCTGTGAGTGAACCGGCGCATCCTTGGAGGCCGGGAGGCCTTGGTCTTCACAACCTGTGTCTTGTTCCCACAGATCTTCGTGGAGTTCACCTCTGTGTTTGACTGCCAGAAAGCCATGCAGGGCCTGACGGGTCGCAAGTTCGCCAACAGAGTGGTTGTCACAAAATACTGTGACCCCGACTCTTACCACCGCCGGGACTTCTGGTAGAGGCGGCGGGGGAGGGCAGGGGCAGGGCTGGCTGGGGCTTCTCCCCCTCCAGCTCCCCCTCTTTTCCCCCTCTGAAGACGATGGGCAGAGGAGTGACAGCCGAATGACAGCCGGCAGCAACTGGAATGGCACCGATTAAGGGTGGGGGGGGGTTGGGGGCGGGGAGGGGACGGGGGAAGTGCGCACACAGACCCACACAGACACATGCACCCACAGACACAGAGGGAAGGGGTGGGGAGGGGGTGCACAGCAGGGCGGGGTCGGACCCCCACGGCCCTTCCCCAGAAGTCTCTCTTCCCTTATGCCCCCTTTCGCTCCCCTTCCCCACCGTAGAAACATAGCGTGTTTATATTTTATGGCCAAATGATTTTGAATTTTGTTGTCCGGCCCCGATACCCTGCTCTCCCCTTTCAGGACCACAGCTCCTGTCCTTTTGGCCTCTGGTCCTCTCCACCGTGTCCTCCCTGGTTTCTTACATAGTTGATTCTCCTCTTTAGTCTCCCCAGACCTGCCCCCCACCCCGTGGCCCCTGTCCCTCTCCTACTCTCTGTGGCAGTTTCATATTTGCTAAGACGAATTTGCTCATTAAACATTTTGTTGTATTTTACTTTATGGAGCTGCTCCGTGTCCGGTGTGTGTAACCCCCTCCCCTCCAGTTCTCAGGGGTTCCCTGAGGCCCAGCTGTACGCACTGTCGATCTGGCACGGGCACCCGTGCCCTTGGCACACCCGAGGTGGCACACCCCGCCTGCGTGGCCTGATCCTCTAGGACGGCCGTAGGGCGTGGCCCCGGGGAGGAGGGTGCAGTGGACGGGTCCCCGTATGAAGTGGGGAGGGGCGCATCCGGGTAGCCCTGTGGGCGCAGGAGTTCAGATCGTCCCAAGGCACCGCGGTGGGGCATGGTCTAGCGGGCCTGGGGCTACCGCGCGGGGGCGGTCTGGGGACGACGATGCGGTCTCTTCGCCTTCGGCCGAGCTCGCTGGCCGACCCCTCGCTGCGCCCCGCCTCTCCGTGCGCGTATCCGGGGTTTCGCGGAGGCGAGCGGAAATGAGGCAAGTGGCTCCTGGCGACGGCTCACGCGCGCCGGAAGTGACGGCACGCGGGAGAGCGTGTCCTCGGAAGTAGCCACTGCGCAGGCTTGCCGCAGACGGGGCGGCTGGGCGGGTCGCGCAGCCACTTCCGCTTCCGGTCCGTCGCCTCCTTTGGTTGCTTCCCGTCCGCTCGGCGGCTCCCCTCCCCCGCCCGGTTCTCCGCGCCCCTCCCGGGCGCCGGGGCGGCGGGGCCGTCGGCGTGCGGCCCTCCGTGCGTCCGCGCGTGCGCCCAAGCGCGGCTCCGCGTCCGCGCTCGCGGCTCGGCGCGCGCCCCGCGACACCGAGGCCGAGCGGGGGCAGGGGGCTGCCCGCCATGACCCCCTGGAGCGCGGCGTGAGGGGGCCGAGGTGAGCGCGGGCCGGGGCGCGGCGGGCGGGCGCGCTCGGGCGTCTCCGTGGCCTTCGTGTGTCTGCTCCCGGCCGGCCTGGGCCGCCCGCGGCTCTTCGTCTCTCCCGCGTCTGCCTGTGTCTGTGTGTCAGCGCCGCTGCCTCCCGCGGGCCTCGCTTGTGCTCATGTCCGTGTCTGTTTCGGCGTTTTTGCAAAGCATTTGTCTCCGTGTGTCTGTTCCGGTCTCGTTCTGCTTTTCTGTCACGTTTCGGCGTCTGAGGGTCAGGATTAATGTTGGTGTCTCCGTTCGCCAGGTGTCTCTAATCTCTGTGCATCTCTCCCCGCCGTCTTCCCATCTCATTTTTGTCCTGGTACCCGTGTCCTCCAAGCCCGAGTCCCTCTCTGCGGGTCTGTCGCTTGGTCTAGGGTCTGCCCCTTCCCCCAGGTTCTTGAGTTAGTTTTGGTGGAGAACTCGGCTCTGGAATCAGAGGTCCACTTTTTGCGAACCTGTAAGATTTGTCAGGTGATTTATCACCAAACCTTAGTTTCCTAGTCTTTAAAATTAGTGTGTTTATGTTTCCTGCGTAATAGGGCAGCTTTGCCTAATAACGGAGGTGATGCTTTTAAGTGCCTAACCCTGGCGCGTAGTAAGTGTGTAGTTAACTGCTGGCAGCTCTGGTTTCCATTATTATTTGTAGATTTTTTTGTTCCACACAGATGACGTTTGATATCGTTTGATATCTGACTACCCTTTGGAGAATTTTGCCGTATGATTTATCTTTTATTCGATCTAGTAATTCTCTTTGGGCTAAGCAATTTTGAAAAACGTAGTTTTGTTTTAAGCAGTACCTGTGAAGTTTTAGTTTTGCTGTGAAGGTTGAATATATCTTCTAATGCCCGTTAATATAAATAACACGGTATTAAGATAACACATTTTCTGATGGCCACCCTTTTGGAAATAGTTCTGTTTTTTCTCTGACAATAATAGTAGCCAACGTTATTGAACTACTACCCACGGGGCGCAGTGCCAAGAACTTTATGTATCCATTGTATTTAATCAACAGTTCTGCCGGGTGGAATCTTTTCCTTCATTTCAGAGTTGAGCAGACTGAATCTCAGGGAGGCCAGAATTTGGACCCAGATTTCGTGTTCTTCTCCATTTTTCTTGTCTCTTATTTCCCTGTCCCAGGTTACTGCCTCTTTGCGTTTCAGGGTCTCCGTCTTTTCTCGTTGCCCGCCTGCCTCATTCTCTTCCCATGTTTATCTGTTTCTCGTGTCTTTGTCTGCCCAGCTTTCTCTGTGCCTCTTTTTCTTCTCTCTCTTTCCCTTTCCTTTCAGTCTCCTACTGTTAGCTGTCAGATCAGCTCTTCGTCTTAGTGTGTCTGGCTGAGTCCGTCTTGGCACCCTGGCCATCCCTTTTCAGCTGTTCACATCTGTCTCCCAAGTGCCTGCTTTCCTGTGTTCAAGGCAGGGGCCAGCTGCCTCCCCTGGGACTCAGGTTGTAGGAGATCCCCGTAGGTCTCTGCCTGTGGCTAGCATGCTGGAAAGGTTGTGGACGGTGTGGTCAGAACCTGCTCTGCAACCGGGCTGCTCCGGAGGTGAGGCCTGTGCCTTGGGTTCCTCCCCTGTGAGGTGTTTGTGAATCACGGCGCCATGGGGATGAACAGAGTTACCGTGTGTAAGGCACTCAAGAGCACACCTGGCACCGGGCAAGGGCTGTGTGAGTGCTTGCTGTGACGGGCCTCACTGGCCTGATCCCCTTCTCCTCTTTTCTGTTTCTTTCCCATCACTCTCCTCTCGGCACAGGTTAACTTAAAAGTGTATGTTCTGGAGCCCAGGGTGGCCTGGGGTGGAGTCTGTGCCGCCATGCCTAGTGTGTGACCTTGGCTGGGTTGTTTCACCTACGTGAGCCTCTGCTTCCTCAGCTGTTAGAACCCCGCCCGCAGTGTTAAATGAGATAATGGATGTCTCGTGCTCCAGGAGTGCCTGGCACGAAGTTGGGGCCTAGCCAGCGGGCTTGTTCCTTATCTCTCCTCCGCGAGCCTCCGCGTTGGGACACCTCGTCCCCCTGGCGTACCCCCTCTTGTCTATCTCTGCTCCCTTTGTCGGCCTCCTCCCTGTGTGTCCTTGTTTCTGCAGTGGATTCTGCCCCCCTCACTCCTGCTCCAGAGGTCTTTCCTGCCCTCCCTCCTTCCCTTCCTTCCTGCACGGTTTATTGAATGGCTCTTCCGGGTCAGCTCCTCTGATGGGAAAAGCCACGTCCAGACAAACGTGGTCTCTGCCCCCATGGGGCTCTCAGGGCGGCCTCAGCCACAGAGTCAGACAAACGAGTAGAAAATCACCAGGGCGAGTGAGCCTACCGACGAGGCCCCCTGGGGAACGGTGGCCGTGGTGTCGGGGTGGGGTGTCCCAGCGGAGCCCGCGGGTGGGTGCGAGGACCTCGTGAGGGGACTGTCTCATGACACCACCCACGTGGATAGCGCGTTTCCTGTGCAGCAGCCTCCCTCCAGTTTTCTGGGCTCCGAACGAAGCCCCATCTCACAGAGGAGAACACTGCGGTGCGGGAAGTGGTGGCTGGGGCGCGCCTCCTTCGGGCCTGTGGCCTGCCGCTGCACGCCCTGCCTCGCTGAGCCGGGCCCTGGCGGGAAGGATCTGGGCATGACTGAGGAACTGAAAGGTGGATGGGGTGACTAAGGCCGAGGTTAACCAGGGCCAGAGCCTCGCAGGCCACAGTGGGGACCTGGTCCTCCACCCCGCAGGCAGCGGGGAGCCGGGTGGCCGCAGATCCCGCTTGTGTTCCCAAAGGTCCTCTCCTTTCCCCAGATGCGGTGACCTGCCAGTCCCTGCCGCGGCCTCCCTCCGCCCCGTCTCTGCACGCCCCGGGGGGCCTGCCCCCCTCCCCACCGCCAGCCACCATGTCGACCTCCTCACTGCGGCGCCAGATGAAGAACATCGTCCACAACTACTCGGAGGCCGAGATCAAGGTTCGGGAGGCCACGAGCAACGACCCCTGGGGCCCGTCCAGCTCCCTCATGTCTGAGATTGCTGACCTCACCTACAACGTCGTCGCCTTCTCGGAGATCATGAGCATGATCTGGAAGCGGCTCAACGACCACGGCAAGAACTGGCGGCACGTCTACAAGGTCAGTGCAGGGTGCAGAGCTGGGTGGGGGCATGCCCACCAAGGGGCGTCCAGAGTTGGGCCGCCTTCCTGGTTTCCAAGAGGAGCTGGAGTTCTGTGTCTTTACGTAATTTATGTAAATTTCTCTCTTGTTCAGTGAAGGCAACAAAGAATTTTGGGCCTTGTGGTTTTTGAATAAGTGGCACATTCTCAAGACTGATCCACTTAGAAGGCCTAAGTGGGTGCCCAGTGTCCACCCCTCCCTCAGAGGCGGCCGTGTCCCCAGCTTCTGTCCTCTCTGGTGATCTGTGCGTGGAGGTCCAGGCAGGTGGGCAGCTCCGGGCAGTTTTGGGGGCCACGGACTGGTTCTGTATCTTCGTTGCAGCGGTGGTCCTGTGGCTGTGTGCAGTTACCAGAGCGCTAAGCAACATGTAAGGAAGAGTGAATTTTACCGTGTGGAAGTCATACCGTACTTTTAAAAAGGAAAACAGGCATACGTGTTAGGGATCGTTTCTCATCAGGACAACAAAGACTTGTCACTCTTTCTTTTTTTTTAAACAATTTCCTGTCTACTGTCTGGGTTGATCATAATTGACGTAGCCAGCTACCTGGTGCTGGAATTTTAAGTTGTTTGCAGTGTTCTGCTTTTACAAACAAGACAGCCATGAATGTCCGTGTATGTTTGCCATTTTCCAGAACTGGAATTTCTGGGCATGTGCCTGTGCCATTTTGATAAATGTGGCTAAAGTGCCCCCAGTGATACACGCACACGCCCCGATCCAGTGAACAGACAGAAGGACAGACCACAGGCTTTGGGTAAAGGGAACTCAGTTGCAGGCAGCGCTCAGTGGGTGGGTTTTTCGTTTGACTGCTGTTCTGGGGACCTGGGGCCTGGCGTCTCAAGGTGGGTCAGGAAGTGGTAAAGGGCCTGGGCTGGGGCAGGTGGCGAGGCCCCACCCCCAGCACTGCAGTCCCGGGACCTCCCTCTGTGGGAGAGTCCGACTCCTGGGGCCCAGGGGTGTTGGTGAGTCCTTCTGTCGCTGTTCCTTCGGTAAAATGGCAGTTGAGGGCCTGCTCTGTATGTGGGGGTGGGCAAGGTGGGTGAGGCCCCTGGTCTCATGGACGCGGACTGGGGCATGTCTGTCCTCTGGAGGCTGGGGTGGGTCCCTGGTGGGTTCCAGGACGAGGAGCCTGAGGCCTGGAGAGGTGGTGCCGCTTATGTTCCAGCCGGGATCTGAGGCCCGTTTGCTCTGGCTCCTTTCCACGCCCCTCCCTACAAGCCACGCTTGGGTCTTGGTCTTGGATTCGATTGAGTCATTTCTTGTGAAGGGAAAGGGCAGGGGGAGCTGGGGAGCCTTTGTGTGAGGTTGGGGGGAGGGGCAGAAGCTGGGTGGGGAGGGGGCCAGTCCAGGTGTGCGAGGGGAGGTGAGTCCTGAGAGGCCACAGGTGGCAGGTTCTTTGTGACCGGTGCCTGTGGGCGGAGAGCAGCAGAGGTACTTCTTCCAGGTGGGGGAACTGAGATGCAGAGGTTCAGGGCCGCCCTCGCTGTGGTGGGGCTGAGAGGGCCATCCCTGAGCCCACCCTCTTGACTCCGGGCTGTGTCACCTGACTTCGCTGAGGAGTGCAGGGTCTCAGTCTTTATTTCTGAAAGCAGGGGTCAGTAAACTACAGCCCACGCATCACACCTGGCCCTGCGCCTATGTTTGTAAGTAAAGCTTTATCACACGTGGCCTGGTGCAGGGCTGAGCTCTCAGGACCGGGAGTGCACGGCCTGAAATGCTGACGGGTTTATCACCCGGCCCTTTACAGAGAAAGCTTGCTGACCCCTGTTTAAGCGGATGCTCGCATTCTGATGGCCCGGGACATCCTGGACCAGGCTGTTTTGGAAACCCGTGATGTTTTCCATCGAGGCGCATGTTCTGAGTGCACAGCCCAGCTGGCTCTTAGGTGTGTGCACCCCTTTGTAGCCACTGCCCAGGTGGAGATAGAGTATGTGGCCCCAGGAGGCACCATGCCCGGCCTTCCGTCTGCTGAGATTGTTCCAGGCGTGGATTCCTGTGGCCTGTGAGCCTTGGTGCCTGCTGTCTTTTGTCTTTGTTCGCCGTCACGTCTGGGGGGTTGACGTGTGGAGCAGCCACTCGTTCACGTACGTGGCTGTGTGTGTGGGGCTCCTGTCATATGAACACGCCACGGCTCATACGTGTGTATTTCCCCCCTGTGGGGTGTTTGGGTTATTTCCATGTTCGCAGTCTTTAAACTGCAGTTCCAAAGTCCCCAGAGCTCTGAGAACGAAAGTTTTCAAAAGGCATTTGGCACCAAGGCCCCATCTGGACTGTGGTGAGGTGGTTTACCTGGCATTTGAGGGTCCCACAGAGTGCGACCGTTGGTGTCACCCTCCTCTGGGGGACTTGCGTTACACGTGGTGTGTGCAGTCTTTATGGCGCGAACTCGTGAAAATTCTGAATTCCAAAGCACCGCTGGCCCAGGGGTTCTGGAGCCTGCCTTCCACACGCGGATGTGCTTTTTACTTCTTTCCGTTCTCCTCTAAGGTGTAAACGTCTCTCGGTCAGTTAAAGACTAATCTCTAGTTACAGAGGTGAATAGTGTCAACACACCTTCAGGACCCATGCCAGATACAGGTCAGGCTCCCTGGGAAGGCTGAGGAGATGTGACCCTGGCGGATTCCGCTGTTCCGCTGCGGTTCAGACAGCTTCCCCGGGGTGGCCTGCCCCTCCCTCTCTGTTTTGTTCTGCTCTAGACCTAGGAGCCCTGGGTGGGTCTGGGAACTCTGGGAGGCCCCTGCTGTCACCTGAAAAATCTAAGGTGTTCCCTTTTCCTGCGGACAGTGGCCATGGCCTCCCACAGAGCCTGAAAGGGGCCAGGACCCCTCGCCTCACTCCCCAGACTGCCTGGATTCCAGGCTCTTCAGACCAACAAAGGCCTTGCCTGGGGTGAGGAGTGGGGGGGTATTTCCTGTTAAACCTTGCTGAAAAGGGATTTGTTCCCATGTCATAAAATGCAGAAGATCCCAAAGGGTGTTCCCCCTTCCCTGCCCGTGTGGTCCTCCCTCGGGGCGCCCAGGCCTGGACGGGCCCTGCCGGCACGGCGTCTCCCTCCTCCGCCATTGTCTTCAGATTGTGCCCGGGCGGTGTGAAACTTTATGCGTGGGGTGACACTTTCCAGACTCACAGGGTGCTAGAGAAGGCGGGCGGATGTGTCGTGCACTGGGCACCCTGAGCGGGACCTAACAAGCTGCCTTCCGGCTGTGCGACCTTAGATCTTCGTTTTAATGAACAGAGCAGGGTCTGCACCGATCGCTTGGCGATCCCCATGTGGGCTGCGGAGATGCACCGGCCGTCTCCCCTTTCCCGGTGTTTATTGAGATGCGCGTAGGTCACGGAACACGCGATTCACCCTTTTAAAGTGCACAGTTTGGTGGCGTTAAGCACATTCACGGTGTTGTGCAGCCATCACCCCACCTAGTTCCAGAATATTTTCGTCCCCCTAGACAGAAGGGGGGATCTCCCTATCCCACTGAGAGTCACCCCCAAGTCCCCGGGCACACTTTGTGGATTTGCCCGCCCGGACATCTCCTGTGAATGGACTCTCGCACACTCTGCTCTTTGGGGCCCGGCTTCGGCCACCCCGCGTGGTGTTTTCAAGGTCCATCCCGGTGGCAGCTCGTGCTGCAGAGGGCGTGGGTGAGCTGGGCCTCGGGTGACAGTGCGTTCCCCCTGCAGGCCATGACGCTGATGGAGTACCTCATCAAGACGGGCTCGGAGCGCGTGTCGCAGCAGTGCAAGGAGAACATGTACGCCGTGCAGACGCTGAAGGACTTCCAGTACGTGGACCGTGACGGCAAGGACCAGGGTGTGAACGTGCGCGAGAAGGCCAAGCAGCTGGTGGCCCTGCTGCGCGACGAGGACCGGCTGCGGGAGGAGCGTGCCCACGCGCTCAAGACCAAGGAGAAGCTGGCGCAGACCGCCACGGGTGAGCCAGGGTGTCCGGGCCCATCCCCTGCCTGCGCCCTTCACCTGCGTGCCCCCTCTGGTCTGTCTGGGGGCGGCCTGTGCCCGAGAGGGAGTGCGCGGTCCGGAGGAGGTTGCTGCCACCGCGGGAGCTGTGCTCAGGCAGAGGGCAGGGGGCTGAGGCCCTAGGTGGCTGCACAGGACGGAGGAGGGCCAGAGCGGTGGTGAGGGGGACTCGGCTGGAGTTGGAGGAAGTGTAGGTGCTGGGTGGCGACCAGCGATTAGGAGGACAAGAGGTGACGTAGAGGAGATAGAAAGGGCGTCCTCCGTGATGGGAGGTCCAGCTGTGTCGGGAAGCTTTCAGTTTTATATACGGGTGTGCAGGATCCTGAGTGCTCCTGGGAAGGGCCTTTTATGCTGGGACTGGGTGGGTGTCGAAGGTAGAAACATTCCCCAAGTGGTGTCGTGAGCGCAGGTGGAAGCCGTCTGTGCGTTTGAAGCGGGAAGGGTAGAGATGGGAGTAATGCCGAGAGGTGGGCCTGGCAGCTCTACCTGGCAGCTCTCGGACGGGGGTGGGGGTGGGGGGGCTGGGGAGGCGCGACTGTGTAGGAGGCCCAAGCAGTTTCCAGGTGATGGAGGTGGTGTCTTGGTAGGTGGTCAGGATGGAGAAGCAACGTGTGATGGCGAGCGCTCCCTGGCCGGCAGGAGCGAGCCTGGCCCGTTGAGGGAAGGCTGGGCGCTCCCTCCTGTCTGGGCCCGTGTCTTCTCTCCATCCTTTCCTCATTCGCCCCTTGTCCCAGGATGGGGCCGGGGGCCAGGTGTGCAGGCCGCTCCTCCCCCGGCATCCAGCCGCTGGCCCCAGCCCTGGAAACGGAGGCTCCAGGCTCCCCACTGGGGGCTGTTGGGAGCTTTCCCACCTGGGGACCAGGGAGGAAGGCTCTCCGTCCCCCTGGGGCCTGAGATGGGGCCCCGAGACAGGCCACAAGGCATCTCAGACCCAGTGCAGGAACTTAGCTCATGGGCTCAGAGGTTCCCCAGGGCCCTCCCTCTTTATCAGCAGACTTTTGTCTTGGGCCATCAGGGCTGTCCTTCTTTGACCCTGTCCTTCCTGCAGGTGGGGCCGCCGCACCCCTCCGTGGGTTTGCATGCACACCACACCCCCTCCCTGACCATGGAGCCTGGGGTCTGGGTCCCACTGGGGATCTTGGGGGAGGGAGGCCAGGCCCGAGGGGAGGTGGGGGGTTTCAGACTCTGCCAGCCTGGTTGCCTGGGCCGTGGGGTCCCCTCTTCCATCTGGGCCTCAGCGTGTGTGTCCCCTCAGCCTCCTCCGCAGCCGTGGGCTCGGGGCCCCCACCCGAGGCAGAGCAGGCCTGGCCGCAGAGCAGCGGGGAGGAGGAGCTGCAGCTCCAGCTGGCCCTGGCCATGAGTAAGGAGGAGGCCGACCAGGTACGGCCGGGCCACAGGGCGCGGGGCTGACCGCCGTTCTGCCGTCCGTCTCCACGCCTCGCCCTCAGCCTCTGCCTGCCCCTCCTCTCCCGGTCTCCCTCCTCTGCTCGCCCTCTGCCCCGTCTTTCCCCGCTCCCTTTCCTCTCTGGGTGCTTGGCCTTCCTGGCCCTGCCCAGCCTGGCTCCCACCCACACCCCAGGCTTGTCTCTTTGCTGTTCTTCACCAGTTCGGGGACTACGTCTGTGTGTGTGTCTCTTGCTCTGCCCGAGCCTGGCTCTCTGTCTCCATCCTTGTGTGTGCTCGTCTCTCTCTCCCCGCCTCTGGGCCCCATCTGTCTCCCCCAGCCCCTCACACTCTCTCTCCCCCAGCCCCCGTCCTGCGGCCCCGAGGATGACGTCCAGCTCCAGCTAGCCCTTAGTTTGAGCCGTGAGGAGCACGATAAGGTCAGAGCAGCCTCCCCACCCCGAGGCTCCCCTGAGACCCTCCCCAGGTCCCCGCCTCCTCTCACCTTGAAGGGCCCCACCCCCAAACATCCGTGCTGCAGCGTTTTCGGTGGGACCTTGTGTCTAATGGGTCCCCGGAAGGACACCCGGCACGTGAAGCAGATGCCTTGTGGCTGCTCTGGGTGGTGAGCGTGCCCTTGTCTCTCTCCATCACAGCCCCAGGGCTCCACCGCCTTCACCCCCTGCAGAAAACACCCGGCGTCAGGCGCCCCGTGCTTCCCTAGCCCGTTAGAGCAGCCCGGCCCGGCCCGTCCTGTCCTGGCCCCTGCACAGCACCCTCCCGTCATCGTCCCCCCCCCCACCCCGGCCTGAGACCCCGTGTCCCACCCCATCCCACACATCGTCCGCATCCCATTTTAATTTTCAGTCGCCATTGTCTGGGTGGGAGGGTTCGGGGCTGTCCATTTGGGGGTGGGGTAGGGGGAAGTGCAGTGTCAGCCCCGTCGCTCAGAGTCTGACCCCTCCCCTGCCTGCTGCTTCTGGCCGGAACAGGAGGAGCGGATCCGCCGTGGGGATGACTTGCGGCTGCAGATGGCCATCGAGGAGAGCAAGAGGGAGACCGTGGGCCAGGAGGAGGTGAGTGTGGGCGCTGGGCCGGGCCTGGGTGGGCGGGCGGACTGGCGGGATAGCGTGTCCAGGCCGGCCTTGGCCAGAGGCCCCATCAGTGTCCGACACAGCCCAGGAGGATCTCGGCCCTGCCCTGCCTGCTCCCCTGCCCCGGGAAGGGGTGTGCAGGGTCTGCAGGGGCACCTCCCACCCGGAGCGAGCTGGGCTACCCCTGGGACGCGCATGGGGAGCTGCGGGTGCGGGGCCGAGGGCGGCGGCTGTGGCCCTTGTTCTCACTCCGTCGGGGACTGGTCAGTGGCCTGGGCTGGGTGGGAAGCGGGTGTGTGGTGTTGCAGAGCCAGCCGACTGCTGTTTGGAGAGTGGACGGGAGGGGCTGGGGGGAGGAGGGCCGGGGCGGGTGGGGAGGTGGACAGGGTGGATGGAGCGTGTCAGAGGAACAAGCAGCTGGGTGTCTGCCCCCGCTCCTGTCCTCTCTGGGCGCTAGGAGGTCCCCTGGCGGTAGGTCTGCCTTACCTTGACACCCGGCTCCCACTGCCCTTCCTGCTGTGTGGCTGTCCTGTCTCCCCCTGCGTTCTCTCTCTCGGTCGGGGTCTGCCCCACTCCCCATTTTCTCTTTGTCCTCTTTCTTCCCTGCAGTCGTCCCTCATGGATCTTGCTGACGTCTTCACGGCTCCGGCTGCTCCGCAGGCCGCGGATCCCTGGGGGGGCCCAGCGCCCATGGCTGCTGCCCTCCCCACGGCGGCCCCCACCTCGGACCCTTGGGGGGGACCCCCTGTGCCTCCCGCTGCTGATCCCTGGGGTGGTCCGGCTCCTACACCGGCCTCCGGGGACCCCTGGAGGCCTGCTGCCCCCGCGGGGCCCCCGGTTGACCCTTGGGGTGGGACCGCGGCCCCTGTGGCTGGAGAAGGACCTACCCCCGACCCGTGGGGGAGCTCAGATGGTGAGTGCCCACTGCCTCCCTGGCCCTGCGTGTGGCGTGCAGTCCTGGGGTGCCTGGGGGGTGGGTGCCCAGCGGCTGTGGGGGCTGTAGGAGGCGGGGGGGGGGCCTGGGTGAGGCACGCACGAGACCCCTCACCCCACCCTGGCCAGGGGCCTCTCGGGGGCTTTCTGGAGGCCTCAAGGCTGAGGGGGGCTTTGCCAGAAGGGGGCGCCTGGCAGTGTGAGCCGCAGGGCTGGAGGGTGGGGACGTGGTGGGAGGGGCCAGCTGGGGAGGGCCTGAAGCCTCGGGGCTGCCTGGCCTTGGGGGGCGGGGTGGGCTGCCGGCCCCTCACCTGCCTTCTTCCTCACGCAGGCGGGGCCCCAGTCGGCGGACCCCCAGGCTCCGATCCCTGGGCCCCGGCCCCGGCCTTCTCAGACCCCTGGGGGGGGTCCCGTACCAAGCCCAGCGCCAATGGCACCGCAGGTACTGGGGGGTGGCCCGGGGGGGCCGGGCCTCGAGTGTGGGAGGAGTCGCATCACCTGGGACCCTGGGGAAGCTGAGGGCACACCCTGACCCCACAGCGGTCGGGGGGTTTGACACGGAGCCCGACGAGTTCTCTGACTTCGAGCAACTGCGCACAGCCCTGCCAGCCTCTGGGAGCAGCACGGGTGAGTGTCCCCCCCAAGCCCAGGAGGCCTGTCCTCCAGGCTGGGCGGCTGCTTGAGGGTTGAGACACAGCAGGATGGCTGCAGTCCCCAGGTGGGCCCGGCCCCCAGGGCTCCCCCAGGGCTCTTGTAACAGCGTGACTGAGGTGGAGCTGGTCGGAGCTGGTCGTTCACCCATCGTAAAGAGGAACTTCTTACTTTGTTTTCAAATAACTTCAGACTTAGAGAAGAGGTGCAAAAATCATACAGAGAATTCCCTTTATCCAGTTTCCCCAAATGCTGCTGTCACCCTGGAATGTTTCTTGGAGTGCAGTGCAGACTCTGGGGGCCTCCGGGCGGTGTGGCGCCTGGACTGGCCTGATGGCTGCTCCTCCCTCTGGGGACTGCACGCCTTTCCTCACCTGCCCACCGGCGTCCTGGGGCAGGGGTGTTTGTGCGCCCCTCTTCCTGGAGCTCCGAGCGCCTGTCTTCCGGCCAGAGTCCGGGCTGGCCCTTGTGTCTGCAGGTTGTCCCTGGGCTTGTCCTTGAGGTGAGACCCCGAGTCTGTGTGGTGTTGGGGGCTCTCTTCATAGTGCCCACCTCCCCGCCCTGGGTAACACTCCTTCTGGGCCCTTGGTTTTTCTGCATCTTCGAGTGCAGCAGGCTTTGTGGAGGGAGCAGGCCTGGCACTAGTGCCTCCCCCACCCCAGGCTGACCGTAGGTTGCCATCCAGTCTGCAGGTCTCACTCTTCCAGGCTTCTCTTCAGCTACATGTGTGCATGTCTTTCAGTATCAGACGGGGTTCTTAAATCTTAAGAAACAAAAAATCAGGCCTCACGCTAATGGCACATCACCCAGTCTCCTGGGACGGTGGGCACCTGCCACTGTCCCCCCGCGCGTCCCCTCGGGGCAGTCGTGACCTGTCGTGTGAGCTTCCCGAAAGCGGTGCTGTTCTGCTGTCACCCGCTGGGGTCAGTCCCTGACCTGGAGGCTGTCAGAGGGTGGTCCTCCTGGCCTTGCCTCTTGGCCTCACACCCGCATGGTTTGGCTCTGGGGCCGCCTCCTCAGGGTCCCCACAGCAGCCTCTCCCCTGAACCCCCTCTGCGGCCCCTTTCAGGGGAGCTGGAGCTGCTCGCCGGAGAGGTGCCCGCTCGTAGTCCCGGTGCCTTCGACATGAGTGGGGTTGGGGGCTCTCTGGCCGAAGCTGTGGGGAGTCCCCCGCCTGCAGCCACCCCGACACCCACGCCGCCCACGCGGAAGACCCCTGAGTCGTTCCTGGGGCCCAATGCTGCCCTGGTAGACCTGGACTCACTGGTGAGCCGGCCAGGCCCCACGCCGCCAGGAGCCAAGGCCTCCAACCCCTTCCTGCCGAGTGGTGAGTGTGGCCCGGGAGCAGGGGTGCTGGCCCGCCCGGCAGACCCCTGACTCGACTCCGCTCCCTGTCGTCTCCCCCTGCAGGAGGCCCGGCCACCGGCCCCTCCATCACCAACCCCTTCCAGCCCGCGCCCCCCGCGACACTCACCCTGAACCAGCTCCGGCTCAGCCCCGTGCCCCCGGTCGCTGGAGCGCCGCCGACGTACATCTCTCCCCTTGGCGGGGGCCCTGGCCTGCCCCCCATGATGCCCCAGGGACCCCCAGCCCCCAACACTAATCCCTTCCTCCTATAATCCAGGGCGGGAGGGGGCTTCCCCCATTCCTGCTCCCTGGGCGACCAGTGTTGTGAGTGCATGTGAAGTGGGGGACCCCTGCCCCCACCCCAGCGTCCTTCCCCCTCCTGGGGCCCACTCACACTACACCATCTCCCCCCATCCCCCCCCCCATCCCCGACCCTGCCTCCCCGGAGAGAAACTGGACCTGGGGATGGGGAGGGGTGCGGCCGAGGGGGACCCCTGCCCACGGCATTAGAAGGGGGAGGGACAGCGGGGGGGGTGTCCCCCCACCCATCTTCCTCCCAACTCCTGACTGGCCCCTCAATCAGTGTTTGAGCCTCTTCGTCCCCTCATGCACCCCTCGGTGAATCCTTGGTGATGATTTTGGCAACTTCGGGAATAAATGGCAATTCTTATGGGCATGGTGCCCCCAAGTTCCCATTCATGGTTTCTGTGACTCCTTCACCTAGGGCACCCAGGGCTCTGAACCCATTGTCCTCCTGGGGGCAGTTGGGAGCTGGCGCCTCGTGGAAGCCTTGATTTCCCTGACCCTCTGGGTGCCGTTGGGTTCTGTGCTGAGGGAAGGAGGGGCACTGAGTCCTGGTGGAGCTGTGGCCCACTCAGGGCCAGACAGTTACCCTTACGAGGGTCAGGAGTCCCTCTGGAGAGCTGACGGGGCCCGGGGCTGTGCCAGCGGACAGCACGTTGAGGTTGGGGTCCAGGGCTCGTGAGTTGTCGGTGAGGACAGGGGAGTCCTTACCGAGGCGGCACGCGCTTGACACACCTCAGACACACTCCAGCCATCCTCCCGTGTCCAGCGTGGCACCGCTGGAGCCCCGCATCGGCTGCTGCTGGCTGAGCTCGGAGACCACAGGTGCCTCCTGCCCGTTTGTTCCCCAGGGGGTCTGCAGGCCAGCCGGCAAGGTGAAGCCACTGTCACCCCTAGGAACAGCGAGCGTCGCCTGGCCCAGGCCCCGTAGTCCCGGCTGGGTGATGGGGGCTCCACGTGGGCTCCCTCCACGCTCGTGGGGTCAGGTCCCCGCCCCGGTTTGTTCCCGAAGTGATTCCTTTTGACAGCTGGCTCAGGGGCACGGGGGTACTCCATCCCACAGGTCGGGCACCGCGGGATCAGCTGGCCTTTGTTCTTTCCCAGGAGGTGCCGTGGCATGGGGCGAGCGAGGGCACAGGTACATGCAGACCACCGGGGGCCAGAGGGTGTGCTCCCCACTTCCCACGGTGTGGGGGGGTGACTGGGGAACCTCAGCCACAGCTGTGCCGTGGTGGCCCCGATGGGTCCTAGAACAGGAGCGAGTGTACAGGTCAGAGGCGGGGGTTAGAATCAGTGGCCCTGGACTGGTCAGGTCAGGCTCCCTCCTGCGCACCTGCGGTGATTGGAGCTTTGTGGGGTCCGGATAGATGGAAGAGGGGACCACCACCCTTCCCCAAGGAGGACGGGGCCCAGGGAACTCCGTCCAGTCGGTTGGTTCAGGACTCAAGGTGCTGTGTCTCTTGGGCTTACGGGGTGTGGGGGGCGGGCTCCTGGCCACCTGGACTGTGGGAGTGGGGCGGTGGCCCGGGGGGGGCGGGGGGGCAGTTGCCAAGGGCAGGGGTACCATCCTTGGGGGCCATCCTGATCCCTGCTCCTGACTCTCGGGCTCCTGAGCCTTCCCGTTCCAGCCCCTGGGGTCCCCGAGGACCCTCCCCCTCCAGACACGAGCCAGACCCTCTGTTTCACTGGGCGTGATGCCGCAGAGCCTGCCCGCCACCTAATCTTAAAAAATGCAGAGCAAGGCAATGACGAGAATGTGGGGCTTCAGTTTACGCTAGTGGAAGGATTAAAGGTTAGAGACTGCAATCTCTCTGGTGGTTTCCTTATTTGTCAAAAGGAGGAGAAACCACCACAACCCGGGCAGCCACGTGCCCATGAGGCAGCATCACCTCCCGGGCGTCCTCCTTTTCATTCCTTACAGCGTGAAGTACACAGGAGCTCCAGAACCTTGGGTCTCCTCATGTATCACGCTTTCCAGAGTGTTCCGGCCACCATCTCTCAGTGGGAGCTGCCGCCTGAGGGCGCCCGCCTCGTAGGCCCGAGCGTTTGGTCTGTAGTGACCCGTCCCTTCCTGGTGGTTCACGCCCGCCGCCCGGGCCGTTGTGCGTGCGCCTCCAACCGGGCGTCTGTGTCCAGGGGGTTGAAGGGACAAGCCCCCCACCCAGGGCTGTTCTGGTTTAGGGTCAGGGAGCGGCTTGTGGGCCTGTGGCCAGCAGGTGGCGCCAGAGACCGAGGGCGGCGGGCGCGGAGCCGACGCAGGGCAGCTGGGCGCCAGCGCTGGACACACTTCCTCTCCCAGGCACCCTGGTCCCGTGGCCGTCTGCACGTACGCCCTCGGCACGTCCCCACATTCATCTGCACCCTCCCTCCTACCTGCCCCTGCAGATGCCCCCTTCTCAGGCAGGTGCACGTCCGTACTGACCGCCCTGTGCTGCACAAGCTCACAGGGTTTCAGTCTCACCCCGTCTTAATTTTTCTCACACGGAAACTCCAGTTCAGGCCCAGACTCGGCCTCAGCCACACTGCCTTTGCCCCACGTTTCCTTTAAAGCAGAAATACTTTTCAGAACGGTCTGTTTTCTGCAGAACGCCCGTCCGTTTCCTGCCACACTGGAACCAACACCCTCATTCCTGCTTTGAGTCGGTGTAACCAGACCTTTACTGTGCGGGAGTGAAACCCACACACGTCAGCTGATGCCCCAATTCAGGGGTCTGCGCCTGTGGTCGGAGGGTGGGAAGGGACGCTCGCTGTGTAAAGTTTTACTGGCATGCAGCCACACCCGTCGTGTAGGGCAGCTTCTACATACAAAGGCAGCGTTAAATAGGTGTCATAGAGACCCTCCGGCCTAAAGTATTTACTACCTGACTGAGAAAAAGCTTGCTCCCAGCAACTCCTTGTACTTTGCGGGAATTCTAGTGCCCACCAACCATACCAGCTGAAAGCCCACAGGGCCCCCAACCCCCGGGACAACCATAGGTTTCCCAAGAGCTTTTCAGCAAGTTCTTTTTGCTGTCTTTCGTTTCCTATTGAGTGTGTCTTCCTGCTCTTATTCTACTTCTAGGGCGAATTCTTTGTTTCATCCACATCAGTTTACTTCTGTTCGAACACTTATAATTTCCAAGAGTACTATTTAACGTTTGCTCCTTAAAATACGATTTTAATGGACGTTTTCAAGCACAAAAAACTGTAGATAACAGGGTCATCACTTGCCCCCCCCTCCCCCACAGCTGGGGAACTCGTGTCTACCCTCAACCATCGTTTACATCCAGGAGATCTAGTTTCATCTACACACCCCCTCGCAGCCCCTTCCCCTGGAGAATTTTAAAATGATAATTGTACCCTGGCTGGGAACAGTTTGGTGTTAGTGCATATATGGGGGGGAGGGGACCGTGTAGCAGTTAACCGGACACATTCAAAGGGGTATAAAACAATGGGGGAGAGGTTCACGATAGGACTATGGCAGAATTGCTTCCGTGTTGCCTTTCGGAATGTTCCAACTGATGACTTCAAATCGCCTCACTTCAATCACGCAGGCAAACCTGATTAAGCCTCATTAACTTCAATCATCATAAAGGCAAATGACGATTTGAGAATGTGAATTAAACAGAAGACAAACACTAAAAATGGCACCATGATGGATGTAGTTTAATCTCCACTCATATCCCCTTTCCCTGGATGGCACACCTGCAGTGACAGACTCACCAGTCTCTAAAGAACTGCGCCCCCCACCCCCACCCCGCCCATAGCAGCAAACTACTGACTGGTAGAAAATATTTGTGAATCTTATACTGAAAAGGATTTAATATCCAAAATATATAAAATACTCTGAGAAACTAACAACAAAACCAACCCCAGGGTTGGGACTTCCCTGGTGGTGCAGTGGTTAAGAATCCACCTGCCAATGTAGGGGACACGGGTTTGAGCCCTGGTCTGGGAAGATCCCACACTGGAGCAGCTAAGCCCATGTGCCACAACTACTGAGGCCCAGGTGCCTAGAGCCCGTGCTCCACAACAAGAGAAGCCACCGCAATGACAAGCCTGCGCACTGCAACAAAGAGTAGCCCCCCACTCGCCGCAACTAGAGAAAGCCCATGCACAGTAGCAAAGACCCAATGCAGCCAAAAATAAAATATAAATTTAAAAAACCAACCCCATACAAAAACGTGCAAGGACTTGAATAGACATTTTTCCAAAGATAAACTGCCAGTAAATACTTGAAAAGATGCTCAACATCATTAGCCATTGGGGAAATGCAAATCAAAACACAGTGAGACAATGTTCATTGCACCACTATTTACAATAGCCAGGACATGGAAGCAACCCAAGTGTCCATCGACAGATGAATGGATAAAGATGTGGCACACATATACAATGGAACATTACCCAGCCATAAAAAGAAACAAAATTGAGTTATTTGTAGTGAGGTGGATGGACCTAGAGTCTGTCATAGAGTGAAGTAAGTCAGAGAAAAACAAAATACCATATGCTAACACGTATATATGGAATCTAAAAAAAAAAAAAAAAAAGGTTCTGAAGAACCTAGGGGCAGGATGGGAATAAAGACGCAGACCTAGAGAATGGACTTGAGAACGTGGGGAGGGGGAAGGGTAAGCTGGGACGAAGTGAGAGAGTAGCACGGACATATCTACACTACCAAATGTAAAATAGATAGCTAGTGGGAAGCAGCCGCATAGCACAGGGAGCTCAGCTCGGTGCTTTGTGACCACCTACAGGGGTGGGATAGGGAGGGTGGGAGGGAGACATAAGAGGGAGGGGATATGGGGATATATGTATACGTATAGCTCATTCACTTTGTTATACAGCAGAAACTAACACAACAATGTAAAGCAATTATACTCCAGTAAAGATGTTAAAAAAAAAAAAAGTGAGATACCACCTCACACCTGCTAGGATGGATATAGTCAAGAAATGGAAAATAATAAGTATTGCAGAAGATGTGGAGAAACTGGAATGCTTGTTCATTGCTGGTGGAAATATAAAATATTGCAGCAGCTGTGGAAAAGTTGGGCGATTTCTCAAAAGGTTAAACATAGAGATACCATATGACACAGCAATTTCTCCTAGGTATATATCCAACAAAACTGAAAGCAGGGATTTGACAGATACTTGTACACCCATGTTCATACCAGCACTATTCACAATAGCCAAAAGATGAAAACAACGCAAGTGTCCATCAGCGACTGAATGGATAAATGAAATCTTTTATGTACATAGAATGGACTAGATTTCAGCCATAAAAGCGAAAGTTTGATATCTGCTACAAGGTGGGACAACTTTGAAAACATTTCAGTTAGAGAGACAAGGCAGATGCAGAAGGACAAATACTATATAACTTCACTTATATGAAGTACCTGGAACAGGCAATCCATAGAGACAGTGAGTAGAATAGAGGGCCCTTTGGGCTGAGAGAAGGGCGAGTGATTCTTTTAATGATACCAAGTCTTGGGTATAGGAAGTGGTGATGGCTGTACGCATTGTGAATGTGTTTAATGTCACTGCATTATACACTTAAGGATGGTTAAAATCATAAGTATGAAGTTATGCATGTTTTATAACAAAGTTTATAACAATGGGTAACTGGTAAATGATGACTAAATGTAGTAATTGTGGATGTTATAGAAGCTGACACACACATTTAACATTTCAACCGTGATTTCAACAACTCCCAAGCAGACCCTAGGAGTTCTAGGATCCCTAAGGATTAACAGGAAGGGGGTAAAAGTGGGGAAACATAAAGCCAAAATATGAATGTCCTGCATTAACCACAGACGAGAATCTATAAAAGTAGTGGTATAAAAAACGAAAATGGAATTTAGTATGTAAAAGTCGACAAAGGTGACCACCAGCATTAGGATGGTGTGGGTGGCTCTGGTCTCCGGGGGACATTTGTGGTAGCCGGTGGGGGTGTGAATATACTGCACTCTCCTGTGGTGTCTGTGCAGGAGAAGCACCATGTAGCCACTGGACCAGATCATAAGGCCAATAAACATGGCGTCAGAGGTGGACCACAGGATGACAATGTCTGCAAAGGGACTGGAGGATGAACAGAACCACTACCCTTGGTTGTCGGTTTCATTTCCCATGTACTGTGGACCAGTGACTGTCACAGAAACAAAGATATCCATTAAGACCCTAAGCATCCAGCAGGTGCAACAGGAAGGACCAATGACCTTGGGGGCTCTACTTCTGAGCATCATCCACTCCCCTCCCCTCCCCTGGGGATGAGGGTGAAGGACTGACTGATAGGTGCTCAGGATACAGGTGGAGCACAGGGTGGTGCTGCGAGCCACTCTCTTTATATAATATACAAATTTACACCCAAGACTGGACAGGGAGTTCCTTGAAACAAAAGCTGCCACTTTGTGGGGAATCCCAGAGGTGAGAAGAACCAGGAAATTAGCCACAGCCATGCGGGTGGGCCTCTGCTTGTGGCCAAGCAAGATTGGAGGGACGCTGTGGAAGAAAATGATGACATTGGCCAGAGACCCAACCGCTATCTGTATAAGATACATGGTTTTTCAGAGCTGCCTGGTTTGCAGTTCTTAGGACATCTTTCTGAAAAGACATGGAGAGGGCTTCAAAGTGGCCTGAAGCAGAAAGGAGGCTGTGCTGGCGCTGACATTAGCAGCCTTCTTACATAACCAACATTGGGAAGGGATTCTCACTCTTTTCTTCTCCTGAGAAAGAAAGACACCATCATACTCCAAAGAAATGGCTTTACCTGGAGAACATACACCTGACATCAGTTATAACTTTCACCATTATTATTTTGTATTTATTACTCTTCACCTGTATCAATATGTCCTGTTCTCCCCCTTCACGTAAGGTCCATGAACTTAGGAACCATGTCTGTCTTGTTCAACAGCACTGTTGACACATAATAGGTGTTAAATAAAATGTACTGAGTACGTGAATAATTGACAGGAGACAAAGAACGTACTCTACCCCTCTTAGAATTCATGATCATCCTGAATATTTCAAGAATGTATCGGGATTCAAGATGGAAGAGGAGTAGGTGGACATGGAGTTCATCTCTCTCTACACTTGCAGCAGGAATACATCTATAGATGCAACAGTTCTCCCAGAACACCGGCTGAAAACTAGCAGAAGACCCTGGACTCCAGAAAGGACTATGAAGATCCCTTCATAACTGGAAGGGAAGCATTTGAGGCTGTCAGGAGAGGGTGAAGCAGCCGATCTATGGCAGACCAGACAGAGTGAGAACTACACAGACGGTCCATACCACGGCCCTACATGCCCCCAGACTGGGACGTGTGTTCACAGGCTGCCCCTCCAAGAGAGAGGACGTGTGTGCACCAGTCTGCATGGGGAAGCAGTAGGGACAGAGCCCAGCACCACCTCCTGGTTCTCCCTCCAGGAAAGCCAGGAAAACAAGAACTAGCAAGAGCTTGACAAATGCCTGGCTTCGAATTGGAGACCGTTCACCTGCCTATTGCTTCATTCCTGGAAATTTCACTGCAACTAAGTGAGAAAAAAAACATACCTGAAAGAAAGAAAACAAAGAACAGAAATACCCCAGAATTCCTAAAGAACAGGTCTTGGTGCTCTGGCCGGGTGTCAGGCCTGAGCCTCTGAGGTGGGAGACCGAATTCCAGACACTGGTCCACCAGAGACCTCCCGGCCCCATGTAATATCAAACGGGGAAAGCTCTCCCAGAGATCTCCATCTCAACGCTAAGACCCAGCTCCCCTCAACGACCAGCAAGCTACAGTGCTGGACACTCCATGCCAAACAACTAGCAAGACAGGAACACAACCTCACCCATTAGTAGACAGCCTGCCTAAAATCATTATAAGGTCACAGTACCCCCAAACACACCACCAGACCCGGTCCTGCCCACCAGAAAGACAAGATCCAGCTTCATCCGCCAGAACACAGGCACTAGTCCCCTCCACCAGGAAGCCTACACAACCCACTGAACCAAGCTTACCCACTGGGGGCAGACACCAAAAACAATGGGAACTACGAACCTGCAGCCTGTGAAATGGAGACCCCAAACACAGTAAGTTAAGCAAAATGAGAAGACAGAGAAACACACAGCAGATGAAGGAGCAAGGTAAAAACCCACCAGACCAAACAAATGAAGAGGAAATAGGCAGTCTACCTGAAAAAGAATTCAGAGTAATGATAGTCAAGATGATCCAAAATCTTGGAACTAGAATGGAGAAAATACAAGAAACGTTTAACAAGGACTTAGAAGAACTAAAGAGCAAACAAACAATGATGAACAATACAATAAATGAAATTAAAAATTCTCCAGAAGGAATCAATAGCAGAATAACTGAGGCAGAAGAATGGATAAGTGACCTGGAAGATAAAATAGTGGAAATAACTACCACAGAGCAGAAAAAAGAAAAAAAGAATGAAAAGAATTGAGGACAATCTCAGAGACCTCTGGGACAACATTAAATGCACCAATATTTGAATTATAGAGGTCCCAGAAGAAGAAGAGAAAAAAAAAAAAAGGGACTGAGAAAATATTTGAAGAGATTAAAGTTGAAAACTTCCCTAATATGGGTAAGGGAGTAGTCAATCAACTCCAGGAAGCACAGAGAGTACCATACAGGATAAATCCAAGGAGAAACATGCCAAGACACATATTAATCAACCTACCAAAAATTAAATACAAAGAAAAAATATTAAAAGCAGCAAGGGAAAAGCAACAAACGATGTACAAGGGAATCCCCATAAGGTTAAGAGCTGATCTCTCAGCAGAAACTCTGCAGGTCAGAAGGGAGTGGCCGGACATATTTAAAGTGATGAAAGGGAAAAACCTACAACCAAGATTACTCTAGCCAGCAAGGATCTCATTCAGATTCAACGGAGAAATTAAAAACCTTACAGACAAGCAAAAGCTAAGAGAATTCATCACCACCAAACCAGCTCTACAACAAATGCTAAAGGAAGTTCTCTAGGCAGAAAACACAAGAGAAGGAAAAGACGTACAATAACAAACCCAAAACAATTAAGAAAATGGTAATAGGAACATAAATATCGATAACCACCTTAAATGTAAATGGATTAAATGCTCCAACCAAAAGACAGACTGGCTGAATGGATACAAAAACAAGACCCATACATATGCTGTCTACAAGAGACCCACTTCAGACCTAGGGACACATGCAGACTAAAAGTGAGGGGATGGAAAAAGATATTCCATGCAAATGGAAATCAAAAGAAAGCTGGAGTAGCAATTCTCATATCAGACAAAATATTCTTTAAAACAAAGACTGTTACAAGAGACAATGAAGGACACTACATAATGACCAAGGGATCAATCCAAGAAGAAGAAGATACAACAACTGTAAATATTTATGCACCCAATATAGGAGCACCTCAGTACATAAGGCAAATGCTAACAGCCATAAAAGGGGAAATTGACAGTAACACATTCATAGTAGGGGACTTTAACACCCCACTTTCACCCATGGACAGATCATCCAAAATGAAAATAAATAAGGAAACACAAGCTTTAAACGATACATTAAACAAGATGGACTTAATTGATATTTATAGGACATTCCATCCAAAAACAACAGAATACACTTTCTTCTCAAGTGCTCATGGAACATTCTCCAGGGTAAATCATAACTTGGGTCACAAATCACGCCTTGGTCAATTTAAGAAAACTGAAATCGTATCAAGTATCTTTTCTGACCACAATGCTATGAGACTAGATATCAATTCCAGGAAAAATTCTGTAAAAAATACAAACACATGGAGGCTAAACAATACACTACTAAATAACCAAGAAATCACTGAAGAAATCAAAGAGGAAATAAAAAAATACCTAGAGACAAATAACAATGAAAACACGACAACCCAAAACCTATGGGATGCAGCAAGAGCAGTTCTAAGAGGGAAGTTTATAGCAATACAATCCTACCTCAAGAAACAAGAAACATCTCAAATAAACAACCTAACCTTACACCTAAAGCAATTAGAGAAAGAAGAACAAAAAACCCCCAAAGTTAACAGAAGGAAAGAAATCATAAAGATCAGATCAGAAATAAATGAAAAAGAAATGAAGGAAACAATAGCAAAGATCAATAAAACTAAAAGCTGGTTCTTTGAGAAGATAAACAAAATTGATAAATCATGAGCCAGGCTCATCAAGAAAAAAAGGGAGAAGACTCAAATCAATAGAATTAGAAATGAAAAAGGAGAAGCAACAGCTGACACTGCAGAAATACAAAAGATCATGAGAGATTACTACAAGCAACTCTATGCCAATAAAATGGACAACCTGAAAGAAATGGACAAATTCTTAGAAAAGCACAACCTTCCGAGACTGAACCAAGAAGAAATAGAAAACATAAACAGACCAATCACAAGCACTGAAATTGAATCTGTGATCAAAAGTCTTCCAACAAACAAAAGCCCAGGACAAGATGGCTTCACAAGCGAATTCTATCAAACATTTAGAGAAGAGCTAACACCTATCCTTCTCAAATTCTTCCAAAATATAGCAGAGGGAGGAACACTCTCAGACTCATTCTACGAGGCCACCATCACCCTGATACCAAAAGCAGAAAAAGATGTCACAAAGAAAGAAAACTACAGGCCAATATCACTGATGAACACAGATGCAAAAATCCTCAACAAAATACTAGCAAACAGAATCCAACAGCACAGTAAAAGGATCATACACCATGATCAAGTGGGGTTTATCACAAGAATGCAAAGATTCTTCAATATACGCAAATCAATGTGATAAACCATGTTAACAAATTGAAGGAGAAAAACCATATGATCATCTCAATAGATGCAGAAAAAGCTTTCGACAAAATTCAACACCCATTTATGATAAAAACCCTCCAGAAAGTAGACACAGATGGAACTTACCTCAACATAATAAAGGACATATATGACAAACCCACAGCCAACATCATTCTCAGTGGTGAAAACTGAAACCATTTCAACTAAGACCAGGAAGAAGACGAGGTTGCCCCCTCTCACCACTATTTTTCAACATAGTTTTGGAAGTTTTAGCCATAGCAATCAGAGAAGAACAAGAAATAAAAGGAATCCAAATTGGAAAAGAAGAAGTAAAACTGTCACTGTTTGCAGATGACATGATACTATACATAGAGAATCCTAAAGATGCCACCAGAAAACTACTAGAGCTAATCAATGAATTTGGTAAAGTAGCAGGATACAAAATTAATGCACAGAAATCTCTTGCATTCCTATACACTAATGATGAAAAATCTGAAAGAGAAATTAAGGAAACACTCCCATTTACCATTGCAACAAAAAGAATAAAATACCCTAGGAATAAACCTACCTAAGGAGACAGAAGACCTGTATGCAGAAAATTATAAGACACTGATGAAAGAAATTAAAGACGATACAAACAGATGGAGCGATATACCATGTTCTCGGACTGGAAGAATCAACATTGTGAAAACGACTATACTACCCAAAGCAATCTACAGATTCAATGCAATCCCTATCAAACTACCGCTGGCCTTTTTTTCACAGAACTAGGACAAAAAATTTCACAATTTGTATGGAAACACAAAAGACCCCAAACAGCCAAAGCAATATTGAGAAAGAAAAACGGAAGAAAAGAAAGTATGGTACTGGCACAAAAACAGGAATATAGATCAATGGAACAGGATAGAAAGCCCAGAGATAAACCCACACACATATGGTCACCTTATCTTTGATAAAGGAGGCAAGAATATACAACGGAGAAAAGACAGCCTCTTTAGTAAGTGGTGCTGGGAAAACTGGACAACTACATGTAAAAGAATGACATTAGAACACTCCCTAATGCCATACACAAAAATAAACTCAAAATGGTTAAAAGACCTAAATGTAAGGCCAGACACTATAAAATTCTTAGAGGAAAACATAGGCAGAACACTCTATGACATAAATCACAGCAAGATCCTTTTTGATCCACCTCCTAGAGAAATGGAAATAAAAACAAAAATAAACAAATGGGACCTTATGAAACTTCAAAGCTTTTGCACAGCAAAGGAAACCATAAACAGGACGAAAAGACAACCCTCAGAATGGGAGAAAATATTTGCAAATGAAGCAACTGACAAAGGATTAATCTCCAAAATATACAAGCAGCTCATGCAGCTCAATATCAAAAAAACAAACAACCCAATCCAAAAATGGGCAGAAGACCTAAATAGACCTTTCTCCAAAGAAGATATAATACAGATTGCCAACAAACACATAAAAGGATGCTCAGCATCACTAATCATTAGAGAAATGCAAATCAAAACCACAATGAAGTATCATCTCACACTGTTCAGAATGGCCATCATCAAAAAAATCTACAAACAATAATAAATGCTGGAGAGGGTGTGGAGAAAAGGGAACCCTCTTGCACTGTTGGTGGGAATGTAAATTGATACAGCCACTATGGAGAACAGTATGGAAGTTCCTCAAAAAACTAAAAATAGAATTAGCATATGACCCAGCAAACCCACTACTGTGCATATACCCCGAGAAAACCATAATTCAAAAAGAGTCAGGGGGACTTCCCTGGTGGCACAGTGGTTAAGAATCTGCCTGCCAATGCAGGGGACACGGGTTCGAGCCCTGGTCTGGGAAGATCCCACATGCCACGGAGCAACTAAGCCTGTGTGCCACAACTACTGAGCCTGCACTCGAGAGCCTGCGAGCCACAACTACTGAAGCCCAAGTGCCTAGAGCCCGTGTTCTGCAAGAAGAGAAGCCACTGCAATGAGAAGCCAGTGCACCACAATGAAGAGTAACCCCCGCTCACTGCAACTAGAGAAAGCCTGAAAGAAGCAACGAAGACCCAATGCAGCCAAAAATAAATTAAAAAAAAAAAAAGAGTCACGTACCACAATGTTCATTGCAGCGCTATTTACAATAGCCAGGACATGGAAGCAACCTAAGTGTCCATCAACAGATGAATGGATAAAGAAGATGTGGCACATATATACAATGGAATATTACTCAGCCATAAAAAGCAATGAAATTGAGTTATTTGTAGTGAGGTGGATAGACCTAGAGTCTGTCATACAGAGTGAAGTAAGTCAGAAAGAGAAAAACAAATACCATATGCTAACATATATATGGAACCTAAAAAAAAAAAAAAAAGGTTCTGATGAACCTAGGGGCAGGACAGGAATAAAGATGCAGACGTAGAGAATGGACTTGAGGACGTGGGGAGGGGGAAGGGTAAGCTGGGATGAAGTGAGAGAGTGGCACGGACATATATACACTACCAAATGTAAAAGAGATAGCTAGTGGGAAGCAGCCACATAGCACAGGGAAATCAGCTCGGTGCTTTGTGACCACCTAGAGGGGTGGGCTAGGGAGGGTGGGAGGGAGGGGATATATGCATACGTATAGCTCATTCACTTTGTTATACAGCAGAAACTAACACAACATTGTAAAGCAATTATACTCCAATAAAGATGTTAAAAAAAAGAGAATGTATTGGGTGATGTCACCATGATGGTAACGCAGGAGGCTCCGTCCTCTCATGGACACACTGAAAACACTTACTCACAGATTAATTCCTTCTGAGAGAAATGCAGAAACACACCAGATGACTTAGAAAATACCCACATCAATGAGTGGAAGGAAAGGAAGAGAAATGAAAATGAGGACGCCAGGCACCTCTAGGTGATGGTGTTCTGGATCTAGGAAATAGGAGAATCTGAAACAGGAGGCTGCCTTTTATAAATTAATGAAACAAGGAAGTTTTATAAAAATATAAAACTTTAGGTTAAATGAACAACATGTAAAGGAAATTAAGAATTCCATTTACAGGGCTTCCCTGGTGGCGCAGTGGTTGAGAGTCCGCCTGCCAGTGCAGGGGACACGGGTTCGAGCCCTGGTCTGGGAAGATCCCACGTGCCATGGAGCAACTAGGCCCGTGAGCCATGATTACTGAGCCTGCGCGTCTGGAGCCTGTGCTCTGCAACAAGAGAGGCCGTGATAGTGAGAGGCCTGCACACCGCGATGAAGAGTGGACCCTGCTTGCCGCAACTAGAGAAAGCCCTCGCACAGAAACGAAGACCCAACACAGCCATAAATAAATAAAATTAAAAAAAAAGAATTCCATTTACAATACCATCAAAAGATTAAATTCTGAGGAATAAACCTAACCAAGGAAGAGAAAGACTTGTACACTGAAAATTTAAAGACATTGATGGAAAACACTAAAGAAAACACAAATACATGGAAAGATATCCTGTATTCATGGATTGGAGGACTTACTATTGTTGTTTTTTTTAAATTTTTTAAAAAATTTATTTTTATTTTTGGCTGCTTTGGGTCTTCTCTGCCGTGTGTAGGCTTTCTCTAGTTGCGGCGAGCGGGGGCTACTCTTCGTTGCCGTGCGTGTGCTTCTCATTGCAGTGGCTTCTCTTTGTTGCGGAGCATGGGCTCTAGGTGTGCGGGCTTCAGTAGTTGTGGCACGCAGGCTCTAGAGCGCAGGCTCAGTAGTTGTAGCGCACGGGCTTAGTTGCCCCGCGGCATGTGGGATCTTCCCAGACCAGGGCTCGAACCTGTGCCTCCTGAACTGGCAGGCGGATTCTTAACAACTGTGCTACCAGGGAAGCCCTTAGTATTGTTAAGATGTCAATACTGTCTAAAGCTATTTACAGATTCTGTGCAAATCCTATTAAAATCCCAACATTTTTTTGTTCAGAAATAGAAAAATCTACCTTAAAATTCATAAGGAATTTCAAGGGACCCTTGAATGTTCAAAGCAATCTTACAAAAGAACGAAGTTTGTGGTCTTACAATTCCTGATTTCAAAACTTACCGCAAAAAATTATTAATGAAAACAATGTGGTACTGATAGCAAGACAGATATACAGGCCAATGGAGAAGACTAGGGACCCCAGAGATACCCCACTGCATTTATACGAGCAAATGATTTCCGACTAGGGTGCCCATATCTCTCAGTGGTGAAATAGAGTCTCTTCAACAAATTATGCTGGGCCAGTTGGATATCCACATACATAATGAAGAAGCTGGACACTTACACCATATACAAAATTAATTCAAAATATATTAAAAGTCTAAACACACAGTGCCAAACTATCAAACCCCTATAAGAAAATAATAGCTGAAAAATTCTTGATGTTGGATTTAAAATCGATTTCTTGGATGTGACATGAAAAGCACAGGCAGCAAAAGTAAAAATAGACAAATGAGACTACATCAAACTCAAAACTGCTATGAATCAAAGGATACAATCAACAGAGGGAAATATAACTTATCACATATCTGATAAGGTGTTAATATCTAAAATATGTAAAGAACTCCTGCAACTTAACTAAAAACAAATAATCGATTAACAAATGAGCAAACGACTTTAAATAGACACTTCTCTAAAGATGATATACAAATGGCCAACCAGAATATGAGAAGGTGCTTAAGATTACTAAATCTTTAGAGAAATGCAAAAGGGAACCAAAATAAGATATCATCTTACCCAAATTAATATAATTACTCTTGAAAAAACCCAGAAAATAACAACCGTTTTTGAGGATGAGGAGAAATTCAAACACTTGTGCACTGTTGCTAAGTTTATAAAACGCAGCAACCACTACAGGAAACATATGGCAGATCCTCAAAAAATCGAAACTAGAACTACCATACGACCAGGTCATCCAAATACCAGGGACATATCCAAAATAATAGAAAGCCAATACTTGAAGAGACATTTGCAAACGCACGTTCACAGCAGCACTATTTCCAATAGTGAAGAGGCAGAAACAACCCAAATGTTGATCTTCAGATGAATGGGTAAATAAAATATGGTGTAAACCCTCCGTGAAATATTATTCAGCCTTTAAAGGGAACTCCTGTCACATGAAACGACATGGTTGAAACTTAAGGACAATATGCCAGTGATATAAGCCCATCACACACACAAATGCTTTAGAATTCCACACACATGTGGTACCTAAGGTCGTCAGGTATATATAGAACATCAACGTAAAATGGTGGATACCAGTGGCTGGGGAGAGAGAAAAAGAACAACTTGTTTTTTAAAGGGTATAGAGATCAGCTTTGTAAAGATGGAAAAACTTCTGGAGACCTACAGCATAACAAGAATATACCGGATACAACTGAGCAGTATCCTTCGAGGGAATTAATCAGTTTTCTGAAAAGGATTCCAGAAAGAAAAAAGTCACAGTAATGCTAACTTTTCTAAATAAGATTAAGGTTCTGTGGGTAGCAGTATAACGTTATATTACATGCATTGTCTCTAATGACCGAAATAAGTAATTTCTAATTACTGATAACGAGAAGAATTTTCCTAAAATTCAAAAATAAAAGTAACATTTTCTTCAAAAGAAAAAAAAAAGAAAAGCGCTCAAACTTTATACATCACAAAACTAAAAAGAACAAACTAAGCCCAAAGTTAGCAGAAGGAAGTAAATAACAAAGACCAGAGCAGAAATAAGTGAAATAGAAACCAGAGGAACAATAGAAAAGGTCGACGAAACCAAGAGTTGGTTTTCTGAAGAGAAAACATTCATTTCATTACTTACCGCTGGCAGGAATGTGAGGGATGATAACATTCAGGGTCAGGAAACTAACTGCATTTCACACCTATATGGTCCTCTCCTCCTTTCTCACTAAGTCCAGCTGAATTTATTTCCCTTAAAAAAGCAAGAATCACGTTTTACTTTCATCACAGCAATTCACATTCTCCTCTCTTCCTGGAATTCCCCTCTCCCATCACTTCAATTGCCTCACTCCTCCTCGGACGCCAGCCCAGCTGATTTCACCTGCTCATAGACACCTGATGGCCATCCTCAATCACTGTGACCAAGTCACTCTTTTAGTCTCAAAACAAAACTCATACTTTTGTTGTCGATTTTATACTCCTTTTTCCTCTGTCTTCCTAATACGTTGAGAGCTAGGTGAAGACAAGTCCTATTCCCCTTATTGACTAATAGATTCTCAGCCCACAGTGTCTGGACACAGGGAGCTTCCTGGGAGCCTCACCTACCCCTATTCCACAGCATCTCCAACAACTGAGGGAGGAAATACAGAAGTTTATTTATGCTGAGCTCTCCTCTGAATTATAATTACCAGCAAATTCTCTGGCACTCCAGGATGCTAGGTTTTACTGTAGCCCCAATGAATCTCATTTAAAAACTTTTCTTAGTAAAAGTCCTGACTTGAAGTTCACGTCCAGTGAATCCTCATATGACCCCACTAGAAACCCCACCCTATGCCCCCTAGATCACAGCTCCATCCAACCAGATCATGGGTTTGTTTGCTCAGAGTGAGGCAAGGTCAGCCGGTGTCCTGCCCCATGTTAGCGCACAAACACAGCTCCAAGGTCCTCTCCTGTTGGAGACTTCCTCTCTCCCGTTTGTTTTCTCCCTGAGACGGAACATAAGGAAGCGCTCACCCGCCTGGTCTCTGCTGCAAAGCTCTGTGCAGGGAAGCGTCGATCAGGATGGGTCAGAGGCTCTTGAGTCTACACTTATAGGGACACGGTCCACAGGCCTGCTCTCCCCACAGAGACGCCGCCATCCCATCGTCTGCTGTCTCGGCCACACTGTCTGCATGGAGAGCGGGGGGCGTCTCCCCCGAGGAGCCGGTTTTATCCCCAGCGCTAGTCATCCTCCTCCTCCTCAATCGGCTTAATCAGTTAAAGACGATCCTAATGAGCAGCCAGACCGCAGGTGAAAAGAGTTTTCTGCGTTCCCTGACGAAGATCAATGGTTCAGAGCCAAAGTTGTCCTCGGGCATTAAAGGGACACTCAGGGGTGCATCAGTGACTTTTACTATATTTTCAGCTGGGTGTGTTCCTCAGAGCTCTTCATCTCCTCGCAATACTGAGGGCCATCTTGGCCAGGAGTCTGGTTCCAATGAGTTTACGTTCCGTGGTTCTTCCTATTGAGGGCCTTAGGTCTTTTCTTAATCTGGAAAATACCCCATTTTGAAGTCAGCTTTCCCACCTCAAATTACTGTGTATTCCTCATGCCCACGTGTTTCCATGGGAAGATGATGCCTTTTATTGGAACAATTATTGGAGTGCTTTATTGGAACCCAGTCACACCCATCTTTATGTTGTCTATGGCAGCTTCCACCTACAAAGGCAACATTAAGTAGGTGTGCCAGAGACCACATGGCCCATGAGCCTAAAATATTTATTATCTGATGCCATAATAAAAATTTCCCTCATGCAACTCCTTGAACTTTGTAGGACTTCTACTGCCCACTACCCACCCCATCTGAAGGTCCATAGTGCTCCCAATACCTGGGACAGCCACACATCCCCATGGATTTCCAACAGGGTTTTCACTGAGAAATTACTTTTCCTGTCTTGTTTCTGAGTATGTCTTCATGTTTTTATTCTTCTTCTTTTTTTTGCGGTACGCGGGCCTCTCACTGTCGCGGCCTCTCCCGTTGCGGAGCACAGGCTCCGGACGCGCAGGCTCAGCGGCCATGGCTCACTGGCCCAGCCGCTCCGCGGCATGTGGGATCCTCCCTGACCGGGGCACGAACCCGCGTCCCCCTGCATCCGCAGGCAGACTCTCAACCACTGCACCACCAGGGAAGCCCTATTCTTCTTTTAAGGCTAATTCAAAGGCTTCTCAAGTCATCATTTATGATGAGGACATCACTGGCTGTGTCAACATCCAAGGTCATATGCAGTGTGGAAAGAAAAATAGGTCAAGCAGCAAAACCCCACACTACAGGCATCCTCTTCACTTTTACTGCAAAGGCACAAATAGCTCATTCACTTTTACCTCTGTGATTCCACTGCTTCCCTAAATCAGAATTTTCTTGGGGAAACTTACCTGGTCCCTAACTAGGTAAAGTTTTATATACAGAACGAATGGCTGTAACTGGAACAAAATCCTCCTGTTCCCGGTAGCTATTCTCCTTACATGAAGCTATTAGATTATTTGATTAAATATTTTTCTCTTCAGTATATAATATACATGAAAAAGACAGGCAAAGTGGTTCTGGATTGGGATATTAAGCATGTAATCCATCTTTGAGCAGATAATACATATATTGGGGTGAATATGGTCCAGGTTTCTCACTGTTGGTTGGAATATTTATTTATTTTTATGTTTTATGCTTCTAAAAGCTCCTTTTATTTCTTTATTATGATTTTTTATTGGTTGGGATATTTATAAGCATAGAAGAGGGAAAGGGTAGGATGCGTCCTAAGGACTGGTTTTGAATTGGAGGACTCACGAATAACTCATAGCTCATTATAAACATGTGTGTGTGTGTTCATGAAAATGAAACAACTATGAGCCCTTTTTCCTGTAAGGTACCAGAAGAAATGACATGCTGGTAGCAACATACTAATAGGGCTAATAGCAGATCTTGCTTCCTAAACATTCATCTTGATTTGAAGGCATCAGAACTTTCTGGTAAAATAACTGATTACAGGACTGCATCAGGACCAGTACAAGATGAGCCTACAACATTTTTGGAGGGCTGTTTTAGCTTTATTGATCTTACACTGCTCAAATCTGGGGCAAAACGAGCATTAAAATAGACAATGTTGCATCTGAATGCATCCCTTTGAAACATATAGGAATTTAGGAGTATATTTGATACGAATAACAGTGATAAATGAAAAAATGAATGATTAAATAAACACACGGGTGAAGGGAAACCTCTTCCTTCAATAGACTCCTACCAATAAATGTTGAAGGCTGGAATAAGACAATCATGATATTTTGATTCGGGCAAAAAAAGTTGTGGTTGGGAGCTAATGTGTGTGAGTGTAGAGGTGATGAGGAAGACCATACTGGGACAATCTCAGGATACCTTCTAGTAGAGAACTAACTAACTGCAAAGACCACATGGTCAGTGTAATATGGAGAGACCTGGCAGGTGCCCATCACCACTATTGGGATAGGTAGACATGCTGTGTCCCCTGGTGTGAAGCCCTGAGAATATCACAGCATCTTTACTCTTTAAAAAAGTTTTACTGAGATATTATTGACATATAACATAGGTAGTTTTAAGGTGTGCAACATGATATTTTGATACACATACATATACTGTGAAATACAATAAGCTTTATACCTCCATCCCCCCACATAATTAACTTTTTTCCACTTGGTGGTGAGAACATTGAAGATCTACTTTCTTAAGAACTTTCTAGTATATAATACAGCATTGTTAATTATAGTCACCATGCTGTACATTAGATCCTTAAAACTTATTTATTTTTTAGTTGAAATTTACTACCCTTTGGCACAGCTCCCATTTCCCCCACCCCAGTCCCTGGAAACCACTATTCCACTCTCTGTTTCATGAGATTGGCTCTTTCATACTTCACATATAAGAGATATCACACAGTATTTTTCTTTCTTTGTGTAACTTATCTCACTTAGCATAATACTCTCAAAGTCCATCCATGTTGTTAGAAGGTAGGATCTTTTTCTTATTTATGGCAGATTAATATTTCACTGTATACACACACACACACACACACACACCCTTTTCTTTATCCATTCATCTTTTTTTTTTTTTTTTAAATTGGCCAGGCCGCGCGGCTTGCAGGATCTCAGTTCCCCGACAGGGATGGAACCAGCGCCCCCTGCAGTGGAAGCGTAGAGTACTAACCACTGGACCACCAGGGAATTCCCTACCCATTCATCTTTTTTTTTTTTTTTTTTTTTTTTGCGGTACGCGGGCCTCTCACTGTTGTGGCCTCTCCCGTTGCGGAGCACAGGCTCCGGACGCGCAGGCTCAGCAGCCATGGCTCACGGGCCTAGCCGCTCCGCGGCATGTGCATCTTCCCGTACCGGGAAACGAACCGTGTCCCCTGCATCGGCAGGCGGACTCTCAACCACTGCGCCACCAGGGAAGCCCTGGATAAACTTTTATTTGCAGTAAGAAAGAGGTGGGGGAGAGAGCGAATACATTACCTGTAGTAGAAGAAATGAAGCAGAGGCATCACTACAGTCGCTGTAGATGTTAACAGGAGAATAAGAGAAAATAAGAGGGTAGAGCCCAGAAACCTTGCAAAATAACATAAAAGGCACTGGCCAGCTCTCATCACAAAAAGTATTCTAGCCCAAAATGTCAATTTTGGTAGTTTTAGAGATGCAACCTTATAAATATGTCATCATTCTCTTGCAACATTTAAGATTTTCTCTTTACCTTTGGCTTTTATTAGTTTGAGTATGATAATGTCTAGGTATAGTTTTCTTTGGCTTTGTACTTAGGGTTTCTTGAGCTTCTTGGAGTAGTAGATTGATTTTTTTTTTGGCTAAAATTGGGAAGTTTTCAGCAGGTACTTCGCTGTCCTTTTCTCTTTCACTACAACTTCCATGACTCCAATTACACGTAGGTTGAAATGCTTCATATTGTTGCACACACCGCTATTAATTTTATTCAGTTTTAATTTTTAAAGAATCATAGCAAAATACACAAAACACGAAATTTATCACCTTAACCATTTTAAGTGTACAATCCAATGGTATTAGCTACATTCGTGTTGCGGTGTAATCACCCCGATACCTCCAGAATTCTTCTTGTTCGCAAAACTGAAACTCTGTACCCATTAAACAATAACTGTTTTAGCGCCAATTCCCAGGCCCTGGCAACCACCACTCTTTGTCTTTATAAAGTGGACTCCTTAAGCATCTTATAAGTGGAATCATAGTGTATTTTTCTCTTTAGATGGGCTCCATTTCACTTAGCATAATATGTTCAAGGTTCACCCATTCTGTAGCAGGTGTCAAAATTTCCTTCCTTGTCCAAATGTCATCAACAGTCATAATAGTCCAGATCTACCTCAGAATGAGAGTAAAACGATATTTCATCTATATGGTTAAAAATGATTAAAGGAAGTATTTTAGGTTATAAGCTTTAACAGTTTTGAAACAGTCCCTATTCGAAGAATTGCAAAATAGGGCAGAAGGAGCAGGAGGCTTTAATAGAATAAAGAATAAAAAACAAGGAAGCAAAAAATAGAAAATATTTGATTGGCTGGGGCCACATACAAAAGGTTGTTTGGGCGAAAAGAAGCAAGGAAATTAGTAGAGCATCCAGAGGTGGCTTGGCTATTAGAGATTGGCTGACTGGATATGTTCTGTTTATGATCCAGTGGAGCACTTACAGGGAGACAAGAATTACATTAGATTCAGTTTGCTGACCTGGTACCGCTAAGTAGGAGCAGCTCCATCTAAGACCTAGAAAGTGATTTCAACACTATTAACAGAAATAAAGTGACTCTCAGGATAAATGGTTTTCCTTTGTTTGTGGTCACCTCCCTATCTTCAATAAAATGTCACGTATTCCAGAAATAAATCAAAATTTGACTGGATTAAAGGAGGGGAGGTGGAATGTGAATAAGGAGGAAATGGGAACCATCTCCAGTAAAAGCCCCTGCAGGGGAATCTCACTCCAGAGCTGCGCGGTCAGTGGAAGCAGGTGGAGGCCACAGGAGAGCCTAGTGGACTTGAGGTGAGTCCACTCTGATGGAATTTCTTCTTCACGTCTCAGATTTCTCCAAAAGGCGTATTTGAGAGACAAGGTCTGCAGAATGGAGCCGTTTATTAATTCAGCAAGTGTTGTCTGAGGCCATCTCTGCGCCAGGCAGTGTGTGTGCATTTAGGGGCAATGGACTGAATACTCTGTCCTGAGAGAAGTAAACTGACTTTGATTTTTACACAAAAGCTGGAGAAATGACAGGGTTTCATTTTTTTAATCATCATGGCTTCACATGTTGCATAAGACGGTGAATGTCCCCTGTTGACTAAATCAACTTCTCAGGTTCTGCAAGGCCTCCTGCCATAGCCAGATGGGTCCAGCTGGGGGTAGAAGGGTTTGGAGCATGACCAGCAACGTCCAACAGAAATGGAATACGGCCGGTAGAGTTCAAGGTGCACTTGAAATGAACGTGTGTTTTTCAGCTGTTGAGTGAAACTGAATACGTGCACACTATTTTTTTTTTTTTACCGTTGAAACATGTCTTATTTCCATAATATGTAGAAAAATGCATCTGTAGAGTCACAAATGAACTTTAGTTTATAATCTCCATCATGCACTAAGTTAAGCTTACGGGAAATTAAAAGAAAACATTTGGAAATTGATCTGAAAGAACATAATAATTGGAACAGAAATAAGTCCATAACACTAATTCTGGAAATGTAATTTTCCCTAATACAATTTGTGTTAATGATTCATGAATTGTTCCATAATTTTCTGCTACATGTTTGTACCATATGTGTAGCAAAGAGGAACATTCCCATCCACAGCTGTGTGTGCACAAGAATTTCCTATCCATGTTTCCATAGTCAGAGTTTCATTTGCTTTGCCCTGGATTCCACAGAGGACCATCAGTGCCTAGACTCATCAAAGGACAGATTCTCAGGAAGCTTTGATCATCCTCAGTCGGATATGCAGGAGAAAAAAATGGACGCAGTGGCTCCCCAGCAGAAACTTTAGTGAATGTAAAAATATGGGATCCATCGCCAACGTGATAAAAGGAAACAATCCCAATATTCATATCCAGGAAAATCCCCACTCGATGTAACCTGGGGCTCACCTTGAGAACAGTGGAAGGCACAGTGTGGGCAGAGAAGACATCTCCATTTCTCAGACTCACAGTCCAGAAGCCAAGATCTGGAGCCAGTTGAGTCTTCCCTCGTCGACGCACAGATTCTTTGCAAACGCCCACATCCCATTCCTGGCTGGACCCCAAGTCCACCTCCCAGTAATGGCGGCCAGAGGTGAACAGAGGGAATCCCAGGACACAAGTTGTACGGCTGAATCTCTCAGGTCGGGACCTCTTCTTCTGCTTGAAAAACCCACAACGGACAGTTTTCAGGTCCTCAGAAATGATGAGGTACTTGTTGGCTGTGTCAACATCCAAGGTCACATCCACTGTGGAAAGAAAAACAAGCAATTACATACACTAGACACTACAATCCACGGCTTCTGAAAAGTCCCAAATGTTTCACTCACTTTCACTTCTTTAACTCTACACTTCTTTCCTAAGCAGAAGGTTCCTGGGGAAGATTCCCTGACCTGGATTAGATCCAATTCCATGTACAGAATGAATGATTAAAATGGAACTAGTCTTTCTGATTCATACTGGTGTTTTCTTTACATTAGTTGGATTAAAATATTATTTCTTCTCTTCAGTACATGATATACATGACAAAAAGAGTCCATGGGTGTTGATTTTTCTCAAAAATTTCCAGTTGACATAGACTGTCAAAATATAGACATCAAATATACATTTGAATGATGGTGGTTTTACATATTGCAGAATAATTTTGAAATAGTAAGGTATTATTTTCTTTTTTCTTCTTTTTGCATCTACTTTCTTTGTTTAGAGTTGTCGAATAGGCAATTGCATTCCAGTTCTTTTTCATTCTCTGGAGCTATAGAAAAATATAAAGAAAACATGCTAGGAGTCTTTGGATAAGATGGGTTAACTCTGGAAGTCAAGACAGAGGAAGGGATTCCCATAGACATGGGTAACGATGTGCTGGGATCTTGTAGCAACTTAGACCCAGAACTGGATGGGGCAGTGCTCACGGGCCAGGTAAACTGGAGAAGTACTCTGTGTTTTGGCAACATCTCCAACTAACCCTGTGATGAGAATGGGTTCATAGACCTGCCTGTCCTAATGTGACCATGTGCATAGAGCCACAGGAGCCTCAGAAATAAACCCTTTGGACCAAAGGCCAGTGACTTCACTTGGCTCCCTTATAACATGGTTCTTTGGGAGGTGCTCAGACTTCCTGACCGTTGGAGAGAAATTGTGAAGGCTTGTCAAGTTTCTGTGACAGGTTTCACCATCATAAATACAGGTTTGCATGGAGCAAAACGGAAACTCACTCAAGAAGTAAAACAAGTGGTTACTTTCCTGATGACACTGCTGGCTGGACTGTGTGTCATCGCACAATCATCACACCCCGTTCACACCCAAGGACCCATCGTAGGAGGCAGGGAATGGGCGACAGGATGAGACTGTGGCACTCTCCAATGAGCCTGGGACGTCTGTCCTAGCATCCCGAATCAGACACGCAGCTAAGCTGTGATAATTCCCCTTTGCTCAGAATTCTGAGCCTGAATCGGGCATCTTAGGTCCAGGTCAGGGAGTGAAGCACAGGCTGCAGTGCTCAGGTCCAGACTCGGCAACAGGATTGAAACCTACAGTCACGACCGCATGCACTTTTACCATCCTTTTCCCTGGGGGGCTTGTGCTCTAAGTATTCCTTGTCCACACTCACTGTGCATAGAATCACCTGGGGCTTTTAAACAGTGCATATCTCTGGGCCTCGCTACCTGAAGAGTTCAGATTCACTAGATGCAGGGGCCTGTTACTCAAAGTGTGGGCCATGAACCTGCTCTAGCAGCACCACCGGAGCTCAAGTCAGAAATCCAGATTCTCAGGTCAGCCCAGCGTTCAAGAAGAGGAAGCTACATTTAAACTGGATGGTCAGGGAACTTATACATCCTCAAATTTGAAAAACCATGTTGTGTTGCAGTGCCACCCAAAGAAACGCAATGAGAGCCCCGTGTGGATTTTAAATTTTCTCACATGTTTAAAAATAACAATCAGGTATAATTGATTTTAACAATACATTCCGTATCCTCCAATATATCCAAATCTGATTTCTACTTGTGGCAATCGCCACGTTTCAAGTGATCAGGAGCTGCCAGTGGCCATTGGAAATATTCCAATGTATCTAATATTGGATAGCACAGGACTAGGGCATGGCCTAAATATTATCTTTTCTTAAAAATCTACAGGTAGAACACTCTTGCACTGCTGGTGGGAACGTGAATTGGTACAGCCACTATGGAGAACAGTATGGAGATTCCTTAAAAAACTACAAATAGAACTACCATATGACCCAGCAATCCCACTACTGGGCATATACCCTGAGAAAAGCAAAATTCAGAAAGAGTCATGTACCAAAATGTTCATTGCAGCTCTATTTACAATAGCCCGGCGATGGAAACAACCTAAGTGTCCATCATCGGATGAATGGATAAAGAAGATGTGGCACATATATACAATGGAATATTACTCAGCCATAAAAAGAAACGAAATTGAGTTATTTGTAGTGAGATGGATGGACCTAGAGTCTGTCATACAGAGTGAAGTAAGTCAGAAGGAGAAAGACAAATACCGTATGCTAACACATATATATGGAATCTAAGAAAAAAAAATGTCATGAAGAACCTAGGGGTAAGACGGGAATAAAGACACAGACCTACTAGAGAATGGACTTGAGGATATGGGGAGGGGGAAGGGTAAGCTGTGACAAAGTGAGAGAGAGGCATGGACATATATACACTACCAAACGTAAAATAGATAGCCAGTGGGAAGCAGCCGCATAGCACAGGGAGATCAGCTCGGTGCTTTGTGACCACCTAGGGGGTGGGATAGGGAGGGTGGGAGGGAGGGAGACGCAAGAGGGAAGAGATATGGGAACATATGTATATGTATAACTGATTCACTTTTTTATAAAGCAGAAACTAACACACCATTGTAAAGCAATTATACTCCAATAAAGATGTAAAAAAACATCTACAGATAGGGGGAAGCGGGGGAGGGATAAATTGGGAGATTGGGATTGACACATACACACTACTATATATAAAACAGATAACTAATAAGGACCTACTGTATAGCACAGGGAACTCTACTCAATACTCTGTAATGACCTACATGAGAAAAGAATCTAAAAAAGAGTGGATATATGTATATGTATAACTGATTCACTTTGCTGTACACCTGAAACTAACACAACACTGTAAATCAACTCTACCCCAATAAAAATTTTTATAAAGTCAACAGATAGTTCTTATCTATACTTACAGGTGAGAACAACGGTTTCTTGGAAAGAATAGAAATTTCAGGTGCCAGAATTCAGCAAGTGCCCTCATTTACTGGAGAGCTTTTGAAAAGGTGCTTTTTCCAGGGCCCTTTATGGGTTGAGGGCAGTTTGTATAGATGTCTTACCTTGGAACTTCCGCATCCTTGGGTTCATCTGGAGAACAGCTCTCAGCTGGGGCTCTAACTCCTTAACCTTTGAAACCAGAGCTCCGAGCTTGAGAGCGCGCCTGAGGTCATTCTTCTGTGAGACCACAGAGCAGTTGGGGCACAATAAACCACCCCCATCAACCTCCTTCTGCAGTGAATCGAGGCACCGGAAGCAGCAGACATATCCACATTTCAGGTACATGGGGTTTTCAAGATAATTCAGGCAAACCATACATTTACTTGCTTCCTTAAAGTGTTCAGCCATGGGTCCTCTATGGGAAAAATGCGCATGAGATTGGAATTTCCATGAGTTGAATCGATACTATTCCCTGGGTCACTTTTATCTTTACATGCATAGTGATTTGAAATCATTATTACTATGTAATGAAGACATAAGTACAAATATAAATGACTCATAGCCCCGAAGTTCTGATTTTTGAAATGCTGTTTGGAATGAAGGACATGATTCATCCTTGGGGTATAATTTAGGTGGTGAGAGGGTTTATACTACACCTGAGCTGTCAGATATGGTGTCCACCAGCCATGTATGGCTACTGAGGTGGGGCTCATCCTTATTGAAAGGTGTTGTAAGTGTCAGATGCACACTCGGTTTGGAAGACATGATTAGAAAAAGACAACATAAACGATCTCCTTGAGAACTTTCAAAAGTTGATTATAAGGAAGATAAAAATCACATGATCATCTCAATAGATGCAGAAAAAGCATTTCACAAAATTCAACATCCGTTCCTGATAAAAACCCTCATCAACAGGCTATAGAGGGACAACATAACTCACATAATAAAGCTCATTTACAACCAATCCACAACCAACATAATACTCAGTGGTGGAAAGCTGAAAGCCTTTCCTCTAAATTCAGGAACAAGACAAGGATGCCTGCTCTTACCACTCTATTTATCATAGTATTGGTAGTCATAGCCATAGCAATTAGACAGGAAAAAGAAATATAAGGCATTCAAATTGGCAGGAATGTAGTTAAACTGTCACGATTTGCAGATGACATGATACTCTGTATAAAGAAACAAAGTCTCCACGTCAAAACTAATATGAATTCAGCAAGGTTGTAGGATACAAGATTAATATACAGGAATCTGTTGTGTGTTTATACACTAATAATGAACTATCAGGAAGAGGAAGTAAAAAAACAATCCCATTTAAAATCCATCAAAAAAATACCTGGGGGAAAAATAGTATTAATAAACTTATATACAAAATAGAAATAGACCCACAGACATAGAAAACAAACTTATGGTTATCAAAGGGGAAAGGGGGGGGAGGGATAAATTAGGAATTTGGGATTAACATATACGCACTACTATATATAAAATAGATAACCAACAAGGACCTACTGCATAGCACAGGGAACTATACTCAATATTCTGCAATAACCTATAAGGGAAAAGAATCTGAAAAAAATAGATATATACGTATGTATAACTGCATCACTTTGCTGCACACCTGAAACTAACACAACACTGTAAATCAACTATACTTCAATTAAAAAAAAAGAAAGAAAAAAAGAATTATTAACAGCAAAACAAAACACCTGGGAATAATCTTAACCAAGGAGGTGACAGACCTATACTCTGAAAACTATAAAACACTGATGAAGGAAATTGAAGGTGATTCAAAGGAATGGCAAGATATCCAAAGCTCTTGGACTGCAAGAATTAATATTATTAAAATGGCCATATTACTAAATGCAACCTACAGATTTAATGAAATCTTTATAAAATACCCTTGATACTTTTCACAGAACTAGAACATATAATTCTAAAATTTTATGGAACCATAAAAGACCTGAACTTGCAAAAGCAATCTTGAGAAAAAAGATAAAGCTGGGGACATAACCCTCCCAGACTTCAGACTATACTACAAAGCTACAGTAATCAAAACACCATGGTACTGGCACAAAAACAGATACAGAGATCAATGGAGCAAAATAGAGAGCCCAGAAAAAGACCTACACACCCCTGGCCAGTTAATCTACTACAAAGGAGGAAGGAATATACAATAGAGAAAAGACAGTCTCTTCAACAAGTGGTGCTGGGAAAACTAGACAGCTGCATGTAAAACAATGAGGTTAGAACATTCCCTCACACCATACACAAAAATAAATTCAAAATGCTTTAAAGACTTGAATGTAAGACCTGAAACCATAAAACTCCTAGAATTGAACACAGAACATTCTTTGACATAAACTGCAACAACATTTTCTTGGATCAGTTTCCAAGGCAAAAGAAATAAAAGCAAAAATAAAGAAATGGGACCTAATTAAACTGAAAAGCTTTCGTACAGCAAAGGAAACCATCAACAAAATGAAAAGACAACATAAGGAATGGGAGAAACTGTTTGTAACTGATGCAGCTGACAAGGGGTTAATATCTAAAATATACAAGTTATATAACTCAATATCAAAAACCAAAAAAACCCAATCAAAAATGGGCAGATGATCTGAATAGATACTTTCCAAAGAAGACATACAGATGGCCATCCAGAACATGAAAAGATGCTCAACATTGCTAATCAGAGAAGTGAAAATCAAAACTCCAACAAGATATCACCTTACAGCAGTCAGAATGGCCATAACCAAAAAGTCTACAAATAACAAATGTTGGAGAGGATGTGGAGAAAAGACAATACTTGTACACTGTTGGTGGGAATGTGAATTGGTGCAGCCACTGTGGAGAACAGTATGGAGGTTCCTTGAAAAGCTAAAAATAGAGCTACCATATGACACAGCAACCCCCCTCCTGGGCAAATATCCAGAAAAAATGAAAACTCTAATTTGAAAAGATACATTCACACCAATGTTAATAGCAGCATTATTTAAAATAGCCAAGACATCGGTGCAACCTAAGTGCCCATCATCAGATGATTGGATTAAGAAGATATGAATACATCTAATATAATGGAATCCACTCAACCATAGAAGAGTAAAATACTGCCATTTGCATTAATGTCAATGGACCTACAGATCATTATGCATAGTGAAATACGTCAGAGAAAGACATATACTGTATAGCACTTATATGTGTAATGTAAAAAATAATACAAATGAATGTTTATGCAAAATAGAAACAGGCTTGCAGATATAGAAAACAATTGTGTGGTAACCAAAGGGGAGAGGGCAGGGTGGAGGGCAGTGCTATGCGATTAACAGATAGAAATTACTATACATAAAACTTATAAAACAACAAGGATATATTGTATAGCACAGGGATATACACCCATTATCTTGTAATAACCTATAATGGAGAATAATCTGCAAAAATACTGAATCACTATGCTGTACCTCAAAGTAACACAATATTGAAAATCAACTATTCTTCAATAAAAAATAATTGTAATGAGGATGTTAGTGTCAGTGCAAGTAAATAAAGGTTAGTTTGTCTTTTAAAATAAGAAAGCTGATGTTGCAATGATTACATTTCGACTTTTAAAATTGATTAGTTTGATTCTCCTTTATGTGGATACTAGGAAATGAACTTATAATCACATCTGTGGGTCACCTTGTATTTCTCCTGGACAGCGCTGGTCTAGACCCACACACCCTCCAACTCCCCACCTGTCCAACCTGCATGTGGCAAAAACTCACAGCAGAACTTGAGAGGTGGAATAAGTCTGTGGCTGAAACTTCATTCATCTCTCACAGAGTCTGCCAAGCTCTGATTAGACTCAGGATAATGAAGATGTTATTATTTCTCCAACCCGAGTATTGAACATCTAAGTTCTGCCTATTCTCCCATCAGAGGTCCTTGTGCCTCCAGGTGCACATGCTGTGCTTGGGTTGAGTTGGCCTCAGGTAACACTTGCTGAGTTAATAAATCACTCCATTCCTGATACCTTTCTTTTTTTTTTTTTTTTTGCGGTACGCGGGCCTCTCACTGCTGTGGCCCCTCCTGTTGCGGGGCACAGGCTCCGGACGCGCAGGCCCAGCGGCCACGGCCCACGGGCCCAGCCGCCCGGCGGTATGCGGGATCCTCCCGGGCCGGGGCACGAACCCGCGTCCCCTGCATCGGCAGGCGGACTCCCAACCACTGCGCCACCAGGGAAGCCCACCTTGCTTTCTTATATTTGCCTTTTGTAGAAAATTGAGAAGTAAAAACAAAATCCCGTAAGACAGGCTCACCTCTGCTCAACTAGGTCCAGCTGCTTCCCCTGACTGCTCAGTTCTGGAGGGAGATCCACCGAAAGGGGCTTTTTCTTAGAGGCGGCCCCTCCCATCTCACTCCCGTCCTGCCTCTCTTCATTAATCCAATCAGGTTGTGATTTAATTCTGGCATTAGTGAGATTTTTTCCCCTCCAGTCTTAAAGAGATTAACACACACACACAAGAGATAGTTGTACCTTGAAAGTGTTATTTTTAAACTAATATGAACCAAATTTTGCCATATTATCATTCTAGTTTAGATCTCGGGTATTCTGTCTGTTGATGATAAGAATTGGAATTAGGGTTGAAGTTAATAGAACATTGCCATCATGATTAATCCTAAAACAAATGGACTAGTTTTATTTTTTTTTAATTTTTATTGGAGTATAGCTGCTTTACAATGGTGCGTTAGCTTCTGCTGTACCGCAAAGTGAATCAGCTTTACGTACACATATATCCCCTCCTTGATCTTTGAAGTAAAATCTCCCATTTTGATTAAGAGAATTAATTAAACTACTTAGGAATCGTCCCTAAAATCGAACTCCCTAGACCACAGTCATTTCTTCGAAAGAGTGTTTTCTCCATTAGTGTGAAGATGCTTGCTTAGAAGTTTGGTAAACAAACCTCAAAACTGTTCCCTGACAATTAGAATAGTACCTTCATGGCTGGCTATGTCAGTTACAAAATAAAAAAGAATAGTTGCAAGTTACTATATAATATTACTATTTTTGTTACTTCACAATATATATGAACTGAGATAAATTTCTTTTTAAGAATATTCAGGGGACTTCAACGGCGGTCCTGTGGTTAGGACTCTGTGCTTCCACTTCAGGGGGCACGGGTTCGATCCCTGGTCAGGGAACTAAGATGCTGCATGGCTCGGCCAAAAAAAAAAAAAAATTCAGGGCTTCGCTGGTGGCGCAGTGGTTAAGAATCCGCCTGCCGATGCAGGGGACACGGGTTCGAGCCCTGGTCTGGGAAGATCCCACATGCCGCAGAGCAACTAAGCCTGTGCACCACAACTACTGAGCCTGCGCTCTAGAGCTCGTGAGCCACAACTACTGAGCCCGCGTGCCACAACTACTGAAGCCCACGCCCCTAGAGCCTGTGCTCCGTAATAAGAGAAGCCACTGCAATGAGAAGCCTGCGCACCGCAATGAAGAGTAGCCCCCGCTCGCCGCAACCGGAGAAAGCCTGCGCACAGCAACAAAGACCCAAAGCAGCCAAAAAAATAAATAAATAATTTTTAAAAAATTCAAAAACTGTTCCCTGAGATTTTGTGTGACTCATTAGTGATGACGGTTTAAGCAGTAGAATGTAAAATTGGGAGGCTGTGGGATGGGTGTCAGGGTGGAAGGGTTTAGACTAGATTGAGGTGATTACATTACCATGGTTTTCATTTCATTTCCACACTAGTCATTTGATGGCATTTTCCGGATCCTCTCATTATTTCACGTCCAAAGCAGCGGCACTCTCCCTATCCAGTGCTGTCCCATCCCCTCCGGGTTCTCACTTGCTGTCCCATCACCGTTCTCCCTTCCCCGTGCCCAAGCCTGACGGTTCATTTTTGCAGACAGGAGGATGAACCTCTGTGTCTGTTCTTGATTTGCTCACAAGGTACCTAACACAATCTCCATTTTTTCTTAGATTCATAAATATAAAGCAAAAGTCCTTGTAATTCTAATTGATGGCTATGTGGTTGATTTGGGAAATGGTGATTGGGCAGTACAGAGGGGAAAAATAAGTTCAATATTTCAAAAATAATTCTGTCACATATTTTGTATTGCTTCCTGTCTTCTGTCAAAATGTTTACTAATTAATTAGTTAACTATGATGAAGCAGGATCTGTGTTCACTTGAGTCATTAATCTAATCCTAGTTGGGAAGTTTAGGAAGATTTGTGTGTGAAAGTTTTAATGTCTGCAGAAAGAGCAGTAATAAACCAACTTAAATGAAAAAGGGCTATTTGGGCCATGTGGTCTGTCCATTTGTGAAAGGACTTACTTTTTCTCCACCATGGATGTGACCTTGGATGTGGCATGGTCAATGCTCACCTCATCATTTCTGATGACCCGAGGAGCTTGTGACGTGAACATATCAAGCAGATTCAGAAAAAGCATGATGAGAGGTTCAGCTTTGAATTATGTGCCCTTGGCTTCCCTTCATTTACCTTTGGCCCCATCACAGGGAGTTGGATATGGAACCAGCCATGACTGGCTCTCAGCGGCAACGTGGACCCAGGACTTGAATGGGGGTAGTCCTCAAAGGAAAGGTGAAACTTGAATATGAAAGGTTTTCTGGATGCCACCACCTCCAGCTACTCTTGACTATCAGGTCAGGGGACGGTCTGCTTGTCCTAAAGTGACCTTGAGGGTGGAGCCAATAGGAGGCTCAGAAGGGAACCCTCTGATACAAGAACCAATGAATTCACCAAACCTCCCTCATGACTCAGCTCAGTGGAAGATGCTGGGCTGTGTCTGACAATCTAAGAAGGGTTGCCAATTACAAAAACATCTAGATCACATTTCACAAGCCCAAGCCCAAGTTGGCATGGAGGAAATTCTAATATCACAGGAGATATTGTGGATTGGATTATGTGCCAAAACATGCATTGTATTCATCCCAGCAGGGCCACCACTGATTCGATTACCTATTAGAAGAGGCACAGAGAAGAGAGAGAGAACAAGGGGGACTTGGTGCATCCAGGGAGCCTGGCCTGGGAATCTGGTAGGCTCTGGTCTGGAATCTTGATTTTAGTGCATTTCATATGCAGCCGTGCTCACATAATGCACATTAACTGTGGACCTTTCTTAAAGGCCCATCACAAACTTAATATAGAGTTAACATGTGCTTTGAATTAGGAATTATTTCCTGTTGTAAAGGTCAGCCAGTGAGGGAAGCATAGGCTACAGCGCTCAGGTCCGGAGTCTGTAACTGGACCTAAGCTCACAGCAATAGCCACCAATGCACTTTGACCACCCTTTGCCTGGGGGCCTGGGCACTGGAGTAAATCATTCATGTAGTGGCTGCCCACACTCACTGTGGATTACAACCACCTGGATGCGATTGTGGAAGAGACCCAACAAAATTTAAGGAAGATAGTTGCTCCACTCTCTTCCTCATACCTGCTGGGATTTTATGACTGTATCCACACAATGCAGTGGAAGTAGCAGGGTGTGTACGTCATCATAGATGAGCACAGAAATCAGGGCTGGTTTGTAGACCTTTGAAGAGAAGTCGTGAGACCTAGAGATTGTCATACAGAGTGAAGTAAGTCAGAGAGAGAAAGACAAATACTGTGTAACATTGCTCATACGTGGAATCTAGAAAAATGGTACAAATGAACTTGTTTGCAAAGCAGAAATAGAGACACAGTTGTAGAAAACAAACTTATGGTTACCAAGGGGGGAAGGGGAGTTGGGATGAATTGGGAGGTGGGGGTTGACATATATACACTACTATGTATAAGATAGATAGCTAATAAGAACCTACTATAGAGCACAGGGAACTCTACTCAGTGCTCTGTGGTGACCTAAGTGGGAAGGGAATCTAGAAAAGATTGGATATACGTATACATATAGCTGATTTGCTTTGCTGTACAGCAGAAACTAACACAACACTGTAAAGCAACTATACTCCGATAAAAATTAATTTTAAAAATTGAATTAAAAAAAAAGAGAGAGAGGGGCTTCCCTGGTGGCGCAGTGGTTGAGAGTCCGCCTGCCGATGCAGGGGACACGGGTTCGTGCCCCGGTCCAGGAAGATCCCACATGCTGCGGAGCGGCTGGGCCCGTGAGCCATGGCCGCCGAGCCTGCGCGTCCAGAGCCTGTGCTCCGCAACGGGAGAGACCACAGCAGTGAGACGCCCGCGTACCGCAAAAAGAAAAAAAAAAAAAAAAAGAGAGAGGATGAGAAAGTCCTGCTAAGAGAGCTCATTATGTGCCTAGAGCAATGGACAAAGGGGCTGGGAACAAGGCCCTGGATAGAGGGACACAGGGAAATTTGGGGAGGATGCAAGTCCTTTGCTTCCAGTGTAGAATCACTGAAACTCTCCTCTGATGGTGTCTTGGTCTTAGCCATCAGTACCACCTGGAGTTCTTTTCAGTATTGTCCTTAGTGCTCAGGCTGCTATAACAAAATATCACCCACTGGGAGGCTTATAAACAACAGAAACTCATCGCTCACAGCTCTGGAGGTTGCAAGTCCAAGTTCAAGGCTGCAGCATGGTCCACTTTTGGTGAGAGCATTCTTCCTGTTTCGTGGCCAGCACCTAGTCCCTGCTGTTGGCAGAGGTCATGGAGACGATGTGACCACTGGTTGACACAAGATCTTGACCTGGGCAATCAGAGGCTCCTCACCCAGTCCCCCGTCCTTGGAATATACTTCTACCCACATTTCCCATTGCTGGAGCTGTTTTCAAGGGCACAGCCTTGAGAGATTAAGGTGTTGAATCCATCTTCGCTGAATAGAAGACTGAACCCTCACCTCCTTTACCATCATCTTTAGGAGTTATGATTTCAATATATGAATGCCAGAGGGACACAGACCCTTAGGTCATAGCATGGAGTAAGGAACATTCCACTGTATTTCCAAGTATAAAATGCAAAGGTGTATACCACAGAGAGTATTGTTTTAATTCCTAACTCCAATTTTAAAAAGTCATGCATTTTTAACTTTGTCAAGAGTAACAGGGTTTCGCAGACCTGAAAAATTAACTGTGTTTCAACTTACTACACATTATTTTTTCTTCCCCCTGTTGACTAAGGTGAAGGACGGACAGAGGGGCATTTTCCATAAAGAGATAAAAATAGTAAGAACACTTTCATATACAAACACAGCAAACACACAGAAGAATGACACAGAAGATCTGGACAGAAATTACAACTGAAATCTACTGAAGTAGATTATCAGAAAGTAAAAATGTATGTCATTATAGGGCAGTGTATTTCTCCCTGTGTATTTCTGTTTCTGTGTGTATGGTATATGTCTATCACTGGATCCTAACTCATGTTTCAGGACTTTTAAGTCCCAACCCAAACTGTGCACATCCATGTGTCCTTTTATATTCACACTAAAACTAATCTGTTAGGTCTGAGAAAATCAGTGGACCCTTTTATACATGGTTGAGGATCTCAGTGGCTTTGAATGGCTTGGCACAAGTTCCAAAGTGACCCCATCCCTCTTTCTCTCATCATTAGGGGCTCCAGGGCACAAGGACTTTCAGGGAACCTCATGACTCTGGTACCACTCTGAAAGATACACAATATATTTTCAACTTCTACCTGCCCAGCCAGGGCATGAATGGGGTACCCCAGGACAAGGCAGGGTGAGCACCTGTCCTGCCCAATTGTGCTAACAGCACAGCCCTGAGTTCCTCTCCTGTTGGAGAGCCCTTCTGTCCTGCTTTCTGCCCTGAGATTGAACACAAGGAAGCACTCACCTGCTTGGACTTGGCTCCAGAGCTCTGTGCAGGGAACTGTCAATCAGGATGGGCCATAGTTATAGGGACAGGGTGCCTGGACCCGATCTCCCCACAGAGGTGCCATTATCATGTCATCTGTAGTAGAGGTGACACTGTCTGCATGGAGAGTCTGGGGCACTTCCAGTGAGGAGAAAACCTTATCCTCAGTGCTCATCACCATCATCCATGTCTGGGAATTAGTGACAACTCCTGGTAATTACTGAGAAGACCTACATAAGCAGCTGAGCAGAGGGCAGGAAAGTTTTCTGTGTTCCCTGTGGGAGAATCCAAGTTTAGAATGAAAGTCATAAATGGGGAGGAGGGGACACTCAAAGTGCACCAGGGGCTCCCTTCGCTATGTTTCCCGTTGGGCATTTTCCTTCATGATCTCACTTTTCCAAACTGTTGCAAAGTTTGTTCACCGTGGTCATCAGCATGTGATCTGGAGGCTGATCTTTTCGACGAGTTTAAGTTTCACAACTCTTGCTATTTATTGTCTCAGATCAGTTTAAAATGAAAAATATCCTATTTAAAAAGTGTTTCCAAAAATAAACTTAAAATGGATTAAAGACCTAAATGGAAGGCCGGACAGTGTAAAACTCTTAGAGGAAAACATAGGCAGAACACTCTTTGACATAAATCACAGCAAGATCCTTTTTGACCCACCTCCTAGAGAAACGGAAATAAAAACAAAAATAAACAAATGGGACCTTATGAAACTTCAAAGCTTTTGCACAGCAAAGGAAACTATAAACAAGACGAAAAGACAACCCTCAGAATGGGAGAAAATATTTGCAAATGAAGCAACTGACAAAGGATTAATCTCCAAAATTTACAAGCAGCTCAGTAACAAAAAAACAAACAACCCAATCCAAAAAAGGGCAGAAGACCTAAATAGACATTTCTCCAAAGAAGATATACAGATTGCCAAAAAGCACAGGAAAGGATGCTCAACATCAGTAATTATTAGAGAAATGCAAATCAAGACTCCAATGAGATATCACCTCACACCGGTCAGAATGGCCATCATCAAACAAATCTACAAACAATAAATGCTGGAGAGGGTGTGGAGAAAAGGGAACCCTCTCGCACTGTTGGTGGGAATGTAAATTGATACAGCCACTATGGAGAACAGTATGGAGGTTCCTTAAAAAACTAAAAATAGAACTACCATATGATCCAGCAAACCCACTACTGGGCATATACCCTGAGAAAACCATAATTCAGAAAGAGTCATGTACCAAAATGGTCACTGTAGCACTACTTACAATAGCCGGGACATGGAAGCAACCTAAGTGTCCATCGACAGATGAATGGATAAAGAAGATGTGGCACATATACACAATGGAATACTACTCAGCCATAAAAAGAAATGAAATTGAGTTATTTGTAGTGTGGTGGATGGACCTAGAGTCTGTCATACAGAGTGAAGTAAGTCAGAAAGAGAAAAACAAATACCATATGCTAACACATATATATGGAATGTAAAAAAAAAATGTCATGAAGAACCTAGGAGCAGGACAGGAATAAAGATGCAGACCTAGAGAATGGACTTGAGGACACGGGGAGGGGGAAGGGGAAGCTGGGACGAAGTGAGAGAGTGGCATGGACATATACACACTACCAAATGTAAAATAGATAGCTAGTGGGAAGCAGCCGCATAGCACAGGGAGATCAGCTCGGTGCTTTGTGACCACCTAGAGGGGTGGGATAGGGAGGGTGGGAGGGAGACGCAAGAGGGAGGGGATATGGGGATATATGTATACTGATTCACTTTGTTATAAAGCAGAAAGTAACACACCATTGTAAAGAAATTATACTGCAATACAGATGTTAAAAAATTAAAATTAAATAAATAAAAATAAGAACAGTGTTTCCCTCCTCAGAATCTGCAGGTTTTCCTCATGTCCATGTCACGGTGTTAAGAGACTGTAATTTGCTCTAAGTCAGCCATGAAGTCCTCTTCTTCAGTATCTCACTGGACTACCAGCCTGTCCCGGTGTTTTGGGCAATTTAGTGTTGGAAAGAAGCATTTCTGGACATATAGACATGAATTAGGAAAAAGCATTGATTAGTAAATATAGAGAGATAACACTGGAATTTTTGAATTTGAGCATTAGAATTATCAATTGACAGTTGGAAATTTCAAATGAATATTGGATCTTGGAAACCAGTTTCATCAGCTGGGAAATAGGCCTGATGTCATTTGAAAGACCATGGGGGCAGAAAGGGACACAATAAACCATTCCCATTGGCTCCTTCTGCAGTGAATTGATGCACTGGGGGCAGCAGACGTGTCCACATTTCAAGTACCTGGGTTTTTCAAGATAAGCCAAACACACAGGATAGCTACTGCTTCTTTAAAGTGTAAGACATAACCCCTGACTGGGAAAAATGTGAGTGACAATGGTTTTATTGTGTTGAATGATTATTCGTCACGGGGCTCTGTCCCCTCATGTTTAAACATAGGGATATGGTGGACCTACTGTGCGCCATCCCTAGCACTAAGTAATGAAGATACAAATGGAAATACTCACATCCCTGGTTCTGATGTTTGAAATGCTAGTTGAAAGACATGATTCATCAAGTCTTTTAGCTGAGCTGGTGAAAGGGTCCAGATCTTGACTGTCCAGTGTGGAAGCCTCCAGTCCCATGTGGCTATTGCTCTCCTGCAATGGGCTCATCTGAACGGAGAGGTGCTGTGAGTGTAACATTAACACTGGATTTCAAAGATGCATTAAGATGGAGAGGATATAAACTATCTTAAGATCCTTTCAGAATTGATTATGGCTTGAAATGACAATATTTAAGCTATTAAGATGATTTAGAGTTTCTTTTTACTTTCTTTAATGTCCAGCAAGTGACATGTAATTTAATGGGTCATGTTCTATCTCTCCAGGACATTGCTGGTCTAAACTCAGAAATACATCAACCACCCCAGCTGGACCCACCTGTGGCAAAAACTTTGCAGAAGCTGAGAGTTTGAATAAGTCAAAGGGGGGTATTCACCATCTTATACAGACTGTCAAGCCATGATGACTAAAGAAAATGAAGACACTGTCATTTCTCTAGCCTGTGTATACAAAAATCAAAGCCAGCCCATGGCTCCCAGGGCATAGTATACTAAGTGCACACACTTAGCCTGGCATTGAGTTGACCTCAGACAACACTTGCTGAATTAATAAAGGACTACGTTCTACAGACCTTCCTCTCTCAAATCTGCCTTTTGTAGAATTCTGAGATAGAAAAAAGAAATTCCATAAACTGGACCCACCTCAAGTCCACTAGGCTCTCCTGTGGCCTCCATGAGCTACTGACCGCACAGCTCTGGAGTGAGATTCCCCTGCAGGGGCTTTCACTGGAGATGGTCTCTCCTCCCTCCTTATTCACATTCCCACCTCTCCTCCTTAATTCCATCAGATTTTATTTTTTGAATGAGTGAACTTTTATTGAGGACATAGGGAGTTTACCACAAACAAAAGAGAACACTTTATCCTTAGTTTTATTTTTATTAGTAATGTTCATTTTCTAGGTCTAAGGTGAAGGCTCTCCTACCTAGAGTGCCACCTTGGCAAACTGAAATTTAAGTAACATTCACGTCCCTGTAAATGCTCCAACTGACGATAAATGCAGTGTATCAGTCAGCCAATTCCCCAGTGCCAAGGCAGCTCTGGACACTAACTTCCTGTTTCTTTTCACCCCAAACAAAGCTTGGCTGTGTGGCCCCAGTCAGTCAGATATTTTCCTTTTTTTACTTCCTTGTTTTTTACTCTTTCTTCTATAAAACTTCCCTCTCCTTCTGCCCTATTTTGCAGTTCTCTGACCGTTTCACTAAGTGTTAAAGTTTACCATCTACAGTGCTTCCTTTAATTATTTTTAACAATATGGATGAAATATTGTTTATTATCATTCTATATTAGATCTGGAATATTATGACTGTTGAAGATTATAATTTTGGACAGAAAAAGATTTTTAACCTGAAAGTTTTGCAATCAATATTAATCTTCATGAAATAGATGGAGTTAATTTCCAATACTTTCTGCTCACTTATGTAGAATCTCTTTATGTTTAGATCACGAAATTAATTAAACCTGCTCAGAAATATTTCCTAATATCATAGTGGTTCACAATCACTTCTTCAAAATGGCTTTTTCTTTATGGCTGGCAAGACTTGTAACAGAGAATAACAAACCTGAATCCATATTGGATCTCTTCCTTTAGCTCTAACCCTCCTGCTCTGTGCCTGTGCTTAGTCCTGCGGGCTCTGCATCTTTGTAACAGAATGTTGCCTAGAGCCTGAAATATACATAAACGCCCTTTCTCACAGCTCTGCTTCCCAGGCTTGACCTTTAAAGGTATAACACTTCTCATTCATACAGAGATAAAAAGTTGCAGAACAGAGAGTAACATTTATCTTGCTGGAGGTTTACAGGAACATATGACCTGACCTACATGGACAGCTGCAGAGCAAAGGATTGTTAACATTCCCTCCTGGGTCTAGCTGGCACCAAGAAGTTTGCACCAAGAAGTTTGCACCAAGCAGCCACACCCTGTCCCCTTTTATTATAAAAGAAGCCTGAATTCCTTTTTTTTTTTAAGTTTCCAGTTCTTTTTAAAAAATATTTTATTTATTTATTTACTTGGCTGTGCCGGTCTTAGTTGTGGCATGCAGGATCTTCGTTGCAGCATGTGGGATTTTTTTTTTTTTTTTTTAGTTATGGCAATCTGTAGATTGCCTTGGGTAGTATGGTCATGTGACAATACTGATTCTTCCAATCCAAGAACATGGTTTATCTTTCCATCTGTTTGTGTCATCTTCAGTTTCTTTCATGGTGTCTTACAGTTTTCAGAATACAGGTCTTTTACCTTCTTAGGTAGGTTTCCCCTAGGTATTTTATTCTTTTTGATGGGATTCTTCCCTGAAGTTTCAATATGACTTCCACTATTTTTGTTTCCTTAACTTGGTCCTGTCACTTATCTTAGCTTTTACTGAATGCGTGGAAGAAATAAATGTTGAAGAATCCACCTGATGGTGTGGTGGAGTAAATGATAGGAGTGCAGGACCCCCCCATAGCCCAGAGATGAACATGTTGGCCCTAATAGAAAGCCTAAACAACTGGGTCATTTGTTAAGACCACCATAATGAGAATAATTTTCCCCACAGTCCTGGTCCTGTGCTTATCTTGGTTAATAGTAATTATTTCAATTCTACAGATGTTGGAATTTTGCCACGGTAAGAGTTGATGCTCTCAGGCCCTCAGCCTCCTTCTTTTCCTGCCTTCCGCTCTGCTGGTCCCATCACATTTTCTTCTTCCAAGCTGAACAGTTTAGGAGCTATTTTCCATTAGCTGTAGATATTCATTATCCCTTTTATTTCGATGTCCCTCAGATATGGTGATGTCTCTGTAAGCTTTCCTCTGAGGACTCATTGGTGCTTAAATTTTTAAGAACTCTCAAGATACAATACTGTGAGAATCTGGCATCAACAAAGAGGAACTTCAGTGTTTCTGTTTCCAGTAAAATTGTGTGTGGAACCAAGAGAGACCCTGCCTGTCACAGCCCCATGAAAATGCTGCAGAACTATGACCTGTCCTTAGATGCATCAAAGGGGCACACTCTCTAGAGATGGGGAAAGTGCAGGACACAGGAGTGAATGATGTCAGAGCAGAAACTGTCATGGCCTTTGGATGGCCTGACGTCAGGACTGAAATGAACTGCCAACAAAAATAATTCTGGGGCTGAAGTAGAGTGGATCCTTTGGACTCAGTGACAAGAAAATGCTGCGGGATTTTTTTTTAAATAAGATTTTTTTTTTTTTTTTTTGCGGTATGTGGGCCTCTCACTGCTGTGGCCTCTCCTGTTGCGGAGCACAGGCTCCAGACGCACAGGCTCAGCGGCCATGGCTCACGGGCCCAGCCGCTCCATGGCATGTGGGATCTTCCCGGACCGGGGCACGAACCCGTGTCCCCTGCATCGGCAGGCGGACTCTCAACCACTGTGCCACCAGGGAAGCCCAAGAATTTTTTTAAATTAATTTTATTGGAGTATAGTTGCTTTACATTGTTGTGTTAGTTTCTGCTGTACCGCAAAGTGAATCAGTTGTACATGTACATATATCCCCTCTTTTCTAGATTTCTTTCCCATTTAGGTCACCACAGAGCACTGAATAGTTGCCAAACAACGATGTTGTACTTCCATCAATCATTTTCCATTTACTATTTCCTCTTAGATCTCTCTATTTTTGAATCCTTACTCTGCCACTCTAGCTGTCAGTCTTGAGGAAATGAAAAGAATGAAACCAAGGGTTGGCCCGGAATTTTGCACCACTGAGAACAATCTTCAGAATTTAGGGCGGCACCTCCTTCTCTGTATTTCTGTTTCTCCACTTCATTCCTTTCTGGACATTTCCTTTCCGGTCATTTCCTTCCCCCTCTCAGGCCACAGTGGGGTTAGCATAGCTGCAGAAGCACATTTAGTGGGATGGGAGCCCCCCCGCCCCGAGTGCAGGCCCATGAGGGAGGAAGCCGGCAAAGCAGCAGTACTGTTGTGTGTTTCAGTCACCACCAATCCAGGGATGAAAGTGGTACCTAGGGAGGGTATCCTTGTGAAAGAACAAATAAGCATTACATGAAGGTACTGAGGGGATGTAGAATGGAGGGAGATGAGACAGGCAGTGTGGTTATGAGACTGGGATCCTTAACCATGTGAGGAAAAGACTGAGCCAATAATATATATATATACATTGAGGTGGGTGTTGTCCAGGTTTTCCACTGTTGCAGGAATATTTGTAAGCATAGAAGAGGGAAAGGCTAGAATGAATCCTAGGGGTTGGTTTTGATTTAGAACATTTGTGAATAACTCATAGATCATTATAAAAATATACATGTGTATGTGTATTTTCACGTGTGTTTGCCCATGTGTATGCAACTTAAATATTAAAAGATCTTTTTGCTGAGAGGCCTCAGAATCAATGATATATTGGTAGCAATTTGCAAAGATAATAGCAGATCTTGGTTTCTAAAAACTGATTTCTATTTGAAGGAATCAGTATTCTTTAGAGGAAACAAAACAACAGCATAAAGATTTACAAGATATGCGGAATTATACTATTGTAAGATTCTTACATATTTTGTGAAATGGTCAAAAGAAGTTCTAACTAGAATCTAATACTTCAGGAACCACAGCCAATGGAAAATAGTTATACCCTAAGGGTATCAAAGTTTAATGGTGTATTAAAAATACCAGGGCTCCCCTGGTGGTGCAGTGGTTAAGAATCCGCCTGCCAATGCAGAGGGCACAGGTTTGAGCCCTGGTCCGGGAAGATCCCACATGCCTATGAACAACTAAGGCCGTGTGCCGCCACAACTACTGAGCTTGTGCTCTAGAGCCCGCATGCCACAACTACTGAAGTCCGCGTGCCTAGAGCCCGTGCTCTGCAACAAGAGAAGCCACCGCAATGAGAAGCCTGCGCACCACAACGAAGAGTAGCCCCCGCTCGCCGCAACTAGAGAAAGCAGCACACAGCAATGAAGACCCAACTCAGGCAAAAGTAAAAACAAATAAATAATAAATTTATTAAAAAAAATACCAAACTGTCCTAAAAGGAGGCAGAAGAAAAAAAAAAACAAAGAGGAAAAAACAGGACAATGGAAATCTAAGACGAACATTTTTTTTTTCGATGATGGAAAGTGAACATTTAAGTGACAAATATAAAGAGGGCAGTTTCATACACACACTACTATATATGCTAGATAACCAGCAAGGTCCTACTGTATAGCACAGGGAACTCTATTCTGTGATAATCTATATGAGAAAAGAATCTGAAAAAGAATGAATATATGCATATATAAAACTGAATCACTTTGCTGTACACCTGAAACTAACACAATATTGTAAATCAGCTATACTCCAATATAATTAAAAAAATACCAAGAGGGGAGTTCTCCTCCTGCTTTCATATTACTTCATGCTTCCAATCAACCAAAATCACCATCAAGGTCAACCATGTACAGAAAATCCAGGTTCAAAGGTGAAGCAACCCATCGAAGAACATTGATTTTCTTGTTAACAGTCAGCTTATTGGAAAAGAAGAGTGAAATAAAGATACAAAATCATATGAAAAACACATTCTCCATTTTACAGTTTTGTCATCTGTAAAATAAAATCTACACACACCCTGGAGTAATATTTATCTGGACCAGTTTTGGTGTATGTGCCAATGTATTTCAGGTTTTAGCCACATAGAGATAAAATTTGCAGAAACCCTTCAAATATTCCTGAATAAAGGAGATATCTTTCAGACACTGCAATGATCAAGAGGGAAATTTTTTTTTCAGTAATTTGCTGTATCTTTTTCCAGGTGATAATTTGATGGATTAACTTTCAGATATCCCAGTGTAGCACCGTTATTAAATTGACTAAGTTCATTGGATTTTATGTAAAAGTTTGGTACTGAGGACAAACATCAAAATATTCCAACGTTCAGGGCTTCCCTGGTGGCACAGTGGTTGAGAGTCCACCTGCCGATGCAGGGGACACGGATTCGTGCCCCGGTCCGGGAAGATCCCACATGCCGCGGCGCGGCTGGGCCTGTGAGCCATGGCCACTGAGCCTGCGTGTCCGGAGCCTGTGCTCTGCAACGGGAGAGGCCACAACAGTGAGAGGCCCGTGTACCGCAATAAAAACACACACACAAAACAAAACAAAACAAAACAAAAGAAATATAGAGAGATACTAGAATTCTTTAAATTTTACATTGAATCAATTTATATTTAGAAATTTCAATTGATAACTGAATATTTGAAACAAACTCCATCAGCTGGCAAACGGGCCTGATGCAATTTTTCTCTTAGACTATAGAGAAGAAAGGGCACATAAATCTTCCCATCAGGTTCCTTTTGCAGCAAATGGATGCACTGAGGGCACCAGACAAGTCCACATTTCAGGTACGTGGGTTTTTCAAGATAAGGCAGGCAGCTAGGACAGCTAGTGCTTATTTAAAGTGTGCAACCACGGCCCCCACTTGGGAAAAATGTGCATGATAATGAGTTTAATGTGTTGAATGATTATTAATCATGTAGATCTGTCCCCACACATTTAAACACAGAGAGAGACTGTGCACCTACTATGTGCCATCCCTAGCACTAGGTAACAAAGGTCCAAACAGAAATACTCATGTCCTTGGTTCTGATATTGGAAATGCTGGTTCTATGAAGGACATGATTCATCACCAGACTTTTAGCTGAGCTGGTGAAAGGGTGTAGATGCGGGCTGTCCATTGTGGAAGCCTCCAGTCCCTTGTGGCTATTGAACTCCTGAAATGGGCTCATCTGAACCGAGAGGTGCTGTGAGTGTAACATTCATACTGGATTTCAAAAATGTAGTAAGACAGAGAGGATGTAAACTATTCAGAGTCGATTACAGCTTGAAATGACAATATTTAGGATATTAAAATAAGCTAGAGTTTTTTTTCCCCTTCATTTTCTTTACTGTGACTGCAGGAAGATTTATAATTATATCTGGGGGTCATGTTCTATTTCTGTTGGACTTTGCAGGTCTAGACTCAGAAATTCATCTGCCCCAGCTGGACCTGTAACAGGGAAGAAAACCTGACTACATATTGGATCTATTTCTTTTACTTTAACCTTTGCTTCTCATTTGCTTTTGTTCACTAAAAGGATACTGTCTATACATAATAGCCTGCCTCGGGGAACTCTGCCCTCTGCCTAAACAAAGTGCCTTTGTTCAAGGAAACATCCGGACTCTGTTCCACCTGTGGATGGCCTGCAAGAAAGAAGAAATTTAAAAAAAAAAGAAAAAGAAAAAGGAAGAAGAAATTAACACATCCTCTCCCGGAGGCTGGCCATTCCAGGAGATATTTGCAAACCTTATGGTCTTTTTACTTTACTTCCTCATCTCCTCCCCCTCTCTGTACTAGAAAAGAAACTGGCACCCGAACTCCTATAAGATGGTTATTTTGAGACGCTAGTCCGCCATCTTCTCGGCCTGCCAGCTTTCCAAATAAAGTCGTATTCCCCGCCTCAACACCTCGTCTCGTATTTATTGGCCTGTCGTGCGGTTAGCAGAGCGAGCTTGGACTCGGTAACAGACCCACCTGTGGTAAAAGCTTGGCAGAACAAGTCAATGGGGGAGAACTCACCATTCATGCAGCCTGTGAAGCTGTAATGAATACACAAAATGAAAACACAGTCATTCCTCCAGCCGTGTCCTATAGATCCAAGTCAGCCTACTGCTCTCAGGGCACATATTCAGTGCAGGGTCCCTAAGTGCACGCACTATGCCTGGCATTGAGTCGGCCTCAGACTACACTGGCTGAATTAACAAATTACTTCATTATGGGACCTTGCTCTCTCAAAAAGTAAACTCACTTAGAAAACAAAGGACTCGTTTTCTCTCACAATGAAGTTGCAGAGTAGAAAGCCCTCCGAAGCACACTTACCACACCCCATTCACACCCGAGGTATCCACCACTGATTACATGGCCCATCAGAGGAGTTCCCAGGAAGAGAGGCATACGCAGCAAGCACTGGTCACCCTCCGGGGAGCTTGGGAGGTCTGGTCTGACGTCCAGACCTCAGCACATTAGACATGTAGCTGAGCTCTGAGGGTTAGGGTCTGCATCAGGCATTATTTCCCTGAGTTCAGGTCAGGGAGGGAGGTACATGCTGTAGCCCTCAGGCTCAGAGTCTCCACAGGACTTAAATCTACACACACTGGCCTTCATTCATGGTAGCACTATTTACAATAGCCGGGACATTGAAGCAACCTAAATGTCCATAAACAGATGAATGGATAAAAGAGATGTGGTACATGTATACAATGCAATACTACTCAGCCATAAAAAAGAACAAAGTAATGCCATTTGCAGCAACATGGATGGACCTAGAGAGTATCATACTAAGTGAAGTAAATCAGATAGAGAAAGACAAATATCGTATGATATAATTTATATGCTTATCACTTAATATATCTAAAAAAATGGTACAAATGAACTTATTTACAAAACAGAAAGAGACTCACAGATGTAGCAATCAAACTTACAGTTACCAAAGGGGAAAGGTAGGGGGAGAGATAAATTGGGAGATTGGGATTGACATATACACACTACTATATATAAAACAGATAACTAATAAGGAGCTACTGTATAGCACAGGCAACTACCCTGTAATGACCTATATGGGAAAAGAATCTAAGAAAGAGTGGATTTATGTATATGTATAACTGATTCACTTTGCTGTACAGCAGAAACTAACACAACATTGTAAATCAACCATACTCCAATAAAAATTAAATAAAATCTACACACAACCACATGCACCTTTACCACCCCTTACCTGGGGGGCTTGAGCTCTGGCAAATATTCCTTGTCCACATTCAGAGAAATAGAGTCACCTGGGGGGCTCTTGAATACTGCAGATTTCTGGGATTTTTCTGACTTGGACATTGGAAACCTTTCCTTTATTGACATTATCACTGGATTCCATATCTTCACATTTACCCACATTCTAAGTTCTAAGCCACTGTGCCTGTCTTTGTTTCTTCAAATCAACTAATGGTAATGAACTCTCCCTAAATGTCTCTTCTCTGAGAACTGAGGTACTCCAATTTCTCTAAAATCTCCTGGATACCAAAAATAACTTTCGTCCTCCAAAAATGAATATAGGGGACTTCCCTGGTGGTCCAGTGGTTAAGACTTCACCTTCCAATGCAGGGGGTGTGGGTTCAATCCCTGGTTGGGGACCTAAGATCTCACATGCCTCTTGGCCAAAAAAACAAAACATAAAACAGAAGCAGTATTGTAACACATTCAATAAAGACTTTAAAAATGGTCCACCTCAAAAATCTTAAAAAAATTAAAACAAACAAACAAAAAAGCACATAGGAGTCAACTATGGGTCCTTGTGGCTAGTGAGATTTGTTTTGTGTTCACACATTTTAAAACGTTAGAATAGAAAAATATGGATCCTCTTAAAATATCAATAGATAACCAACAAGGACCTACTGTGTAGCACAGGGAACTCTGCTCAATATTCTAAATGGGAAAATAATTTGAAAAAGAATAGATACATGTATATGTATAACTGAATCACACTGCTGTACACCTGAAACTAATACACATTGTAAATCAACTATAGTCCAATATAAAATAGAAATTAAAAAAAGAAAAATATGGATCCTCTTAGAGACCATAAATCAGAATTTTAATAATCCAAAAGTAATTTTTAATGTGTTAATTGATGAGCATTAAATATTGGAATTGACCTCTTCTTTTAGACGTTAACTTTCATAACCTAGATCTTGTTCCTAAACTTGCAAGTGACTTCCAATATTTTTGTTTAATTTTCTTCTAATAATTATCTTACCTGTTACTGAACTCATGAAAGAAAGAAACATGGTGAAAGGATCCAACTGATTGTTTGGTTGAGTTAATATTAGGAACACAAGATCTCAGGTAGCTCAGTGTACACTTGTATGCTTTAATGACAATGATAAACAAATGGGTAATTTTTTAACTTGGAGGAACATATTATGGTCACTTGAACAAGAACATAGCAGTTGTGTTATATCTACATTAGTTTACTAAATCGAAGTGCAGCGTGTTTGTTATATAGGAGAGTGTCTTCATTGCAGAGAAGATCACACTAGAGAATTTAGGGATAGTGTGAAGCTCGTCAGGCAATTGCTCTCAGGTGGTTCAGAAAAAAATCTAGTGATAATGAGATAAAATATAGAGAAATTGGTTGATAGATCATACGCAGTAAAGTGTTAACGGTTGGGGTAAGTGATAAAAGTATTAGTATTTGTAATTAACTCAAAACAATAATTTAAAAAATAACTTTCTTTCAGAGCAATCCCTATCAAAAGTCCAATGGAATTTTTCACAGAAGTAGAACAAATAAACCTAAAATTTGTAAGGAACCAGAAAAGACCCCAAATAGCCAAAGCAATCTTGAGAAATAAGAGTTAGCTGGAGGCATTGCCCTCCCTGATTTCAAACTATCTTAGAAAGCTATAGTAATTAAAACAGTATCATGTCAACAAAAAGACAGAAACATAGATCAGTGGAATAGAGGAGACAGCCCAAAAGTAAACCCACACAAATATGTCGATAAATGTATGGTACATGAGCCAAGAATATATAACAGGAAAAGGACAGTACCTTCAATAAATTGTGCTGGATAAACTGGACGGCCACATGCAAAAGAATGAGACTCCACCTCTATTACACAACACACAAAAACTAATTAAAAATGGATTATGATTGTAAGACTTGAAACTAAAACTCCTAGAAGAAAACATAGGTGGTAATCTCCCTGACATAGATTCAAAAATCATTGCCAAGACCTGACACCAAAAGCAAAAGCAACAAAAGCAAAATTCAACAGGTGGGACCACGTCAAACTAAAAAGCTTTTGCAAAGTGAAGGAAATCAACAACAAAATTAAAAGGCATCCTAATGAATGGGAGAAAATAGTTGCTAATCATGTATCTGATAATGGGCTAATAGCCAACACATACAAAGAACTCATACAACTCCATAACAACAGCAACAACAACAAACAATCCAATATAAAAATGGGAGGAGAAACAGAATAGACCTTTTTACAAAGAAGACTGCCAATTGGCCAACAGGCACATAAATATCAACTCACGCTTCTTAGAATGGTTATCATCAAGAAGAAAAAGATAATAAGTGTTGGTGAGGATGTGAAGAAAACGGAACCCTGATACACTGTTGGTGTGAATGTAAATTAGTGCAGCCACTATGGAAAACAATATGGCGTTTCTTCACAAAATTAAAAATAGAACTGCCATATGATACAGCAATTTCTGCATCTGGTTATATATGTAAAGGAAACGAAACCAGGAGCTTGAAGGGCTATCTGCACTCCCATGTTTGTTGCAGCATTATTAACGATAGTCAAAGTATGGAAACAACCTAAGTGTCCATCAACAGACAAATGGATACAGAAGTTGTGGAATGCACAATGGAATATTATTCAGCCATGAGACTGAAGGGAATCCTGCCATTTGGGACAAAATAGACAAACCTGGAGAACATTCAGCTAAGTGAAATGAATCAGATGAATCAAGACAAGTACAGTATAATATCACTCATCTGTGGAATATAAAAAAGCCAAACTCATAAAAACAGCGAGTAAAATTGTGGTTACCAGAGGCTGGTACGTAGGAACTTGGAGATATGTTTTTTAAGGGTATAAACTGGGAAGGCATAGATAAATCAGTCCTGGAGAGCTAATGAACAGCATAGTGATTATATTCAACAATACTGTATTATAAATTTCAAATTTTCTAAAGAGCAGATCTTAATTCTTCCCACTGTCCATAAAAAGATACATATGTGGTGTGATAAAGATGTTAGCTAAGCTACAGCGATAAACATACTGTGTGATATATAAATGTATCAAATCAACACACTGTACACCTGAAACCTGCACATTATGTTTCAATTAGAAATGTAAAAACAGAGATCATTGTTTCATGTGAAAAGTTGGTATTCAGTGAATGTCTACTGAACAGTGTAATCATGACGATTGTTGAAGCTGATCGTATATATTTTTTTAGATCCTCAGCAATCATTGTCAACAATCTTCACTACCATCACCATGATCATCTCCATCTCCATTTTACGGAGGAGGGAAATAACAGAGAAGTTAAGATAGTTGCCAATAGCCACACAGAGAGCCTGGATGAATGAGTGTTGAAACTCAAGCACTTAACAAATTTTAACCTTCAGCTATCAGGAAATCCCCCCAAAAGGAAATCAAGACACAGTTCTCTAATGTGTGAGCTGTGGTCCAGCCAAGGATGGTTTAGACAGTCAGCATGAAGATGTCAGGTCAGAATTTTGGTGGTGGGCGTCTGGGTTAATGAATAATGAAGACCTTGGAGAGAAAAGAACCAATTAGTCTCTCAGCTCAGTCTCATTAAGCAACACTAAGCCACACCTGCCCACTGATCCAACCTAGCCCTCGACAAGCCCCACTGCCACTGATGTTGCCTAGGAGGCAGTTCAGCAGAAAGGTTAAAATTTGGGCTGACTAAGTAGGGATGTTCTCAACTCTGGCCTCCACCTGATGGCCAAGAGTATCTTTGAAAAGGGGGGTGATAATACCACCTACTTCAGAGGGCTGAAGACAATCAGATCTTGCATGAAATGCCCTTACCTGGAAGGCTCTTACATCATTAGCATCCAATGAATGTTTGGGGTGGTTTGGAGACAATTAGGAGAGTCAATGGTGGGTGATGGTGATTAGAGTGAAGATGGGGCAGAGTCCACACGAGTTTCAATGATGACAGTAATGGGGTATTAAGAGACACCTGCCGTGGAACATTACTCAGCCTTTGAAGAAAATCCTGCCATATGCGACAGCACGGATGGACCTGGAAGATAGTATCCTCAGTGAAATAAACCAGCCACAGAAGGACAAATACTGCATGACTCCGCTCATATGAAGTGTATCTAAAATAGCCAAATTCATAGAACCAGAATAGAATGGTGGTTTGCAATGGCTGGAGGGAGGGGGAAGACGGGGGTTATTGTTCAATGGGTATAAACTTTTGATTATGCAAACTCTAGAGTTCTGCTGTACAGTCATGACTATAGTTAATACTACTGTATTGAACACAAACATGTAAGAGTATAGGTCTCAGGTTAAGTGTTCTTATCACAATAAAAAAAGTCATTTTCAAATTCTAACTTCTGCCCTTTCCATCCAGAGCTAGTTATTGGGGAATATTCATTGATTTCCTGATCTATGAATGCTTCATTTTAGGTGCTGCTATGAAAGGTGAGAAGATGCATAAGAGAGTCTCCCTCGGCAAGCGAACAGTATCCGAGAAGTCAGATATTCAGATGACAAGCAGAAGGTTCCCGTTACCAGTCTCCAAATTATCCCTCAATGGTAGTGGGAGAACATTGTTCATAGAAGCCCAGTGATGATATTATATAGAGAGAGCTATGAATAGCATTGTGGGACTACCCAGGAGTCAGCAACTCCTGAAGGAATTATTCACCGATGCATGAAGGAAGATCTTTCCCACCTGAGGCGGAAAACAAGCCCAAACAGTTTCACATCGCCTTTGGAGACTAGTCAATCAAGAGTCACGCCAGCCAATGGGAAGGGAGAGATTCTATGGCCAATCAAGGGGCAGGCACAGCCTTTAAGTCTCAGTTTCTACAGCTGTTCTTTGATGGGGACCAACCAGGAGGACCAGGGACAAGACTGGGTGAGGAAGTCTTACCACTGATCTTTCTTTTTCTTCATTTCCCCCTCTCAGGGCTTACTACAGGTCTGGGGTGCTTAAAGAACAAGAGAGCGGGGTATGAGAAATGGTCAAGTCTTCCCCTTTGTTGTGGCAAGGATGTACTACAGTGAAAAGCATTTAAATTCACAGAGAGGTTGTGTATCCAGCACCTTCCCTCATTAAATCTCCATGGTTCTCAACTTTTAGGAGAACGGGACTCTTCCAGGCTGAACTGGGGCTCCCTATTTTTCTAAAATTGAATCGGAGGGGACTTCCCTGGTGGTCCAGTGGTTAAGACTTTGCCTTCCAATGCAGGGGGTGAGAGTTCAATCCCTGGTCGGGGAGCTAAGATCCCACATGCCTTGCAGCCAAAAAACCAAAACAAAAAACAAGCAATATTGTAACAAATTCAATAAAGACTTTAAAAATGATCCACCTCAAAAAAAAAAAAAAAAAAAGAGGGCTTCCCTGGTGGCGCAGTTGTTGTTGAGAGTCCGCCTGCCGATGCAGGGGACGTGGGTTCGTGCTCCGTCCGGGAGGATCCCGCTTGCCGCGGAGCGGCTGGGCCCGTGAGCCAAGGCCACTGAGCCTGCGCGTCCGGAGCCTGTGCTCCGCGACGGGAGAGGCCACAGCAGTGAGAGGCCCGCGTACCGCAAAAAAAAAAAAAAAAAAAAAAGAAATTGAATCAGAGACATAGAAAATTCGAGGGCCTTGGATATTGGAGAACTAAAGAGAAATAATGAAAAAACCAAAAGTCGAAGAGCTGTTTTTGACTTGGCTGGTCTATTGGTTCTGATTGTGAGATTCATGTAACCTGGGGAGACAAATGAAAAACAGAAGTTTTGGAGCCGGGGCCGAGGGGCCGGAAAGCCAGAGCCCGTGCCTCCGAAGAATAGTGGCCGCCACGGTGAGGCATGAGGAGGGGAGAGGAAGGGAGGCAGTTTCGGGGCCGGGGCTGGGAGCTCCGGCTGGACTGCGGGCGGGCGCCGCGCGCACCTGCGTTCCCGCGTTCCCGGCGGGGGGCGGGGACTGGGGTGTCTCAGCCGGGGGTTACTGAGGCGGGCGCTGGCGACCTCGGGGCCAGGGAGAGCCTTCTGGCTGGAAGGCAGGGCGGGTCTGGCGTGCCGGGAAATACCGAGCAGACGCAATCGCCGTGTGCACCAGCCACGTGCCGGCAGCCCAAGGTGGAGGTAAGTCCGGCCCGCGAGCCCCTGCTCGGTCCCCGAGCTAGTTGATGGTGTCGCCCTATTATCGTCCCCATTTGAAAGCTGGTGAAACGGGCTCCGGGACTTTCACGAGGAAGTGGCACAACTGGGACTTGAACCAGACCCTGCAACACCGAAAACTGAGCGTTTCTGCGGTACCATTGGCCCCAGAGCCAGCCCACAGATCTGGGCCACACTGGCTGCGTCAGGTCACCTGGGGACCTTTAAAAGTACAGGGTCCTGAGGATTGTTGAGTGATTTGGCAGTGGGTTTGGGGAGCCACTTATTACCTGATAGTGTTAAGGATAAGGTAAGAGCTTACAAGTGCCAGGCCCTGAGCTGAGGCTTATGTAGATTCCCATTTAATTCTAAAGAAGTCGGTGCTCTCATTCTCCCCATTTTACAGATAAACAATCTGAAACTCAGGGCATCTGACTTTTCCAGGGTCACTCATCCCAGTTTTGAGCCCAGCTGCCCTGTGTCCTGAGACTACACATAGAGCCACATTGTTCCTGCCTTGTAATAGTCACTGCCATTTTCTGAGGACCCTGCCCCCAACCCCAGCCGGGTCCTTCACACACATTCCTGCATGTGGCTCTGGAGGACTTGGTACCTTAAAGGAGAAAGCAGGCGAGTCCGTAAAATAGGACAATATTAATAGGAAAATGACATGAGCTAAGTCTTTATATATATATATATATATATATGTTTGTTTATTTTATTTATTTATTTTTGGCTGCATTGGGTCTTCATTGCTCGGGGCTTTCTCTAGTTGCAGGGAGCAGGGGCTACTCTTCGCTGTGGTGTGCGGACTTCTCACTGCAGTGGCTTCCCTTGTTGTGGAGCATGGGCTGTAGGTGCACGGGCTTCAGTAGTTGTAGCACACAGGCTCAGTAGTTGTGGCTCGCGGGCTCTAGAGCGCAGGCTCAGCGGTTGTGGTGCACGGGCTTGGCTGCTCTGCGGCATGTGGGATATGTGGGATCTTCCCGGACCAGGGCTTGAGCGCGTGTCCCCTGCGTTGGCGGGCGGATTCTTAACCACTGCGCCACTAGAGAAGCCTGACGTGAGCTAAGTCTTGAAGGATGTTGGGATTAGACAGTATTGGAGTAGGAGAGAGGGTGTTCAGTGGGTTAGTGGGTATGGAGTTTTGGGGGGAGGGATAATGAAAATGTTATACAGCTCTATGAATATCCTAAAAAGTGCTGAATTGTGCACTTGAAAAGAGTGACCTGTGTGGTGTATGAATTCAGAGTAAAGAAGGAGGGGAGCCGATCCTGGAGTAGATGGCGTGGCTGTAGTACGTGATGTGGAGAGCAATGAGGGGAGAGAAAACTAGAGAAGTCATTTGTAGCCAGAGCTGGGGATGCCAGGCTGGGGGTAGACTGAATTGGCTGGCAGTGGCAGCAGAGGTAGGGTATTGTGTGTGTGTTTTGGGAGGATGGCCAGAACCCTCCTTCAGCAGAGGGAGTGGGAGGCATTTGGAAGCCCTGTGAAGTGTCACATTCATTCAGATGTGTATCGGGCACCTGCTTTGCTAGCCACAGCCCAGGCCCTGGACATATCATGGCAGATGTGACAGTTGTGGTCCTGACCTCCCTCCTGCCTAGTTGTGATGCCAGCAGCTGTTTGCAGGGGCCCTGGGTGAAGAGAGCCCCCTTTCTATCTCCATGTGTCCTTGAGAAGAGGGTGAGTCAGTGGCTGTCTCTACCCACCAGCCCAAGGAACTGTGCCTTGAAGGGAACTTTGCACATCCATCTGTCCAAAGCCAGGTTGCCTTCTTGATGCACTTCACACAGGACAAACCACATTCCTTAGGGCTTCCCAACCCCCCCCACTGCCTGTGGTCCTTTGCCCCAGCTGCAGGGCTTTGGTCCCGCATTGTGCCACGTGGCTCTCCAGGCAGGAAAGCATATGTACCATCTGCAGTGTCCCAGGCATGGAGTCTCATGGCTCTGACCTCTGCTCCTTGACCAACAGCTTGGCCTGAGTTGGATGCTGTGTTGGCCAGATGCTCTTGCCCAGGGTCTTCAGGCCCGAGCATCAGTCAGTGGATTATGGGGTGTTTTAGGGCTTTCTGGGAGAGGCCTCAGCCAGTAACTGTCTTCATCCCCTGTGGTAGCTGCAGCTGGCACAGCTGTGCTCCCCATGAATCCCCAGCTCTGAGCACAGCTGACCCACCTGGCACTTGGTAAGTGTCTGGGTATTGAGTAGGTAGCTGAGAAGCTTGGCTGCACCTCTGATCTCTAGATCATTCGGCACCAAGCGGGATCTGGTCTGGAAGCAGAGGCAGCCGTTGAGCTACTCTGGACCTGCCACTGTCAGGTGTCCACTTTTTACATGCCTTGCCTTCTGAGGGCCTTAGCCCTCCTATAAGGGGGGTATTATTCTCCCCATTTTGCAGATAAGAAAACTGAGGTTCAGAGAGGTTGAGTGATTGCCAGGGCCACATACACACACACACACACACACACACACACACAAAACAAGTTTTGGCAATGGGAAACTCTGAAAGGGAGACGGCAAACAACAGGCAAATGGAAGAATTCAGTTTGGGACCTATTGTTATGGTAACTTGATTGATTGGCTTTGAGCAAATCGATTACCATCCAGAAGTTTCTAGGATGTCCTAATTTTATGCTAAATTGTATATAAATACTTTGTCCCTAATGTTTGCTCTGTATGACCTTAGAAGTCATATTAGAGTGGGAGTGAGCCAGGTGATACAATTTGTGAGGAATGAGGCAGCCTGTGCCACAGACCATGGGTACATGCAACATGAAAACATAACGGGTGATGGAGCCTCAAGTCTGCCTGATGAAAGTCCGTGAGGTGTTAGGGAGTGTTGGTGAGGATAACCAACCCCACAGCTGGGTCCTGTAGCAGGAGGGACGGGATGGTTAAGCAGCCAACATTTCAAAAGGCTTCAGGGATCACCGTCTTCAGGTGAAGCTTTCAGCTAGAGAGGGAATGAGGAAAGAATGTTTAGAGAGAAAATGTTTAGAACACATGAGAGGTTTTCTTTCATTGTAAAGTATCCATAAAACAAAATTTACTTTTTTTTTTTTTTTTTTTTGGCCACACCGTGCAGTATGCAGGATGTTAGTTCCCTGACCGGGGATCGAACCCGTGCCCCCTGCGGTGGAAGTGCGGAGTCCTAACCACTGGACCGCCAGGGAATTCCAAAATTTACTCTTTTAACCATTTTTTACACATTTGAAAGTAGTTTATTTTAATGATCAGATTTACAGGCAAGAATAGAGGACTGTTTTCTATTGTTTTATATAATTTGCCTGATCGTTTTTTTAAATAAAAAGTGCAACTTTTTTTCAGTTATACATATGTTTATTCTTTTTCGGATTCTTTTTTTTAAATTTATTTATTTTATTTTATTTTTGGCTGTGTTGGGTCTTCATTGCTGCGCGCAGGCTTTCTCTAGTTGCAGTGGGCGGGGGCTGCTCTTCGCTGTGGTGCACAGGCTTCTCATTATGGTGGCTTCTCTTCTTGCAGAGCACGGGCTCTAGGCACCTGGGCTTCAGTAGTTGTGGCACACGGGCTCAGTAGTTGTGGCTCACGGACTCTAGAGCACAGGCTCAGTAGTTGTGATGCACGGGCTTCGTTGCTCCGCGGCATGTGGGATCTTCCCGGACCAGGGCTCAAACCCATGTTCCCTGCATTGGCAGGCGGATTCTTAACCACTGCACCAACAGGGAAGCCCCTTTTTCAGATTCTTTTCTCTTATAGGTTATTACAGAATATTGAGTAGAGTTCCCTGTGTTATACAGTAGGTCCTTGTTGGGTATCTGTTTATACATAGTTGTGTGTGTATCTTAATCCCAAGTGCCTAATATACCCCTCCCACCCCCTGCACCACGTTCCCCCTTTGGTAGCCATAAGTTTGTTTTCGAAATCTGTGAGTCTGTTTCTGTTTTGTAAATAAGTTTATTTATATCACTTAAAAATTAGATTCTACCTATGAGTGATATCATATATTTGTCTTTCTCTTTTTGTCTGACTTCACTTAGCATGATAATCTCTGGGTCCATCCATGTTGCTGCAAATGGCATTATTTCATTCCTCTTTTTTTTTTTGAATTTAATTTTATTTATTTGTTTTTTATACAGCAGGTTCTTATTAGTTATCTATTTTATACATATTAGTGTGTATATGTCAATCCCAATCTCCCAACTCACCCCCCCGCAACTTTCTCCCCTTGGTGTCCATACGTTTGTTCTCTACATCTGTGTCTCTATTTCTGCCTTGCAAACCGGTTCATCTGTACCATTTTTCTAGATTCCACATAGAGGTGTTAATATCCAATATTTGTTTTTCTCTTTCTGACTTACTCTGTAGGACAGTCTCTAGGTCCATCCACATCTCTACAAATGACCCAATTTCATTCCTTTCTATGGCTGAGGAATATTCCCTTGTATGTATGTACCGCATCTTCTTTATCCACTCCTCTGTTGATGGACACTGAGGTTGCTTCCATGCCAGTTTCATGGCATTAAGTTTTCACACTATTGTGCAAGCATCACCACTCTCCATCTCCAGAACCTTTTCATCCCCCAAATGAAACTGTATACGCACTAAACAACTCCTGTCCTCCCTGCCCCAGCATCTCTATTCTCTATTCTACTTTCTCTCTCTATGAATTTGACCCTTTTAGGTATCTCCTATAAGTGGACTCATACAATGTTTGTCTTTTTGTGTCTTCTTTCACTTAGCATAATATTTTCAAAGCTCATTCTTCTTGTAGCATGTGTCAGAATTTCATTCCTTTTATGGGTGAATAATATTCCACTGCATGTCCATACTACATGTTGTTTATCCATTCATCCATTGAATGGAGTCCTAACCACTGGACTGCCAGGGAATTCCAAGTGTAGCATTATTAAACTGTGGGAATGCCAG
>NW_021703766.1:55392571-55411485 GCF_005190385.1 Monodon monoceros
TGCCAGGGAATTCCAAGTGTAGCATTATTAAACTGTGGGAATGCCAGGGAATTCCAAGTGTAGCATTATTAAACTGTGGGAATGCCAGGGAATTCCAAGTGTAGCATTATTAAACTGTGGGAATATCAGTGTAATACTATACACCAATATAAATGAACCACTTAGAGCTACATGTAACAACATAGAAGAATGTTACAAATGTAATGCCAACCAAAAGAGGCCAGATAGAAAATACTTTAGCATTCCACTTACCGAGAATAAGCGTATGCCATCAAGCTGTATTGATAAAAATGCATATCTAAGTTTTAAAATCATAGAGCAAAACTTACAAATTAACGTGAGAATAGTTGTACTCTTTAAGGAGGAGGGTATAGATAATTGGCAAGGAGAACATGGGACATGATTTCCTACTTGACCTGGTTGTGGTTATATTGGATTTGCTTTAAGTTTAATAAACTATACGTTTGTTTTATACAATTTTTTTACTTATGGTGTTTTACAACTTACAAAGTTAAACAAGCTACTCTATTATTTTTGTTCCTTTGTTCTCCACTATTTGTTGTATTCCATATGAACCTTCTTTTAAAAAATCATTTTATTGTATCTGAATTTTAAGTCATAATTTGGAAATTCTTCCTACATCTGGTTACAAGATAATTCACACGTGATTCTCTTAATACCTGCAATTTTTCAATTTTCACATTTAGATCCTGGATCCTTTTGTGCTGTATTCTTGCATAGTAGATGAGGTTTACATTTAAGTTTAGGTCTTTCTAACTGGCTAATAAGTTCCTGAACTATTTATCGTAAAGTCCATCTTTGCATTCGTGGTTTGAAATACCTGCTTTATCAGTTACTAATGTCCATATGTGACTTGGTTTATTTCTTTGTATTCTTTTCCACTGGTCTATTCATTTGTGAGGACACTATGCTTTAAGTATAGATACATTAAGAGTACGTTTTAATAGCTGGCAGGGTAACCCCTTTCTACTTCGCAGTTTTTCAGTTTTCCTCATTGTTATGAGTGTTTTAAAGTTTTTCTCATATGGATTTGTACATTTCCTGTTGAATTTACTCATAGGCATTTTCTTTGTTGATATTATAAAGGGTTTTTCCTTTAACATTAAATCCTCCAAGTGGGTATTGTTTGTCTATATTAAGACTAAGAATTTTTGTATTTAATTTCATGTCCTGATACCTTAGTGAATTAAAAACATTTTTACTGAGATATAATTGACAGTATAACATTGTATTAGTTTTAGGTTATACAACCTAATAATTATATATATACATACTATGAAAACTGATCTTAGCAGATATGTCCCTAGTGTGTTACCACCTTTTTGATTAATTTTTTATTTTCTCTGACTATATCCTCTGCTGAGTCAGAAGATTTTTGCATGGTAAACTGTGAATATCTTCACGTCTGAAATGGTTTACTTTTCTCTTGCATTTGAATGGAAGATATCACCCAGCAGAGATGCCGAGGTCAACAACTCTCCACTCTAAATTGTTTGCAGATTCTTTCTTTGTACTGCTAACTTATATTCAGGGTTGTCAGAAAGGATTCTCACAAATGGATTCTTATCCTCTTGTAGACAAAAAACGATATTCAGTGCATTTTTGGGAACGTGAGTGATTATTCAATATTAAATCATTACATAATTTGAATATCACCCCTTCTTGTTGGTAAACTGCTTACATTTCTAGGAGTCTAGACCTACACTGTCTAAAATAGTAGGCACTAGTCACATGTGGTAACTGAGTACTGCAATGTGTCCAGTGAGGCTGAGGAACTGAATTTTTAATTTTCATTAATGCAAATTTTGACTTTAAAACTGATACTCAATTCAGTTTTTAGAAGGTTTATGTATGTATTAAATAATGAGTATGAGAGTTTACTTTTTCCAATGCGTATTTTATAAAATCTAAGTAGAGATCAAGTATTTCCAACGACAATTTACCTTCTGAAATAAGATATTCTGTAAGTATAAAATACACAGTGGATTTTGAAGACAATATTAAAAAAAGTAAAATATTTCATTGATTACAAAAAATATTGTTTACATGTTGCCTTGGTGTTTTAGATAGACTAAGTTAAATAATATAATATTAAAATGAGTTTCCCCTGTTTGCTTAAATTCTTTAATGTGGTTACTCAAAAATCTAAAATTACAAACATGGCTCACATTATATTGGACAGTACTCCTCTAGACTCAGGACTTTCCTTATTTTTGAAATTATGAAAGTTAAATATCACGTGATCTTTTATCTTTCATTTTCTTTAACACTTGGCAAGGTCTTTTATTCTGAAGATGCAAGTCTTTTCTTCAAATCTGGAAAGCTTTCTTCCATGAATTATTTCCTTCCCTCTATTCCCTCTGGGTTTTTTTTTTGTTTTTGTTTGTTTGGAACGTCAATGAGGTGGATGTTGGAATTTGTGGAACTATTAACATTTTTCATCACTTCTCTTTGCATTGAGTGCTGAGTTGGCCACGCTCTTTGAAACGTACTTCCGTGAGCCATCGTTGAGATGGCTGTTCAGAGTTCCTTCTTTCTGTCTAGGACCACAGTATGTAAGCTGGTGTGCCCTTGGATTTGTCTTTTCCTGCCCTCATTTTGAAATTTTGAATTTATTTTTCCAGGCACAGCTCTCTGTTTTCCATCTTTCAGGGATTCATCAAAACTTTCATGTACCAAAGACGTTATCTTTAGGCTTTTGATTTCTTTTTATTTAAAGTCTTCAAAAGTTAGTCAGGCTAGACCAGAAACTGTTTTCCTTCAAGGAATGTTCAGTATAACATGGGCTTTTGAGCTTTAGATAGACTGTCCCACGAGAACACAAGGTCAATAGTCAATTCTTCTCAGAAGTGCCCGCAATATACAGTAGGGACACAAGGTCAGAAATACCCTAATTTTTCCTTGCCTGGCCACACTGATAAACCTCAAAGCTTTATTATGATTTTAGGTAGTTAGAATGCTCCCTGACATTTGATTTAGTATAAACCACATTTTTAGTTGCTAGCACTGAATTCACATACATGATTTCGGAATGTTGAGAAAGGATGGGGTACCTTCCCCAAGTGAAGCTGGGAAGATAGGTTTTAAACAAGAAATGCATGATATCCATCATTTTAAGCCCCTTTACACTGCTGAGATTTAACTCCACAATGACATCATTCTTCCCCAGGTATCACTTGGTCCTTGTTTTTGAGGATCCTCCCCCCACTGCGCCCCACTGGAGAAGTCCAGGCTCCACAATCCTGTGACGAGATGGCTGAATCTTTTTTTTCTGACTTTGGTTTGCTGTGGTACCTGGAGGAGCTCAAAAAGGAAGAGTTCTGGAAATTTAAGGAGCTGCTCAAGCAAGAATCTCTGAAATTCAAACTCAAGCCAATCCCATGGACCGAGCTAAAGAAGGCTTCACGAGAAAATCTGTCACAGCTGTTGAGCAAGCATTACCCAGGAAAACTGGCATGGGATGTGACCCTGAGTCTCTTTCTACTGATCAACCGGGGAGATCTCTGGACAAAGGCTCGGGACGAGATCAGACGTAAGTGTCATGAAAGGGATGCAGCGCAGGGACCCTTGGGGGAGGGTTGGTTTACTGGGAGCTTCTAATAATGAAGGTCACATTGTTATTGTGTTAGTGGCCATGCCTCCATCAGTTGAGAATATGTATAGGTCAGTAGGACGCTTGGAGATAGTAGAAGAATTGCAAGCCAACTTCGGTCATTCATGGGCCAGTGATGGACTGTGGATGTGTAGTGTCCTGAGACAAATCGTTCATCTAAGTGTCTGCTCCCCATTTTTCTGTTCCAAGCTGAGTCAGTGCTATTCCAGGAGATGACCTGGGACTTAGTGTCTGCACAACCAGGACTGCTGAGATGGAATTCCATTATGGTTGTTGTCCATCCTTTTTTTTAAAAATTTATGCCAACATTTTTTTATTGGAGTATAGTTGATTTGCAATGTTGTGTTAGTTTCTCCTGTACAGCAAAGTGAATCAGTAATATATACACATATCCCCTCTTTTTTAGATTCCTTCCCCATGTAGGTCACATCCTTTTGACCAGACCTGCACAAGAGACTGGGCAGAGTCCTAAGATGAGGAAATAATTATAGAGAACATATGCCCCTGGTGCTATAGGAAGAACTTTTTATGCCTAATGTCTTTTCATTCTTACCACGACTCTGAGGTTTACAAGTGAAAAAGATGCAGGTCAAACGGTGTCTCCTCATGTTAGATGACTTTTCCAAAAGGGACAGAGCTGACCCAAACCAGTTATTTTTGGCTCATTGATTGCTTGATATCCTCCTCTGGGTGGATACACCGTTTTGTCTCCCCTCAGAAAATAAGATGAGTTGAGTTGTGAATCCTGGGAAATAAAAGTGACAAAACATGAGACAAATCACCCATTAAAGTTGTTTTCTCTTTATATATGTTCTTAGTTATTTTTGAGTGTTTCACCTCAAACTGGAGTTCATGACCATAGAAGCTCTCCTGGCATTTCTATATATTTCATATTTCTGCTTTCCAGATTCTCTCTCTCATCTGTTTTCATGGCTTTATTATGATTTTTTTAAATTGAAGTATAGTTGATATATAATGTTGTGTTAGTTTCAGGTGTACAGTAAAGTGATTCAGTCATTCGTGTGTGTGTATATATATATATATATGTACATACACATATATATTCCTTTTCGTATTCTTTTCTCTTATAGGTTATTACAAAATATTGAGTATAGTTTCCAGTACTATACAGTAGGTCCTTGCTGGGTATTTATTTTATACATAGCAGTGTGTATATGTTAACCCAAAACTCCTAATTTATCCCTCCCCCTCCCTGAAATCACCCATTTTTATAAACAAATCTTCCTCTGTCCCAGAGAGAGAAAGGCTCCCTAATTTCCAAGGCTCTTTTCCTAGTCACACATACTTAAACAAAACTAGCAATGCCCTTTGCTCAGAAGACATGCAGAAAGGCCTCACCTACTGTAGTTCATATTTCTTCAGTGCAGGGTATGGTCCTTGTCTATTTGTAATTTGTTTATCTCCCCTAGTACATAGCCTTGAACATGGAAGGTACATAATAAGGGCAGGTTGAAAGAATGACGGTTCAAGGGTGCATTTCTGAAATTAAATTGCAATCAGCGTGGTCTTAACAGAAATAGTCTAGACTTTATGATTTCAAGTCAGACAACTGAGACAAATACCTGACCCTAATATCTGTTCATTAACCAAATTAGCCAAGTAACATAAACTCTCAACACTTTTCTGTAAAGTAGGCATAGAATGAATCTTAATGGGTTGTTGAAGAGATGGAAGATGAAGTACCAGTGACAGCTTTCTCAGCCCCGATTCCTGGGTGGCCCTCGGTAAATAAATAGTAGTGATTATGAATTCTTGACTGGGGGGCTAGCACCCCTCTTCTAGTTTGAAATGTAATCCCCAAGTATTCACACTTAGTGAAGCCTGTAGCTCTGAGATGGGCTTCCAATCTTGATCAGGTGTTTCCACGGACATGAATTCAGAGAGATTTTGGTTTTAACAATACTGAGTCCAGCAGCCTGGTCCCATGTGGGCATATGCGTCAGTCTTTGCATGTGTGTCTGAGTAAATCTGTAGGGGTCATTCTGAGTCCCAAGGACGGAGTGTATTTTATTTTATTTTATTTATTTATTTTTTTAAGCGGTACGTGGGCCTCTCACTGTTGTGGCCTCTCCCGTTGCGGAGCACAGGCTCCGGACGCGCAGGCTCAGCGGCCATGGCTCACGGGCCCAGCCGCTCCGCGGCACGTGGGATCTTCCCGGACCGGGGCACGAACCCGTGTCCCCTGCATCGGCAGGCGGACTCTCAACCACTGTGCCACCAGGGAAGCCCGTATTTTATTTTTTTTAATAAGGACTTTGAGTTACTGTTTATTTTCATGGCCAAGCATGTGCATACATGCATATGTTTATTTTATTTTATTTTTAAAATTTATTTAAATTTATTTAATTTTTGGCTGCGTTGGGTGTTCGTTGCTGCGTGCAGGCTTTCTCTAGTCGCGGCGAGCGGGGGCTACTCTTCATTGCGGTGTGCGGGCTTCTCATTGCGGTGGCTTCTCTTGTTGTGGAGCACGGGTTCTAGGCGCGTGGGCTTCAGTAGTTGTGGCGCATGGGCTTAGTTGCTGTGCGGCATGTGGGATCTTCCCGGACCAGGGATTGAACCCGTGTCCCCTGCAATGGCAGGTGGATTCTTAACCACTGCGCCACCAGGAAAGCCCTGGAGTGTATTTTTTAATTGTCTTCTATTCTGTCCCTGTTAACCCAGATAAGCTAAACCCATATAGAAACCACATGAAGAAAAAATTCCGAGACATATGGGAAAAGGAGACCTGCCTTGAAGTTCCTGAGGATTTCTACAAAGAAACCACAAAGAATGAATATGAACAACTGAATGCTGTCTACCTTACTGCAGACAAGCCTGGAAATCCCTCACCCACTGTGATCTTGCAAGGTCCTGAAGGAGTTGGAAAAACAACCCTTTTGAGAAAAGCGATGCTGGAATGGGCGGAGGGAAACCTGTGGAGGGACAGGTTCTCATTTGTCTTCTTCCTCAAAGGCAGTGAAATGAACAGTATTACAGACACGAGCCTAGTGGAGCTCATCTCCAGGGACTGGCCTGAGTCTTCAGAGCCCATCGAAGACATTTTTTCCCAGCCAGAGAGAATCCTGTTCATCCTGGATGGCTTGGAGGAACTGAAATTTGACCTGACGCTTGACGCTGACCTGTGCGGTGACTGGGAGAAGCAACGGCCAACGCAGATTGTCCTGAGCAGTTTGCTGCACAAACAGATGCTCCCAGAATCCTCTCTGCTTATCGCCCTAGGAAAGATGGGTATGAAAAAAAATTATTTCTTGTTGTGTCAGACAAAATGCATATTTCTCCCGGGATTCTCTGAACGCCAAAGGAAGCTGTATTTCTCCCATTACTTCCGTGAGAAGAATAAATCCTCCAGAGCCTTCAGTTTTGTGAGAGAGAAGAGACCGCTGTTTGTCTTGTGCAAAAGTCCGTTTGTTTGCTGGTTGGTTTGTACTTGCTTGAAGTGGCAGCTGGAGAAAGGCGAAGACCTGGAGATTGCCTCCGAAAGCATCACTTGTTTGTATGTGTCCTTCTTGACAAACGTATTCAAAGCAGCAAGTGGGAACTGTCCACCTAAGCAGAACAGAACCCGACTACAAAGCCTGTGTACCTTGGCTGCAGAGGGAATGTGGACTCGCACGTTTCTGTTTTGCCCTGGGGATCTCAGGAGGAATGGGGTGTCTGAATCCGACACCTCGATGTGGGTGGACATGAGACTTCTTCAAAGGAGCGGTAACTGCTTGACCTTCATCCACACGTGTATCCAAGAATTTTGTGCCGCCCTGTTCTATCTGTTCAAACGACCCAAGGACCGTCCTCACCCAGTCATTGGAAAGGTGACCCAGTTTGTCACAGCAGCCATGAGCGAAGCCTACTCCCATTTGTCCTGGATGGGGCTATTCCTGTTTGCATTTTCAACTGAAAAAATAACGAACGTGCTGGAGACATCTCTTGGTTTCCCACTGTCCACAGACATAAAGCAGGAAGTAACTCAAAGCCTTGAAACTTTAAGTCAGTGTGACCCCAGTAAGATCGTGGTGAGTTTTCAGGAATTGTTCAATTGTTTGTTTGAGACCCAGGACCAAGAATTTGTAACCCAAGTGATGAATTTCTTCAAAGAAATTGACATTTATATTGGTACCATTGAAGAACTGACAGTATCTGCATTCTGTCTGAAACATAGCCAAAGTTTGCAGAAATTTCACCTGTGTATAGAAAATGTCTTTTCAGATGAATCTGGATCCATCTCCAAGTGAGTCCATCTATTAATTCTCTCCCTCTAACCTACACACACACCATATTTATATTTAGCTTGCTCCAACCCCCAAGGGGTATTTCATGAATCACTGTATTTTTGTACTTAAAAACATGGCTTTTGCAGTCAGAAAGACGTTGATTTGAGTTCTCATACTGCCATTTGCTAGCCGTGTGGCCATGAACTCTGTTTCGTAAGTACTTCTGTCTGTATAATCAGGGGTAAATGTCTTCATAGGGCCAATGTCAAGTTGAAAGGTAAGCATTTTTTATTGTTGCCAGGACTATGCTTCTTTTTTCCCCTTCCCATAGCATTTTAGCATATCCTGGTGAATCCACTGGGAAGGGACGCTCGGAAGCTTATGCCTAGTTTCCTCTGGATTTTGCCCATGTGTCTTTTTCTCTTTGCTGATTTTAGCTTGTATTCTTTCATCAGGCTCAGGCTACCAGCTCACACTTCAGCTCTCAAATACATACCCCCTTTCGTGGTCTTTTTTTTTTTTTAATTAAAGTATAATTCCCTGGCAGTCCAGTGGTTAAGACTCCGCCCTTCCACTGCAGGGGCATGGGTTTGATCCCTGGTTGGCGAACTAAGATCCCACATGCTGCATGGCCTGGCCAAAGAGACAAAAAGTATAATTAACATACAACATTATATTAGTTTCAGGTGTACTACATAATTTTCAATATTTGTATATACTGTGGAATGATCACCATAGTAAGTCTAGTTAACATCTGTCACCATACATAGTTACAGAATTTTTTTTCCAGTGATGAAGACTTTTATATACACCCCAATGTTCCTAGCAGCCTTGTTTATAATAGCCAAGTTATGGAAGGAACCTAAGTGTCCATCAACAGATGAATGGATAACAAGATGTGATATTTATAGATATTGTCAGATATATGGAATATTACTCAGCCATAAAAAAGAATGAAATCTTGTCATTTGTGACAACATGGATGGATCTGGAGGGTATTAAGCTTAGTTAAATAAGTCAGAGAGAGAAAGACAAATGCTGTACCTTTTCACTTACATGCAGAATCGATTCAAGACAAAACAAATGAGCAAACATAAGAAAACAGAAACAGTATAGATACAGAGAACAAACAGTTCCCACAGGGGAGAGGAGGATGGAGAGGGGGAGGGACAAAATAGGTAAAAGGGACAAAGAGGTATGAAGTAGCCATTATGAAATAAAGAAGTCACACGGATGTAATCTACAATGCAGGGAAGAAGTCAATATTTCATCCTAACATAGTATAGTGTGTAACCTATAAAAATATCAAAGCACTATGTTGTACACCTGACGTCCATATCATATTGTAAATCGATTGTAGTTCAACAAACTGAAAAAAAGTCATGCAGAACAGCAAGACAGAGAGATCTACTCTCTCAGAAGCTTTCAAATATGTAATTTGGTGTTATTAACTGTGGTCTTTACATCCCTGCGACTTATTTATTTTACATCTACCTGTACAGTCATGTTTTTGGACACAGTTCCTCGTTTGCTGATGGGTCACCAAATATCAACCTTTGTCCACATAACAGTTGAGTGTTGTCACCCCAAAGAGGAGGAAACAGAGGCAGAATAATGTTGAATGCTTGCCCAGTGTCCCATAACCCACAAGTGTTTCAGATGGGGCTTGATCCTCGCCGCCCTGGCCTCACGGCTCACTTCTTTGACTGCCATGCGTGTTGACTCAGTGCATCTGACTGCTTCTCTCCCTGTTCAGGTTTGACTGTGACTGTCAGCTTTGAGGGCCTCTGGGAATGGTGTTCTTCTGTGTTGAATATGTCTTTTTTTTGGTTTTTTACCTGCATTCTTTTTAAAATTTATTTTATTTATTTAATTTTATTTTTTTGCGGTACGCGGGCCTCCCACTGCTGTGGCCTCTCCCGTTGCGGAGCACAGGCTCCGGATGCACAGGCTCAGCGGCCATGGCTCACGGGCCCAGCCGCTCCGCGGCATGTGGGATCTTCCCGGACCGGGGCACGAACCTGCGTCCCCTGCATCAGCAGGTGGACTCTCAACCACTGTGCCACCAGGGAAGCCCTGCATTCTTGTTTTAAAAAAAAATTTATTTTGTATTGGAGTATAGTTGATTAACAATGGTGTGTTAGTTTCAGGTGTACAGCAAAGCGATTCAATTATACATATACATGTATCTATTCTTTTTCAAATTCTTTTCCCATTTAGGTTATTACAGAATATTGAGCAGAATTCCCTGTGTTATGCAGTAGGTTCTTATTTGTTATCTATTTTATATATAGTAGTGTGTATATGTCAGTCCCAAACTCCTACTTTATCCCCTCCCCACCTTTCCCCTTTGGTGACCATAAGTTTGTTTTATAAGCCTGTTGAGTCTGTTTCTGTTTGTTTTCTTTTCTGTTTCTGTTTTGTAATAAGTTCATTTGTATCATTTTTTAAAGATTCTGCATATAGATGATATCATATGATATTTGTCTTTCTTTGACTTACTCCACTTAGTATGATAATCTCTAGGTCCGTCCATGTGGCTGCAAATGGTCTTATTTCATTCTTTTTTATGGCTGAGTAATATTCCATTGTATATATGGACCATATCTTTTTTTTTAATATGAACAGCTTTTTAAAAAATATTTATTTATTTATTTAGGCTGTGCCAGGTCTTAGTTGTGGCACGTGGGATCTTCATTGTGGCATGTTTAGTTGCGGCATGCAGGATCTTTAGTTGCGGCCTGTGGGCTTCTTAGTTGCAGCATGTGGAGTCTTAGTTGCAGCATCAAACTCTTAGTTTTGGCATGCATGTGGGATCTAGTTCCTCGACCAGGGATGGAACCTGAGCGCCCTGCATTGGAGGTGCAGATTCTTACCCACTGGGCCACCAGGGAAGTCCCTGGACCACATCTTCTTTATCCGTTCATCTGTCAATGGACATCTAGGTTGCTTCCACATCCTGGCTATTGTAAACATTGCTGCAATGAACACTGGGGTGTCTGTGTCCTTTTGAACCATGGTTTTCTCCAGATACATGCCCAGCAGTGGGATTGCTGGATCACATGCTAGCTCTGTTCTTAGTTTTTTAAGGAACTAGTTGAATTGAGCCACTGGAGAATCACGGTGTTTGTCTTCCTGTAGTACCATCGAGAAGCTCTCCCTCTGGCGGGATCTCTGCTCTGCATTTACTGCCAGCGAGAACTTCCAGATGTTAGATTTGGACAACTGTCAGTTCGACGAGGCCTCCCTGGCGATTCTCTGCAGGACGCTGGCTCAGCCTGTCTGTAGACTCCAGAAGTTCGTGTAAGTCGGATCTTCACCTATTCTTTAAGTCAATAGCAGGGTGTCATTCTTTCTACTCTGGCTTCTTTTGAAAACCCAAGCTACAATCCAGTGTTCCAAAGAAAATGCTGAGTGCTTTTCTTGATTCAAGTGTTTTACTGAGTGAGACACAAACTGTGGACAAACAGGGAGACTTTAAAACTGAACGTGGTCAAGAAGCTCAGTTCCCAGTAGCTACAGCTCAGGTTACAAAGCCTGGATGAGAAAGGACATTTTGTTTTCTGCTGTGAGTGGTCCCTAGAACTATACCTTCCTTCCCATGGCATCAGCTCACTTGTGCACAGCCAGTTAGCTGGGGAGTTGCAAGTTCATGCTGACTTGGAGAAACCTTAAGTTTGTTTAAGAAGCAGAATCGGCATTTTGAGGAAATCGGTTTTTCCTTTGGGTTACAAGACTGCGTGTGTTTTGGTGTAGGGATGTGTTTGAACTGTGGCCCCCGTTTCCATTTCTCTGTAACAAATGTTTTAACTATAGTGACGTGTACAATAAAACTTGCTTGGGGAACCTAAGAGGGAACAGTCCTGGTGGTTGGTGATGTTTGCTTGGATGATGATGGACTGAGAATAGATGTTTCCCAGGTAACGCAGGAGGAGGGTGCTGAGGACAGGTGGGAAAAGAGCCTGAAGTTCATAAAAGAGAAAAATAAGAAGAATAGCACAGAGAATAGGTAACGTGTATAGAACACTTCTTTGGCACAGAGATGGTTGCCTAATATTAATTTTCTCCTTTGTCTTTTAACCCTCATAACAATCTTGTCATCACCCTTTTACAAAACATGTACCAGAAGCACAGAGAAGCTCACAGTCCTTCTCTGATGTCCTGGTCCAAAGAGGGTTGGAAAAGAATGAGGCAGAATGTGAAGAAGACAGAATTTATTAGAGGGAAGTGTCGCTACCAGAACAGCGGGCGGACTTCCCAGTAGTCTGGGAGAGTCGAGCCCAAACATGTGCTGTTGATCAGTTTCTATAGCCAGGAAACAAAGGAATGGTCCGAGGTGAAAATTTCGTTTACTGATTGGTCGAGGCATATATAGCTTCCTTCTATATGGTGGGAGTGGGGCAGGCCAGATGCCTTTCCTTATTTGGGACAGGTCCTGTTGCCCAGGTGGGCGTCACCCAGGTGGGCTCAGGAGTTTCATAACCATCACAACAGGGTGGGGAGGGCGATTCAGAGTCCAGTAGGGGGTGTTAACGCTGAAACTTTTTCAGACAGCATCATGCTTTGTCCTTGAAGCACCATTGTCCTTGGAGCACCACATCTGATACTTTTTTTTTTTTTTTTTTTAGGGTAAAAAGAATGCTTTTTATTAAAGGTAGGTAGTCAGGGAAAGGAGGTGTTTCTCTAGTGGAGAGACTGCATTTATGTACAGAAATACTTTTTTTTTCCTATGTAAATTTTTTAAATTTAATTTTTATTTTATATTTGAGTATAGTTGATTCACAATGTTTTGTTAGTTTCAGGTGTACAGCAAAGTTATTCAGCTATACATATAGTCATTCTTTTTCAGATTCTTTTCCCATATAGATTATTACAGAATACTGAGTAGACTTCCCTGTGCTATACAGTAGGTCCTTGTTGGTTATCTATTTTATATATAGTAGTGTGTATATGTTAATCCCAAACTCCTAATTTATCCCTCCCCCCACCACCTTTCCCCTTTGGTAACCATAAGTTTGTTTTCGAAATCTGTGGGTCTGTTTCTGTTTTGTAAATAAGTTCATTTTTTTAAGATTCCACATATAATATTTGTCTTTCTCTGATTTACTTCACTTAGTATGATAATCTCTAGGTCCATCCACGTTGCTGCAAATGACATTATTTTGTTCTTTTTTATTGCTGAGTAATATTCCATTGTATATATGTAACTCATCTTCTTTATCCATTTGTCTGTCGATGAGCATTTAGGTTGCTTCTATGACCTGGCTATTGTAAATAGTGCTGCAATGAACATTGGGGTGCATGTATCTTTTTGAATTATGGTTTTCTCTGGGTATATGCCCAGTAGTGGGATTGCTGGGTCACACGGTATTTCTATTTTTAGTTTAAGAAACCTCCATACTGTTCTCCATAGTGGCTGCACCAATTTACATTCCCACCAACAGTGTAGGAGGGTTCCTTTTTCTCCACACCCTCCCCAGCATTTATTGTTTGTAGATTTTTTGATGATGGCCATTCTGACTGGTGTAAGGTGATACCTCGTTGTAGGTTTTTTTTTTTTATAAATTTATTTATTTATGTATTTACCTTTGGCTGTGTTGGGTCTTCGTGTGAGGGCCCTCCCCAGCTGTGGCGAGCGGGGGCCACTCTTCATCGCGGTGCGCTGGCCTCTCACCATCGCGGCCTCTCTTGTTGTGGAGCACAGGCTCCAGAGGCGCAGGCTCAGCAGTTGTGGCTCACGGGCCCAGTTGTTCCACGGCATGCGGGATCCTCCCAGACCAGGGCTCGAACTCACGTCCCCTGCACTGGCAGGCAGACTCTCAAACCACTGCTCCACCAGGGAAGCCTCCTCATTGTAGTTTTGATTTGCATTTCTCTAATAATTAGTGATGTTGAGCATCTTTTCATGTGTTTCTTGGCCATCTGTATGCCTTCTTTGGAGAAATGTCTGTTTAGATCTTCTGCCCATTTTTTGATTGGGTGGTTTGTTTTTTTGATATTGAGCTGTACAGCTGTTTGTATATTTGGCAGATTAATCCTTTGTTGGTTTCTTCGTTTACAAATATTTTCTCCCATTCTGAGGGTTGTCTTTTTGTTTATGGTTTCCTTTGCTGGGCAAAAGCTTTCAAGTTTAATTAGATCCCATTTGTTTATTTTTGTTTTTATTTTCATTACTCTAGGAGGTGGAGAGATTTTTTTAATAAATTGTGCCTTGAAGTCTTTTTCATGATTTCCCATCATTAGGAAAATATTCAGAATCTGAGCTTTTCCCTTCCTTCTCTCTGGTTTATCCTTCACCTGCTTCCCCATCGTATGCTGTGGCCCACGGAACTTAACTTTCTTTCAGACCCCTGACTGCTCATTCCTGACTCAGAATGTTTGTTCCAGCTGCTCTTCTTTCTGGTCAGTCTTTCCCTAGACTTTCACCAAGCAAGCTCTTCCAAATGTCTTCTCTGACCACCCCTCCCCCCAGTTAAGCAGCCCGGTCCCCCCAGCCCAGCCACTCTAGAACCTCATCCTGTGTTTGATTTCAGTATCAGTTATGAAATTGCCACTCTTCTGTTGTAATTGCCTCCAAGCAGAAGGTAAGCTCTGGGTTCTGGGTCCTGGACTGTCATATTCGTGTCTATGTACACCCAGCACCCTGGCATCTAGTTGGAACTTAAGTATTTGTCCAGTGAAGAGAATGAACAAGTAGTTTGGCGTGATTGCAGAGGTTAAGGATTGCTCTTTGAAGTGAGAAGATCTTGAGCTAGTAAGTACCTCTTTGACCTGGAGCACCCTTGAAATGCCTTTCTTTTGCTACCCACTTCCCACCTTGTACCATCTACCTCCCGTGTAGATACCATGTGGTATCAGGTGGTTACTGACAAGTGTGTGCCTCTTTTAGACACATTTGCCAATTTCTTAGCTTATTCTTGCTTCTGTGACTCATTGTTTCCAGCTGAATTCATTGTTCATCCTATGTCACTATACCAAGAGCTTTTCCAAGAGTCCCTACCAGGAGCAAATTTGAGTCAAAAGTTTGAGTAAACTTGAGTCTAAAACCATCTCCCTTGCAACTGTATCCTTTAATGATGAGAATACATGTTGAATATTAAACCTTTTTCCCCTTGTTTCTTTTTTTCTTAAATTCATCTTTTTTTCTGAACATCTTTATTGGAGTATAATTGCTTTACAATGTTGTGTTGGTTTCTGCTCTATAACAAAGTGCATCAGCTATATGTATACATATATCCCCATATTGCTCCCTCTTGCATCTCCCTCCCACCCTCTCTATCCTACCCCTCTAGGTGGTCACAAAGCAGCAAGCTGATCTCCCCGTGCAATGCAGCTGCTTCTCACTATCAGCTTTTTTAAAAAAACAATTTTTTTGGGAGGGGGGGCCACACCATGTGTCTTGTGGGATTTTAGTTCCCCAACCAGGGATAGAACCCAGGCCCTCTTCAGTGAAAGCGGAGTCCTAACCACTGGACGGCCAGGGAATTTCCTTAAATTCAGCTTTGCAGATGTAGATTTTCCCCCAGTTTTTATCAAGGTGTAATTGACATAGAACATTGTATTCATTTTAGGGGTAATTGACATAGAATTGTATTCATTTTAGGTGTAATTGACATAGAACATTGTATTCATAGTAGGTGTAATTGACATAGAACATTGTATTCATTTTTAGGTGTAATTGACATAGAACATTGTATTCATTTTAGGGGTAATTGACATAGAACATTGTATTCATTTTAGGGGTACAATGTGATGATTTGATACATGTATATATTACAGTGATCACCACAAGAAGTTTATTTAGTTAACATGTATTGCCCTACATATGTAGTTACAATTTTTTTTTCTTGGGATGAGAACTTTTAAGATCTACTCTCTTAGGAACTTTCAAATATATAATACAGTGTTGTTAACAACAGTCACCATTAGACCCCCAGGACTTATTTATCTTATAACTGGAAGTTTATAACTTTTGACCACTTTCTACCATTTCATCCTCCCAACCCACAATCTCTGGCAACCACCAAATATTTATGTTTAGTGTTTTTCTAAGACCCCATATAGAAGTGAGATCATATGGTGTCTTTCTCTGAATTATTTCACTCACATGTAGAGATTGATCATTTCCATTCTTCAGTTATAGATCATCTTATGAAAGAAATCCTCGGTTTTGGTAGTGCTTAGGTTTCTTCTTTATCCCTAATAGTCTACAAATTTCAATATTATGGATCCCTGTGGGAATTTTGTTTAACCTAATTTTACTGGCTCTCACTGGGGCCCTTTCAATCTTGGAACTGACAAATGATTAATAAAGAAAATAATTTGGGGGAAGGCTTGTGTTTAAGTTTAGGAAAACGATCAGGATTGCTTATCTCTGTTACAGTGGGGAGGTAAAACTTGAAACCATCCCTTTTAACATCAACAAGATAAACTTAAGATTTTTATAGAGTTAGGACACAGAATGTGAAGAAAAGATTAGCAAGCTTATAAAATATTTTTATATCAGTGATTATTCATTGTGTCAGGTTTTTACACTAACCATCGATTCACTTACTCCATCAAAATAAGAGCTCTTTAAATCTCAGGCAAAGAGATTGAATGTCCACTTAGCTCTCACTATAGCACTCACCATGTCCAGCAACTATTACAGGTATTTCACAGTATTAGCTCATTATATGCCTTTAATTACTTAATGAGGTGGTCAGTCTCAGTACCTCCTGGTACACACTAGAAAACCACCACCTGGGAGGATTCAGAAACATGCCCAAGGTCACACAGATGGCAAGAGGTGGAGCCAGGAGTTGAACCCATCAGCCTGGCTCCAAGGATGCATGGTTCTTAGTTCACCAACATTATAAGTTGCTGATGGTTGAGATTCTGCTCTTCTTGCTTTTTTTTTTTAAATTTTTATTGGCATATAGTTGATTTACAGTGTTGTATTAGTTTCAGGTGTACAGCAAAGTGAATCAGTTATATATATACATATATCCACTTTTTTTTTAGATTTTTTTCCCATATAGGCCATTGCAGAGTATTGAGTAGAGTTCCCTGTGCTAGACGGTAGGTCCTTGTTAGTTATTTGTTTTATACACAGGTAGTGTGTGTGTGTCAGTTCCAATCTTCCCATTTATCCCTCCCCTTCTTACCCCTCTTTTTGCTCTGTTTCCTTAACTCTAAGGAAAGTAAAAAAACCCCAGCAAACTGCGTTACTGTCAACACTTCCATTTTAGTCTGTCTCCTTTCCAAGAGGTTGCTGATCTGCACTGATGATGTAGATGGTGACAATTATTGATTAGATGTTCACCCTTGTGATTGTTTTCCCACCGTTTGTCTGCTGACTCAACGCTTACTGCCGGCCTGGTGTTGGAGTCCACTGCAGCTGCCCGGCCTGTGAATCACCGTGTGTTCAGTGGCAAGGTGGCTCAAAGGACCTGCTGACGCCCCCATTTCTCACAGGTGTTGCCGGCATATCAAGGGCCTTCCCTGTCTTTCCATGGTAGCACTTCTCCTTGCTCGCTGGGCCAGCCTGTCTTATCCTGACAGTACTAACCCCCTCCCTCAAATCCCTACAAGTCCCACCCTGCTGTCCTGGGCTGCATCCATCTCTGGGCAGGAAGTGCCTTGGGTATTGCTCATACATTTAGGGCATCACTCTGCCAGGAATTCCCACAAGTCTTCCAGGCTGTTGTGTCCCTCACATCTGTCTTTTATTTCTGGCCAATGCATAATTCACATTTTAGTGCTTGAACATGGCAGAATATTTACTTTGTTATTTCTCAAAGTCGATTAGGAGGGGAGAAGTCAGGGTACACTTAAGTCATGACACCGAGAGCCATGCTGTGTGGCATGTATTTATAAATCATATATAAATTTATAAGAAGTATATATATATATTATACATTTAATATGTTATTAAAAAAATCAAAACCTGGGACTTCCCTGGCAGTCCAGGGGTTAAGACTTCTTCCAGTGCAGGGGTGCGGGTGCAGGTTCGAGCCCTGGTCAGGGAGCTAAGATCCCACATGCCTCACGGCCAAAAAACCAAAACATGAAGAAGAAGGAATACTGTAACAAATGTGGGATAGGGAGGGTGGGAGGGAGGGAGATGCAAGAGGGAAGAGATATGGGAACATAGGTTTATATATAACTGATTCACTTTGTTATAAAGCAGAAACTGACACACCATTGTAAAGCAATTATACTTCAATAAAGATGTTAAAATAATAGTAATAATAAACAACCTATTAAACAAATGGGTGAAAAAATATATAAGTAAATCAATAAAGTAAGTGCAAATAAAAGATAATGAAAAAAATGATCCACATCCAAAAAAAATCTTTAAAAAAAACCCTAAAAAATCAAAGCCTGGTCATGTTCCAGGAACTATAATAAATCATGATTTCTTAACCATCATGACCCTATCTACTTGTTTCATGAAGAAACTCCACCATTAAGTTAATTTGCCCAAACTTGCAAAATATCCAGGAGAAAAGCAAGTATTCTAATGTGGTTTTCTCTATCTCAGGAGCCTGAGTCTTGAATCATGACATATTGGGTTGGTTAAAAGTTTCGTTTGGGTGTTCCCGTAACATCTTACAGAAAACCTGAACGAATTTTTTGGCTGACCCAATATATTGTCTCCTTTGTATTTATTTTATTTTTTATTTTAGCTTTTAAAAATTGTCTCCTTTAAAAAGAAATCTGTTTTTTTTAAACTCAGAAATTTTATTTCAGTACGAATTTCAATAGTAGATCATATGTTCAATATAAATTCAACCCAAGTTGTTACTTTCTATTTTTAGCTACTAGTAATTCTATTTATTTTTTTAAATTTGTATTGGAGTATAGTTGCTTTACAATGTTGTGTTAGTTTCTACCACACAGCAAAGTGAATCAGCTATACGTGTACATATATCCCCTCTTTTTCGGATTTCTTTCCCATTTAGCTCAACACAGAGCACTGAGTAGAGTTCCCTGTGCTATACAGCAGGTTCTTATTAGTTATCTATTTTATACATATTAGTGTATATTTGTCAATCCCAATCTCCCAA
>NW_021703766.1:55411495-55463859 GCF_005190385.1 Monodon monoceros
TGGTAACCATGTTTGTTCTCTACATCTCTGTCTCTATTTCTGCTTTGCAAATAGGTTAATCTGTACCATCTTTCTAGATTCCACATATAAGCAATATTATACAATATTTGTTTTTCGCTCTCTGACTGACTTCACTCTGTATGACAGTCTCTAGGTCTGTCCACATCTCTGCAACTGGCACTATTTTGTTCCTTTTCTTTTAAAAATGTTATTTATTTATTTATGGCTGCGTTGGGTCTTCGTTGTTGCGCATGGGCTGTCTCTAGTTGTGGCGAGCGGGAGCTACTCTTCTTTGCAGTGTGTGGGCTTCTCATTGTGGTGGCTTCTCTTGTTGTGGAGCACAGGCTCTAGGCAAGTGGGCTTCAGCAGTTGTGGCGCACAGGCTCAGTAGTTGTGTTGCCCTGGCTTAGTTGCTCTGCGGCATGTGGGATCTTCCCGGACCAGGGCTCGAACTCGTGTCTCCTGCATTGGCAGGTGGATTCTTAACCACTGCGCCACCAGGGAAGTCCCCTATTTTGTTCCTTTTTCTTTTTTTTTTTTTTTTGCGTTATGCGGGCCTCTCACTGTTGTGGCCTCTCCCATTGCGGAGCACAGGCTCCGGACGCGCAGGCTCAGCGGCCATGGCTCATGGGCCCAGCCGCTCCGCGGCATGTGGGATCTTCCTGGACCGGGGCACGAACCCATGTCCCCTGCATCGGCAGGCGGACTCTCAACCACTGCGCCACCAGGGAAGCCCTTTTGTTCCTTTTTATGGCTGAGGAATATCCCATTGTATATATGTACCACATCTTCTTTATCCATTCCTCTGTTGATGGACATCTTACAGAAAACCCAAGCAAACTTTTTGGCCGACCCAATATATTGCCTCCTTTTAATTTATTTTATTTTTTATTTTAGCTTTTAAAAATTGTCTCCTTTTAAAAACAACCTCAGTTTTTAAACAGGAGTGGAGCCTTTCCTTGGGGAAGAGTCTGGCTTGGCACACAGTAATTTGAATATGTGTGTCTCTATTGGATGGGAAGCACCGAGCCAGGCCTGGGATGCAAGGAGGTACACACATGGTATTTCTCCCCTCATGGTGCTTAGAGGTTAATATGGGGTAAGTTTGATTCTCTTCCCTTGTAATATCTGTGGTAGTATTCAGAAGTGGAAGGACTTCGCAGAAACAGGCGCCATCTCATCTGGCGTCTGAAGATCCCAGAGAGAATTTATAGGCAGCAGTAACCAGATACCCAAAAAAAAATTTTGGGAGCCTAAGCATGGGAAGTAGGAAGAACTGTGCAACAGGTATTTTGCTCTGTGCTTGGACTTCATTGCATGAGTTACCATATTTCCTCATCTCTTGCAGGTATAACTTTGCTTCGAACCTTGCAAATAGCCTATACTTCTTTAAGGCCATTCTTCATAACCCTCATTTGAAATACCTGAACCTCTATGGCACTGGCCTCTCCTATATGGACGTCAGGCAGCTGTGTGAGACGCTGAAACACCCAGTGTGTAACATAGAAGCACTGCTGTAAGTCTCGGGGTTGTCCACGATATATTTTTTTTCCAGTGTGAACTTTGCAGTTCGAATATGCCCATTTTCTTTCGTGTCTTTGTCTCTTACTTATTTCACCACTTCCATCTCAGTATCGGTAGACCTCCTAGTAAAATGAGGATGGATGGATTCTAAAGGGCAAGGCTTCCTCTCAGGTCTGTCCCGTCTTTCCTTTCTCTGGTACTCACTTGAATTACTTCTCATGGACACCTTATCTGATTCTCCTTGGCTCTGCTCTCAACCGACCATACCAAAACCATAACTGCAATTTCTTTTTCCTGAAGATAGAGAAACTTAAAATGAGAAGGCTTATGGATGATCACAAGTGTGATCTTGTAATCTGCCAGATGATAACGTTGAGGCTGGAGGGAAAGTGATTTGCCCAAAGTCATTTCTTCATCTTGAAAATGACCTGGGATGCCCTTAGCATCACTGGGTGATTTCTTAAACAAGCTCAATCCGTTTTTCAGCAGGAAGAACAAAAGGGAGTAAAAGAAGTAGCAATAAACAAAAACAACTCATTAAACCGACCAAGAGAATACACTCTTCTCTCCACCAGTAATATGATAGATAATCACATACACTTGGTTAATTTCACCTGTCAAGATTCATCAGGAGAGACAGGGTCCATGAAGAAGAGTGGTTTGAACATACAGGCTTGCTGTTGACCCTATCTATCATTCTAGCTGTTTCCGTATCATAACAATTCTTTTCTTCTACACTAGCTCTCTCTACTCAGGGGGAGCTTACAGAATTCCTTAGTATTGGCCCTGTTTCACATTATGCCATTGGCATAGAGCGTTTCATTTTGTTATGGTAGCATAAGACTTGGGTAGCAGATCTAGGAAACCAGGAGTCAGTTGTACACAGCTTATAGGTAGAATCGTTGCTTCTTTGGGGCAGACCGACTGTGCTCTTGCCTTCAGTTTGGTATTTTGGGAGTGGGAAGTCCTCAAAATCAGGTTCTCTCCAGCCCAATAATTCTCAACAGATAGTTTCATCCTCTGTTAGGAGGTGTCCATACCTAGAGACTTTTTTTCTTTTTTTTTTTGGTACGCGGGCCTCTCACTGGTGTGGCCTCTCCCGCTGCGGAGCACAGGCTCCGGACGCACAGGCTCAGCGGCCATGGCTCACGGGCCCAGCCGCTCCGCGGCACGTGGGATCCTCCCGGACCGGGGCACGAACCCGCGCCCCCTGCATCGGCAGGCGGACTCTCAACCACTGCGCCACCAGGGAAGCCCGAGACGTTTTTTTTTCATAGCAAGGAAGATTTCATTTAAGATGATCGCGGGACTTCCCTGGTGGTCCAGTGGTTGAGACTTCACCTTCCAATGCGGGGGGTGTGGGTTCGATCCCTAGTCGGGGAACTAAGATCCCACATGCCTTGCTCCAAAAAGCCAAAAAAAAAAAACCATTAAAAAATAGGGGCAATATTGTAACAGATTCAATAAAGACTTTAAAGATGGTCCACATCAAAAAAATTTTTTTTTAATTAAAAAAAAGATTTTGCAGTAGGAAGGAGTTAAGACTATGGCAATAGGAAAGAAAGTTGAACTCACTCAAACAGAAGAGGGGTGAGCTAATGGAAAAAGCACTTTAGGGAGGAGGTTGTTCTAAATGATTAGGTCACTAGCGTTTGTTAATTGTGGAGACAGTTTTGATGGTCATGATTACATGGGAAGGATGCTCTAGACATCTGGTGGGTAGAGGTCAGGGATGCTGTTCAACATCCTACAACACACAGGAAGCCCCCACAGTAAGGAATGATCTAGCCCACCGTGTCAACAGTGCTGAGGTTGAGAAACCTGCTCTAGCCCGTGAGATGTTCTTTTAAGCTGCATTAAGGCTCAGACCAGTGTTTCTCAACCTTATAACTACTGATGACAAATAATCAGATAATCAGACTTATTGAGGTCCAGATCATTCTTTGCTGTGGACGGCTGTCCACGGCAGTGTTGAGAAGCATGGGCTCAGACGTTTTCCTAACTTCCTGCTTTCCTAAAGCAATAAGGGATTCGTGAGGAAAGTCATTTAATTACATCCGTGCTTTTACAAAGTCTGGAACTGGCAGGTGCGGGATTAGGAGGCAGGATGTGGTCCAGGCTCGGTTGTGCATACACCATTCCACCACATGTGTCTCTCGTGTAGGTTGGGAAAATGTGACATCACGGACGAAGCCTGCGAAGACATCGCCTCTGTTCTCGTCCATAACAAGAAGCTGAAGCTTCTCTCCTTGGTAGATAATCCCCTGAAGGACGAAGGAGTGAGGGTGTTGTGTGACGCCCTGAAGGATCCAGCCTGTGCCCTGGAGGCACTGCTGTGAGTCAGCGTGGGGGAGGGGAGGCCTGGGGGAGGGGGCAGACGGCAGAGCATGCCCATGGACCCTGAATGGTCCAGCAAAATGGAGCAGATGCAAATATTTGCCCCACAGAGGAGCCATGAGGTTGAATTCAAGAGATGTAAGACTAGCCCTTAGATGCCTGGCATCTAATTTGGAGCCCAATAAATCTTGGTTATCATGAAGAAGGATGATGTCTCTGTAGGTGTACTGGGGGCTGGGGAGAGGGACAGTATAAATAATGAAGAAAAAGGAATTCATTTGATTACTTGCCGGTGTGGGGTTGCATAGGTTCTAGGTTATCGCTGGGAACAATGTCTCCACTTCTTTCTTGTTGCTAAGACATAAAACAAACTGCTTCCTTGTTAGGGGCAAGAGAAAGAGTTTTCTATTTACCCAGTGAGGCCAAAGGAGAAACCAGTGCTAAATAAAAAAATGCCTTAAAGTAGGGTACAGGTGCAAGAACACCCAAGTCTATGGAAGCGAATAAGTCGTCTAGAAACAAAACTTTTCTTTGTGTGTATGTGCATGCACAGGTGTGTTTGTGTATACAGACCTATGTATTACATACCCACCCAAAGTGGTACTTACCGTAGAAGGTGAGAATATTATTACTCAGATGACTTTTTAGACTGTAAGAGAAAATCCAAACTAAAATAAGGTCCAGGAACATTAAACATTAAAACCAAACTATTAAAAAAATAAGGAACAAACTCTGCACTATAAAGATTAGACCAAAAAATCTTTAGAGGTACAAAAGAAATGACATATTGGAAGATGAAAGGATTTGGCTATTAAATCCTGTGTGATATTATACAATAAGTAGAATTAAAGTGTATTCAATAACTGGTCACTTAACCAGGCTGTGTTTATCTAAGAGTTCTTCAAAATACATCATTTAACATTTTTTTTTGTTTTTAAACTTGAATCTTTATTCCTTAAAAATGAAAGACTACTAAAGACGCAAGAAAGTCACTAGTAATTTTAAAAGAAAAAAATGTTCAACCTATTTTTTAAACTTTATTTTGAACTAGTTTCAAAATAAAAACTAGACTTGCAGAAAAGTTGGAAAAATAGCACAAAAATTCTCTTATAGCCCTTACCCCAATCTCCTAATGTTCAACCTATTTTTAGTAGTTAATTTTTTAATATTTAAATGTTTAATACCCTTTTAAACAAAAGCACAAATTTAAAAAATATATTCCACTTGGCCAGAATTCTGCAAAATGGGCAAATTTATAGTCTGATCGAAAGCACTAAGTTTTTTTTGCAAAGTAGGTTGGCTAATAAATCAAGAAACAAATGAAAAGTCTATTTAATAATAAACCTCAGAACTTCCAAAAATTTTTGATGCAAGGTATTAATTCTGTATAACTTAAAATGGCAGAAAGCATAAAAATACAAATGCAGAGATTCAGGGAATGTATAATTGTAGGGTCATGGACCCATCAGAGATTATGCAACCATTAAAGTCTTAATTTTTTTATATGTTAGAGAAAGCATATTTCATCAAAAAAAGTATGAATCAGTTGCTTATTGTCTGATTTCAAAAATTCAAAAACTGAAAGGGAAAACCCACCATGAGTGAGTAGTGTTTGCTAATCAAAGACTTGAGTATTCTTCCTGCCAAAGGTGACATTCTGAGATGCCCCTGAAGGGGCCAGGGAGGTAACGGGAGTTGGTGGGTGGATGGGGAGCTGGGGGAGTGAGGTGAACTGGACAATGCCTGCCCCACCCAAGGTGGGTTCCTGATCCTTTCCACCTGTTATTTGCCATGTGACCATCTGCTGTGGAGTCCCAGGTATCTGGCTTGTGTGTGATAGTTAGAAGTGTAGAATTCCACATGAAATGTCAGCGAAACCAACTATGTTCAGAGGTCACATTCAGTCTTGATCTGCCCGGTTGCAACTTGTATCATATGCTTCCCTCTATTTTCTAAATTCCCAATAGTGAGTAGACAAGAACTCATAACCACAAATTTTTTTCAATAACATTTTAAAAGAAGAATGTGAAATAGGACGTTGTCCAGCTATTATAAATAATAAGCACACTGTGTCACAGAGAAGGGATGATTTTGTCCAAGTTCATCCAGCTGGTGGTGATCTGACTTGGAACTGGGATCCGAGATTCCGTTCCCCAGTTTGGGACCCTGTAGTCCACATCCTTCTGTATTTCCACACCTGCTGCACATTTTAATCCTCCTGTTTTTCTAAGTGACCACGAAGTACAAGAAAGTTTTTACATGGAGTTTCATGAAAATATTACCTTATAGAGCTTAAGTAGGTTGACGGATGAAGTATGTGTGTCTTTGCAGATTGACGTACTGTTGCCTCACCTCTGTAGCCTGCGACTACATCTCCCAAGTCCTTCTGTGCAACAAATCCCTGTCTTTTCTCGATCTGGGGTTAAATTTCCTGGAAGATGATGGAGTGATAACGCTATGTGAATCACTGAAGCACCCGAACTGCAACCTAGAGGAGTTGTGGTAGGTCTGGCTGTGATTTGCTTGAATGTCAGCGTTTCCTTTTTGGCTGTTGGCATCCTGGGAAGGAAACAGGAAGGGGGGAAAAGCATGGAGTCTGCTGAAGAAAAAAAAAAACTAGGCTACATGTTTACCCCGCGTGATATTTCTGGGGCTCGCTGATGGGTGTGTGTCTTGACTATAGGGCTTGTCAGGACTCGGTAGGGTCTGCTACTCTGGAGTTGGGTCTCTGTCCTTGGAAAGACCGGAAATGGAGTCCCAAGTGCCCTGAACTAGCTGTGTGAACTTGTGAGGGTGCCTCACCTCTCCCCAAGTGTAACATGAGGATAATTATATTTCTCACCTCAAAAGATGGAGGTGGGGTGGTGGGATGAACTGGGAGATCGGGATTGACATATATACACTACTATGTATAAAATAGATAACTGATGAGAACCTGCTGTATAGCACAGGGAACTCCACTTCTCTGTACAGTAAAAACTAACACTGTAAAACAACTATACCTCAATTAAAAAAAAAAATGGAGGCGACCACTGGGAATAATGCACATAAAGTACTATTATCACTGGCTGGCCCATCGAAGCACACAGTGAACAGGTACAGCATGAGGATCAGTCGTTCCTTTTACCGGGCAGATAAGGTAAATCGGTAAATGAAACCCTTTGTCATCCCTGTTTCCACGGAGTGGCATGCACACGCATAGATACACATACACACACATGCACGCACACACCTGTGAGTGTGAAGTTGCCAGTATGTGTGCATATCTGCATCTATCATGGTTTCTCAATCAGCACTATTGACTATTCCAAATTAATTTTTATTGGAGTAGAGTTGATTTACAATGTTGTGCTAGTTTCTGCTGTACAGCAAAGTGAATCAGTGACACATATACATATATCCACTCTTTTTTATGTTCTGTGCCCACAGAGGTCACTGCAGAGTATTGAGTAGAGGTCCTATGCTAGACAGTAGGTCCTTATTAGTTATCTATTTTATATATAGTAGTGTGTATATGTCAATCCCAATCTCCCAATTTATCCCTCACCCCTCTTTTCCCCCTGGTAACCATAAATTTGTTTTCTACAACTGTAACCCTATTTCTGTTTTGTAGATAAGTTCATTTATACCCTTTTTTTAGATTCCGCATATAAGCGATATCATATGCTATTTGTCTTTCTCTGTCTGACTTACTTCGCTCAGTAGGACTATCTCTAGGTCCATCCATGTTGCTGCAATGAACATAGGGTTGCACTCATCTTTTTGAGCTATGGTTTTCGCCAGATATAAGCCCAGGAGTGAGATTGCTGGGTCATATGGAAGCTCTACGTCATGAGCTTGGGGGCAGGAGATACATGGGAGATATAATATGAAATACTCAGTGAAGTCCTCAGCGTGGTGACATTTGTACAGAGACTTGGAGGGAGTAAGGGGGCAGCCCCGCTGGTATTTGGACCAAGAGTATGACAGGCAGCAAGAGCAGAGGCCCCGGGGGGAAGAGACCAGGCAGCACAGAGAACTGCAGGGAGCCCAGGGCAGAGTGAAGAAAGTGGAGAAGCGGAGACGTTGTTTCATCTCTACCATCATCATCATCATCTTAGGAGTACTTGAGTATTTCTACCTTTACAGGAATAAGTGAACGTAAGTGAAGCCATTCCAGATTGGACCTCATGGTCGTATATATTTGTGTATATGGACCTCATGATCGTATATATTTGTGTATATGGACCTCATGATTGTATATATTTGTGTGTATAGGAGAATTTTGTGTATTATTTTTTTCTCCAGGTTGATGGGCTGTTGCTTCACTTCTGTTTGCTGTGTGGACCTCGCTGCTGTTCTTATTCACAGTGAGAAACTAAAAACCCTGAAACTAGGGAACAATAAGATATATGATGCTGGTGTCAAACAGTTATGTGAAGCTTTGAAGCAGCCTAAGTGTAAATTAGAGACTCTTGGGTGAGTGTCCACTGATGTTGGGAAAGCTTACCTACGTCAAGAAGAGGAAAAGCTAGAGGATTAAAGGGATGAAGGGGAAGCATGTTTGAAAACAAGTGTGTCTGGAACAATCTGATAAGTAAAACGCCGGCCGTGAAACCAGGGTTTGCTCACGCCTGGCACGGCTGATATCTGGGACTGGGTGGTTCTTTGCTGTGTGGGGAAGCGGGCTGTTCTGTGCCTTGTGGGATGTTTAGCTGCATCTCTGGCCTCTCTCCACCCATGAGATGCTAGTAGCACTCCTCGTGTGTGTCAGATGTCTCCAGACACTGCCCCATGTGCCCCAGTGGAGGAGGACGTGTCTAGATTGTAAAGTCTCCTCTCTGAGGCGTGGAATCCGCATTTCGAGGTGGTGTTTCCCCATGCAGGTTGGAGATGTGTGAGCTCACCTCTGCCTGTTGTGAGGACCTGGCCTTGGCTTTCACTCTCTGCAAATCACTGAGGTGCATGAACTTGGAATGGATTAGCATGGACCGTGATGGGGCGGTGGTGCTGCGTGAAGCCTTGATCAGTCTGGAATGTGGCCTGCAGACGCTTGGGTGAGTGGACACTGTTTCCCCTGGTGGTGAGTGACCTCAGAGGGAGGTTAGAGTGCCGTGGGTTTGCCCCGCATGGGCATGGTTCACATTTGGGCTGGAGATTTCTTTGCTCTGCGGAGCTGTCCTGAGCATCACAGGAGGTTGTGTAGCATCTCTGGTCGCTGCCCACATGTTCCATTCCCCGGGACACCTCCCTCCAGTCATGATGATCAAAAATGGAAACTTCAGGGACTTCCCTGGTGGTCTAGTGGTTAGGACTCTGCGTTTTCGCCGCTGTGGCCCTGGTTCAATCCCTGGTTGGGGAACCGAGATCCTGCAAGCCACGTGGCCAATAAAAACAAAACAAAACAAAAAACTTCAAAATTGCTGAGAGACAAGATTTTAATTGTTCAATCAAAAGAGAGAGATTGTGCAATATGATAGAGGTGTTAGTTAACGGTGTTAGTTAATGCTGTGGTGGTAATCATTTTGCAATATGTAAACATATCAAACCAATGCATTGCACACCTTAACCTAACACAATGTTGTATGTCAATTATATCTCAATGAAATTTTAATTAACTAACTTTTAAAAAGAATGCCTATCACATCTATTCCCTGAAAAAATTTTAAAGGCTCCTGGCATTGTCAAATGTCCCCCGAGAGGCAAAATCACCCCCAGGCAAGAATGACTGCTTTCCTGTAAACACCATCTCCTACTTACCTTGCCCGCAAAGACGTGACCCCAACTCAGAGCTGGAAGGGGTTCCGGAAAGGACTGAGCAGAGTCTTGACCCAGAAGTACATTTCCTCAAGAGTAGCAGTTAATATTGTTTGGAACATTATGTTTGCATTTAGAGTGTGTGTAGTTGATGTGTGTAGAATGAATATGTGAATGCCTTCCGTTTGCCCCGACCCCGATGACCTGCAGAGGATAAACAAAATGGTTCACATCCCTCCTCCTCACTTTCCTAGTCTCTAGGAAAGTTTCGTGCATTCTTTGCACAGTCAGTACAACTCTCCCAGCCATTTCTAGGAAAGAGTGGAGAGGAAGTAGCCACTGGGGTGTAGAGAGGCCAACCATCATGGGTCAAGTCAAGAAAACTTTTTTTTTTTTTTTTTTTGTATTTTCCCAGCCTGAATAAATCTTCCTATGATGAGGAAATTCAGATGCTGCTGACAGAGGTAGAAGAGACGAACCCCCAGCTGACCATTTCACACAGTCTCTGGATTGATTACGAGCACAGGATCAGGGGTGTGCTTGGCTGACAGGGAAGGTCCTGAAGCAATCTTCTCACAAAGGCTTCCCCTTGGTCGCAATGGGCGTTTCTCCTCCTGACACACCCTCTCCTGTAAATTGTTCACCAGGGCAGTGGGGACTGTAATTTCAGAGCTCTTCCTTCACAGTATTCTAGCAATATGATTGTGGGATGTGCTGTCTGTGCCTAAGTCCTCTATGCCCCATCTTTAAAGTTCCCATCCTGCCTCACAATGTTTAGAAGAACAAATACATTAAATGGGTAAACACCTGGGAAAGCATGACTTTATTTTCTTACCGGATGTCTTGGGATGTAGGAACTTGGATTTGAAGGAACCACAATCCTCTGACACTTCTGACAGAACTGCTGCTAGAATGTATCTGTAGATTTTAGAATTTATTCACTACATCTAACATCCCAACAGGACCTTTCATTTTTAGTTTGTTCAGATTTACTTTTCATCAGTTTTCTGGTTTAGTAAAAAGGTATATTTCCAGATCGCTACTTATCCTTTAGCATATGCTACTCCATTTTTAAAAAAATTCGGTATTTTTCAAATGTATCTACACAGTTTAATTCAATGTTTTCTTTTTCAAATACACATTAATACCTCACTGTCATCATGAAACATTGCCTAATTCTCTGTTGCCTCTACAATAATTATTAATGCCTTACTGGCCCTATATAGAGTTTTATTTTTGTTGAGTATAATACATTTTAAAGATTTATTTTATTGAAGTGTAGTTGATTTACAATGTTGTGTTAATTTCTGCTGTCCAGCAAAATGACTCCGTTATACATATATATACATTCTTTTTTTTTTTAAACATCTTTACTGGAGTATATGCTTTATAGTGTTCTGTTAGTTTCTGCTGTATAACAAAGTAAATCAGCTATATGCATACATATATCCCCATATCCCCTCCCTCTTGCATCTCCCTCCCACCCTCCTTATCCCACCCCCCTAGGTGGTCACAAAGCACGGAGCTGATCTCCCTGTGCTGTGCAGCTGCTTCCCACTAGCGATCTGTTTTACATTTGGTAGTGTGTATATGTCCATGCCACTCTCTCACTTCGTCCCAGCTTACCCTTCCCCCTCCCCGTGTCCTCAAGTCCATTCTCTAGTAGGTCTGTATCTTCATTCCTGCCCCTAGGTTCTTCAGAACCATTTTTTTTTAGACTCCATATATATGTGTTAGCATATGGTATTTGTTTTTCTCTTTCTGACTTACTTCACTCTGTATGACAGACTAGGTCTATCCACCTCATTACAAATAGCTCAATTTCGTTTCTTTTTATGGCTGAGTAAATATTCCATTGTATATATGTGCCACATCTTCTTTATCCATTCATCTGTCGATGGACACTTAGGTTGCTTCCATGTCCCGGCTATTGTAAATAGAGCTGCAGTGACCATTTTGGTACATGACTCTTTGAATTATGGTTTTCTCAGGGTATATGCCCAGTAGTGGGTTTGCTGGATCATATGGTAGTCCTGTTTTTAGTTTTTTAAGGAACCTCCATACTGTTCTCCATAGAGGCTGTATCAATTTACATTCCCACTAACAGTGCAAGAGGGTTCCCTTTTCTCCACACTCTCGCCAGCATTTATTGTTTGTAGATTTTTTGATGATGGCCATTCTGACTGGTGTGAGGTGATACCTCATTGTGGTTCTGATTTGCATTTCTCTAATGCAATGTTGTGATGTGAGCATCCTTTCCTGTGTTTGTTGGCCATCTGTATATCTTCTTTGGAGAAAGGTCTATTTAGGTTTTCTGCCCATTTTTGGATTCGGTTGTATGTTTTTTTGATACTGAGCTGCATGAGCTGCTTGTAAATTTTGGACATTAATCCTTTGTCAGTTGCTTCGTTTGCAAATATTTTGTCCCATCCTGAGGGTTTTCTTTTCGTCTTGTGGTTTCCTTTGCTGTGCAAAAGCTTTGAAGTTTCATTAGGTCCCATTTGTTTATTTTTGTTTTTATTTCCATTTCTCTAGGAGGTGGGTCAGAAAGGATCTTGCTGTGATTTATGTCATGGAGCGTTCTGCCTGTGTTTTCCTCTAAGAGTTTGATAGCGTCTGGCCTTACATTTAGGTCTCTAATCCATTTTGAGTTTATTTTTGTATATGGTGTTAGGAAGTGTTCTAATTTCATTCTTTTACATGTAGCTGTCTAGTTTCCCCAGCACCACTTTACATTCTTTTTCATATTTTCCATTATGGTTTATCCCAGGATATTGAATATAGTTCCCTGTGCTATACAGTAGGACCTTGTTGTTTATCCATTCTCTATATAACAATTTTCATCTGCTAATCCCAAACTCCCACTCCATTCCTCCCCCATTTTTAATAAACTTTATTTTTAGAGAAGTTTCATATTCACAGCAAAATTGAAGGAAAATACAGAGGTTTCCCATAGACCTGCTGACCCTACACATACCCCTAGTTTGATCTAAAGAGTTGACAGATCCCAAAGATAATCCAATGCTGCTTGTGTTGTTTTTGTTCTACCACCATGGTTTAAACTGGCAAGTTTATTCTAAAGATAATATGAAAACGCAAAAAAATATAGAATATCCAAATTGATCTTTAAAAATTGAATGACTTGTCATAATTAACATTCGTATGATTTAGGGTGAATCTTTTCATCCATCTTGTGAAGTTTCTCTTTATTATTTTGCCCAATTTGCCATTTGGTTTTTGGCCTTTTCCTCATTTTTAGAGCATTCTGATGCTATCCTTCTATCTGTCTTATATATTAAGGTCCCCTGAATCCTGTCTGTATGTCTAGGAATACTACTTCCTGAGATAAATCCTCAAAATAAAGAAGGAAAAGACTGGTTGTCCAATGAGGGGCAAGGGACCAGTCCTCTTTTTTTTTTTTTCTTTCTTTCCTTAGTTTTTTTGGCCATGCCATGTGGCTTGTGGGATCTTAGTTCCCTGATCAGGGATTGAACCCGAGGCCCTGCAGTGAAAGCGCTGAGTCCTAACCACTGGACTGCCAGGGAGTTCCTGGAAGCAGTCCTCTCTGGGTGATTTATGTAGCACATCATGTTCCCCAGTGGAATCAGGTGGACATTAGGGATGCTCACGGATTCTGAGGTGGGATACACTAACTTTACATGGAATACCCTCCAGGCTTAAAAGACCTGGGGCTACGTGTAGCAAGAATCATGGTATTTAAGGGAGAGGCCAGATTCCATATCAAATGGAAATGTTCAGTACGAGCCAATCATAGGTGACAGTCTGATTTGAGAAACATGAGAGCATTGACCAAAATGCCCATTGGGAGTTCATGGCAGCACTATTCACAATAGCCAAGACATAGAAGCAACCTACGAGTCCATCGACAGAGGAATGGATAAAGAAGAGGTGGTACATCTATACAATGGAATATTAGCCAGAAAAAAGAACAAAATAATGCCATTTGTAGCAACATGGATGTACCTAGAGATTATCATACTAAGTGAAGTAAGCCAGACACAGAAAGACAAATACATGCTATCACTTATATGTGGAATCTAAAACATGACACAAATGAACTTGTTTACAAAACAGAAAGATACTCAGACATAGAAAACAAACTTACGGTTATCAAAGGGGGAAAGGTGGGGAGGGATAAATTAGGAGATTGGGATTAACATATACACACTACTATATATAAGATAGATAACGAATAAGAACCTACTGTATAGCACAGGGAACTGTATTCAATATTTTATAATAACCTGTAAGGGAAAAGAATCTGAAAAAGAACATATATATATATAATGTGTATACACATATTATACATATTATACATATATATATCTGATTCACTTTGCGGTACACCTGAAACTAACACAACATTGTAAATCAACTGTACTTCAATTAAAAAGAAAGAAAGAAAATGCCCATTGGGAAAAACCGTATAGTTGTATAGTAGTGTAAAAGGAACCCTAGACCCAACCTCGAGTTCCAACTCCACCACAACTTTGACTCTGAACTTCCACAGGGAATGTGGAAAACTTTCCTTGCCCTTTGCTCAGCTGCTCACGTAGATCTTCTCAGTAATTACCAGGAGTTGTCACTAATCCCCAGACGTGGATGACGGTGATGAGCACTGAGGATAAGGTTTTCTCCTCACTGGAGGCACCCCAGACTCTCCATGCAGACAGTGTCACCTATACTACAGATGACATGATAATGGCACCTCTGTGGGGAGATCGGGTCCAGGCACCCTGTCCCTATAACTATGGCCCATTCTGATTGACAGTTCCCTGCACAGAGCTCTGGAGCCAAGTCCAAGCAGGTGAGTGCTTCCTTGTGTTCAATCTCAAGGCAGAAAACAGGACAGAAGGGCTCTCCAACAGGGGAGGAACTCAGAGCTGTGCTGTTAGTACAATTGGGCAGGACAGGTGCTCACCCTGCCTTGTCCTGGGGCGCCCCATTCATGCCCTAGCTGGGCTGGTATCTGGTGGGCATGGGCTGGGGAGTGTTGTAGGGTGAGACCACGATGGTGAGATTCACTGTAGTCGTTCAGTCCTAGTGCTGACAATAGGGAAGAAAGGGTGGGGTCTCTTTGGAATCTCAGTCAGTCGTGCATGATCAGAGCCACTGAGCAACTCAGCCATGTACGAAAGTGTCTGCTTATTTTCTCAGACCTAACAGATGTTTTGGCTTGAGTGTGAATACATATGGGAAATTGACGTGCAGACTCTGGATTATAACTTCAAACTCCTGACACATCAGATAAGTTCCACTGACATACATTTACTTACATGCACAGATATTCACAGAGAAAAACAGTGTGTGGTAAAATGACATTGTTTCTTTTTTTTCTTTTCTGAAACCTTTTGCAGTAGGATGCAGTTGACTCAGTGTTCCTCCAAAGATTTGGGGGGTCAGATTTTTCTTATGTTCTGTATTATGTGTGTGTGAGAGAGAGTATCGCTTTGTGTGTGTGTGAGGCACCAAGGGGAGAAAGAAAAAATTTAATGAGAAGAACTCTATTAAATTTTCAAGTCTCAGAAAGAGTTTTACCGGTGGAGCATACCTGACCTATCCTTCCCACTTTACATTTTAATATCCTTCCCTTCTATTCTTAGTAGTGAAGGATAATCAAACAATATTTACTATAGTTTTTACTACTACTTCTACTAATGCTAGATTAGAACAAACTTTGTTCAAGCCACTATGATCAACAATGAACATGAAAAACGTGTTCACGCCAGCCTTTTTTTTTTCAAAATGAAATAATTATTTTTTCTTGAGAAGAGCTTTGATTATTATTATTGTTTTTACTAGAAAAGAACTTTTAATGTTCCTTTAAAAAGGCACCATGTAGTGACAGGAATCAGTCATTCCTTGTCCCATTTGACCCCAAACTTTCCACCCCCATGCCTGGAAAATGGAAGAGGGTGACCCAGAATTGCGTGAGTTTAATCACTGCCCTCTGGCTATAGAATATATATGATTATATTGTTTTCAGATTTTTTCCCTTATCGGTTATTACAAAATATTGAATATACTTCCCTGTGCTATACAGTATGTCCTTGCTGTTTACCTGTCTTATATATAGTAGTGTGTATCTGTTAATCCCAATCTCCTAATTTATCCCTTCCCCCACCCTTCTTCCCCTTTGGTCACCATCAGTTTGTTTTCTATGTCTGCGGGTCTCTTTCTGTTGCAAATGGAAGTTATCTTCTGATGCAAATAATTCCAACATGCACAACCATATGGACAGGAGTTTTGAGGTCTCATTTTCATTTCACTGTCACGCCAGCCTTTGGATCTATGTTCTGCATTAATGCCTACTTTACATTTCTTATGAGGAATAGAGACACAGAGTGATAAATAAAATTCCCCAAGTCGGACTAAGCTAACAAGTGGGTGATCTTGACATAAAACAAGAACTCTCTGGTCCAGAGGCTGAAATTTTAACATATGCATGGCTTCTACCCACTGTGCTATTAATACCCCATATTATAAATGAGGGAATAAGGTTTTGAGACTTTAAAGAGGTCCCAGCACCAGTGAGGGGGCAGTCAAGAAAAAGATCTGGTGAATCACAAGCTGATGGTCATAAGCTCTTCACTGTGCCACTTCCCGCGATTTCTGCATAGATCATCACAAGATACACCCGATTTTCCAGAAGAGGAGGGAATTTTGGTAACTCTGGGATTTTTTTGCAAATTCTTATCTCCTTTCCTATACCTGACAATGGTTTCTGAATCCTACAGAAATATTACAGATTACTGCCTCTGGGACACATTACTCCCTAAATCAGAATATGTCAACCTTTGTGCTCTGATGGAAACTTGTTATTCACTCATAAGGGCTCAGATCAAACTTTAACATGACACCTTAGGTGCTATGGGTGATTTTGAGCTCAGATAGCTAGCTGACTCTGATTTGTAAAACCCGGAACAAAGTAAAAGTCAGAGAAGATGTAGGAACACAAAAGCTAATGAAGGTGTAAAACGATCTGCTGTGTAATGGGTCTAACATTCAAAATGTTAATTTTTTTAATTTTTAAAAAATATATTTATGGCATATTTTCAGGTTTATAGTATATTTATAATTTTCCAATAGCAATTTTTAATTCTCTGAATATGTGCATAAATGTGGATAATCATAATATTATATTTTCAGAGAAAGAAAATATCTTTTAAATGGAAGAGTTTATTTATGTAAACCAGGAATTTATATTAGTGAAATTCACTTCGTCTCTGCTCATTCTATTTCGAAGTGATTCCATTATACTGAAACCAGATTACCGGACAAGATTTTAAACTGAACTGTTAATTAAGCATTGTCTAATAATATTATATTATCCGTTTGTTTTTTGTAGATATCCTAAGGTACATTCCCACCAACAGTGCAAGAGGGTTCCCTTTTCTCCACACCCTGTCCACCATTTATTGTTTGTAGTTTTTTTTTTTTTTTTTGGCGGTACGCGAGCCTCTCACTGCTGTGGCCTCTCCCGTTGTGGAGCACAGGCTCTGGACGCGCAGGCTCAGCGGCCATGGCTCACGGGTCCAGCCGCTCCGCGGCATGTGGGATCTTCCCGGACCGGGGCACGAACCCGCGTCCCCTACATCGGCAGGCGGACTCTCAACCACTGCGCCACCAGGCAAGCCCTGCCCCAGGTTTGAACAATGGAAAATCTAAAGCTCCCATAATTTAACAAAAGGAATTGTTGCAGGCTTCTCAGGTACTGGTCCAGATGTATCAGTCATTTCGCCAAAGAATACTGATTCCTTCAAATGGAGATCTGATTTCAGAATCCAAGGTCTACTATTAGCTTTGCCCACTGCTGCCAGTAGGTTTCTGGTTCCGGGAACTCTCAGCAAAAAGAGCTCAGAGTTACTTTGGCTTCATGCACGTGCACACACACATCCCAAATGCACAGACATATTTATAACGAGCTATGAGTTACTCGTAATTCCTCCAATTCAGAGCGAACCCCAAGAACTCATTCTAGCCTTACCCTCTTCTATACTTGTAAATATGCCACCAAAAGGACTACATCCACCTTAACATATTTATTATTGGCTCAGTCTTTTTCTTGCAGGTTTAGGGTCCCAGTCTCACAGCCACACTGCCTCTCTCATCTTGCCCACCCCCACATCTCCTCAGCACCCTCCTGTAATGCAGGTTCACTGCTGCCGTTCCTTCACACGGCTCCCCACCCTCTCACGGCAGCATCCCTGCCTTGTGACTAAGACACCCAATGACAAGGTCACAATGCCCACTCCCTCCCTCACTGCCCTGCCTATCCCGCTACCAACGTGCGTATCTGCAGCTATGCCAACACCATCATGGCCTAAGAGGTGAGAGGAAATGACAAGAAAGGGCTGAAGTGGATAAAGAGAAATACAGAGACGAAGGTGTCGCCCTAACATCTGAAGATCGTTCTCACTGGATGCAAAATTCTGGGCTGACCCTTGGTTTCTTTCATTTACTCGAGCTATAACAGCAGGGCCAGGATTCGAAAATAGATAGGTCTGATAGGGAGTAGGAAATGTAAAAGGGATGATGCAAGTCGAACAGAGTGGTTTGGCAACCACTGTAGAAAAAATACAGTTGTTTTATAGCTATTAAAAAAATCTGTCGCACGACCCTGTGACTAGACCAAAAGGATCCACTCTACTGAGTCCCAAAGTTGTTTTGGGGGGAAGCTGATGCAGTCCTGACGTTGGCCAACCAAAGGGTATGAGCTTCTGCTCTGACTCTCCCTGAAGACAGTGTCACTGACACAACAGGTGATGTAATAATGGCATCTGTGCGGAGAGATCAGGGCCAGGAGCCTGGTCCCTATAACTGTGGCCTCAGGGCCCAGGGCTCATCCTGAGCGACACGTCCCTGCAAGGAGCTCTGAAACAAAGACCAGCCAGGTGAGTGCTTTCTTCTGTTCAATCTCAGGGCAAAAACCAGGAGGGAAGGTATCTCCAACAAGAGAGGAGCTGCATTAAAATTGGGCAGGACAGGTGCAAACCCTGCCTCACTCTGAGCGTCCCATCCATGCTCTGGCTGGGTGGAGGGTGTGTGTGCGCTGGGCAGTGTCTCAGGGTGGGACCAGGGTGGTGTGGTTTGCTGGAAATTCCTGGGCCCTGGAGTTCTAAAACTGAGAGAAGAGGGCTATGGTCTCTTTGGAGTCTGTGCCAAGTCTTGGATGACCAGAGTCACTGAGCTCCCCCTTGTTGCCGACAAGGACTCTGCTCTTTTTATCAGACCTCGTGGATCTCGGCTTGCAGGTGAACGGGTTCCCCCGCCCCTGTTCTCAGTGCGTCTCTATCCAGGGCCTTATTCCGGCTCCTTTAGTCCCGCTGCCCTGGGCTCATGAAGATGCTCTAAGCAGCTCCTTCTCGGCTGTGCCTCAGCACTTTGCTGCAAACCAGCCCTGGTTTCTGAGCTCACCTGTGACGAGTTACACACTCTCTTACCAGCACATCAGAATTAATTCCTGCTTCCACGGTGCTGTAGGCATTTGTACTAACAGAAGTTTTAAAATCCCACAAGATACGAGGAAGCTAGTGGAGGAGAAAGAGCTCAGGCACAAGAGAGACACAGGTTTTGAAAAGCAAAACTTTTTAAATTTTTAAATTAAAAAAAAATTTTTTTTCACAAAATTTTGCCTGTGAAAGCAGAGCTGTGTCATCAGAAAAGGTGCTGGAAAAGAGGGCTTTGGGCTTCTCTCTATTTTCCTCGTAAAAGTTGCCTCCAGCTTGTCCTGTTCCATGGAAACTGAGCTGCCCACGCCGGTCCCCGACTCCTGTGGGTGAAGAGCGGCTCGGGGGGCGGCGGCGGCGGCGCTGGGACGTGCATTCCCGTCAGAGCACAAGGGCCCCTTCTGCGGCTTCCTTTGACGCTGGCTGTGGTGGTGCCCCGTGTGTGACCGTGTGGGGCTGGGGGTGATTCTCTGTGCAGGGTCAGGCGTGTCCTGCGGTTCTGCCTGGTGATTGATGGTGTCGGGGAGACGCCTCACCTGTGGCTTGGTCACTGCTGCACCGAATCTGCAGCGGTAGGTCTGAGCACATCGCTCACCCCAGTAAACTCTCAGCCCCACGGGCGGGAGGCCATGGGCCATGTTCGTGGGAGGAGAGGTGCAAGGGGATGAGGGGACCCGCATGCACTTAGGAGTCGCTGGGAGGTGTGAGGTAGGGAGCAGGGAGGGGGGTTTCGGGGGGATCCCGTGAGGATTTACTGGGCGTGAGACGCCAGTCATACGTTTTGGCCTGTAAGTAAGATTCAGTAGGATGCGCTGAGGCCAGGGTAAAAGCTAGCACCTGGAGTGCCAGGGGCTTTTCAGTTAATTAAAACGAAAGGAGCGCTCTGGCCGCCGTAGGAGCAGGCATGCAGCAGCGGTTCCCTGCGTCCAGGCCGTGTGGGCCCAGCATCTGCGAGGCAATAAGGAAACCCTTCCTTGCCTCTTACAGCTCTCAGCTTATTAGGAGGACACAGGATAGAGAAGCAAAAGAACAAAAGAGGTATGACTTCCCTTCTGAGGTGAAGAGAGCGAATCAGTTATCAGTGTGACCGACGCTGACGGTCAGGTGATTGTGAGCAGGTGAAGTCAGCTGGGCCGGAGCCCAAGAAGGAGCAAAACAGTGGAAGTGATGGGAGAGGGGATTCCCGGAAGAGGGAGGGTGGCAGCTCCTGGGATGCATCCATACACGCTTCTGGTTTTGTAAAGACAGGAGTTCAGCTGCCGCTAGCAGGAGAAGGGAGAGAGGACAGGGGCGAAGCTAGAAACGCCCGAGGTGCCCGACCGTGAATGTTCTCCCTCACGCTCCTGCCAGTGGTAAGTGACAAAACGAACGCTAATCTTTTCAAAAACCCAGCTCTTGGTTTCACGGATCTTTTCTATTGTTTTCCTGGTGTCTTTTCATTTATTTCCGCTCTGATCTTTGTTATTTGCTTCCTTCTGCTAACTTTGGGCGTAGTTTGCTTGCCGGGAGGAGGGGAGACGTGGTGGTGGTTCTCGTTTTCAGTTCCTTGAGGTGTAAGTGAGCTTGTTTATTGAGATTTCTTTTTTCTTATTGTGGGTTTTATCGCAATACATTTTCCGATTAGAATAGCTTTTGCTGAATCCCATAACTTTTGGTGTGTTGTATTTCCATTCATGCTTGTCTCAAGATATTTTTAATTTTCCGTTTGATTTCTTCTTTGACACATCTGTTGTTTAGGAGTGTGTTGTTTAATCTCCATATATCTGTGAATTTTCCAGTTGAACTTAGGCATTGCCAGTCCTCCAGTGAATCTGGGGCAAGGCAAGGGAAACTCTGACTACAGACACATGGATAGAAAATTCTCTTTTTTTTTTAAAACATCTTTATTGGAGTATAATTGCTTTACAATGGTGTGTTAGTTTCTGCTTTATAACAAAGTGAATCAGTTATACATATACACATATTCCCATATCTCTTCCCTCTTGCATCTCCCTCCCTCCCACCCTCCTTATCCCACCCCTCTAGGTTGTCACAAAGCACCGAGCTGATCTCCCTGTGTGATAGAAAATTCTTGTCTGCACATAGCCAAAGCTATGAGCCTTTCTGCTTGTTACATGTAGGGTACAAATGTAGAGCAGAAAATTATGGAACAGTTAATGAATCATAAACAGAAATCATTTCCTATAAACAGAACATTGTATTTCCTACATTAAGTATTCTCATTGAAGTATAGTTGATTTACAATATTGTATTAGTTTCATTTGTACAGCATAGTGATTCACTATTTTTAGAGATTATACTCCATTAAAAGTTATTACAGGTTAATGGCTATAATTCCCTGCACTATACAATATATCCTTGTTTTTCTGTTTTATACATAGTATGTTGTATCTCTTAATCACACATCCCTCCCTATCTTGTACTTCCCCCCAAGAGAAAAGAGAGGGGAAACTCTATCCACTGGTAACCACGAGTTTGTTCTCTATATATGTGAGTCTCTTTCTGTTTTGTTATATACATTTATTTGGTTTATTTTATAGATTTACATATCTGATAACATACAGTGTTTGCCTTTCTCTGTCTGACTTATTTCATGAAGCATAATAATCTCTAGCTCCATCCACATTGTCGCAATGGTGGAATTTCATTTTTATGGCTAAGTAGTACTCCATTGTGCCTATACAGACCACATCTTCTTTATCCATTCATCTGTTGATGGACACTCAGCTTGCTTCCATATCTTGGCTATTGTAAATAATGCTGCCATGAACATTGGGGTTCATGAATCTTTTCAAATTGGTGTTTTCATTTTTTTGGATATACACCCAGGACAGGAATTTCTGGATTACATTATAGTTTTTGACGAACCTCCATAAAGTGTTCCATAGTGGCTGCACCAATTTATGTTTCAAAAACAGTGTACAAGGGTCCCCTTTTTGCCACATCTTCTCCAACATTTGTTATTTGTAGACGTTTTGATGATGGCCATTCTGACAGGTGTGAGGTGATACCTTAATATGTTTTGAATTTGCATTTCTCTGAACATTAGCAGTGTTGACCAACTTTTCATGTGTCTGTTGGCCATCTGTATGTTGTCTATGGAAAATTTTCCATTCAGGTCTTCTGCCCATTTTTAATTGGCTTTTTAATATTTAGTTGTATGAACAGTTTATGTATTATGGATATTAACCCCTTACCGGTCATATCATTTGCAAATTTTTTTTTGCCATTCAGTACATTGTCTTTTCATTTTGTTGATAGTAACCGTTTCTGTGGAAAAGCTTTTAAGTTTAATTAGGTCTCATTTGTTTGTTTTTGCTACATTAACAAAGTGAAGGATAAAAATCACATGACATCTCAGTAGACATAGAAAAGGCATTTGAGGGAATTCCCTGGCAGTCCAGTGGTTAGGACTCTGCGCTCTCACTGCTGAGGGCCAGGTTCAATCCCTGCTCTGGAATTAAGATCCCACAAGCCTTACACCACCGGTTTTAAAGTTGTTGTTACAGGAATCGGCCACAAGGCGGCAGCATTTCCCCATGCCCAACTCTGGGTACTGTGGCAACAAGAGCCTTAGGGAGAGTCCTGCTTGGTTTCCTGGTGGGAAGGCCTGGGGGATCTGGAGAGTGTGGTCCAATGCAGAGCACAAGGCACTCCGAGTGCAAAGGGGGCCCGTTTGCCTGCACATCCTCCCAGCTCCCTCAGCCGCTCGACAGTCCAGCCGTGGGACCCAAGACTTGTCCGGCTCCAGGCCTGTGACACCAGCCAGTGTCACCAAGGCCTCGGTTAGCGTCGGTGTTTCTTTTCTTTCTTTCCTTCCTTTTATTTTTTATTTTGTCTTGGGGGGCATAGGTGAATTATAATGCTGTGGAGGGTTTTTTGGGGGGCATGGGTAATTTCCATCCCCTTGTTTCACTTATACCTAGACGTTTATATGTACTTTTTTGGGTTCCCTTCTGATATAGTTTATCCCAGAGTGTCTAGAAGGGTTCCCTGTGCTCTACAGTGGGTCCTTGTCGATTATTCTATAAAGACTAGTGTGTACATGTTCATCTCAACGGGATAATTTCTCTGGGCCCACCACCCTTCCCTTTTGGAAACCGTAAGTTACTTTTCTAGGTCTGTGAGGCTGTTTCTCTTTTGTAAAGACGTTTATTTGTATCCATTTCTCAGCTCCACCTATAGGTGATATTATATGAGACTTGTTTCCCAGTTTCCATTAGTTGACTTAGTAGGATCATCTCTACTTCCTTCGGGGTGGCTGGAAATGGCATTCTTTCATCCTGTATTATGGCTGAGGAATATGCCATGGAGTGTATGGACCACGTCTTCCTTATCCATTCATCTGTCCTTGTCCGCGTAGGTTGCTTGCTCGTCTTGGCTATTGTACACAGTGCTGTCAGGATCGTTGGGGTGCAGCTGTCTTCTAAGAGTTAGTTTTTCTCCGGATCCATGCCCAGGAGTGGGGCGGCTGGGTCACATGGTACTTGTGTGTTTAGTGTTTTAATGAACCTCCACAGTGTTGTCCGTAGTGGAGGCACGGATGTACATCCCCACCAAGCGTGTAGGAGGGTTCCCTCTTTTCACAGCCTCTCCAGCATTTATTGTTGCCTGTTTTTGCATGACGGCCATTGTGAGCTGTGTGAGGTGATACCTCATTTCCCCCACTGATTTGCATTTCTCTCCTAATTGGGAATGCTGAGCACTGTTTTAAGTGCTTTGTGGTCATCTGTGCGTCTTCTTTGCAGAAATGTCCATTTAGTTTTTCTGCCCATTTTTTCCTGGGTTGTTTGTATTTTAGATATTGAGCTACATGAGCTGTTTGTTTGTTATGGAGATGAATTCCTTGTGGGTATCTTGGTTTTCCACTATTGTTTTCCCATTGTGAGGGTTGTCCTTTTCTTTCGTTTCTGGTTTCCTTTGCTGTGCCAATGCTTTTACGTTAGATTAGGTCCCATTTGTTTATTTTGTATTTAGTTTTCATTGTTCTAAGATATGGATTCAAAGAGAACTTGCTGCGATTTCTGTCAAAGCCTGCTCTGCCTAGGTTTTCCTCAAGGGTTTTATGGTATGCGGCCTAAAGTTTAGAACTTTAACGTCTTCGGAGTTTATTTTTGTGTATGGTGGTGGGGAGTGTTCTAATTTCATTGTCTTCTTGATCGTCTAGGCACCCTCCCCACTGGGGCCCATAGTGGCTGTTACAAGTTTATATCCCCACCGATAGTGTAGGGGCGTATCGTTTCCTCCACACCCTCTTCAGCATCTATTGTTTGTAGACTTGTTGACGGTGGCCATTCTGACCGGTGTGAGGTTATACCTCGCTTTAGTTTTGATTAGCATCTCTCTACTGTTTATCGACGTGGACCTCTTTTCACGTGGTATTTTGTAAGCAGGGTGAGTAAAACTAACTTCTTGAAATTGGCTTCTGGAATGTGGTCCCGGTTTTGAATTCTTTCTCGCTGACCTACACGAGGACGTTTCTTGAGGGCAGGTGTTTCTTCTTTACAGCCCCGCAGGCCCTGTGAAGAGCAAGTGCCCGTCAGCCCAGGTGTTCAAGGTGTAATTATGGAAAGCAGCCACAAGGCAGCAGCTTTTCTACATGCCCCCCCTTTTGTGTTTTTCTCCTTGTTTGTTTTTTATTTAATTTTTATTTCATATCAGTGTACCGTTGATTTCCAGTGTTGTGTTTGTGGTAGGTGTACACGAACTGGATTCAGTTATCCATAGACGTATATTGATTCTTTGAAGGGTTCTTATCCCATATAGGTTATTAAAGTATGTTCAGAAGACTTCCCTTTGCTTTTCAGTAGGTCCTTGTGGATTACTTACTTGACATATATTGGCGTGTATATGTTAATCTCAACCTCCTAATGTATCGCTCCAGCCTTCCCACCCATTTTGATAATCGTAAGTTTGTTTTCTAAGTCTGTGAGTCTTTTTCTGTTTTGTAAATTAGTTCCATTTCTATGAACGTAAGGATTCGCCTGTAAGGGATATCTTATGATATTTGTGTTTCTCTCTGTGCCTTATTTGACTTAGTATCACGGTCTCTCGGTCCATCCATCCATGGCGTTATTTTGTTCTTCTTTATGGCTGAGCAGTTTTCCATCGTACATACGTACCACATCATGTTCACTTTTCTTTGGATGGACCTCTTGGTGGATTCCACGTTCTGGCTACTGTAAATAGCTCTGCCCTGGAGATAGGACGGCACGTGTCCTTTCGAATTATGTTTTTTTCTGGATCCAAGCCCAGGAGTGGATTGCCACATCATAGGGTAACTCTGTGTTTACATTTTTAAGGAACCTCCTTAGAGTTCTCCATAGTGACTGCACGCATTTACATCCCCACCAGTGGTGGAGGAGGATTCCCATTTGCCCACGGCCTCTCCAGCGTGTACTCTTGTAGATTTTTTTGAGGATGGCCATTCTGACCGGTGTGAGGTGACTTCTTATCGTTGTGTTTTGTTTTTTTTTTGCGGTACGCGGGCCTCTCACTATTGTGGCCTCTCCCGTTGCGGAGCACAGGCTCCGGATGCGCACGCAGGCCCAGCGGCCACGGCTTACGGGCCCAGCCGCTCCGCGGCACAACACTGTAAATCAACTATACTCCAATAAAAATTTAAAAATAATAAACAACAATATCCTACTGTATAGCACAGGGAACTCTACTCAATATTTTGTAATAAGCTATAACGGAAAAGAATCTGTAAAAGAATATATATATATATATATATACACACACGAATCATTGTGCTGTACACCTGAAACTAACCCAACCGTGTAAATCAACTATACTTCAATGAAAAAGGGAGCCAATTTCCAAATTAAAAAATAAAACCATAGTCGACAGAAATAAAAAAACGCTTTAATATACATGTGTGTATGTGCTATATGTGTATATATCTATGTATGTGCATATTTAGATGTATAAGAAAATAAAGTGTAAGTATAGTGTATCTACATAGGAGAGGCTAGTGAAGCGTTTAGTTCTGTAGCACCCAAGCCCAACCCCATCTTGTATACGAGATTCTCACTTACCATTTAGCTCCATCTGTACCCGAAGACACAGTTCTGCCTGGTTCATCTTGGCAAAGATGTCGTGAGTCACCGCCCAACGAGGCGTCCAGGGAAGGACTCGATTAGGAGGTGAACCATCTCCACCCACCGGGCTGTCTTCAGCTGGTCCCAGCTGATCTGGAGAGAGCCAGGTGTGGGGCTCTCTTCCACTAAAAGCTGCTTGAACCTCCGTAGATTCTCCTTGATTAAATAGACCATGTACAGCATGACTCCGTCTTTGAAAGAGAAGGTGGAGGAGGAAGAGGACGGGAAGAAAGAAGGCGAGTGAGCGGAGGAAGGAGGGGGGGAAGGAGATGAGGAAGAGCGCGGGGAAGAGTCAGAATCCCAGCTTATGTCACTCATCTTTACCCGATGCCGAGGACCTCAGCGCCAGCGATAAGGAGGACCAGTTGGAAGAGAGAAGAGACGCGACCTGGGGAGACATGAAGTTATAGGGACGTGAGAACACCACCCCAGGGGACAGATTTATGTAATCCATACTTGATGGAGCATACCATGTGCTGGATATCCTCTTCCCCTCCCTTCCTCCAAGATTCTCTGGCCTGCGGAAAGACCTGGGAGCCCCTCCACTATTGGGGCTCAGTGTTTAGACTCAAAACCACTTTGTAGTTTTTAATTCTCTATGCCACTTATTAGCAAGGTGACTTTGGGAAAATTGCAGAGCCTCTTTTCTCATCTCTGATACCGGGATCTTATCATATGTGCTCTTGGGGTTGTGAGGATTGTCAAAGAGATACACCCACAAGTACATTTAAGACAGTGCCTGGTTCATCATAGCTAACAGTGACTCAGGGCTTCCTTCTATACCATGATTATTTTAAAGGCTCAATGCAAATTTATAAAAAGCACCTGGAATCGAAGGTTTATTCCCTTCAGTGTATCTTCTTGCATTTTCTCCACCATATGTCTTTCTTTTGTCTTCCTCCATCGTGTTTTATGTGTGTAAAAAGTGGAATGTGGAGGAGAAAAGAATGAAGTCACAAGGGGGGGGTGGGGCTTTCGCCTTGGCCTACCTACTACTCCTATCCTATTGCTTCTCTGAGTTATCTTTTTTATTATTATCATCTGTTAATTCTCATCTCCATCACCCGAGAACTTCCTGGATACTTAAGTCATCATGTATTGGGCACTGACTCAAAGTTTTATCTCCTTCAATTCACTGCAGTAGTTTTGGAGAATTGCAAGCTCCCTGTGGATGACGACCACCTCTGAAGTAGCCACGCGACTTAACCTTCACCTCCACTCTTGATTCTGTTATGCTGATATTTGAGCAAAAAGAAAAAGTCTACCTTAAGAGAAAAGAAAGGTCTCAAATAAACAACCTAACTTTACACCTCAGGGAACTGGAAAAAGAACGAACTGAGCCCAACTGGACCTGGTGAACTCAAGTATCTGGTGTAGTAACCGTAAGAAAGTGATGTGGAAAAATAGGAGGCGGAAGAGAGAGGAAAGCAACACCACCACTCACCGCTGAAGGGCGTGAGGCTGCCTGTCTCCTTCCTGTCACAAACACCTCCCAAGGCAGAAGGAAAAAGCACTTGGTCTGCCCCACTTTCCACCTTAATAGGCTCTGGGGTTCTGGGCAACGTGCATCCTCCCTTCCCATTGGCTGGGGCTGGTGCGTTATCATTCTTCTCCATGGCACAGATTTGAAAGCATTTAGCATCCTGGGTCAGAGGAATTGGGCTACAAGGCGTATTCTCACAGGTGCTTCCAATTTGTGAAGGATCTGCTCTCCTACCTCTTAGATTCAGAAGAACAAGCAACTTTAGAAAATTACAGGATTGGAGTGTTCCCCAAACTCACAGAGGGCTAACACTGCTGTCAGCCCAAAGGTGCTGCGTCCAACGGAAAACATCTAGAGCAATTAATTGGGTGATCTCGTTCACATGAGCATCTCCCCTATTTGGAATGTAATCTTACTAAGCAAAAGGAGGGTTTCAGTATCACCGGGACCTAATGTGGGTCCCAAAGCAATAGACCCTGTCAAAAGAGACTCAGCGACAGAGCATGTAGGAAAATGACACACACACACACACCAGACATATATATATAAAAACACATATATTGGTAGTAGGTTTCCATGGGGTCTTTTGGGTCGTCTGAAATGTAATCAAGTTATCTGCACATATAGTTTTACCGGTTCCTTTCCAATTCTTATGCCTTTCTCTAATTGCTGATTTAAATTTAAAATTAGTTACAATTGTCAACTGCCTGTGTCCCCAGAGCCTATTAAATTGGAAGGTGGGGCAAACCAAGTGCATTTTCTTTCTGCTTTGGGATGATGTTTGTGACAGGGGTGAGCTAAATTAGTTAAAATTGCTAATTTAATTGGCTAATACCTCCAACATGATGTTAATTAGTAGTGGCCATTAGATCATCTGTCTTGTTCCTGACTTCAGTGGAAAAGCCTCCGTGTTTATGATGGAACGGCTTCATAGGTGGTTTTCCTGGCATTGGGAGAAGAAGTGGTCCCTAGATGTGGTTGCCTCCGTGATTTTCAGGGCTCATAGACTCTTTTAAAATTGTATTGAAGTATAGTTGATTTACAATGTTATGTTAGTTTCTGCTGTACGGCAAAGTGATTCAGTTATACACATATATGCTTTCTTTTTAATATTCTTTTCCATGATGGTTTATCCCAGGAAATTGAATATAGTTCCCTGTGCTATACAGTAGGACCTTGTTGTTTATCCATTCAATACATAATAGTCTGCATCTGCTAACCCCAAACACCCAGTCCTTCCCTCCCCCACCTCACCTCCCCCTTGGCAACCACTAGTCTGTTCTCTGTATCTGAGGCCTCAGGCACTCTTGATTCCTCTAGTCGTTCATTGTTCTACAAGATCCCTCAGATGGTGCGAGAGGTATTCACATCAGTGACCTTTGGCTGAAGTGGAAGATTCCATTTACAACAGATGGGTTTTTAACTAGAAACCCATCTCTACCTCTCCTCTCCCAGGTGGGGATGATTTACACCTAAATGAGAAGGACTCAGCAATTACCTGTAGCAGCTGAGTTTTGACCTATGCGGGGATAGGCTGCAATGGAGGGGGCGGGACGCCCAGAGACAGATCTGATAGGAGCTGAAGGGACCCGAGGGCCAATCACAGGCTGGGGAGGGCGTGGAGTTGCCTCCATCTTTGAGGTTCCCTGCAGAGGGCATCTGGAAACTTGTATGAGGTTAGAGGTCTGACGGGTAAGTGATGTCTCCTTTCCCTGGGGCTTCAAACTTTCCTGTCCTTTGATTTTTCTTTTCTTTTTTAAGAGAACAGCTGTATTGTGATTGATTTAAGGTAGTGGGGTGGGTAGAAACAACCAGCTTTTTTGAGGTATAATTACTGTATGAAAAAAGCACTGTACGTATGTAACACACGTAACTTGATGAGTTTGGGCACAGGCAAACACCACAATCAGGGAATAGACATCGCCAGCACCTCCAAAAGTTTCTTTGTGTCCTGTGTGTGTGTGTAGTGGGAACATTTAACATGACACCTGTTCTCTCGAAAATTTTCAGGGTACAGTTCAGTATTGGTGACTATGGGCCCTTTGATGTAGGGCAGATCCCCAGGACTGATTCATCTTGCATAACTGAAACTTACACCATGGGTGATACATACAATAGAATCTCTTTTTGTTTTTTTTTTTTAACTTTAATGAGAACAGGGTTAAGCACATTTATTTATTTATTTAGGCTGCTCCGGGTCTTAGTTGCAACATGCGGGATCTTCGTTGCAGCATGTGGGATCTTTTTTTTTTTTCTTTAGTTGTGGCATGTAGGATCTAGTTCCCTGACCAGGGATGGAACCTGGGCCCCCTGCATTGGGAGCGCAGAGTCTTACCCACTGGATCACCAGGGAAGTCCGTATAGAATCTTATTCAGCCTTAAAAAAGAAGGAAATCCCTGCTATTTGTGACAGCATGGATGACGCTGGAGAACATTATCCTAGGTGAAGTAAGCCAGTCCCAGTAGGAAAATACTGCAGGATTCCAGTCTGTGAGGTACAGAAAAGACTCCGACTTTTATAAGCAGAGACTAGCAAGGTGGTTACCAGGAGCTTGGGGCCGGGGAGCGGAAGGTGGGGAGTCATTGTTGCTGGCGTTTTCTTTATCAGCAGGAATCTGTTGCACCTCTGTCCTCTTGTAAGTGAAAGTGGGATCAGGCTGCTCACCGCGCAAAAGCCAATAAAGAGGCAAGGTTGGTGGAAAGGGAAGTCTGCTTTATTTTGCATGCCAGCAACTGCGGGGCGGGAATGAGGACTCCTGTCCGAAGGCCGACTCCCCCCTCCTTGACAATCAAGGGGCAAGAGCTTTTAGAGATGGAGGGAGGGGCTACATGCAGAAACAGCACAGTCACCTCTGACGGTCATCTTGAAATTGGTCATCCGTGGTCTGATCAGCTTCATTGATTGTTTTAAGTACCGTTAGTCTTCAGGTCCAGGGTCATTTTGTTCCCGTTTCTCTGAGGCCAGTTCTCAGAATTGTGGCAGCTTATGTCATGGCTACAGTCTGGTCATCGTCTAGTTAACTTCTTCCTCCTGGTGGACGTTTCAGTATCTACGAGACAGCTCACAGGATATGGCTCAGAATATTACTTTATAGCCCTTAAGGAGGAACTAAAGTCCTTGACTATGCTTAAAGGCTAAATGATTATTATGCAGTTTTGTTGGAGTGTTTTCCTTCGTTTCTGCACTTTTTTACTTCTCTGATTAGACTTATTCTTTGACTAAAGTTTTCCCACAGACAAAAGGCAGGCTGAGGACATGGGGGGCAAGGACCATAGGGTTCTGCTCTGTTCATTTGAAGCTTCCCACTTTCTAGACCCAGGAGATTCGACAGGTCTTTGAGAAACTGCAGCTGAATTTCTCCCTTCCTGTATTTTCTCCCTCCAGCGTTTCTGCACCTGTTTTCACTGACCACTGCCCTGTAACCCTCTTTCCACCCTCCTTGCCTCAATCTGATGCATCCTTCAAGTCTCTTATAATTCCCTTTCCTAGGCTTGCTTGTTCTACACGATATAATCTCATGGACCCTGTGGGATCCCGTCTTACACTCAACACACATGATACTAATTACAGCTGATCTTCCCTATTCATGGATTCCATGCTTTTGAATTCACCCGATCACTAAAGTTGATTTGTAACTCCCCAAATCAGTGCTTGTGGTGCTTTCCAAAGTCATTCTTAGGCACGCACAGAAAGGTTGAAGAAATATTTTTTAAAAATTGAAGTATTGTTGATTTACAACGTTGTGTTAATTTCTGCTCTACAGCACAGTGATTCAGTTACACCTATATATGCTTTCTTTTTCATATTCTTTTCCATTATGGTTTATCACAGGATATTGAATATAGTTCCTTTTGCTACACAGTAGGACCTTGTTGTTTATTCATTCTATATAGAATAATAATTTCCATCAGCCAATCTCGAACTCCCAATCCAACCCTCCCCCTGCTTGTTCACTTCGTTATTGAGATGTGTGTTTAAATCTCCAATTATTCTTTTAGTTCTGTTTTTCGTTTTATATATTTTGAAGCTATACTATTTGGTACATAAAATTTTAGACTTGCTGTATCTTCCTGCTGGACTGATTCTGTTATGAAGTGTGCTGTATTCAGTAACAATTTTGCCTTAAAATCTATTTTGGTAATGATATAGCTGTACCCATGTTTTTCGTGTTGGGGTGTGCACACTGCATTTTCCCCATTAATTTATGTTAAACGTTTTATGCTCTTGTACTTGAAGTGTACCTTTTATTTTTTATCTAATTTGACAAAGTCTTCTTTAGTGTTTAGCCCCCTTATGCTTATATAATTGCTGACACATTTGGAATTTAGTATATTTTCTTGTTTTCTATTGTTCCTTTTCTACCTTTTTTTTTTTTTTTTTTTTTGCGGTACGCGGACCTCTCACTGTGGTGGCCTCTCCCGTTGCGGAGCACAGGCTCCGGACGCGCGGGCTCAGCGGCCATGGCTCACGGGCCCAGCCGCTCCGCAGCATGTGGGATCTTCCCGGACCGGGGCACGAACCCGTGTCCCCTGCATCGGCATGCGGACTCTCAACCACTGCGCCACCAGGGAAGCCCTCTACCATTTTTTGAATAAACGAAATACTTTGTAATATCATTTTTCTTTAACTTAGTTACACTCTTTTATTCTTAGAGCGGTTGCCCCAGAGAGTTCAATATTCATCTTTCACCAGTAGTTGACCTGAGATTACATCCGGACTTTACAGTCAATGCAAGAACCTTGAAACAGTTGTTTCGTTTACTTTCTTTCATCCTTTGTGTTATTGTTTTCATATTTTACTACGTATGTTATGAAGTCCAGAAGATGTTGTTGTTGTCAAGGGGTAATATTCATTCACATTGATTCACACACCAGCTACTTCTGTGCTTTTTCTTTCCTTCTGTGCTGCTATACTTTCATCTGAAAAAGTTTTTAGACGGTTTTTAGTGGTATGTATGTCTGCTGGCAATAAATTCTGTTTTTAAAAGTTTAAAAATTTACGGCTTTATCGAGCTAAGGTGGACAAATCATTGTTCATGTCTAAGTTGTACAAAATGATGTTTAAAGCTATTCAACATTATTTAACACACATACACATTGTGAAATGATCACTACAGTCAGGTTAATGAACACATCCATCACCTCACATGGTTGACTTTGTGTGTATGAGAACACTTAAGACTTACTCTCTTTGCAAATTCCAAGAATACAGTAGAGTATTATCAACCATAGCCACGAAGGTGTGCATTACATCCCTAGACGTTATTCATTGTGTAATGGAAATGTGTACCCTTTGACTAACATCTCCCATTTCTCCCACCTCCCGGCGGCCCCTGGCTGCTCAGCATTTGATTGGAAATCTCTTTATTTCCCCCTCATTTGTAAAGGATATTTTCACTGGACATAGACTCTAAGTGGCAGGGTATTTTATTCTTTACAGCATTGTGAAGATGTCATTTCATTTTCACTTTTTTTTTAACATCTTTATTGGAGTATAATTGCTATACAATGGTGTGTTAGTTTCTGCTTTATAACAAGGTGAATCAGCTCTACGTATACATATGTCCCCATATCTCTTCCCTCTTGCATCTCCCTCCCCCCCCCCCCCCCTCCCTATCCCACCCCTCTAGGTGGTCACAAAGCACCGAGCTGATCTCCCTGTGCTATGCGGCTGCTTCCCACTGGCTATCTGTTTTACGTTTGGTAGTGTATATATGTCCATGCCTCTCTCTCACTTTGTCACAGCTTACCCTTCCCCCTCCCCATATCCTCAAGTCCATTCTCCAGTAGGTCTGCGTCTTTATTCCCGTATTTGCTCCTAGATTCTTCATGACCATTTCTTTTTCTTTCTTAGATTTTAAAAAATAGAATTAGTAAACAAAACTGTGCGTGACTGGTTGTTTAGAGAATGAAATGAGGGTAACAATTCATGGTATATAGGAAGTGCTTAGTATTGATGTAAATAATAAACAATCTGTAATAAGATTAGAAGACATTTTTGGAGCCAAACTGAGGTTTATAGCCTGGGAAACAGCCTCTCAGTAGCTGTGAGGGGACTCTCCAAAGAGGTAAAGGAGGGGCCAGGATATATGATTTTTTTTTTTGGTTGGGAAATGCATGCAGTCAATCATACATCTTTGTAAAAGATGACTGTTAATCACAAAGAACAGGTCTCTCAAGTTGATTTTAGTGTTTATCTATGGGAAGATGCCAGAGTCTGGGGTCATTGAAATTCTTCCTTAGATATGCATTTCACTATGTAGGAACCTGAAGATGAAAACAGAGAAAGCTTCATCCTGTTTTTCCCATCCTGAATTCCCTTCAGGGCACTGATGGTGGGAGACTGCCGGGGGTGAGACTTAACCCTTCCTATAACTGGATGATGAGCCACACTTCATGGTTAAAGCAGATGGACAATGTATGTGTGACAGGCCCGAAGACAGGCCCGAAGACAGGCTGTTCTAGCTAGCATCAAGTTCAAGCCAAATCATGTATCATCCAGGAGGACCTCCCCGTTCCTCACGACGTGAACATTTCTTCCAGCAGTATCATTTTTCCTTCTCCTTAGAGCTGAGGTCCTCATGTCTGTCCAGTGCTTTTCTAGGCACTGGTGGTACAGCCTAGGACAGGCAAGGTCTGTGTTTAAAGCGACTTGACATTCACGTGGAAGAGAGAGAGAGAGAAATAAGCCACACAGACACAGAGCAGGAGGTGCTGTGAGGAGAAAACAGGACACGCGACTAGATTAGACAGTCTTGAAGGAGGTGGAAGTCATGGTTCATGGTCTTGGCTGTCTGTCTTCTACAGGTACTATTCATTTTGTGGCTGCCAGCGTTCTTGAATGAAGCTGGAAACCTTGCATGTTGGGCCAGATGACTTCTCCTAGCGTCTTTGTAGGTGATGGCTCCAGTGATAAGCTACTGTCTCACCTGATGGGCTGGGATCGGTATCAGCTGGAGGATTTCAAACTTTGCTTCCGGTCCCCACAGCTGCTGCCTGAGAACATCCAGTAGATCTCCTGGGCAAACTTGAAAGCCATCAGGCCCACTCACCTGCTCGGTCTGTTGAAGGAACATTTATCCGTAGGGCAGATATGGGACAGGACCCTCCGCATCTTTGAGCACATGAAGCTGGCTTCGCTATACGAGCAAATGAGAGCAGAGATGAATGGTGAGTGGGTCTGTGCGGGGGATAGCTTCCTGGTGCTCGTGGGAGCAGGAAGGTTGCTGCTGGATTTCTATGGGGTCCTTCCAAGTTGCTGGTCTCCCCCTAAGAAAGACTCTCCCTGCCGGGAGTGAAAGTTTAAAAGTACGAAAGCTGTGAGAGCTTGGAGCTCTAGCCTCGGAGAGGATGGTGATCAAAAGCAAGAAGAGGGAATTGAAATGTGCATATCTAGTTCTGTTCCAAGGCTGCTTTCGAGAATGCAAATTTGTGCCAGTGCAATGGTTGCACTAGGGGATGATTTGCTCACCACAGGAATTTCATGTTTGCTTATGCATGATTTTTTCTAAAGAGGTAAATGCAAAAAAAAAAAAAAAAAAACCTACAACGAGGGCTTCCCTGGTGGCGCAGTGGTTGAGAGTCCGCCTGCTGATGCAGGGGACACGGGTTCGTTCCCCGGTCCGGGAAGATCCCACATGCCGCGGAGCAGCTGGGCTTGTGAGCCATGGCCGCTGGGCCTGCGCGTCCAGAGCCTGTGCTCTGCAACGGGAGAGGCCACAACAGTGAGAGGCCCGCGTACCGCAAAAACACACAAACAAAAAACCCACAACGAGACTGTACCCGGCTGTAGTATTCATTTATTTATTGTAATATTGTAGTATTTATTGTAGCATTGCAGTATTTATTATACCAGTCATGTGTTTCGTAGTTAGTTAGCAAGTATAAAACTGCACTACCATCTTAATTGTTTGTCTTTTTAAAACGTATCACGGATCCCGTTTTCCATCTGGTTTTTGCCTGCGACTTTACCTACTGCAGAGTTTGAGGGATGCATATGTCACTTTCTGGCAGACCTGGCTGCGTCTGAGACCTGTAGAAATTAATAACTTTTGCTGGTGCCTGTTACAAGGCAGGCACTAATCTTAATGCTTTCTGTGCATCGGTACTGACTTTTCACACTCTCATAAGAGGGGGGCTCTGTTATTCCTGTTTTACAGACAAGGAAACTGAGGCACAAAGCTCAAGTAAATTGCCCAAGGTCACAGAGGTGGGATGTGAACCCAGGCAGTGGGTCTCCACATCCTCTGTGCTTGACCATGTACTGCTTCTCTTGCCCTAGAATGAGAGCATGAGTTCAAGGAATGGGATGGGAGTTGGCAACATGAAGTCTTCCCCATCAGAGCTTTGGGCACTGGAGGTTCTGAGTCACAGAAATTCAGGCTTCGAGCATCTTCTGGGCAGGCCGAGGGGATGGGGACTCAATTTCCCTGCATCTTCAGTTCCGTCTTCCTCTCCTCCCGTCTCCCCTTCATAAATCCCTTACATATGGTTGTCTGGAATAGGTAGATGTTGAGCAGAGAGCTTGGGAATGGGATCTAGAATCCTTAAATCCCATTTGGCCATCGCGGAGAGAGACATTGGCACAGAGGAGAATGACATTAAAGGAAGAACTTCCCTCCTGGCCACTGGTCCTAATTGGCAACGTCAATGCCCTGCTTGAAGCTGCAGGAGCCCCTTTTCCCCAGTCCTTACCTGGTTCCCACCTGGCCTTCTAAAGGGGTGGGGCTTGCAGAAGATACCTCCTAAGCAGGAGGAAGCCCTAGACCACACCCATCCCACAGCAATGTGGGAGATGATGTAAAGGGACGGTGGACAGGTCAGGATAACTGATGCCCCCATCAGCTCCATCTTCTAGGAAACATGGCACAGTGAGAGTTTCTGTGCTTGAATGGTGCTGTGGCAGAGGGATTTGTGACTGAGTCTGTGAATGCACATGTTCATAGGCACAAGTGTGCTGTCTTTTAGGGACTATGGGTTTAAGAGTTCAGTTTTTAACAACAGAGCTGGATTCAAAGGCTGGTTCCACGTCACCAACTGTAACCCAGGACAAATTATGTACCACGGGGCCCCGTTCTCTCTTATTGAAAACAGCTAGCTGCACCTAACTGAGTTTCTAGGGTGAAAACTTACAAGGCATTGGGTTCAGTGTAGATTCTCAATCATTTGTTCATCTTTGGGACAGTTTTTCTCTTAACAGTATCACCTTCCCTGGTGGTTTCCAGATCCTACATCATCACTGACGATGATGCCAGACAGGCAGTATCAGAAGTGGGAGGGTCTTTAGCATCTCACTGTACACACCCTCCACCCCACCAAGACTAGTTCATCAGATATGGGAGAAGGGGTGAATCTTTAGTTCAACAGGCTTCCATAGATGGCCAAAGGGAAGTGAGAACTGGTTTGTTTTTTTTTATTAAGAAATTAGATTTAAATTCCAGGCTGTTCATTTGGAACAGCCCAGCTTTTTTTTTTTTTTTTTTGTACTTTCTGATTTTTTTTAAATTTTAATTTTATTGGAGTATAGTTGATTTACAATGTTTCAGGTGTACAGCAAAGCGATTCAGTTATACCTATACATATATTCACTCTTTTTTAGATACTTTTCCCACATAGGTTATCATAGAATAGTGAGTAGATTTTCCTGTGCTATACAGTAGGTCCTTGTTGGTTATCTATCTTGTGTGTATGTCAATCCAAAACTCCTCAATTTATCCCTCCTCCACAGTGTTCCCTCTCTTGGTAACCGTAAGTTTGTTTTTGATAACTGTAAGTCTGTTTCTGTTGTGTGGATAAGTTCATTTGTACCATTTTTAAAAACATTAGATTCCACACATGAGTGATATATGATATTTGTCTTTCTCCATCTGACTTACTTCACTCTGTATGACAGTCTCTAGGTCCATCCATGTCTCTGCAAATGGCATGATTTCATTCCTTCTTATGGCTGAGTCATATTCCATTGCATATATGTACCACATCTTCTTTATCCATTCATCTGTTGATGGACACTTAGGTTGCTTCCATGTCCTGGCTATTGTAAATAGTGCTGCAATGAACTTTGGGGTGCATGTGTCTTTTTGGATTATGGTTTTCTCCAGATAATACGCCCAGGAGTGGGATTGCTGGATCATATGGTGCATGGGGAGACATGGAAGGGGTCCTTTTAGTTTTTGAGAATAGGACTTTGTGAGTGGTTATGTGAAACACATCAGGGGGCTGGGGTTAGACCATTTCTCGGTGCTTTTCTTCCGTGGCATTTTATTTCCAAAATATTAGAGTGGTTTCTGTGTGCTGGCATTGCTGTTCACACTTGGGGTACATCAGTGAACAAACACAGGTTGGCTACCGGTCTCCTCCTCCGGTGTGGGGAGACGGGTAATGGACGTGATGAATAAGTACATTATAGGGTGTGCTAGAAGGTGACAAATGCAGTGGACAGTGGTGGGGAGGGCAGGTGGGGTCTGCCTAAGGTGTGTGCTTCAGGAATCAGGTGCAGTGTTGATCGGGACCATCAGGCACTACTGAGGCGCTAAGATTCGAGCAGAGACTCGGAAGGGAGTGAATGAGCCAAGTGGATATTGGGGTTGGGGGGAGAGCGTTCCAGACAGGAGGCTGGCTGCATCAAGGCCCCCAGGCAGGGATGTGCTCTTAATGTGTGCTGTGGTCTTTGCAAAGTAGCATGTTTCCAAAGTAGCTGGGTTGATGAGGCTTGAAGATAACGATTTTCAGTCTCTTCAATTCCAAGTCTGTCAGAGAAATGGTTGGTTCTACTAAGACCATCCATCATTATTAACTTTTTTTTTTTTTTTTTTTTTTGCGGTACGCGGGCCTCTCACCGTTGTGGCTTCTCCTGTTGTGGAGCACAGGCTCCGGATGCACAGGCTCAGCGGCCATGGCTCACGGGTCCAGCCGCTCCGCGGCATGTGGGATCTTCCCGGACCGGGGCATGAACCCGTGTCCCCCGCATCGGCAGGCGGACTCTCAACCACTGCGCCACCAGGGAAGCCCCATTATTAACTTTTTTTTCAGCCAGGGGAAATCTCACTACCCCATCATCACTGTTTTATTTCAGAGATGGCACAGGTATGGGGACCCCAAGATCCAAACCAAGAAGAACCAGAGATGCTGGAAGAAGAAACAGGTTTGGCTACTACTTTGTGATGATTACAGACAAATTGCTTGATGGAACATTCGTTTTATGGGTTCCACATTGGCCACCTCCTTTGAAACTGTCTTCAATTTATAGTCTGCCAGAAACTTGCCAATCTGTTCTTCCTGTGCTGCCTACTGAGGAATAGGTTACCATAAACTGGACATTTCCTCTGGGTCCCCTCCAAGGTCTGAGATACCAATGTCTGTTTCTGGTCTTTGTGTTGCATTAATAAGTATGTGTATTTTTTTATTTTTATTTTTTCCACAATTTTTAAAGGTTGCACTCTATTTACAGTTATTACAGACTTGGCTATATTCCCCGTGTTGTACACTACATCCTTGTAGCCTATCTCACACACAATAGTTTGTACACCCCCGCCCCCCCCCCCCTCTACTAGCCCTCCCTGCTTCCCTTTCGCCACTGGCAACCACTAGTTTGTTCTCTATATCTGTGAGTCTGCTGCTTTTTTGTTACTATCTCTAGGTTTTTTGCATTTTTTAGATGCCACATATAAGTGATGTTGTATAGTATTTGTCTTTCTCTGTCTGACTTACTTCACTGAGCATAATACCTTCCAAGTCCATCCATGTTGCTACAGTGGCAAAATTTCTTTCTTTTTATGGCTGAGTAATAATCCATTGTGTATATGTACCACATCTTCCTTATCCATTCACCTGTTGATGGGCACTGAAGTTGCTTCCATATTTTGGCTATTGTGAGTAATGTAGCTGTATTTTTTTGTATTGGTGGCCCCATGGAGATTTTTCACACGGACAAACTAATACCTACTGTGATAGAACAAGTTAAGTTGCATCAAAGAAATACATGCTGTACTTGTGTATAATCCAAAAAGAATCACAGAAAGTGCAAAACTTGCAATGAGAAGCATTGATCCTTCGCCCAACCCTGGACTTCTGTGGAATCGAGACCACAGCCTCTCTTGGCTGCCACTTCGGCTGTTTATTTCTATGTTCATAAGTGATTAACATATACTGCCATTTCTTGGGTTTTCAATCAATTACCTGCTGACTCATCATGGCAGGTAAGTATCTCTTCTCATGTATCCTCCAATAAAAGTATGATTTGGAGGAACAGGTATTGAGTGTCATGTGGATATAAGTCAATGCTGACCCATGTAATTAATCAGGATTACATGCTATGTTCATTTTCTAGGGCTGCTGTAATAAACTAACACAGACTGGGTGCTTAAACGATAGAAGTTTATTTTCTAAGTGCTGAAGAGAAAATGTCCAAAACCAGGGGGTCAGCAGGGCTGTGCTTCCTCCAGAAGCTTGGGGAGAGAATCGGTCCTTCGTCTTTCCAGCTTCCTGTGGCTGTTGGCATTCCTGGGGTTGTGGGAGCATCACTTCAATTCCCACCTCTGTGGTCACATGGCCTCCTCTTTTGTCTCGGAATTCTCTCTGCCTCTCTTTTATGGAAATACATCTGATTGCATTGGGCGCAATCCACGGTAAGCTTCTCCTCTCAAGGTCCTTAATCACATCTTTTGTCACATAAGGTTCTGGGGATTTAGATGTGGTTATATCTTTTGGGGGGTCACTATTGAGCCCACTACACATGGCTTTTGGGGGGAACCATTTTCTATTTTTTAAAAAAAATTTATTTAGTTTATTGGGCTTCCCTGCTGGTGCAGTGGTTGAGAGTCCGCCTGCCGATGCAGGGGACATGGGTTCGTGTCCCGGTCCGGGAAGATCCCACATGCCGTGGAATGGCTGGGCCCGTGAGCCATGGCCGCTGATCCTGCGCGTCCGGAGCCTGTGCTCCGCAACGGGAGAGGCCACAACAGTGAGAGGCCCGCATACTGAAAAAAAAAAAAAAAAAAAGAAAAATATTATTTATTTTTGGCTGCGTTGGGTCTTCGTTGCTGTTCATGGGCTCTATCTAGTTGCGGTGAGCAGGGGCTACTCTTTATTGTGACGCATGGGCTTCTCATTGCAGTGGCTTCTCTTGTCACAGAGAACAGGCTCTAGGTGCTCAGGCTTCTGTAGTTGTGGTGCGTGGACTCAGTACTTGTGGCACTCGGGCACTAGATCGCAAGCTCAATAGTTGTGGCGCACAGGCTTAGTTGCTCTGTGGCATGTGGAATCTTCCTGGACCAGGGCTTGAACCCGTGTCCCCTGCATTGGCAGGCAGATTCTTAACCACTGCACCACCAGGGAAGCCCCCATTTTCTATTTTTGTTTGAGGTAATCATTGCTGTGTTTTGTTTTAACTTTCTATGCAACTACCATTACATCATCCCAAAGTTCTTTGGGAAGCATAACACCATCAAACATATCAAGGAATCAGTTGGCTCCCTTGTCATAATTTCTAGACAGTTTCCATATCGGTTGCCACGTAGCTGCCATCCTGGGACTCCATTTAATCTTGAATTCCACTTTCTTTTTAAATTGAAGTATAGTTGATGTACAATGTTGTGTCAGTTTCAGTTATCCAGCACAGTGATTCACATATATATATATATATATATCCACTCCTCTGTTGATGGGCATTTAGGTTGCTTCCATGTCTTGACTATCATAAATAATGCTGCAGTGAACATTGGGGTGCATGTATCTCTTCAGATTATGGTTTTCTTCAGATACATGCCCAGGAATGGGCATATGGTAGCTCTATTTTGAGTTGTTTTTTTTTTTTTTAGGTATGCGGGCCTCTCACTGCTGTGGCCTCTCCCGCTGCGGAGCACAGGCTCCGGACGCGCAGGCTCAGCGGCCATGGCTCACGGGCCCAGCCGCCCCGTGGCGTGTGGGATCTTCCCGGACCGGGGCACGAACCTGTGTCCCCTACATCGGCAGGCAGGCTCTCAACCACTGCGCCACCAGGGAAGCCCTATTTTGAGTTTTTTAAGGAACCTCCATACTGTTCTCCATAGTGGCTGCACAAATTTACATTTCCACCAACAGTGTAGGAGGGTCCCCTTTTCTCCACACCCTCTCCAGCATTTATTATTTATAGATTTTATAGATTTATAGATTTTTTGATGATGGCCATTCTGGCTGGTGTGAGGTGATAACTCGTTATAGTTTTGATTTGCATTGCTCTGATAATTAACAGTATTGAGTATCCTTTCGTGTGCCTTTTGGCCATCTCTTTTGCCCCCCTTCTGCTTTAGCTCACAGAAGATACAGAGAGAAGATGAGGATGAAAATATTGGTTCTGTGGGACAGCACCCCTTGGCCTGATGACCACATATATCTCCACAACACGGTGGAGCAGGGACCCAGAGAGCTCGGGAGACTACTGCATCCGAGCCGGCCTGGAGCCCAGCCACCGATGACAGCATTGGAGGGCCTGGCGGGTGTTGGGAGGACTACCCTGGCCCTGAGGGTCATGCTACACTGGGAAGAGGGCATACTCTTTCAGCACCCGTTCTCCTATGTTTTCTACATCCGCTGCCATGCAGTGGGAGAGATTGTGAACTCCACCTTTGCTTGCCTGCTTTCCTGGGCCTGGCCTGACTCTCAGGTCCCCATTGAAGGGTTCAGGAGTCATCCTGAGAGGCTCCTGTTTGTCATTGATGGCTTTGAAGAAATGACTGTGTCTTCCAACTTGTACGAAAGCCCGCCCTGTACAGACTGGTACCAGCAGCTCCCAGTGGTCAGAATCCTACTCCACGTGTTGAAGAAGGAGTTGGTTCCCACAGCTACCTTACTGATAACGACCAGAGACTATGGTAATCAAGATCTTAAAAATTTGTTAGTGAATCCATGAAGCTTGGGGAGAGAATCGGTTGTCGTCTCAGGGTTCACAGAGGGAGACCGGGAGGAGTATTTCATCAAGTTCTTTGGTGACCTAGACAAAGCTAATAAAATCTTGAATTGGTTAAGAAAAATGGAAACTCTTTTTGATTCCTGCTCTGCCCCCCTGGTGTGCTGGACTGTGTGTCCTAGCCTGAAGTGGCAGACGGCAAGTAATCCTTCTTTCCGGCTGGCCACACAGAGCACCACCAGCATCCATGCCTATTTTTTCTGCAGCTTCTTTGCCACAGTGGAGGTGAGCTTGTCATATCAGAGCTTGCCGGAACAGTGGAGAGCCTTGTGCTCTCTGGCTGCAGAGGGGGTGTGATTCTCAAACTTCACATTTGCAAAAGAGGTCATGGAACAAGGGCATCTGGAAGCCTCTTTTACTGATTCTCTCTTGAGGTTGAATATTCTTCGAAAGGTCAGTGACTGTGAAGAGTGCATTTCTTTCACTCACCAAGGTTTCCAGGCATTTTGGGGGGCCATGTTTTATGTGCTCTGGGGAACAAGAGGATCCCTTGGTGGTCCCTCAAAGCATCAAGAGATGAGGGTGTTCCTGAATGACGCCTTTGCTAACACAAACTTCTGCTGGCATCAGATGGCTCTTTTATCCTTTGGTCTTTTAAATACAGACCTAGCAAGAGAGCTAGAAGATACTTTACGCTGTGAAATGTCTCCCAGGGTAATGGACGAATTATTAGATTGGGCAGAAGGGTTGGAGAAGCATGATGCTGTCTCAGTCCACTTCGGATTCCTACAATTCTTCCAGTGCTTATGTGAGACTCAGGATGAAAATTTTATAAGGCAGATTTTGAATCACCTCCTTGAAGCTGATCTCGACATTCATGGGTATCAGCGCCTCCAGGTTTCTTCCTTTTGCCTAAAGCACCATCAAAAGTTACGTAAGCTGAGGCTCTCTGTCAGCGGTCCCATCCTTGAGATGAAATTAGCTTCTGCCTTGGAAACTCTGGAGTGAGTAATGCAAAACCGTCCCTTCCCTAAGTTTCTCTCATCTTCACAGGCTCTGCCCAAGTTCTTCCATGAAAAACTGGGGGTCTGTGGTTGTGTTATCAATGGTTATGATTGACCAGACATTCTAGATCAGCTCCAGTCTGTGAGAACATTTTCCTTTAGGTGTCATGGAGGATTCCCTGGGTACTCAACTCATCTACTTAGAGGTAGATTTTATATCTCAGGCACTGCACGTTGAAGGTGTATGTGCCAGGCATTGTACTATAACACCTACTTGTGTCAAAATGATGCCCATAACTCAATGGAGGGGGATCTCTTATTGTTATTCAGAGATGAGAAAACGGCAGAATAAAAGCACAATTTTCTTAGTCAATGTGACTATTAAGTAGCCCAGCTCCCTTTCAGAGCTCCAGACCTTAAATAAAATGCTGTATATGCCTCTCCTTTGAGCATACATTGGAGCCAGGGTGGGACCGGTGGTGTCGACAAAATCTTAAAGCTTGTTCTGATGAGTTTGTCCCTTTGTCCTCCTGGAAGAAGAAACTTAAAAATCCTTGAGCCACTTTTGGTTCTTCTCCTACGACCTTATCCCATCACTGACACTTCTGGCTTCTGAGCTGGAAGGTAAGGAAACCTGACCGTTCTGCTACTTATTTCAGGTCCCGGGAATGTTTTCTAAATTCTTATCTTGAGACAGGAGCTGCTGTTCATGTCTCAGATCCTTTCCTGTTTAACCCTCAAATCTATAAGAAGCACCAGTCCAATTTGGATTGAACAAGTTAAGATTCTGAGTAGACTAATTTCTTTGTGTTCACCCACATTGGAGTATTAGTAAGATGCTTGGTTTGGGGGTCTGGGGTAATTAATGTCCAATGCATATAGACTATCATTTGTCCTATTTGGAATCCGTAAAACTTAAGTAGGGGACTTGATTTAGGTAGCATTCACTGTTGGGTCATGTGAGTAAGTGCCCTTTACTATAAGTGATTTTCTAAGGATCATCCCGTTTGTTATGAGAATTAATGCCCAGACAACAGTCCTCACTTTATGCATGATCACCCTAAGACTTAAGGAAGTTTAAGACCTTCCCTAAAGTTCATAACAGATCTTCTGATGTTGGGTTATGTCCTACTTTTCTACAGCACAGCTTCTTACTGCTTTTTCTCCTCAGTGGTTTTAAACTCTGTATATCAGTATTAACTGGGGTGTTAAACACATGAAAGTACAGGTGTGTATACACAACACACACGCACACACATACAAGTACACTTAAGGTTGGAAACTACTTTAACCAGTTACAGTTCTGGACTATGGAGTAGAACTTTATATATCCTCCAGGTGCTTTCAGAATATATTCTTTGTTTTACTTCCCTCATCTCATCTGAGGTAAAAAAAAATGTAATTTCTGACTGTATTGCTCTTTTATTGTTAACATTGAGAGCCTGCTGCATAAGCGAAATTCTAAATAATTAGAATTCTAATAATTCTAAGATCTAAATATTTGCATGAATCTTCTTTAATCATCACAAAATCCTATGAGAGTTAATTTTTTTTTTTTTGCGGTACGCGGGGCTCTCACTGTTGTGGCCTCTCCCGTTGCGGAGCACAGGCTCCGGACGCGCAGGCTCAGCGGCCATGGCTCACGGGCCCAGCCGCTCCGCGGCATGTGGGATCTTCCCGGACCGGGGCACGAACCCGCGTCCGCCGCATCGGCAGGCGGACTCTCAACCACTGCGCCACCAGGGAAGCCTGAGAGTTAATTTTACTAGGCACATTTTGGAGATAGAAAAGTGGAGCACAGAGATTAAATACTAAGAGGCAGAACTCTGAATCTGTCTTAAGTCTATTTAACTTTAAGTCTGAACTCTTAAGGATTATACCTGTGGTCCGCCTCACTTACGTGGTTGCTTTCCTCCAAAAAGAATTGTTAAGGATTGTGGGAATAAAACACCTGGTGGTGTGCGAACTATGCTTTTTTGGTTACACATTTTCACATTCAGAACTCCAGTGAGTCTCTTTTGTTAAGGTCTTTTCTTGCCTCCTGTAGATCATATTCTGGGCGTTGGTTGAGTTTTATTTACTCTCATCAGTCTTCTCTCTCTCCCTCACAAAGGACAGGGGCTGCCGATTTCAGGAAACATCAGTGGGAGGACATTTGCTCTGTGTTTTGCAATGGGAACATGAGAGAGCTGGACCTGAGTAACAGCAAGCGTAATACTTCATCTATGAAGGAACTCTGTTATAAGCTGAGAAATCCAAGGTGCAAACTCCAAAAACTGACGTAAGTGTGAGACTCTCGTGGTTTGAAGAATGCAATAATAGGAGAATAACCCACTTTTTTTTTTTTTTTGATGACTGCCGTGAGTTATCTATTGGCCAGAAAGTAAGCTAGGTACGAAGGAGAATAAAATAAAGGGACTTACGTTCATGAAGCCACGAATTAGGCAAAGTAGATTGAAATTTAAAAAAATGGCCATCTGCTACGGCAGTAGATGGCAAGTTGGTCAGAAGGGATTTGACCATTCTAGAGCACATTGTTTTAGAGCCATTCACAACTCAATTATTGTCATGAATATGGCGTTAGAATTCAGTTAGTATCTGACATTCCCTTGTAAATGGCATCCTTTATCTCTGCTTGGTTTATTTGAAGCTGAACCTTTAATAGTTTAGGTATCACAGCGGCAACTCAGATGGGGGGTTCTGGCATCACCTCTACAGAAAGTTGTACAGTGTGATTTTCTGAGAGGAAATACCCACAAAACATAGAAGATGGAATATTTAGGGTACCATTGTGAAACTAAAAATGATGACTCAAAAAAATAAATAATTCATCTCATATTTTTAACTAAAAAAGGGCAATCTATCTTGCACTAGAGATACATGTAGACGAACTACTTTTTCCTTAAGACGTTTAAGGTGGACTGGTTTTTGAGCCAAATATGAAGGAATAGAAAATTTCTAGGGCATGGTAGGGGCAAAGTGTTTGAGAAGAGCTAAAGGTATGTGGAGTCCATGAGACGTGCTCTGTGTCTTAAGGAAAGGTGAGTCATTTGTGGTACAGCTTTATTCATTCAATAGATATTTATTGAGCATCTGTTATCTGTTCTGGGTTTATAACAGTGAACAGAACAGGTAATTCTTGCCTTCATGGAGCCTACACTGCGTTGGAGAAACAAACTTAAATAATCAGGATGGTATATGAGATGGTGACATCTCCCAAAGCAGAAGGAAATCAGTTCAGCAACTCAGAAAGGGTGTGAAAGAGGGAAGCTTTGCAGTTTTAGATAGGGGAGGCCCCCTCTGCCTTCCCTATCTACCTGAAAGATATTTGAGTAAAGATCTGTACATTGGATATGAAGCATAATTTGGGATTGAAACTTAGTGGTCCTGTAGCATGCTGCAAGTAGAAACGACAGATTCTCAAATCTGGCTCAAAGATAGGGAAGAATTAGCAGGTGGAGTTCGACCTTGATGGAGAAGCCAGGGAAGAAATTAACTGATAAAGGACACAGCAAGTAGGACTTAGAGTGGAATTTGAGATGGAATTTGGTTAGATGTTCTGGAGTCTAGGACAACTAACTCTATCCTACTCTTCCTCCACCTTTCTCAAGGTCATGCCTCAAGGTCTAAAAATCAGATGCAGGCACTGATTCAACGATTTAAGAGCAGAAGAGTTGACAATGATGTTTTTCCTCACACTTCTGTTTGTTGAGTGAACCGGATCAAATACACGGGTGGCAGGCTTAAACAGCCTTTGACATCCTTTTCCTTTCTTTCTTTCTTTCTTTCTTTTTTTTCTTTCTTTCTTTCTTTCTTTCTTTCTTCCTTTCTTCCTTTCTTCCTTTCTTCCTTTCTTCCTTTCCTTTCCTTTCCTTTCCTTTCCTTTCCTTTCCTTACTTAACTTAATTCTCAAGATAAGGAGAAACAAGTTCAAGAAAAAAACGAGAGAGTTGTTCTCACCAGTCCTCTCTGGATTGGTGTGGGATGGGTGGTCACCTCCCTAGAAGAGTGTCGGCAGCCCCAGGACATCTTACATTAGATCTGGGGAGGAGTGGGGAGAGGATGGATTCCTGACTTCATACATCCAACTGAGCTTAGTGATCATATTTGAGATTGCCTTTTCAACATTTTAGTACCACGACTCAAATCAATGTTTGGACTCCTCTTATGTTTTTTTGTTTTAAAAAATTAATTAAATCTATTTTTGGCCGCTTTGGGTCTTCGTTGCTGCACATGGGCTTTCTCTAGTTGTGGCGAGCGGGGGCTATTCTTTGTTGTGTGTGGGCTTCTCATTGTGGTGACTTCCCTTGTTGCAGAGCACGGGCTCTAGAGCACAGCCTCAGTAGTTGTGGTGCACGGGCTTAGTTGCTCTGCGGCATGTGGGATCTTCCTGGACCAGGGCTCAAACCTGTGTCCCCTGCATTGGCAGGTGGATTCTTAACCACTACACCACCAGGGAAGTGCCTCCTCTTATGTCTTGTACATCATCCTTGAGGTTGTGTACATGTGTGTTAGAAAGGAAAGATGAGGAAGCAGGCTCCTCTCCCAAAACTTTCTCACTGCCTCTCTTCCTCAGGTGCAAGTCGGTGTCTCCTGTGAAGATTCTGAAGGAGCTTGTCATCGTGCTTCATGGTAACCACAAGCTGACCCACCTGGATCTGAGCTCTAACAACCTAGGAATTACCGTGTCCAAGATGATTTTTAGAACTTTGAGGCACTCAGCCTGCAACCTCAAGTATCTGTGGTAAGTCTTTGCTCTTCCAGATCTGTCCCCAAGATCACGTGTAGGTTTGATGATTCATTGGGAGGACAGGAGTCAACACTGCAGGAAAAGAATACAGAGAAAGACTAGCAAAGAGGGAAAAAAATGCATGGGTGTAGAGCAGTTGTTCTCAAATTTTAACGTATATCAGAATCACTCAAGGGGGCATGTTAAAACACAGATTCCTGGAATCCACCCCCAGGATCCAGCAGGTCTATTGAGGGGCCTGATAATTAGCATTTTTAATAGATTCTGAGGTGACGCCGGACTGTGGACCACACTTTGAGTAGCACTAACTTGAAAGGGTGTAGCCATCTTGTCTTTGAAGGGATGAGAAACAGGGAGAAATCAGCTCTTGTTCATGGAGCAAGGGGGTCTCTAAACAAAGACCACTCTTCCCAGGAGTAACTGCCTATCCTGGGGCCTCTTTGATAGGTTGGAATCGTGTGGCCTCACCCCTAGGGTTTGTCATCAGCTCTTTATGGAACTCAGCAAGAACTCAAGTCTGAAATTCCTCAGCCTGGGAGACAATGATCTCTCTAACGTTGAGCTGAAAAGACTGCAGGGGCCCATTGGGATGTCCAAGTGCCCCCTGAAGCAGCTGTCGTAAGTCCTCCTGCTTTTTCAAAAATACTTTCTTTGCAAGTTTGAGTGGCAGTGTGGGGTTGGCAGTGGGACTGTGTTTTGGGAGCCTTGGGGATCCCCCTGTTGGTCCCCCATCCCGCTGACACAGTTCTTGTCATCTTCATCCTTCTCACCGTTCTCCTTAGGGCTCCATCTCAGCCAGCTTTGCCTTCACCTTGGTCTTGGGCATCTTGACCATCAGCTTCTTTTGTATAACCTCCTTAGGCTTCTGCCAGCCTCCTCCAAACACAGTGGTTTTCAGCGAGGGCCAGTTTTGTCCCCACTGGGAACATTAGGCAGTGTCTGGACACACGCTTGTCTTTCAGCTTTGGGAAGGGAGGATGCTCCTGGCATCTAGTGGGTAATCTCGTGCTCCTGGCATTGACCAGGTGTGATCAATATCCTACGATGTACTGGAGGGCCCCCTACGATCAAGAATGATCTGCCCTAAAGGTCAGTAGGAATGAGAATGAGAAATCTTACCTTTACCCACATTATTCTCCTCCATGAAAATTATGTTCCGTATCTAATTTAACTTTTCCATGATTTGGGGTCCCAGATGTATGGCCCAAGGGACTGAGAGTTCGAGAAGGAGATAGGAAACCGGGCATAGCTGTGGCTCACCTTGCGTCTTCACCTCCCACAGCCTGGAGAAATGCAGCCTGTTGGCGGCCCACTGTCAGGACCTGGCCTTGCTTCTCATCAGCACCCAGGGAATGACTTGACTGTGCCTGGGAATTGATCGGCTCCAGGATGATGACGTGAGGCTGCTGTGTGCTTCCCTGCCTCACCCCGAGTGTGTCTGAGAGAGGCTGGTGTAAGTTCCTCCTCGTTCGCTGTCTGGAAATGACCCTCCGTGGGGTTAGGCATTGAAGAAGACAATGGCTCCTTCATTCGGGATCCAGTTATGTCATTGAAAACTAACATTCATGGGGCATTTACTCAATGTGCTAGTCATTGCTCTAAACACAGATTCTGAGTAGCACCCCCAAATCTGTTGAATCAGTCTCTGGAGATTGTGACAAGAAATTCAGTTTTACCAGGGACTCCAGGAAATTTTTAAAAGATATTTATTTATTTGGCTGTGCCAGGTCTTAGTTGCGGCATGTGGAATCTTCACTGCAGCATGTGGGATCTTTAGTTTTGGCGTGTGGGATCTTTTTTTATCTTTTAATTAATTTTTATTGGGGTATAGCTGCTTTACAACGTTGTGTTAGCTTCTGCACAGCAAAATGAATCGACCGTACATATACATATATCCCCTCCGCTTCGGACACTACAGTGCATTAAGTAGAGTTCCCTGTGCTATACAGTGTGTTCCCATCAGTTGTCTATTCTATACATAGTATCAATAGTGTATAGGTGTCAATCCCAATCTCCCAATTCCTCCCACCCCACCCCTTTCCCCCTTCATATCCATACATTTGTTTTTTACATCTGTCTCTGTATTTCTGCTTGGCAATTAAGGTCATCTATACCATTTTTCTAGATTCTACATATATGCGTTAATATACGATATTTTTCTCTTTCTGACTTACTTCACTCTGTATGACAGTCTCTAGGTCCATCCACCTCACTATAAATAACTCAACTTCGTTTCCTTTAATGGCTGAGTAATATTCCATTGTATATATGTGCCACATCTTCTTTATCCATTCATCCGATGATGGACACTTAGGTTGTCTCCACCTCCAGGCTATTGTAAATAGAGCTGCAATGAACATTCTGGTACACGACTCTTTTTGAATTATGGTTTCTCAGGGTATATGCCCAGGAGTGGGATTGCTGGGTCATATGGCAGTTCTATTTTTAGATTTGTAAGGAACCTCCATACTGTTCTCCATAGTGGCTGTATCAATTTACATTCGTACCAACAGTGCAAGAGGGTTCCCTTTTCTATGCACCCACTCCAGCATTTATTGTTTGTAGATTTTTTGATGATGGCGATTCTGACTGGTGTGAGATGATATCTCATTGTAGTTTTGATTTGCATTTCTCTAATGATTAATGATGTTGAGCATTCTTTCATGTGTTTGTTGGCAGTCTGTATATCTTCTTTGGAGAAATGTCTCTTTAGGTCTACTGCCCATTTTTGGATTGGGTTGTTTGTTTTTTTGTTACTGAGCTGCATGAGCTGCTTATAAATTTTGGAGATTAATCCTTCGTCAGTTGCTTCATTTGCAAATATTTTCTCCCATTCTGAGGGTTGTCTTTTTGTCTTGTGGTTTCCTTTGCTGTGCAAAAGCTTTGAAGTTTCATAAGGTCCCATTTGTTTATTTTTGTTTTTATTTCCATTTCTCTAGGAGGTGGGTCAAAAAGGATCTTGCTGTGATTTATGTCATAGAGTGTTCTGCCTATGTTTTCCTCTAAGAGTTTGATAGTTTCTGGCCTTATATTTAGGTCTTTAATCCATTTTGAGCTTATTTTTGTGTATGGTGTTAGGGAGTGATCTAACCTCATACTTTTACATGTACCTGTCCAGTTTTCCCAGCACCACTTACTGAAGAGGCTGTCCTTTCTCCACTGTATATTCCTGCCTCCTTTATCAAAGATAGGGTGACCATATGTGCGTGGGTTTATCTCTGGGCTTTCTATCCTGTTCCATTTATCTGTCTTTCAGTTTTTGTGCCAGTACCATACTGTCTTGATTACTATAGCTTTGTAGTATAGTCTGAAGCCAGGGAGCCTGATTCCTCCAGCTCCGTTTTTCGTTCTCAGGATTACTTTGGCTTTCGGGGTCTTTTGTGTTTCCATACAAATTGTGAAATTTTTTGTCCTGGTTCTGTGAAAAATGCCAGTGGAATTTGATAGGGATTGCATTGAATCTGTAGATTGCTTTGGGTAGTAGAGTCATTTTCAAAATGTTGATTCTTCCAATCCAAGAACATGGTATATCTCTCCATCTATTTGTATCGTCTTTAATTTCTTTCATCAGTGTCTTATAATTTTCTGCATACAGGTCTTTTGTCTCCTTAGGTAGGTTTAGTCCTAGATATTTTATTCTTTTTGTTGCAGTAGTAAATGGGAGTGTTTTCTTAATTTCACTTTCAGATGTTTTCATCACTAGTGTATAGGAATGGCAGAGATTTCTGTGCATTAATTTTGTATCCTGCTACTTTACCAGATTCATTGATTAGCTCTAGTAGTTTTCTGGTAGCATCTTTAGGATTCTCTATGTAGAGTATCATGTCATCTGCGAAGAGTGACAGCTTTACTTCTTCTTTTCCGATTTGGATTCCTTTTATTTTCTTTTCTTCTCTGATTGCTGTGGCTAAAACTTCCAAAACTATGTTGAATAAGAGTAGTGAGAGTGGGCAGCCTTGTCTTATTCCTGATCTTAGTGGAAATGCTTTCACTTTTTCACCATTGAGGACGATGCTGGCTGTGGATTTGTCATATATGGCCTTTATTATGTTGAGGAAAGTTCCCTCTATGCC
>NW_021703766.1:55463869-55464030 GCF_005190385.1 Monodon monoceros
GGATCATCCTTACTATCATTATTCTGAATTCTTTTTCAGGTAGACTGCCTATTTCCTCTTCATTTGTTAGGTCTGGTGCATTTTTATCTTGCTCCTTCATCTGCTGTGTGTTTTTCTGTCTTCTCATTTTGCTTATCTTACTGTGTTTGGGGTCTCCTTTT
>NW_021703766.1:55464040-55480783 GCF_005190385.1 Monodon monoceros
AGTGTCCTGAAGTTGGCTCTCCTACCTCAGAGGCAGAGCCCTGACTCCTGGCTGGAGCACCAAGAGCCTTTCATCCACACGGCTCAGAATAAAAGGGAGAAAAAGTAGAGAGAATTAGTAGAAGTATGAGGAAAGAAAGAAGGAAAGGAGGAAAGGAAGGAAGGAAGAAAGAAGCAAAGAAGGAAAGACAGGAGGGAGGGAGGGAGGAAGGAAGGAAGGAAGGAGGGAAAGAAGGAAAAAAGACAGAAAGAAAGAAGATACAGTAAAAATAAAATAAAATATAATATAGTTATTGAATTAAAAAATATTTAGAAAAAAAAAAGGGACGGATAGAACCTTAGGACAAATGTTGGAAGCAAAGCTATACAGAGAAAATCTTACACAGAAGCATACACATACACCTTCACAAAAAGAGGTAAAGGAGGAAAAATCATAAATCTTGCTCTCAGAGACCACCTCCTCAATTTGGGGTGATTCGTTGTCTAAAGGAGGGAAGGAAGGAAAGAAAGAAAGAACGAAGGTAAAGTATAATAAAGTTATTACAAATAAACTTAATTATTGGGAAAAAAATTTTTTTAAAAAACCATGGACGGATAGAGCCCTAGGACAAATGGTGGAAGCAAGAGTATACAGACAAGATCTCACACAGAAGCATACACGTACACATTCACAAAAAGAGGAAAAGGGAAAAAAATCATAGATCTCGCTCCTAAATTCCACCTCTTCAATTTGGGATCATTCCTTGTCTATTCAGGTATTCCATAGATGCAGGGTATATCAAGTTGATTGTGGAGCTTTAATCCGCTGCTTCTGAGGCTGCTGGGAGAGATTTCCCTTTCTCTTCTTTGTTCTCACAGCTCACAGGAGCTCAGCTTTGGATTTGGCCCTGCCTCTGCGTGTAGGTCGCTGGAGGGCGTCTGTTTTTTGCTCAGACAGGACAGTGTTAAAGGAGCCGCTGATTCGGGGGCTCTGGCTCACTCAGGCCGGGGGTGGGGGGCGGAAGGAGGGGCACTGCGTGCGGGGCGGGCCTGCGGCGTCAGAGGCGGCGTGACGTTGCGGCAGAAGCCGGCGTGACGTTGCACCAGCCTGAGGCCCGCCGTGCGTTCTCCCGGGGGAGTTGTCCCTGGTTCCCGGGAACCTGGCAGTGGCGGGCTGCACAGGCTCCGCGGAAGAGGGGTGTGGATAGTGACCTGTGCTCGCACACAGGCGCCTTGGTGGCGGCAGCAGCAGCCCCAGCGTCTCCCGCCCGTCTCTGCGGTCCGTGCTTTCAGTCGCGGCTCGTGCCCGTCTCTGGGGTTCGCGCTTTTAGCCGCGGCTCGCGCCCGTCTCTGGGGTTCGCGCTTTTAGCCGCGGCTCGCGCCCGTCTCTGGGGTTCGCGCTTTTAGCCGCGGCTCGCGCCCGTCTCTGGGGTTCGCGCTTTTAGTCGCGGCTCGCGCCCGTCTCTGGAGTTCCTTTAAGCAGCGCTCTTAAACCCCTCTCCTCGCGCACCAGGAAACAAAGAGGGAAGAAAAAGTCTCTTGCCTCTTCGGCAGGTGCAGGCTTTTCCCCGAACTCCCTCCCGGCTAGTCGTGGTGCACTAACCCCTTCAGGCTATGTTCAAGCCGCCAACCCCAGTCCTCTCCCTGCGCTCAGTCCAAAACCGAAACCCGAGCCCGAGCTCGCAGCCCCGCCCGCCCCGGCGGGTGAGCAGACAAGCCTCTCGGGCTGGTGAGTGCCGGTCGGCACCGATCCTCTGTGCGGGAATCTCCCCGCCTTGCCCTCCGCACCCTGTTGCTGTGCTCTCCTCCGAGGTACCGAAGCTCCCCCCTCCGCCTCCCGCAGTCTCCGCCCGCGGAGGGGCTTCCTAGTGTGTGGAAACTTTTCCTCCTTCACAGCTCCCTCCCACTGGTGCAGGTTCCGTCCTTATTCTTTTGTCTCTGTTTTTTCTTTTTTTCTTTTGCCCTACCCAGGTACGTGGGGAGTTTCTTGCCTTTTGGGAGGTCTGAGGTCTTCTGCCAGCCTTCAGTAGGTGTTCTGTAGGAGTTGTTCCACGTGTAGATGTATTTCTGGTGTATCTGTGGGGAGGAAGGCGATCTCCGTGTCTTACTCTTCCGCCATCTTCCCAACTCCCCTGTTTGTTTGTTTTTGCAGTACGCGGGCCTCTCACTGCCGTGGCCTCTCCTGTCGCAGAGCAACAGGCTCCGGACGCACAGGCCCAGTGGCCATGGCTCACGGGCCCAGCCACTCCATGGCATGTGGGATCCTCCCGGACTGGGGCACGAACCCACGTCCCCTGCATCGGCAGGCAGACTCTCAACCACTGCGCCACCAGGGAAGCCCACTCGGTTTTTTAAAAATAAATTTATTTATTTATTTTTGGCTGCTACTCTTCATTGCGGTGCACGGGCTTCTCATTGCGGTGGCTTCTCTTGTTGCAGAGCACGGGCTCTAGGTGCACGGGCTTCAGTAGTTGTGGCTTGCGGGCTCTAGAGCACAGGTTCTGTAGTTGTGGCACATGGGCTTAGCTGCTCCGTGGCATGTGGGATCATCCCAGACCACGGCTCGAACCCATGTCCCTGCATTGGTAGGTGGATTCTTAACCACTGTGCCACCAGGGAAGTCCCTGGAACTTACTCATTTTTAATTGAAGTATAGTTTATGTGCAATATTATATGCTACAGGTGTACAATATAGTGATTCACAATTTTTAAAGTTTATACTCCATTTATAGTTATTGTAAAACATTGGCTATATTCGCAGTGGGGTGTATGCATATCCTGTGGCTTATTTTATATCAAATAGTTTGTACCTCTTAGTCTTCCACCCCTATACTGTCCCTACTGCTTCCCTCTGCCCACTGGTGATCACTAATTTGTTCTCTATATCTGTGAGTCTGCTGCTTTCTTGTTATATTCACTAGTTTGTTGTATTTTTTAGGTTCCACATATAAGCGATATCATACAGTATTTGTCTTTTTCTGTGACTTATTTCACTTAGCAAAATGCCCTCCAAGTCCATCCATGTTGCTGCAAATGGCAAAATTTTATTCTTTTTTATGGCTGAGTGGTATTCCATTGTGTACATATCAACCACATCTTCTTTCTTTATCCGTTCATCAGTTGATGGGCACTTAGGCTGCTTCCATATCTTGGCAATTGTAAATAGTGGTGCTATCAACATTGGGGTGCATGTATCTTTTTGAACTTAGTGTTTTTGTTTTTTGGGGGTTATATATTGCTGGGTCATATGGTAGTTCTATTTTCATTTTTTTGAGAAATTTCCATTCTGTTTCCCACAGTGGCTGCACTAATTTACATTCCCACCAACAGCATAGAGGGGTTCCCTTTTCTCCACATCCTCGTCAGCATTTGTTATTTGTGTGGGTTTTGTTTTTGTTTTGTTTTGTTTTTATGATAGCCATTCTGACAAGTGTGAGGTGATAACTCATTGTGGGTTTGATTTGCATTTACCTGATGATTAGCGATATTGAACATCTTTTCATTTGCCTGTTGGCCATCTGCATTTCCTCTTTGGAAAAATATCTGTTCAGTTTTTCTGCCCATTTTTTAATTGGGTTTGATTTTTTTTTGATGTTGAGTTGTATGAGCTGTTTATATATATGTTGGATGTTAACCCCTTTGGGTCATATCATTTGCAAATATTTTCTCCCATTCAGCAGGTTGTCTTTTCATTTTGTCAATAGTTTCCTTTGTTGTGCAAATGCTTTTAAATTTAATTAGTTACCATTTGTTTATTTTTGCTTTTATATCCTTTGCTATCGAAAATGAATCCAAAAAAATATTGCTATAACATATGTCAAAGAGTGTTCTGCCTATGTTTTCCTCTAGCATTTTTATGGTATCCAGTCTTACATCTAGGTTTTGAATTTATTTTTGTGTATGGTATTAGAGACTGTTCTAATTACATTCTTTTCCATGCAGCTGTCCAATTTTCCCAGCACCACTTGTCGAAGAGACTGTCTTTCCTCCATTGTGTATATTGCCTCTTTTGTCATAGATTAATTGACCATAAGTGTGTGGTTTTATTTCTGGGATCTCTATTCTGTTCTATTATCTGTGTGTCTGTTTTTGTGCCAGTACCATGCTATTTTGATTTTTTTAGCTTTGTAGTATAGTTAGAAGTCAGGGAATGTGATTCCTCCCGATCTGTTCTTCTTACTTAAGATATTTTTGGTTACTTGGGGTTTTTTGTGTTTCCATACAAATTTTTTAAAATTTATTTATTTAATTTATTTATTTTTGGCTGCGTTGAGTCTTCGTTGCTGCATGCGGGCTTTCTATAGTTGCGGCGAGTGGGGGCTACTCTTCGTTGTGGTGCATGGGCTTCTCATTGTGGTGGCTTCTCTTCTGGAGCACGGGCTCTAGGCACACGGGCTTCAGTAGTTGTGGCATGTGGGTTCAGTAGTTGTGGCTTGTGGGTTCTAGAGCGCAGGGTCAGTAGTTGTGGTGCACTGGCTTAGTTGCTCCACAGCATGTGGGATCTTCCTGGACCAGGTATCAAACCCGTGTCCCCTGTATTGGCAGGCTGATCCATAACTGCTGTGTCACCAGGGAAGCCCCACCCTATCTTCTTTATCCATTCATCTGTTGATGGACATTTAGGTTGTTTCCATGTCTTGGCTATTGTGAATAGTGCTGCTATGAACATAGGGCTGCATGTATCTTTTTGAATTGCAGTTTTGTCCAGATATATGCCCAGGAGTGGGATTGTAAGATCATATGGTAACTCTTATTTTTAGTTTTTTGAGAAACCTCCATACTGTTTTCCATAGTGGCTGCACTAACTTACATTCCCACCAACAGTGTAGGAGGGTTCCATTTTTTCCACACCCTCTCCAGCATTTGTTATTTGTAGACTTCTTAATGATGGCCATCCTGACCAGTGTGAGGTGATACCTCATTGTATTCAATTGTTTTGATTTGCATTTCTCTAATAGTTAGTGATGCTGAGCATCTTTTCATATGACTGTTGGCCATCTGTATGTCATCTCTGGAGAAATGTCTATTTAGGTTTTCTGCCCATTTTTTGATTGGGTGAGTTTTTGTTGCTGAGTTGGATGAGCTGTTTGTACAATATAGTTTGGAAATTAAGCCCTTGCTGGTCGCATCACTTGCAAATACTTTCTCCCATTCCATAGGTTGTTTTCATTTTCTTTATGGTTTCCTTTGCTGTGCAAAGACTTGTAAGTTTGATTAGGTCTCATTTATTTACTTTTGTTTCTATTTCTATTGCCTTGGGAGACTGACCTGAGAAAACATCAGTATGATTTATGCCAGAGAATGTTTTGTCTATGTTCTCTTCTAGGAGTTTTATGGTGTCATGTCTTACGTTTAAGTCTTTAAGCTATTTTGAGTTTATTTTTGTGTATGATGTGAGGGTGTGTTCTAACTTCATTTATTTACATGTGGCTGTCCAGCTTTCCCAATGCCTCTTGCTGAAGAGACTGTCTTTTGCCCATTGTATATTCTTGCCTCCTTTGTAGAAGATTAATTATAGGTGTGTGGGTTTATTTCTGGGCTTTCTATCGGTTCTGTTGATCCATATGTCTGTTTTTGTGCCAATACCATGCCATTTTGGTTATCGTAGCTTTGTAGAATTGTCTGCAGTCTGGGAGGGTTATGCCTCCAGCTTTGTTCCTTTTCCTCAGGATTGCTTTGGCAATTCTGGGTCTTTTATGGTTGCACGTAAATTTTAGGATTATTTGTTCTAGTTCTGTGAAAAATGTCATGGGTAATTTGATAGGGATCACATTAAATCTGTAGATTGCTTTGGGTAGTATGGCCATTTAAATGACATTAATTATTTCAATCCAAGAGCATGGGATGTCTTTCCATTTCTTTGAATCATCTTCAGTTTTCTTTATCAATGTTTTATAGTTCTCAGCATGTAAGTCTTTAACCTCCTTGGTCAGGTTTATTGCTAAGTTTTGTTTTATTTTGTTTTGGTGTGATTTTAAAAGGTACCATTTGTTTTGTTTGTTTGTTTGTTTACATTCCCTATCTAATACTTCATTGTTAGTGTAAAGAAATGCAACCAATATCTGTATGTTAATCCTGTATCCTGCTAGCTTGCTGAATTTATAGTTATCGTAGGTTTTGTGTGGAGTCTTTAAGGTTTTCTATATGTAGTATCATGTCATCTACGTGTAATGACAATTTAACCCCTTCCCTTCCTATATGAATACTTTTATTTCTTTTTTTTTCTTTTGTCTTATTGCTGTGGCTAGGATTTCCGATGCTATATTGAATAGAAGTGGTGAGAGAGGGCATCCTTTTCTTGTTCCAGATTTTAGCAGGAATGCTTTCATCTTTTTACCATTGATTATTATATTGGCTGTGGGTTTGTCATAAATAGCTTTTATTACATTGAGATATATTCCCTCTGTACCCACTTCAGTAAGAGTTTTTATCATGAATGGATGTTGAATTTTATCAAATGCTTTTTCTGCATCTGTTGAGATGATCATGTGGTTTTTGTCTTTTGTTGAATGTGGTGTATCACATTCATTGATTTCTGTATGTTGAACTATCCTTGTGACCCTGGGATGAATCCAAGTTGATTGTGGTATATGATCTTTTTTATGTGTTGTTGGATTCGGTTTGCTAATATTTTGTCAAGAATCTTTGCATCTATATTCATCAAAGTTATTGATCTGTAATTTTATTTTTTGGTGGCATCTTTGTCTGGTTTTGGTATCAGGGTGATGGTGGCTTCATAGAATGTCTTTGGGGGTGTTCCCTCCTTCTCAATCTTTTGGAAGAGTTTGAGAAGGATCAGTGTAAGTTCTTCTTTATATGTTTGGTAGAATTCAGCTGTGAAGCCATCTGGTTCTGGAATTTTGTAGGGAGTTTTTTTTTTGTTTTGTTTTGTTTTGTTTTGTTTTTTTTTGCTGTACGCGGGCCTCTCACTGTTGTGGCCTCTCCCGTTGCAGAGCACAGGCTCCGGACGCGTAGGCTCAGCAGCCATGGCTCACGGGCCTAGCCGCTCCGCGGCACGTGGGATCCTCCCGGACCGGGGCACGAACCCGTGTCCCCTGCATTGGCAGGTGGACTCTCAACCACTGCGCCACCAGGGAAGCCCCTGTAGGGAGTTTTTAAAATTATTATTACAAGTTCTATTTCACTTCTAGTGATTGGTCTTTTCAAATTATCTATTACTTTTTGATTCAATTTTGGTGGGCTGTATGTTTCTAGAAACTTGTCCATTTTAGGTTGGCGAATTTGTTTGTGTATAATTGTTCATAATATTTACTTACTTTTTTTTGTATTTCTGTGGTATTGGTTGTTTCTCCTTTTCCATTTCTTTTTTCTTTTGGCTGCGTTGGGTCTTCGGTGCTGCGTGTGGGATTTCTCTAGTTGCAGCAAGTGGAGGCTACTCTTCATTGCGGTGTGTGGGCTTCTCATTTGCAGTGGCTTCTCTTGTTGCAGAGCATGGGCTCTAGATGCATGGGCTTCAGTAGTTGCAGCACATGGGCCCTAGAGCACAGGGGCTTCAGTAGTTATGGCGTGTGAGCTTGGTAGTTGCGGCACACGGGTTCTAGGACATGGGGGCTTCAGTAGTTGTGGCTTGTGGGTTCAGTAGTTGTGGCTCACAGGCTCTAGAGCACAGGCTTAGTAGTTGTGGCACACAGGCTTAGTTGCCCTGCGGCATGTGGGATCTTCCTGGACCAGGGATCAAACCCGTGTCCCCTGCATTGGCAGGTGGATTGATAACCAATGCACCACGAGGGAAGTCCCCTTTCATTTCTTATTTTGTTTATTTGGGTTCTCTCTTTTCTTCTTGGTGAGTCTGGTCAGAGGTTTGTCAATTCTTTTACCCTTTCAAGAAACCAGCTCTTGGTTTTATTGATATTTTCTATGTTTTTTTAAATCTGTATTTTATTTATTTCCCCTCTGATGTTTATTATTTCCTCCCGTCTGCTAACTTTAGGTTTTGTTTCTTCTTCTTTTTCTTGTTCTTCAAGGTTGTAGTTTAGGTTGTTTGATATTTTTCTTGTTTTTTGAGGAAGGCCTGTATTGCTGTGAACTTCCCTCTAAGCACTGCTTTGCTGCATCCCGTAGATTTTGTGTGGTTGTTTTCATTGTCATTTATCTGAAGGTATTTTTAAATTTCCTCTTTGATTTCATCATTGACCCATTGATTATTTTAGAAGCTTGTTGTTTAGTCTCCTTGTAATCATTTTTTTCCTCATTTCTTTTTCTGTGGTTGATTTCTAGTTTCATTCCATTGTGGTCAGAAAAGATGCTTGAAGTAATTTCTGTACCCTTTAATTGGTTGAGGCTTGTTTTGTGCCCTAGTATGTGGTCAATCCTAGAGCTTGTTCCACGTGTACTTGAAAAGAATATGTATTCTGGTTGTGGGTTTTCTTTTTTATGTAATGTCCTGAAAATATCAATTAAGTCTAACTGTTGTATCATTTAGGTTCTCTGTCTAGGAGACTTACTTTCTGTCTAGGAGATCAGTCTGTTGATGTGAATCAGTCTGTTGATGTGAATGTGATGTGAATTAAGGTCTCCTACTATTATGGTGTTCCCTTCAGTTTCTCCCTTTTTGTCTGTTAGTATTTTATGTAGTTGGGTGCTCCTATATTAGGTGCATATATGTCGATGGGTGTAATATCCCCTTCTTGTATTGATCGTTTTATCACTATATAGTGTCCTTCTTTATCTTTCTTTATGGCGTTTGTTTTATTTATTTATTTATATTATTAATTTTATTTTTAGTTATTTATTTATTTTAACTTTTTATTGGAGTATAATTGTTTTACAATGGTGTGTTAGTTTCTGCTTTATAACAAAGTGAATCAGTTATACATATACATATATCACCATATCTCTTCCCTCTTGCATCTCACTCCCTCCCACCCTCCCTATCCCACCCTTATAGCTGGTCACAAAGCACCGAGCTGATCTCCCTGTGCTATGCGGCTGTTTCCCACTAGCTATCTATTTTACGTTTGGTAGTATATATATGTCCATGCCACTCCCTCACTTTGTCACAGCTTACCCTTCCCCTCCCCATATCCTCAAGTCCATTCTTTAGTAGGTCTGTGTCTTTATTCCTGTCTTACCCCTAAGTTCTTCATGACATTTTTTTTCTTAGATTCCATATATATGTGTTAGCATACGGTATTTGTTTTTCTTTTTCTGACTTACTTCACTCTGACAGACTCTAGGTCCATCCACCTCACTACAAATAACTCAATTTCGTTTCTTTTAATGGCTGAGTAATATTCCATTGTATATATGTGCCACATCTTTATCCATTCATCTGTCGATGGACACTTAGGTTGCTTCCATGCCCTGGCTATTGTAAATAGAGCTGCAATGAACATTGTGGTACATGACTCTTTTTGAATTATGGTTTTCTCAGGGTATTTGCCCAGTAGTGGGATTGCTGGGTCATATGGCAGTTCCACTTTTAGATTTTTAAGGAACCTCCATACTGTTCTCCATACTGGCTGTATCAATTTACATTCATACCAGCAGTGCAAGAGGGTTCCCTTTTGTACGCACCCACTCCAGCATTTATTGTTTGTAGATTTTTTGATGATAGCCATTCTGACCTGTATGAGATGATATCACATTGTAATTTTGATTTGCATTTCTCTAATGATTAATGATATTGAGCATCCTTTCATGTGTTTGTTGGCAATCTGTATATCTTCTTTGGAGAAATGTCTATTTAGGTCTTCTGCCCATTTTTGGATTGGGTTGTTTGTTTTTTTGATATTGAGCTGCATGAGCTGCTTGTAAATTTTGGAGATTAATCCTTTGTCAGTTGCCTTTTTTGCAAATATTTCCTCCCATTCTGAGGGTTGTCTTTTTTGTCTTGTTTATGGTTTCCTTTGCTGTGCAAAAGCTTTTAAGTTTCATTAGGTCCCATTTGTTTATTTTTGTTTTTATTTCCATTTCTCTAGGAAGTGGGTCAAAAAGGATCTTGCTGTGATTTATATCATAGAGTGTTCTGCCTATGTTTTCCTCTAAGAGTTTGATAGTATCTGGCCTTATATTTAGGTCTTTAATCCATTTTGAGTTTATTTTTGTGTATGGTGCTAGGGAGTGTTCTAATTTCATCCTTTTACATGTAGCTGTCCAGTTTTCCCAGCACCACTTATTGAAGAGGCTGTCTTTTCTTCATTATATATTCTTGCCTCCTTTATCAAAGATAAGGTCACCATAAGTGTGTGGGTTTATCTCTTGGCTTTCTATCCTGTTCCATTTATCTATATTTCTGTTTTTGTGCCAGTACCATACTGTCTTGATTACTGTAGGTTTGTGGTATAGTCTGAAGTCGGGGAGCCTGATTTCTCCAGCTCCGTTTTTCTTTCACAAGATTGCTTTGGCTATTCAGGGTCTTTTGTGTTTCCATACAAATTGTGAAATTTTTTTTTCTAGTTCTGTGAAAAATTCCTGTGGTAGTTTGATAGAGATTGCATTGAATCTGTAGATTGCTTTGGGTAGCATAGTCATTTTCACAGTGTTGATTCTTCCAATCCAAGAACATGGTATATCTCTCCATCTATTTGTATCATCTTTAATTTCTTTCATCAGTGTCTTATAATTTTCTGCATACAGGTCTTTTGTCTCCTTAGGCATGTTTACTCCTAGGTTTTTTATTCCTTTTGTTGCAAAGATAAATGGGAGTGTTTTCTTAATTTCACATTCAGATTCTTCATCATTAGTGTATAGGAATGCAAGAGATTTCTGTGCATTAATTTTGTATCCTGCTACCTTACCAAATTTATTGATTAGCTCTCGTAGTTTTCTGGTAGCATCTTTAGGATTCTCTATGTAGAGTATCATGTCATCTGCAAACAGTGACAGCTTTACTTCTTCTTTTCCGATTTGGATTCCTTTTATTTCTCTTTCTTCTCTGATTGCTGTGGCTGAAATTCCAAAACTATGTTGAATAATAGTGGTGAGTGTGGACAACCTTGTTTTGTTCCTGATCTTAGTGGAAATGGTTTCAGTTTTTCACCATTGAGGATGATATTGGCTGTGGGTTTGTCATATATGACCTTTATTATGTTGAGGTAAGTTCCCTCTATGCCTGCTTTCTGGAGGGTGTTTTTCATAAACGTGTGTTGAATTTTGTTGAAAGCTTTGTCGAAAACTTTGCATCTATTGAGATGATCATATGGTTTTTCTCCTTCAGTTTGTTAATATGGTGTATCACGTTGATTGATTTGCGTATATTGCAGAATTCTTGCCTTCCTGGAATAAACCCCACTGGATCATGGTGTATGATCTGTTTAATGTGCTGTTGGATTCTGTTTGCTAGTATTTTGTTGAGGATTTTTGCATCTATGTTCATCAGTGATATTGGTCTGTAGTTTTCTTTTTTTGTGACTCAGAAGAAAAGGGAGGAAAAGAAAGAAAGAAAAAATAAGATAAAGATATTAAAATAAAAAATATATTATTAAAATAAAAACAGTAATAATAGGAAAAAGAGAGCAACAAAACCAATAAATAAATCCACCAATGATAACAAGCACTAAAAACTAAACTAAAATAAACATAAAAATCAGGAAATGGTCAGTCATATACAGCAAACCCCAAGTCTACAGGTGGTCCCAAAGTCCACCGCTTCAATTTTGGGATGATTCATTGTCTATTCAGATATTCCATAGATGCAAGGACATCAAGTCGATTGTGGAGATTTAATCCGCTGCTCCTGAGGCTCCTGGGAGAGATTTCCCTTTCTCTTCTTTGTTCACACAGCTCCTGGGGTTCAGCTTTTGATCTGGCCCCGCCTCTGCGTGTAGGTCGCCTGAGGGCGTCTGTTCCCGGCCAGACAGGAGGGAGTTAAAGGAGCGGCCGATTAGGGGGCTCTGGCTCACTTAGGCCTAGGGGAGGGAAGGTACGTAACGCGGGGCGAGCCTGCGGTGGCAGAGGCCAACATGATATTGCACCAGCCTGAGGCGTGCTGTGTGTTCTCCTGGGGAAGTTGTCCCTGGATCACCGGACCCTGGCAGCGGCAGGCTGCACTGGCTCCCAGGAAGGGGGGTGTGGATAGTGACCTGTGCTCGCACACAGGCTTCTTGGTGGCTGCAGCAGCAGCCTTAGCATCTCATGCCCGTCTCTGGGGTCTGTGCTGATAGCCGTGGCTTGCACCCATCTCTGGAGCTCATTTAGGTAGGTGGTGCTTTAAATCCCCTCTCCTCGCGCACCCGAAACAATGGTCTCTTGCCTCTTAGGCAGGTCCAGACTTTTTCCCAGACTCCCTCCCAGCTAGCTGTGGCACACTAGCCCCCTTTAGGCTGTGTTCATGCAGCCAACCCCAGTCTTCTCCCAGGGGTGTAACCTCCGAAGCCTGACCCTCAGCTCCCAGCCCCTACCTGCCCTGGCAGGTGAGCAGACAAGCCTCTCAGGCTGGTGAGTGCTGGTCGGCACCGATCCTCTTTGCGTGAATCTCTCTGTTTGCCCTCCGCACCCCTGTTGCTGCGCTGTCCTCCGTGGCTCCGAAGCCTCCCCCCCCGCCACCCCCCATCTCCTCCAGTGAAGGGGCTTCCTAGTGTGTGGAAACTTTTCCTCCTTCACAGCTCCCTCCCAGAGGGGCAGGTCCCATCCCTATTCTTTTGTCTCTGTTTTTTCTTTTGCCCTATCCAGATATGTGGGGGAGTTTCTTGCCTTTTGGGAAGTCTAAGGTCTTCTGCCAGCATTCAGTAGGTGTTCTGTAAGAGTTGTTCCACATGTAGATGTATTTTATTTTAATTAATTAATTAATTTTTGACTGCCTTGGGTCTTCATTGCTCTGTGCAGGCTTTCTGTAGATGTGGTGAGCGCGGGGTACTCTTCGCTGTGGTTCGCGGGCTTCTCACTGCGGTGGCTTCTCTTGTTGCAGAGCACAGGCTCTAGGCATGCAGGCTTCAGTAGTTGTGGCATGCGGGCTCAGTAGTTGTGGCACACAGGCTTAGTTGCTCCGTGGCATGTGGGATCTTCCCAGACCAGGGCTCAAACCCATGTCCCCTGCACTGGCAGGATTCTTAACCATTGCGCCACCAGGGGAGCCCAAGATGTGTTTCTGATGTATATGTGGGGAGGAAGGTGATCTCCACGTCTTACTCCTCCACCATCTTGAAGGTCTCCCCCATTTGTCTCTTTGTAGATTTTTTGATGATGGCCATTCTGTGTGAGGTGACACCTCATTGTAGTTTTGATTGGCATTCCTTTCATAATTAGTGATGTTGCCTATATTTCCATGTGCTTTTTTTTTTTTTTTAATACAGGTTGAGTAAAATTTAGCTCCTAACATGGGCTTCTTGAACATCTGCCCGGTTTTGAATTTTTTTTCAATGACCTATCCCAGGACATTTCTTGAGGGCAGGTGTTTACAGCCCACAGGCCTTGTGACTACTAAATGACCATCAGCACCCGTTTTAAAGTTGTTGTTGTGGGGAAAGACCACAAGGCAGCAGCATTTCTTCATGTCCAAGTCTGGTTACTGTGGCAACAAGAGCCTTAGGGAAAGTCCTGTTCCTGGGTCCTCAACTAGAGTGGAATATGCCAGAAGAAACACCCAAAGTCTTGTGTCTCATTGCTTCTTCTCACTTACCCTTCACTCCCAGGACAAATCCCAACCCCTGCCAAACCGCTCTGCTCAGGATCTGTGGTCCTCAGGCGGGTTGACTTCTAGGAAGGAGGCTGGAGGAGGGAACCCCCACCCCCAGGAGATGTGGATCCCAGGGGCCTTTTCAAAGCTCTGCCAGCCTAGAGGGCCCACCCTCCTTTGGGTGCATGGGGCTTGGTTCAGCTGTAGGGGGGCGCTGCCTGGATCTAGAGATTATGGTCTCATGCAGAGGGGACCGGGCACTCCAGGACCAAGGGGCGGGGCTAATTTGCTGGCACATCCTTCTGAGCTCCATCAGCCCCATGACAGTCCAGTCTTGAAACCCAAGCCTGCTTAGTCTCCAGGGGTGTGACACCAGCCCTGGTTACTGAGGCCTGAAGGGGAATAGAGTTGGCATTTTTGATTTGTTTTAATTTTTATTTTGTATTGGAGTATAGGTGATTTACAATGTTGTGGGTTGTTTTTTCTTTTTTGGGGGCGGTGGTGGTGTGTAGCAACTTGATACTGTTATATATGGGAGTACATATATTCCATTTTGGGTTTTTTTCCCATACAGGTTATGACAGAGTGTTGAGTAGATTTCCTTCTACATTACAGTGGGTCCTGGTTGATTATCTATTTTATAAATATTAGTGTGTTATATGTTAATGTCAATGTGCTAACCTCTCCCTCCACCCTTCCCCTTTGGTAACAATGTTTGTTTTCAAAGTCTGTGAGGTTGTTTCTGATTTGTATAGACATGCATTTGTATCCATTTTTAGATTCCACCTTTAAGTGATATCATATGATACTTGTCTTCCTCTGTTTGACTTACTTCACTTAGTATGGTCGTCTCTACTTCCTTCCCTGTGGCTGGAAATCCACTATTTCATCCTTTTTTATGACTGAGTAATATTCCATTGTATATATGTATCACATCTTCCTTATGCATTCATTTGTCAATAGATATTTAGGTTGCTTCCCTGTCTTGGCTATTGTAAACAACACTGTGGTGCATGTATCTTTTTGACCATGGTTTTCTCCAGATATATGCCCAGAATTGTGATTGCTGTATCCTATGGTGGCGCTATTTCATCTTTAAGGTACCTCCCTATTGTTCTCCGTAGTGGTTGTACCAATTTACACTCCCACCAACCATGTAGGAGGGTTCTTTTTTTGGAAGAAAATTTGAAAGAAAGATTTCTGTAATAATGGAAAATTCAAGTCTTCTCCACATATATTAGAAAATTTTTTCCCATCTGAGCTGGGACCTTTACTTGTCCCATCATTAAGAAACATATTTGGGATCAAGTAGCTTTTTAATAAACTAATTTTGTATTATAATACCTGACACAGGGCTAAAAGTTTTAAAGCTGTAAGATCTATTTGCAGCTCTCTGTATGTTTTTGTATCTCTGTGTACATTTGTATTCCTGGTATTTTTTACCTCCAGATCATATTGATATAAATTAGTCTGTATAATAGCTTTATTTAACTGGCTTAAATAAAGACTAGTCAAACAAATTTATGCTATAGCAATTAAATGTTTTAGATGGTAATGTTATTAATTTAGCCTAAGAATAAAACATACTCCCAAGTGAACTGCTTAATATATGTCAAGCATAACTAAAAAAAATTTTTTTTCGAGCCATATGCTTAAATTTTTAGGTTCTTCTGTGAAATTTTATGCTTACTATATATATAACAAAATTGTCATCAAGAGAAATAACGAGATGAAAGATAGCTTTGTTTTTCTCATGAAATTTAAGAATACTTGTAAAACACAAGTGAATTAAGTTGATTTATGTGAGATACATTTTGTAAATGAACTTTTCCACAATGTTTATATATTTTTAAAACATGTCTGCTTGAAATATTTCCAAAAATTTTTTGATAACTTAGTATAACTTTCAGGTTTCAAGTTAACGTGAATGAAAGGTATTTATTTAACATCCAGTTAATTTTTCCATAAAAATATTGAAACATTATTTGTTTAACATAAGTTTATCTACTTTGGTTTCTTAGTTTTACAGAAACGAGATAATTGGGTCTAGTATGTATATATGTATGTGTGTATTTATTCATTCATTGGTTTATTTATATGGCTGTGCTGCATGGCACACAGGATCTTAGTTACCCAACCAGGTGTAGAACCCACACCCCTGGAAGTGGAAGTGTGGAGTCTTAACCACTGGACCACCAGGGAAGTCCCTGTGGCTGATAATTTAAATGAAGGATTCCAAAACAGCACCTCCCCGCACGTTTGTCCACATGGTAGGAGTGAGTCCCCAGAACTGCTGCTGCCAGTGTCTATGTCCCACAGTGAGCCTCCTGTGTCCCCAAGAGACTCTCCAGGATCAGCAGTTAGGTTTGACCCAGGCTCCTGTCCAATTACTGCTTCTTCCCTGGGTCTAGAGCATGTGAGATTTTGTATGCACCCTTAAGAGTGAAGTCTTTATTCTCCCAGCCTTCTGGGACTCCCCAAAGTAAGCCCCGCTGCTCTTCAAAGCCAAATGCTCTGGGCACTTGTCTTCTTGGTGAAAAACCCCTGGGCTGAGGGGCCCAGTGTGTGGCTCAGACCTCTTATCCCTTTGGGAGGACCTCTGCTGTTGTAATTATTCTCTTATGTGTAGGTCACCCACCCTGGGGGTGTGAGACTTGACTTTCTTGTGACTCTACCCTCCTACCTGTCTTCTTGTGGTTCCTTCTTAATATTGTTAGTTGTAGAATCTTTTTTGTTTTGGTCGTGTGGCCTGAAGGATCCTAGTTCCCTGACCTGGGATTGAACCTGGGTCCTCAGCAGTGAGAGCACAGAGTCCTAACCACTGGACCACCAGGGAGTTCCCAGTTGTAGAAGATCTTTACTGGTAAGATCCTGTCTTTTTCATCAGTGGTTGTTCTGTAAATAGTCGTACTTAGTGTGTCTGTGAGAGGAGGTGTGAACCGAGGATTCTCCTACTCCACCATAGTTCTTCCCAATTTCTTTTAAAGAGTAAATCTGTGGTCCGTAATTCTTTAAAATTTGCCCAATGTAATAAAACGAGTTTAGTGGGAAGGCAGAGAGAATCTCATTCTCACTTAATTGATTTTTATTCCGGAAAGTATTCTACATAGGAAAGACTCAGGTATCTGAATGAGCATATATATGTGTGTGTGTGTGTGTGTGTGTGTGTGTGTGTGTGTGTGTGTGTGT
>NW_021703766.1:55480793-55482060 GCF_005190385.1 Monodon monoceros
GTGTGTGTGTGTGTGTGTGTGTGTGTGTGTGTGTGTGTGTGTGTGTGACACATATATATATATTTAGTATATTTATTTTTGGCTGCATTGGGTCTTTGTTGCTGCACACAGGCTTTCTCTAGTTGCAGCGAGTGGGGGCTACTCTTCATTGTGGTGTGCAGGCTTCTCATTGTGGTGGCTTCTCTTGTTGTGGAGCATGGGCTGTAGGTGCGCAGGCTTCAGTAGTTGTGGCACGTGCGCTCAGTAGTTGTGGCTCACGGGCTCTAGAGCTCAGGCTCAGTAGTTGTGGTACATGGGCTTAGTTGCTTTGTGGCATGTGGGATCTTCCCGGACCAGGGCTTGAACCTGTGTCCTCTGCATTGGCAGGTGGATTCTTAGCCACTGCACCACCAGGGAAGTCCCAGAGCATATATTCTTTACTTCTGTGTTTTTCAGTTCTTTCTGTGATCTCATCTTTTCCCTGATTTCTTTTATTCCTGAGTTGAACTCTTACCTTACAGATGTAATTTCTTCATAAAATAGTTTTTTTGTTCAGGATTTGCTAAATTTTGCCCTTCTCTTTGGCATCATGTGTGTATTGAAAGTTGAAAGAGGCTATTTATTATCCTATAGTGCTCTGGTTTTCTTTTTCTTTTTTTTGGATAATTGTGTAGTTCCTGTGCTGGTTTGATTTTGACCATTTTGGATGGGGAGGGGATTTTTATCATCTAGCTAACACCAGGAGGTTTATCCTTTAATGGGTAGTTCAAAATTCAACTTGATTCTTCTCTTTCCCGTGCTGCTACCCATACGCTGTACTTCCTGCTAACATGATTGACCTGTTTCTTTTTTCAGCTGTAACTCTTTTGCTTTTTGGAATCAATCTGTTTTTTGGGCTCCAACCACCATCAACCATGCTTCTATTGCCAGAAAAGGTGTTTTGGCTGTGGTCTTCAGCTTGTGGATTTCAACTTAAATAAATGTAATTTGCTAGTATTTTTAAATTTTTATACCTTTATCTTTTGGAATATTTTCAGACTTCATATCTTTGCAGCTCAACACCTACATAGAGCAAATGTTAACATATTTCATAACCATCACATGATCATAATCAGGAAATTAACAGTTAAATATTGATACTATAATTTAAAGACTAAAATTTCACCAGTGTCCTACTTCCAGATGTGGATCCAATCCACAGTCATACACTGCATTTAATCAGCCTGTCTCCCTGGTCTACTTTAATATGAAACAGGTTGTTTTCCTTAATCAGTTTGTGAGATTATGG
>NW_021703766.1:55482070-55487430 GCF_005190385.1 Monodon monoceros
TTAATATGAAACAGGTTGTTTTCCTTAATCAGTTTGTGAGATTATGGAACTATCTCACCACCTTCAGAATCCATTGATGATTCTTCTCTGAAACAACTATATGGCCATGGTGTTTGCCTAATGGTTCTATTTCCATGTCCCCTACTAAATTAATTTTATTTCCTGTTAATCTGTATCAGTATGTATTTTCATTTTATGGATTAGACTCCATTATTGTCATTAATTTTGTTTATAAGCTTGTCTGATTTGGTATTCTCACCAGCGATAGGTGAGAGTGATCAATTTTCCTATTATCTTGGTTAAATCGTCTTGATTTTTGTCTGTCTGCTAAGTCAATAATGGTATATCAGTGTAACTTTAATTTGCCTTTCTCTATGCTCTTTTCATGTCTTTAAGAGCAATTTTGTACAGTTTGGTGTTTTGTCTCTTTTTCCTGTTTTTCTTATTTAAACTTGATTCTTTTCCCATCAATCTTTAAGAATCCCTTATAGATTAGCAGTAGTAAATACTTGTGCTAGATATTCCAAATATTTCCTTTAGTATGTCAATTGTCTTTTGAAATTTATTTTTGGTCATACATTGTTCTAAACTGTAAATCAATGTTATGTAGGGGAGGAGAAGTTTTTCCTCTACCCTTCTTGGGTTCTTGACTAAGGCTCTGTAATAAAAGCTTTCAAGTAAAAAACAAGTTTATTAACATGTATATCTCACATACACATGGGAGAAACTCAGGGCTGAGTAACTAAAAGAGGTGGCTTAGAATTCAGGTTATATATAATCTTCAACACAGAACAATAAATTTCTAGAGACATAGGACAATGAAAAGCAACTTTAGGCTTCCAAGGGCAATAAACTGTGGGAAGGGAGATATATGGGAAACTAAAGGTAGACAAAGCCTACCTAATTTGTTACGAAAATTCCTTTAGTGCTGTCTCCAGGTTGATAAAGTATCTGGTGATCAGTTTTTGTCTTTCCTGATAGGGGAAAAGGGACAGCTTTGAAAATTCATGTCCTATTTTTAGGCAAATAGAGAAGGGCAAAAAGCATTTTTTAAACTTATTGGAGTATAGTTGATTTATACTGTTGTGTTTCTGCCGTACAGCAAAGTGAATCAGTTATACATTTACATATACCCACTCTCTTTTACATTCTTTTCCCCTACAGGTCATTACAGAGTACTGAGTAGAGCTCCCTGTGCTCTACAGTAGGTCCTTATTAGTTATCTATTTTATATATAGTAGTGTGTATATGTCAATCTCAATCTCCCAATTTATCCCTCACCCCCTTATCCCCTGGTAACCATAAGTTTGTTTTCCAAATCTGTATCACTATTTCTGTTTTGTAGGTAAGTTCATTTGTACCCTTTTTCTAGAGTCCACATATAAGTGACATCATATATTTGTCTTTCTGTCTTACTTCACTCAGTATGACATACTTCACTCAGTATGACAATCTCTAGGTCCATCCATGTTGCTGCAAATGGCATTATTTCATTCTTTTTATGCCTGAGTAATACTCCATTGTATATATGTGCCACATCTTCTCTATCCATTCATCTGTCGATGGACACTTCAGTTGCTTCCATGTCCTGGCTGTTGTAAATAGAGCTGCAATGAACATTGTGGTACATGACTCTTCTTGAATTATGGCTTTCTCTGGATACATGCCCAGGAGTGGGATTGCTGGATCACATGGTAGGTAGCTCTATCTACTTCTCCTCAATTGCTTACAGCTCAAATCCTTATTTCAAAGTGGCATATTTGGGGATGACACATTCAGGTTTCCTTCAGTCCCCCATTTGAAACTGGGCTTTCAGAAATTTTCACATCTTACAAGCTGATTTGGTAGCTGTGGAGAGATTCATTTTAGAAATGATGAGGTAAGAGATCTGTAAAAGACAGAGAAAAACAGAAAATGTCAAAAGTCCACTGTCTCGTATCTCACCAACTCAGTCCCGAGGATGGTTCAGTCCAGTGAAACCGTTGTGTCTTTATTTTGTTCTCTCTATGGTGCAAGCAATCAGGTATTTAACAAGAGGCATTCCTATGGAAACAAAAGAAAAACATAAATTCATTCCTATAGTCCACAGCACAGTGTGTTGAGATGTCTAGATTTCAGCTTGAAGCATCTTTGGATGGTAGAATGAAGATGGCTCTTGCAACCTGATGAATCTCCTGGTTTGCAGTTTGAGTGTCTCTGGTTACGGCATTAAACCTTTTGAATAGCCCGTACAGTATTAGGCAAGACAGTTGTCCAGATGTGAGCTGTTGTAATGATTTCTCTGAAGAGTATAGCAGGTTGTCCAGCTCTGTCTCGTAGGGCTTTGGGGACAGTGTCGCATTCATCCTTAGTGATCCCAAGTCAGAAGGGCTACAGAAAAACTGGAAATATTAATTTGGAGAGTGGTGGCCAGATACTGGAGGAAACGAGAAGAATTCAGAATCCAGTCCAATCCAGGTAAATACCGAATAGCAAAGACAATGAAAGGGACTAGATAGAATCTAATATCCATAAGGATGCACTATAGTTTTCCACTGAAACATATTGTTATAGCCACCTCCATTTCCATCAAATGTAATTACAGTAGGACTAATTTGTTTGTAAAAGAAACAGACCAACTTCAAAGACTACACTTATTTCCATAAATGCAACAAGAATACTGCTTGATTATTATATATTGAACCTGGGTCCTCAGCAGTGAGAGCACGGAGTCCTAACCACTGGACAACCAGGGAGTTCCCAGTTGTAGAAGATCATTACTGGTAAGATCCTGTCTTTTTTTTGAGATTGCTTAGCTAGAACTTTTCATAAGGAATCACCAGTTCACCTCGGGAGGCTTTCAAAAATCTAAGAAGCCAAGAACTTGCCACCGGGTTTTGGCTGCAATAGCTATAGATTTAGGTGAATTTCTCTCTTCTCCATGTCCCCCAAATATGCTGAGGTTCCTGGGTCTACTGGGTAGGGAACTTCCTTACTCACCTGTAAGGCAGGAATTTCTGTAACCCAGGTACAGGCTGGGTTTTTTACAAGCAGGGCTTTATAAGCATTGGTTACTTAAAGTCAACCTTCTTTAAAGTTGTCTGGTCATATCTGATTCAATGCACATCATTCTCAAATAGGACATTCTAGTCAAAGCCTTGGAGTATAGTTGATTTACAATGTTGTGTTAGTTTCCACTGTACAGCAAAGTGAATCAGTTATACATATATCTACTCTATTATAGATTCTTTTCCCATATAGGTCATTACAGAGCATTGAGTAGAGTTCCCTGTGCTATACAGTAGGTCCTTATTTGTTACCTATTTTATATATAGTAGTGTGTATTTTTCAGTCTCAATTTCCCAGTTTATCCCTCCCCTCTTCCCCCTGGTAAGCATAAGATTGTTTTTTACATCTGTGATTCTATTTGTTTTGTAATTAAGTTCATTTGTACCATTTAATTTAGATTCCACGTATAAGTGATATCATATTTGTCTTTCTCTGTCTGACTTACTTCACTCAGTATGACAATCTCTAGGTCCATCCATGTTGCTGCAAACGGCATTATTTCACTTCTTTTTAGGGCTGAGTAATATTCCATTGTATATATGTACCACATCTTCTTTATCCATTCGTCTGTCAATGGACATTTTGGTTGCTTCCATGTCCTAAAACCTCACTACTTTAAACAGTGTTTCCAACTGGGACCTGTTAAAAGGAGAACAGAGTCATGCTGAGCTTCTGCAAATGGCTATATTGTCATGAAAACCGGAGTACTCAATAAGAGTTTGCAAATTCCAGAGGGATCAGGTAGAGAGGAAAGATAAATGCTTCAGTTCTGTTTATAAAGGAATAACTTACCAAATTGCTCCACACTAAAGATAGCTTAAAGGCAAAGAGAAAAATGTGCCCTTAACTCTGGAAATCAAAACATTAAAGAACAAGCAATGTTTCAAACAAAAAGTCATAGAAAAAATTATAATCCTCCTCATTGATTCAGTCCCATGTAATTGATTTTCGTCTGCTTGATCTTGTGTTAACAGTTCCCATCAGCTTCTTCATTAGCTCTGGAACTTTAGTCCAGTGACCTGCTCTCAGTTATTCACGTGGAGCAGCCTCACCTGTAGCTTATTGTAAGTGCTTTCAGAGAGTGATCAGAGTAAAACAGTAACTGCCTGTGAGTGACAAAAGACTCAAGACCACACCATGGTTACAAATCTGAGGACAGCGCATTATTTGTTTGAAATGCAACATATAACGATAACTGGAATTATGACTGATGACAATATGCCAGGGCAAATCAGGTTGCTAAGAATTTCATACAGTGTCTAATACATTTATATTAGTAAGTTATAGCCACTCGAATGCAACCTAAAGAAGTTTAAACATCACGTCTTTTCGACAGTGTGTCCTTATGTAATTGAAGAAATCAAACGAGCCTAATTACTTTAACATCTTTCTTCACTAATGAGAGAGAAGTTGTTTTTCAAAATTTTCCAGAGGCCGTCTGGAAAGTCCCAAAGTTAGTTTGAGGTAAGAAAGACTTCATTTAGGATCTGATTTTGGTAAGTTGTCAAAATTGTCAAAATGTGTAAAATAAGATAATGGGTCATTGTGAAGTACTACTTAGTTATTCGTGACAATAAAAGATTTCAAAGGCCAAGACAGAAAGTAACAGGGGAATTCTCTGGTGGTCCAGTTGTTAGGACTCGCACTTCCACTGCCAGGGGCCTGGGTTCGATCCCTAGTTGGGGAATTAAGGTCCTGCAAGCTGTGTAGTGCAGCCAAAAAAAAAAAAAAAAAGACAGGGAGTAACATAGTTGAGAATAAAACGCACTTCAGCCCTTTTAATATTGAGAAAATGTGCTTTTGAAAAAATAAGCAAAGACCTGAAAAAGACAAGATGAAGCACAGGAAAGTATTTTGACAGCACGCAGAATCGTTGTTTCCTAGGTGAATTACTCAAAAGGTAATGAAGAATCTTTAATGCAAAAAAACTTTCTCCTTTGGATATAGAAAATTCTAGTTTTGCATAGTCACATTGTTAAAAACTTAATTATAATTAATCCATTCAGTTTTAGCCAGTTTGACCATACAAGATTTTTCCTTAATACTTTTTAATGAGTCTGAGTCTCATGTACCTCTGTACATAAGTTCATTTGTGCCATTTTTTTTGATGCCACATATAAACGATACCATATATTCGTCTTTCTCTGATTGACTTACTTCACTTAGTATGATCATCTCGAGGTCTATCCTAGTTGCTGCAAATGGAATTATTCCATTCTTTTGTAATATTCCACTGTGTGTGTATGTTATTGGGATTGGCATATAAACACTATTATGGATCGTAGATCATCCAAAAGGACCTTGTGAATAGC
>NW_021703766.1:55487530-55489273 GCF_005190385.1 Monodon monoceros
TTTAATTGCAATGTGTATTTTGTACTGGAGTATAGTTGATATAGTCAAGAATGTGGTTTTGTTTTGTTTTTGGTGTACAGCAAGTGATTCAGTTATACATAGATGTATATCCATTCCTTTTTGTGTTCTCTTCCAGTATAGGTTATTACAGAGTGTTGAGTCGAGTTCCTTGTCCTATCCAGTGGGTCCTTCTGGGTTACTTGTGTGTTAAACATTAGCCTGTATACATGCATCTGAACCTGTCAATGTCTCCCTCACCCCACCTTTCCCGTTTGGTAAGCATTACTTGGTTTTCCCTATCTGTGAGGCTGTCTTTGTTGTACAAATTAATTCCTCTCAATCCGTATTTAGATGCCACCTCTAAGTGATATCATATGTTACTTGCTTTTGTGTGTCTCACTTGTTGACTAATTATGATCATCTCTCCTTCCATCCCTGTGGTTGGAAATGGAATGATTTCATCCTTTGTTTTTGGCTGAGTAATTCCATTGGTAACCGGGGCCGCACCTGCTGGGCCGATTCATCTGTCCTACACTTTGGTAGCTTCTGTGTCTTGTCGGTTGTTAGCAGTGGTGCCGTGAACGCTGGGGTGCAGGTATATGTCGAAATTTTGGTTTTCCCTTGATCTCTGCCTGCCGTAGACAGCCGGAGAAAGAGGATTTCACCGCCCAGGGTCAGAAGGGAAGGGGTAAGGAACTGAAGTAGCACCGACAAATGGGGTCAGAGGACCAAGACAACTGACGGTTGCAAGGCCAATTTTATTATGCTACAGTTGCAGATTATATAGACTAGAAAAAGGGAGGTTGCCAGATGGTGGTTTACATTAATCTACAGACTGTCTCAGCTCAGGGTTAACTTCCCTGGGAGAAAACCCATAAACCCAGAATCATCAAAAATAACCTGCACGTGCAGAGGGGAGGCAGCTTTGCTTGTCTCATTTTACATTCTTTCTGATCTCTGGGCCCTGGTGATTTATCTCCCATGGAATGGAACAAGGAGGGGAACAAGTAGGCACAGTCCCTTCGAGCAGCGGCGGAATGCCTGGCATGTCCGCAGCTTGCTCTCAAAGCCGACCTTTTCCCACATCTGCCCAGGAGAGGGATTGCTGGGTCCCGTGATATTTATACTTTTAGTTTTTACAGGAGCCTTCCTATCGTTTTCCGCAGTGGATGTACCGATTTACATTCCCACCAACAGTGTAGGAGGGTTACCTCTGCTCCACGCCCTCTCCAGCATTTCTTATTTGTAGATTAACAATGGCCATGTGACTGGTGGCAGGAGATACCTCGTAGTTCTGATTTGCAGCTAACATTCAGCAAGGTTGGAACATGCCAGGTCCTGTTTTTCTTTTTTGTTTTTATCATAGTGTGAGCAAAGTAACCTCTTGAATTCGGCTTCTTGAACCTCTTCCCTGTTGTGAATTCCTTTTCAGTCGCCTACCTCAGCACATTTCTTAAGGGCAGGCGTGCTTTTCTGCCAGCACGGGTTGTGAATATGAAGTGCCCATAAGCACCGATTTTAGTAACGTTTAGTTACGGGAAAAGGCCCCCACGGCAGCATTTCTTCTTCCCCAATTTTTTTTTCTTTTTTCCGTTGCAAGTTAATTTTTATGTTATATGGGAGTAGAGTTGATTTGCACTGACGTATTTTGGGTTTACCTGTTCAGCAAAGTCATTCCCTCATACAGAGAGGTCTGTCTAGTCTTTTTCGGGTTGGTTTTCCAGAAGGTGATTGTAGTGTGTT
>NW_021703766.1:55489373-55592465 GCF_005190385.1 Monodon monoceros
AAGCCTCTATGGAGAGCACTGAGGGGGTGCCTTACAAAACAGAGAATGATAATGGAACGCTGCCCAAATAACTGAATCACTTGCTGTACACCAAAAGAAAAACAAAAAAACCCCCCCACTCTCCTGACTATATCAACTATACTCCAGTACAAAATACACATTGCAATTGAAAAGTAATGCCGACTCCATTCCCCTACGGCCTCTGGGACCTGGGCTGGAGTCTCATCCATGGACGCGGAGCAGGCTTGGGTCCCAAGGCTGGATCCTCGCGGTGCTGAGCGAGCTGGGGACGATGTGACAGCAAAGAATCCCCTTGGACCTGGAGTGCCTGGTCCCGTCTTAATTAGCCCACAATCTCCATATCAAGGGGGGCTCCCCTACAGCTACACCAAGCCTCGGGCACCAGAAACGATGCTGCATTCTGGGCCGGAAGGAGAGCTTTCAAAGATCCCCGGGGGTCCACGTCTCCTGGGGGTGTGGTTCCGTCCTCCAGCCTCTTTCCATGGAGTCGCCCCACCTACGGACTACACCTCCGTCATCAGAGCAGTTTCCCAGGCATTGGGATTTCTCTCGGGGGTGAAGGGCAAGCGTGAGGAAGCAATGAGACACAACCCCTTCGGTGTTTCTTCTGGCACATTCCACCCACACTGAGGACCCAGAGACAGGGCTTCCCCGAGTAACTACAGTTGGGCCTGAAAAAATGCTGCCGCCTTGTGGCCGTTTACTGTAACAACAACGTGGAAAACGTTGCTGGCGTGCCCTGAACAATCCCAAGGCCTTTGGGGCTGTGAATAAATAACACCTGCCCTCCAGAAAAACCCGGGACTAGTTCATCGAAAATGAATGCAACACAGGGCAGCCATTCAAGAAGGCAATTTGAAGATGTCATTTTACTCACACTGTAGAAAAAAGAAAAGCACATGGAAAGACGCTGAGCATCACTCATTTTTAGAGAAATGCAGAGTAAAACTACAATCAGGTATCACTGCACACTGCCGAGATCTGGAGAAACCCTAAATTTGGAGACACCTCCTCCTTACCTTTCATGGCAGCACTGCTTACAATAGCCAAGACATGGAAACAAATTGTATAATGACTGATGAATGGATGAAGAAGGTGTGGCCCCTGTACCCAATGGAATATTATTAAGCCATAAAAAAGGACGAATGAATTCCACTTGCAGCAACAGGGATGGAAGCAGAGATGATTATACTAAGTTAAGTAACTCAGACCTAAGAAGACAAGTAAGATGATATCACTTACAGGCAGAATGTAAAAATGGAAACAGATGAACCTGTTTCCAAAATAGAAACAGGCTCACAGACTTAGAAAACAAACTAATGGTTACCACAGGGGAAAGCAGCATGTAGGGAAATTAGCAATTTGAAGTTGACATATACACAGAAATAATTGTAAAGTAGATAATGAACAAGGACCCACTGGATAGCACAAGGAACTCTACACTGCAATAACTTAAATGTGAAAGGAGCCCAGAAAGGAACAACTATACCTCTATGTATAATTGAATCAAGTTGCTCTACTCCCCACAAAAACAAACAACAAAACACCCCAACACTGTCAACTACCTATACACCAACACATAATAAAAATTAAAATAAGAGAATAAAAGAAATGCTGGCTCTATTCCCTTCAGGCCTCAGTGATCTGGGCTGGTGTGACATCCCTGGAACCTAAGCAGGGTGGGTCCCAAGGCTGGACTGTGCAGGGGTGTGGGAGCTGGGGACGATGTGACAGCAAAGGACGCCCTTTGACCTGGAGTGCCTGGTCCCCTCTGCATGGGCCCACCATCTTCAGATCCGGGGGGGGGCCCTACAGCTAAAGCAAGATTAGTGCACCCAAAGGATGGTGGACCGCAGCCTGTGATTGGCTCTTGGGTCCCTCTAGCTCCTATCAGGTCTGTCTCCGGGCATCCCACCCCCTTTGTTGCAGCGTGTCTCGGGATAGGGCAGGAAGCCACCAAGACCCAGCTGCTACAGGTAATTGCAGAGTCCTCCTCTTTTAGGTGTTAATCATCCCCACCTGGGAGAGGGGAAGCAGAGATGGGTTTCTAATTAAAAACCCATCTGATGTAAGCGGAATCTTCCACTTCAGCCAAAGGCCACTGATGGTATCCTACCATCTGAAGGGTCTTGTAGAACAATGAAAGATGATAGGAATCAAGAATCTGTGAGGCCTCAGATACAGAGAACAGACTAGTGACTGCCAAGGGGGAGGCGAGGTAGGCAGGTAGGTGGGTGGGTGGGTAGGGTGAAGGTCTGGGAGTTTGGGTTTTAGCAGAAGCAAACTATTATATATCAAATGGATCAACAAGTCCTACTGTATAGCACAGGGAACTATATTTAACATCTTGGGATAAACCATAATAAAAAGGATATTTAAAAAGAATGCATATATATGTATAAAAATCACTTTGCTGTACAGTAGAAATTAACACACTGTAAATCAGCTCTGCTTCAATAAAAACTTTTGACCTCAAAAAATAAATTAATAAACATAAGTGGGCTGAACACTATTTAAAGACTATCTGGCAAACTAGATTAAAAATAAAAAAGATCAACCTTCAAGATGGCATAGGAGTAAGACGTGGAGATCACCTTCCTCCCCACAAATACATCAGAATTACATCTACATGTGGAGCAGCTCCTACAGAATACCTAATGAATGCTGGCAGAAGACCTAAGACTTCCCAAAAGGCAAGAAACTCCCCACGTACCTGGGTAGGGCAAAATAAAAGAGAAAAAAGAGAGACAAAAGAGTAGGGATGGGACCGGCACCTCCGGGAGGGAGCTGTGAAGGAGGAAAAGTTTCCACACTAGGAAGCCCCTTCGTGGGCAGAGACTGCAGTGGCGGAGGGGGGAAGCTTCGGAGCCGTGGAGGAGAGCACAGTAACAGGGGTGCGGAGGGCAAAGCGGAGAGATTCCCGCACAGAGGATCAGTGCCGACCAGATCTCACCAGCCCGAGAGGCTTATCTGCTCACCCGCCGGGGCGGGCGGGGGCTGGGAGCTGAGGCTCGGCTTCAGAGGTCAGATCCCAAGGAGAGGACTGCGGGTAACTGTCAACACAGCCTGAAGGGAGTTAGTGCACCACAGCTAGCCAGGAGGGAGTCCAGGAAAAAGTCTGGACCTGCCTAAGAGGCAAGAGACCATTGTTTTGGGTGCGCGAGGAGAGGGTATTCAGAGCGCCCCCTAAATCAGCTTCAGAGATGGGCGTGAGCCGCGGCTAACAGCGCAGACCCCAGAGACGGGCATGAGACGCTAAGGCTGCTGCTGCAGCCACCAAGAAGCCTGTGTGCGAGCACAGGTCACTGTCCACACCTCCCCTCCTGGGAGCCTGTGCAGCCCGCCACTGCCAGGGTCCCGTGATCCAGTGACAACTTCCCCAGGAGGACACACGGCGCGCATCAGGCTGGTGCAACGTCACGCCAGCCTCTGAAGCCACAGGCTTGCCCCATATTCCGTACCCCTCCCTCTCCCCAGCCTGAGTGAGCCACAGCCCCTGAATCAGCGGCTCCTTTAACCCCGTCCTGTCTGACCAAAGAACAGACGCCCTCAGACGACCTACACGCAGAGGCGGGGCCAAATCCAAAGCTGAGCCACAGGAGCTGTGCGAACAAAGAAGAGAAAGGGAAATCTCTCCATGCAGCCTTAGGAGCAGCGGATTAAATCTCCACTATCAACTTGATGTCCCTGCATCTCTGGAATACCTGAATAGACAACGAGTCATCCCAAAACTGAGGTGGTGGACTTTGGGAGCAACTGTAGACTTGGGGTTTGCTGTCTGCGACTGACTTGTTTCTGATTTTTATGCTTATCTTAGTATAGTTTTTAGTGCTTGTTATCATTGGTGGATTTGTTTATTGGTTTGGTTGCTCTTTTCTTTTTTTAATTACTTTTTCATTTTAATTATTTTATTTATTTTAATTATTTTTTTTTCTTTCTTTTCTTCTCCCTTTTCTTCTGAGCCGTGTGGCTGGCAGGGTCTTGGTGCTCCGGCTGGGTGTCAGGCCTGAGCCTCTGAAGTGGGAGAGCCGAGTTCAGGACATTGGACCACCAGAGACCTCCCGACCCCATGTAATATCAATCGGCGAGAGCTCTCCCAGATATCTCCATCTCAACGCTAAGACCCAGCTGCACCCAATGGCCAGCAAGCTCCAGTGCTGGACACCCCATGCCAAACAACTAGCAAGACAGGAGCACAACCCCACCCACTGGCAGAGAGGCTGCCTAAAATCATACTAAGGTCACAGACACCCCAAAACACACCACCGGCTGCAGCCCTGCCCACCAGAAAGACAAGATCCAGCCTCATCCACCAGAACATAGGCACCAGTCCCCTCCACCAGGAAGCCTACACAAGCCACTGAAGCAACCTTACCCACTGGGGGCAGACACCAAAAACAATGGGAACTACGAACCTGCAGCCTGTGAAAAGGAGATCCCGAACACAGTAAGTTAAGCCGAATGAGAAGACAAGAAATATGAAGCAGATGAAGGAGCAGGTAAAAACCCACCAGACCAAACAAATGAAGAGGAAATAGGCAGTCTACCTGAAAAAGAATTCAGAGTAATGATAATAAAGATGATACAAAATCTTCGAAACAGAATGGAGAAAATACACGAAACGTTTAACAAGGACCTAGAAGAACTAAAGAGCAAACAAACAATGATGAATGACACAATAAAGGAAATTAAAAATTCTCTAGAAGGAATCAAGAGGAGAATAACTGAGGCAGAAGAACGGATAAGTGACCTGGAAGATAAAATAGTGGAAATAACTACCGCAGAGCAGAATAAAGAAAAAGAATTGAGGACAGTCTCAGAGACCTCTGGGACAACATTAAATGCCCCGACATTAGAATTATAGGGGTCCCAGAAGAAGAAAAGAAAAAAAAAAGGGACTGAGAAAATATTTGAAGAGATTATACTTGAAAACTTCCCTAATAAGGGAAAGGAAACAGTCAAGTCCAGGAAGCACAGAGAGTCCCATACAGGATAAATCCAATGAGAAACATGCCAAGACACATACTAGTCAAACTATCAAAAATTAAATATGAAGAAAAAATATTAAAAGCGGCAAGGGAAAAGCAACAAATAACATAGAAGGGAATCCCCATAAGGGTAACAGCTGATCTTTCAGCAGAAACTCTGCAAGCCAGAAGGGAGTGGCAGGACAAATTTAAAGTGATGAAAGGGAAAAAACTACAACCAAGATTACTCTACCCAGCAAGGATCTCATTCAGATTTGATAGAGAAATTAAAACCTTCACAGACAAGCAAAAGTTAAGAGAATTCAGCACCACCAAACCAGCTTTACAACAAATGCTAAAGGAACTTCTCTAGGCAGGAAACACAAGAGAAGGAAAAGACCTACAAAAACAAACCGAAAACAATTAAGAAAATGGTAATAGGAACATACATGTCGATAATTACCTTAAGTGTAAATGGATTAAATGCTCCAACCAAAAGACACAGACTGGCTTGAATGGATACAAAAACAAGACCTGTATATATGCTGTCTACAAGAGACTCACTTCAGACCTAGGGACACATACAGACTGAAATGAGGGGATGGAAAAAGATATTCCATGCAAATGGAAATCAAAAGAAAGCTGGAGTAGCAATTCTCATATCAGACAAAATAGACTATAAAATAAAGACTATTACAGGAGACAAAGAAGAACACTACATAATGAACAAGGGATCAACCCAAGAAGAAGATATAACAATTGTAAATATTTATGCACCCAACATAGGAGCACCTCAATACATAAGGCAAATGCTAACAGCCATAAAAGGGGAAAGCGACAGTAACACAATCATATTAGGGGACTTTAACACCCCACTTTCACCAATGGACGGATCATCCAAAATGAAAATAAATAAGGAAACACAAGCTTTAAACGATACATTAAACAAGATGGACTTAATTGATATTTATAGGACATTCCATCCAAAAACAACAGAATACACTTTCTTCTCAAGTGTTCATGGAACATTCTCCAGGATAGATCATATCTTGGGTCACAAATCAAGCCTCGGTAAATTTAAGAAAATTGAAATTGTATCAAGTATCTTTTCCAACCACAACACTATGAGACTAGATATCAATTACAGGAAAAAAACTGTAAAAAATACAAACACATGGAGGCTAAACAGTATGCTACTAAATATCCAAGAGATCACTGATGAAATTAAAGAGGAAATCAAAAATACGTAGAAACAAATGACAATGAAAACACGACGACCCAAAATCTATGGGATGCAGCAAAAGCAGTCCTAAGAAGGAACTTTATAGCAAAACAATCCTACCTCAAGAAACAAGAAAGATCTCAAATAAACAACCTGACTTACACCTAAAGCAATTAGAGAAAGAAGAACAAAAAAACCCAAAGTGAGCAGAAGGAAAGAAATCATAAAGATCAGATCAGAAATAAATGAAAAAGAAATGAAGGAAACAATAGCAAAGATCAATAAAACTAAAAGCTGGTTCTGTGAGAAGGTAAACAAAATTGATAAACCATTAGCCAGACTCATCCTTGATGAGAAAAGCTAACACCTATCCTTCTCAAACTCTTCCAAAATATAGCAGAGGGAGGATCACTCCCAAACGCATTCTATGAGGCTACCATCACCCTGATACCAAAGCCAGACAAAGATGTCACAAAAAAAGAAAACCACAGACCAATATCACTGATGAACATAGATGTAAAAATCCTCAACAGAATACTAGCAAACAGAATCCAACAGCACATTAAAAGGATCATACACCATGATCAAGTGGGGTTTATCCCAGGAATGCGAGGATTCTTCAATATATGCAAATCAATCAATGTGATACACCATATTAACAAACTGAAAAATAAAAACCATATGATTATCTCAATAGATGCAGAAAAAGCTTTTGACAAAGTTCAACACCCATTTATGATAAAAACTTTCCAGAAAGTAGGCATAGAGGGAACTTGCCTCAACATAATAAAGGCCATATATGACAAACACACAGTCAATATCGTTCTCAATGGTGAAAAACTGAAACCATTTCCTCTAAAATCAGGAACAAGACAAGGTTGCCCACTCTCACCACGATTATTCAACATAGTTTTGGAACTTTTAGCCACAGCAATCAGAGAAGAGAAATAAATAAAAGGAATTCAAATTGGAAAAGAAGAAGTAAAGCTGTCATTGTTTGCAGATGACATGATACTATACATAGAGAATCCTAAAGATGCTACCAGAAAACTACTAGAGGTAATCAATGAATATGTTAAAGTAACAGGGCACAAAATTAATGCACAGAAATCCCTTGCATTCCTATACACTAATGATGAAATATCTGAAAGAAAAATTAAAGAAACACTCCCATTTACCATTGCAACAAAAAGAATAAAATACCTAGGAATAAACCTACCTAAGGAAACAAAAGACCTACCTGTATGCAGAAAACTGTAAGACACTGATTAAAGAAATTAAAGATGATACAAACAGATGGAGAGATATACCATGTTCTTGGATTGGAAGAATCAACATTGTGAAAATGACTATACAACCCAAAGCAATCTACAGATTCAATTCAATCCCTATCAAATGGCAGTTTTCACAGAACTAGAACAAAAAAACTTCACAGGGCTTCCCTGGTGGTGCAGTGGTTGAGAGTCCGCCTGCGAATGCAGGGGACACGGGTTCGTGCCCCGGTCTGGGAAGATCCCACATGCCGCAGAGCGGCTAGGCCTGGGAGCCATGACCACTGAGCCTGTGCGTCCAGAGCCTGTGCTCCGCAACGGGAGAGGCCACAACAGTGAGAGGCCCGCGTACCGCAAAAAAAAAAAAAAAAAAAAAAAAAAGACAGTATGGTACTGGCACAAAAACAGAAATAAAGATCAATGGAACAGGATAGAAAGCTCAGAGATAAACCCAAGCACATATGGTCACCTATCTTTGATAAAAGAGGCAAGAATATACAATGGAGAAAAGACAGCCTCTTCAATAAGTGGTGGTCGGAAAACTGGACAGCTACATGTAAAAGAATGAAAGTAGAACACTTCCTAACACCATACACAAAAATAAACTCAAAATGGATTAAAGACCTAAACTTAAGGCCAGACACTATAAAACTCTTTGAGGAAAACATAGGCAGAACACTCTATGATATAAATCACAGCAAGATCCTTTTTGACCCACTTCCTAGAGAAATTGAAATAAAAATAAATAAATGGGACCTAATGAAACTTCAAAGCTTTTGCACAGCAAAGGAAACCATAAACAAGACAAAAAGACAACCCTCAGAATGGGAGAAAATATTTGCAAATGAAGCAACTGACAAAGGAGTAATCTCCAAAATATACAAGCAGCTCATGCAGCTCAATATCAAAAAAACAAACAACGCAATCCAAAAATGGGCAGAAGACCTAAATAGACATTTCTCCAAAGAAGATATACAGAATGCCAACAAACACATGAAAGAATGCTCAACATCACTAATCATTAGAGAAATGCAAATCAAAAGTAAAATGAGGTATCACCTCACACCAGTCAGAATGGCCATCATCAAAAAACGTACAAACAATAAATGGTGGAGAGAGTGTGGAGAAAAGGGAGCCCTCTTGCACTGTTGGTGGGAAAGTAAATTGATACAGCCGCTATGGAGAACAGTATGGCGCTTCCTTAAAAAACTAAAAATAGAACTACCATACGACCCAGCAATCCCACTACTGGACATATACCCTGAGAAAACCATATTTCAAAAACAGTCATGTACCACAATGTTCATTGCAGCTCTATTTACAATAGCCAGGACATGGAAGCAACCTAAGTGTCCATCAACAGATGAATGGATAAAGAAGATGTGGCACATATATACAATGGAATATTACTCAGTCATAAAAGGAAACAAAATTGAGTTATTTGGGGCTTCTCTGGTGGCGCAGTGGCTGGGAGTCCGCCTGCCGATGCAGGGGACACGGGTTTGTGCCCTGGTCCGGGAAGATCCCACATGCTGCGGAGCGGCTGGGCCCGTGAGCCATGGCCGCTGAGCCTGCGCGTCCGGAGCCTGTGCTGCACAGCGGGAGAGGCCACAGTGGTGAGAGGCCCGCGTACCGCAAAAACAAAACAAAACAAAATTGAGTTATTTGTAGTGAGGTGGATGGACCTAGAGTCTGTCATACAGAGTGAAGTAAGTCAGAAAAACAAATACCGTATGCTAACACATATATATGGAATCTAAAAAAAAATGGTTCAGATGAACCTAGGGGCAGGACAGGAATAAAGACACAGATATAGAGAATGGACTTGAGGACACGGGGAGGGAAGGGTAAGCTGGGATGAAGTGAGAGAGTGGCACGGACATATATACACTACCAAATGTAAACTAGATAGCTAGTGAGAAGCAGCTGCATAGCACAGGGAGGTCAGCTCGGTGCTTTGTGTCCATCTAGAGGGATGGGATAGGGAGGGTGGGAAGGAGATGCAAGAGGGAGGGATATGGGGATGTATGTATATGTATAGCTGGTTCACTTAGTTATACAGCAGAAACTAACACACCATTGTAAAGCAATTATACTCCAATAAAGATGTTAAAAAAATAAAGATAAAGAAGATACACTTCAAGTATCAGAGCATAAACCATTTAAATTAATGGGGAGTAATGCAGTATATACACCCTAACCAGAAATAAATGTGCATAGCTATATCATTGTCATGTAGATTTTAAAGCAAAATTACTACTAAATACATAGCACACTATATATTGTTGAGTACAGCAGGAAGATATAGCAAGTCTAAAATTTTATGTACCAGATGGTATAGCTTCAAAATATATAAAGCAAAAGCAGAACTAAAAGGACAATACATTGGAGATTTAAATACATCTCAATAGCAAAGTGAGCAAGCAGGAAAATCATGTAAGGATCTAGATTATTTGAATCACATCATTAATCAACCTGACCTAATTGATATAGATACAACTGCACCCAACAACTGCAATAAAAATATTTAGGTGGTCAGAACACTTCAACAGGAACCTCACAAATGAGGTTAACCAAATGACCAATAAGCATGCCTCAGAAAATTTCCATTAAAACCACAAGGAAATAATATTGCACTCCATGTGACTAAAACGATAAGAGCTGACATCACCAAGTGTTATCAAAAATGCGCAGCAACTGGAATGGACATACATTACTTGTGAGAGTTTAAAAAGATATGTCCAATTTCTAAAATTGTTTGCAGCATATATGTATGTACACCCTGTAATTCCACTCCCAGCTACTATCCAAGAAACATCCATCAAAAGACATGTGCAAGGATGTTTACAGCAGCTCTACTCCATGATAAACATTTGGAACAAATAAAATGTCCACCAAGGAGAATGTGTTACCTTCGTATGATGGAATTCTACAGAGTAATACAAATAACTAATTGATACAGGCAACAGGACACATGAACCTCACAATTATGTTGAGCAGAAAAGATAACCAAAGGCTCCCGCTGCATAATACCTTTATATGAGTTCAAAAATGGGCAAAAAGGAACCAACTCTACCATGTGTTGAGAATAGTGGTCAGTGCTGAGGGGGACATTTGGAGGCATTCTAGGGCACCAGAAATGTTCTGTAGCTTGAGCAGGGAGATGGCCTATGGGTGTAGACATAAAATACATTAAGCGGGCTTCCCTGGTGGCGCAGTGGTTGAGAGTCCGCCTGCCGATGCAGGGGACATGGGTTCGTGCCCCGGTCCGGGAAGATCCCACATGCCGCGGAGCGGCTGGGCCCGTGAGCCATGGCCGTGGAGCCTGAGCGTCCGGAGCCTGTGCTCCGCAGCGGGAGAGGCCACAATAGTGAGAGGCCCGTGTACCGCAAAAAAAAAAAAAAGCATTAAGCCATTGTGAGGACAAATACAAGTCAAAATTTTTTAACTTTAATTCCCACTCATGTAAACAGGCACAGAGACTTTCCTCTTCCCCCTTTAAAAAAAATCAGTTTTATTGGGGTATAATTGACAAAATTGTGGGATACTTAAAGTGTGCATCGTAGTGATTCGATATATGTACACATTGTAAAAGGACTGTCCCCATCTGGTTAATACATCCACCACTATATGTGATAACATATATACACACACATATTTTGGGGTGAGGAAATTGAAGTTCTGCTCCCTTATCAAATTTCCATTATATAAGACAGCGTCATCAGCTAGAGCCTGCACGTTTTACATCAGCTCCTCAGAGCTACACTAGGAACTGGTGACACGGATGTGAATGAGCAGATCTCACAAGCTTACGTGCTGGTGATGAAGATCATGTTTAGGAAATCCTTGTCTGCCTCGTTCAATCCTCCATTCCCAGGTACACGAGGCGCACATGATAACAGAACCACTGCTTCTATGTGAAATACAGGATTAAGTACCTTCGGGCCTCTGGTTACAACATTTTGGTCAACAAATCAATACGTAACCTTATTTTATGTGTGGGTCTGTTTAAAGACACCTTACTCAAAATATATTGTTGATTCACTAATGTTGAACTCAGCCTACAGCACTGTAACTCATGCCTGAAGGAAGCTTATATAACACACCTGTTTCTCTGGAAGACACATGACAGCCTTCAGGTGCTCAGGAACATTAGACCACACTTCAGGACTATACTTGGGTTTGTTAAACAGCAATGTCACACCCAAAAATTGGCACCAAATAGATCCACATAAACGACACTCGTATAGAGGATGAGAGCTGAACTTAAACAAGAAGGCAAAGAACTGCCTGGTCCAACCTCGGCTGGGAGTGTGTGTCGGGGGACTCAAATTTTTCATCTTTCTGTGCATGCCCAAGAATGACCAGGGAGAGTACTCCAAGTATGGATTTGGGGAGTTACTAATAAATTTCAGCAAGCAGCTGAATTCACAAACATGGAATCCGTCAATAAGGAGGATCAACCGTAATTAGTATCATGTGTGTTGAGTGTGAGGCGGGACTTTCCCCGCGACAGGAGCCATGAGATGATACCGTGTAGAACAGGCGAGCCTAGGAAAGGGAATTATAAGAGACTCAAAGGATGCATCAGATTGAGGCAAGGAGGGTGGAAAGGGTTCCAGAGCAGTGGTCAGTGAAAACAGGTGGGAGGGAGACAAAACAAGAAGAGAGAAATTCGTCTGCAATTTCTCAAAGACCTGTGGAGAATCTCCTGGCTCTAGAAAGCAGGAAGCTTCAAATGAGAGGACAGAGGTGCAACAGATTCCTGCTGATTAAGAAAACGCCAGCAACAACTCCCCATTTTCCGCTCCCCCACCCCAAGCTCCTGGTAACCACCGTTCTAGTCTTTGCTTCTAAAAGTTGGAGTCTTTTCGGTACCTCACAGATGTGGAATCTTGCTGTATTTTCCTTCCGGCACTGGTTTACTTCATCTAGGATAATGTTCTCCAGCGTCATCACACAAACGGCAGGGTTTCCTCCTTTTTTAAGGCTGAATAAAGTCCTATTGTATGTATCTCCCACGGTGTAAAGTGTCAGTTATGCAAGATGAATCAGTTCTGGGGATCTGCCCTACAGCAAAGGGCCCATAGTCATCAATACTCTATTGTACCCTGAAAATTTTAAGAGGATGGGTGTCATGTTAAATGTTCCTGCTACACACACACACACACACACACACACACACACACACAGGACACAAACATTTTGGAGGTGCTGGCTATGTCTATTCCCTTGATTGTCGTGTATGCCTGTGCCCAAACTCATCAAGTTACATGGGTTAAAATATGTGCAGTGCTTTTTCGTATATTAATTATACCTCAAAAAAGCTGGTTGTTTCTACCCACCCCACGACTTTAAATCAATCACAATAAAGCTGTTCTTTTAAAAAAAGAAAAGAAAAACCAAAGGAAGGGAAAGTTCGGAGCCCCATAGAAAGCAGACGTCCCTTACCGAGCAGACTTCTAATCTCACACAAGTTGCTAGATGGCGGATGCAGGGAACCTCAAAGAAAGTCAACCCCACGCCCTCCCCAGCCTGTGATTGGCCCTCGGGTCCAACTGGCTCCTATCAAGTCTGTCTCGCGGCGTCCCGCCCCCTCTGTTGCAGCGTGTCTGGGGATGGGGCAAGAAGCCACCAAGACCCAGCTGCTACAGGTAATTGCAGAGGCCTTCTCTTTTAGGTGTAAATCATCCCCACCTGGGAGAGGAGAGGCAGAGATGGGTTTCTAATTAAAACCCATCTGATGTAAATGGAACCTTCCACTTCAGCCAAAGGCCACGGATGTGAATACCTCTCCTACCATCTTGTAGAACAATGAACGACTAGAGGAATCAAGAGTGCCTGAGGCCTCAGATACAGAGAACAGACTAGTGGTTGCCAAGGGGGAGGTGAGGTGGGGGAGGGAAGGACTGGGTGTTTGGGGCTAGCAGATGCAGACTATTATGTATTGAATGGATAAACAACAAGGTCCTACTGTATAGCACAGGGAACTATATTCAATTTCCTGGGATAAACCATCATGGAAAAGAATATTAAAAAGAATGTATATATGTATAACTGAATCACTTTGCCGTACAGAGGAAATTAACACAGCATTGTACATCAACTACAATAAAAATTTTTAAAAGTGTCCTTGAGGCCTGAAAACCACAGAGGCAACCGCATCTAGGGACCATTTCTTCTCCCAATGCCAGGAAAACCACCTGTGAAACTGTTCCATCATAACACGGAGGCTTTTATACTGAAGTCAGGAACGAGACAGATGGTCTCATGGCCACCGCTAACTAATGTCCTGTTGGAGGTTTTAGCCAATTAAATTAGCAATTTTAACTACAATTTAAACTAATTTAACTCACCCCTGGAGGGAATTAGGCTTCCTGGCTCCTGTCAGAAACATCTCCCAAAGCAGAAGGAAAATGCACTTGGTCTGCCCCACCTTCCAACTTAATAAGCTCTGGGGATCCAGGAAGTTGACAATTGTAACTAATTTTAAATTTAAATCAGCAGTTACAGAAAGGCATAAGAATTGGAAAGGAACTGGTAAAACTATATGTGCAGATAACTTGATTACATTTCAGAAGACCCAAAAGACCGCAAGGAAATCTACTACCAATATATGTGTTTATATATATGTCTCTGTGTGTGTTTGTGTCATTTTCCTACCTGCTCTGTCTCTTGAGTCTCCTTCGACAGGGTCTATTGCTTTGGGACCCACATTAGGTCCCGGTGATACTGAAACCCTCCTTTTGCTTAGTAAGATTACATTCCAAATAGGGGAGATGCTCATGTGAACGAGATCACCCAATTAATTGCTCTAGATGTTTTCCGTTGGACGCAGCACCTTTGGGCTGACAGCAGTGTTAGCCCTCTGTGAGTTTGGGGAACACTCCAATCCTGTAATTTTCTAAAGTTGCTTGTTCTTCTGAATCTAAGAGGTAGGAGAGCAGATCCTTCACAAATTGGAAGCACCTGTGAGAATACGCCTTGTAGCCCAATTCCTCTGACCCAGGATGCTAAATGCTTTCAAATCTGTGCCATGGAGAAGAATGATAACGCACCAGCCCCAGCCAATGGGAAGGGAGGATGCACGTTGCCCAGAACCCCAGAGCCTATTAAGGTGGAAAGTGGGGCAGACCAAGTGCTTTTTCCTTCTGCCTTGGGAGGTGTTTGTGACAGGAAGGAGACAGGCAGCCTCACGCCCTTCAGCGGTGAGTGGTGGTGTTGTTTTCCTCTCTCTTCCGCCTCCTATTTTTCCACATCACTTTCTTACGGTTACTACACCAGATACTTGAGTTCACCAGGTCCAGTTGGGCTCAGCTCGTTCTTTTTCCAGTTCCCTGAGGTGTAAAGTTAGGTTGTTTATTTGAGACCTTTCTTTTCTCTTAAGGTAGACTTTTTCTTTTTGCTCAAATATCAGCATAACAGAATCAAGAGTGGAGGTGAAGGTTAAGTCGCGTGGCTACTTCAGAGGTGGTCGTCATCCACAGGGAGCTTGCAATTCTCCAAAACTACTGCAGTGAATTGAAGGAGATAAAACTTTGAGTCAGTGCCCAATACATGATGACTTAAGTATCCAGGAAGTTCTCGGGTGATGGAGATGAGAATTAACAGATGATAATAATAAAAAAGATAACTCAGAGAAGCAATAGGATAGGAGTAGTAGGTAGGCCAAGGCGAAAGCCCCACTCCCCCTAGTGAATTCATTCTTTTCTCCTCCACATTCCACTTTTTACACACAATAGAAGGAAGCCCCGAGTAATTGTTAGCTATGATGAACCAGGCACTGTCTTAAATGTACTCTTTGACAATCCTCACAACCCCAAGAGCACATATGATAAGATCCCGGTATCAGAGATGAGAAAAGAGGCACAAAGAGGCTCTGCAATTTTCCCAAAGTCACCTTGCTAATAAGTGGCATAGAGAATTAGAAACTACAAAGTGGTTTTGAGTCTAAACACTGAGCCTACAAAGTGGTTTTGAGTCTAAACACTGAGCCCCAATAGTGGAGGGGCTCCCAGGTCTTTCAGAGAATCTTGGAGGAAGGGAGGGGAAGAGGATATCCAGCACATGGTATGCTCCATCAAGTATGGATTACATAAATCTGTCCCCTGGGGTGGTGTTCTCACGTCCCTATAACTTCATGTCTCCCCAGGTCGCGTCTCTTCTCTCTTCCAACTGGTCTTCGTTATCGCTGGCGCTGAGGCCCTCGGCCTCGGGTACAGATGAGTGACGTGAGCTGGGATTCTGACTCTTCCCCCCGCTCTTCCTCATCTCCTTCCCCCCCTCCTTCCTCCGCTCACTCGCTTTCTTTCTTCCCATCCTCTTCCTCCTCCGCTTTGCCTTTCAAAGACGGAGTCATGCTGTACATGGTCTATTTAAGCAAGGAGAATCTACAGAGGTTCAAGCAGCTTTTAGTGGAAGAGAGCCCCAGACCTGGCTCTCTCCAGATCAGCTGGGACCAGCTAAAAACAGCCCGGTGGGCGGAGGTGGTTCACCTCCTAATCGAGTCCTTCCCTGGACGCCTCGCTTGGGAGGTGACTCACGACATCTTCGCCAAGATGGACCAGGCAGAACTGTGTCTTCGGGTACAGATGGAGCTGAATGGTGAGTGAGAATCTGGTATACAAGATGGGGTTGGGCTTGGGTGCTACAGAACTAAACGCTTCACTAGCTTCTCCTATGTAGATACACTATATTTATACTTTACTATCTTATACATCTAAATATGCACATACATAGATATATACACATATAGCACATACATAAATGTATATTAAAGCGTTTTTTTATTTCTGTCGATTATGGTTTTATTTTTTAATTTGGAAATTGGCTCCCTTTTTCATTGAAGTATAGTTGATTTACACGGTTGGGTTAGTTTCAGGTGTACAGCACAGTGATTCGTATATATATATATATATATATATATATATATATATATATATATTCTTTTACAGATTCTTTTCCATTATAGCTTATTACAAAATATTGAGTAGAGTTCCCTGTGCTATACAGTAGGATCTTGTTGTTTATTTTATTATTTTTTAAGTTTTTATTGGAGTATAGTTGATTTACAGTGTTGTTAGTTTCAGTTTCAGGTGTTAGTACAGCAAAGTGAGTCAGTTATACATATACATATACCCACTCTCTTTTAGATTCTTTTCCCATATAGACCATTACAGAGTACTGAGTAGAGTTCCCTGTGCTATACAGTAGGTCCTTATTAGTTATCTATTTTATATATAGTAGTGTGTGTATGTTGATCCCAATCTCCCAATTTATCCCTCCTCATACCTTTTCCCTTTGGTAACCATAAGTTTGCTTTCTGTGTGTGGGGGTCTATTCCTGTTTTGTAAATAAGTTCATTTGTATCATTTTCTGGATTCCACATATCTCTAATTCCATCCATGTTGCTGCAAATGGCATTATTTCATTCTTTCTTAGGGCTGAGTACTATTCCATTGTATGTATGTACCACATCTTTTTTACCCATTCATCTGTCGATGGACATTTAGGTTGCTTCCTAAATGCACATAGATGTATATTAAAGTGTTTATGTGTTTTACATATGTGTGTGTGTGTGAGTGCAGTGTTTGGCTGGGCTGTACATTTATATGTTATTAAACACCCTCCTCAGGACCTTCTGACACACCACCATTTTCACACTTCCTAACATCAAGATGGGAGGTCTAGGTAATCTTCTTCTCCCTGAACTAAGGTGGTGAGAGAATGAGACTCGTGAATGACGTGGCTGCCGCTATCCTAAAAGGTCCCGTTACCTCCATGTTGCTCTCCCTGTTCTGTCCACCTTATCATTCCAATGAGGGGCTCTTTGTTTGTCTGTTCCAGACATTTTACCTAACTTGGAACCAGAGGCCTTGAACCCAAGAGAAACACAAATGAACTTGGAGGAAGATGAGGCTGGTATGTGCTGGCCCTGTGCAGATTCTGGTGGAAAACAGGCTATGGGTGGGGATGAGAAGCCCAGTCCCCAAGGCAAGGCAGGTTGTAAATGCGTATGCCTAGTGTCCCTTCTGTGAATCAGAACTTCAGAAAAGAGAGCAGCTGTGCACTCACCTAAGCGGGAAGTCCGGCCACCGACCCAGCTGGATGCAGGGGCTCAGCCTACATCCTCGAGACATCACTCTCTCCCTCCTTCCATTGGATTCAGTCTTGAGTGGTCCCTCCTCTGCACACTGGCCGTTTCTGCCACCAGCTGCCCTTAGCAACACCAGCAGGAAAACAGAGTGCTTATTTCTCATTTGTCCAACACAAGTCCTGGAGCTCACTCCCCTGAATGAACTGAGACCATGAGCTCCTCGATGAATGATGTGGTGAAATGCTCTGGCAGGTGGACACTGGCTTATGTGCTTATGAGACAGCTTGATGGTAGGTCCAGCCACTGTCCAAAGTAACGGTCAGAGAGTGCGAAGGGGGCAGTTCTCCAAAAAATTTAGGGTGCTGTTGCCAGGCTAGGAATGGTCAGCAGATAGGCAAACACAGCAGTTATCTTAATCCATCCCTCCTTCCCCTACTCCATTATCCTGGACCATCAAAGTAGGATTCTAGGGAACTCCCTGGGGGTCCAGTGATTAGGACTCGGCGCTTTTCACTACTGAGGGCCCAGGTTCCATCCTTGGTTGGGGAAGCTAAGATTCCACAAGCCGTGTGATGCAGCCAAAATAAAATTTTAAAAATATATTTTTTAATTTAAAAAATACAAATAACATAGGTAAAGCTACCCCAGCCATCTTCTGAGAATTAAGAAGTAGGAAGAAGGGACCAAAAGAACTGCGGTGCCAATAGAAGCTATGGGGTCACTGAACCAATTTCAAGAACTTTATAACCACCCCCCACTTCTTATGTAAAGAGCAGTTCTTGCTTTGTCTAAGCCACTTCAAGTTGTCTGTTCTGTTCCTTGCAGCTTCTTAATTGATGCCCTGCTCTCCGGAAACGTGCGTGATTGATGCACTGTGTCCTGGAGCTGGATGTGGACGTCAAGCCTCGTTTTCTGGTTGTTCAGTTAGTTCTCACAAACAACTGATGCTGTACCCTGTATCTCTCCCTTCTCATTCATCCAGATAAATTACGGGAGTACAGACTACACTTGATGAATGAATATTCGACCCTATGGAACAGCACCACTTGGCCTGGGAACCACATGGACTTCTTTTACCAAGACCTACACAGAGAAGAGACATTCTTACCCTGTCTACTTCTTCCCAGAAAACCTCAAGGAAGACAGCCCAAGACTGTGGTTCTTCAGGGGGTCGCCGGGGTTGGAAAAACAAGCCTGGCCAAAAAAGTGATGTTAGAATGGGCAGAAAACAAGTTCTATGCCCACAAGCTCTGGAACGCTTTCTACTTCCATTGCCAGGAGATGGACCAGTTGGACGAGCAGAGCTTCGCTGAGCTCATTGCACGCAAGTTGTCCGGGTCTCGGGCTCTGGCGTCCAAGATCATATCCAAAGCAGACCAGCTTCTGCTCTTCTTTGATGGTTTTGAGGAACTAACCTCAACCCTCATAGATAGGCCAGAGGACCTGAGTGAAGACTGGAGCCAGAAGGTGCCCTGGTCTGTCCTCCTGACCAGTTTGCTGAGCAAAAGAATGCTTCCTGGGGCCACGCTGATCATCTTCCTGAGGTTCACCTCTTGGAAGAACTTGAATCCCTTTCTGAAATGCCCGTCTCTGATAACCCTTACAGGGTTTAGTGTGCCTGAGAGATCCAGGTATTTCAGGACGTACTTCAGAAACAAGAGCGAAGCCGATGAAGCCTTGAGTTTTGTCATGGGAAACACGATTCTCTTCTCCATGTGCCAGGTCCCTGTCATCTGCTGGATGGTATGTTCTTGTCTGAAACAGCAGATGGAGAGAGGAGCAAATCTCCTGCACACATTTCCAAACGCCACAGCTGTATTCGTCTACTTTCTTTCCAGCTTGTTTCCAACCAGGGTTAGAGACCTTTTCAATAAGACTCACCAAGAACAATTGAAAGGTCTGTGCTCCTTGGCCGCAGAGGGTATGTGGGAAAGGAGATGGGTGTTTAATAAGAGAGATCTCAATCTGGCCAGACTGGATGAAACAGACATCGAGATTTTTCTCAGCGCGAATATTTTTCGAAGGGTGGTGGGCAACAAAGACCTTTATGCCTTTGCCCACTTGAGCTTCCAGGAATTTTTTGCTGCCTTGTTGTATGTTCTCTGCTTCCCACGAAGACTCAGAAATTTCCATGTGTTGGACCGGTTCCATGTCCTACGTCTGATAGCACATCCCGGAAGAAAGAGAAACCATCTCACCCAGATGGCACTTTTTTTATTTGGCCTTTTAAATGACACGTGCGCTCTAGCCGTGGAGCAGGTGTTCGGATGCAAGGTGTCCTTGGGCAACAAGAAGAAATTGCTGAAAGTCGCAGTCGAGCCACATGAATGTGATCCACCAACCCCACACCACGGGGTCCCACAGCTATTCAACTGTCTGCATGAAATCCGGGAGGAGGTATTTGTGAGTCAGATCCTAAACAACTATCGTAAAGCTACTTTGGTCATCAGCAGAAGTAAAGACGTGCAAGTGTCTGCCTTTTGCCTCAAGTTCTGTCGACGTTTGCAGGAGTTAGAGCTGACTATCACCCTGATCATCACCAAAGCGAGCAGGCTCTACCCGGATCCCCTTCCTGCCTCTGGGTAAGTGCACCCATCTCTCCCTTGGTAGATTCACGGTCCTATCGGGGACCTTGCCTACCATCTCCTGGGCATCTAGGGCAACCACCTCCGTCTTGAGGGGATCCCTTGCACATGGGACTTTCAGTCTTAAAAACAGAACACAACGTAAAATAGGTAGCAAGTAGGACGCAGCCGCATAGCACAGAGAGATCAGCTCGGTGCTTTGTGACCACATAGAGGGGTGGGATAGGGAGAATGGGAGGGAGACGAAAGAGGGAGGAGATATGGGGCATATGTATATGAATAGCTGATTCACTTTATTATACAGCAGCAACTAACTCACAATTGTAAAGCAATTATACTCCAATAAAGATGTTAAAAAAAAACCAAAAACAAACAGAAGGTGTTCCTGGGGTGCCGATTTCCATGCTAAAACTGGGAGAATCCTGGAAAAAAACAAGATGAGTGGTTCACCTACCTTGCCTCTATGCTACACACCCTCTTTCCCATGTATGTGGGGACTCTGTTTCATCTATCACCCCAATTCTGTATATCATAAGCCTTTAAGTCTCTAAGGAAGTGCTGTCCAACGAGACTTCCTATGATGGGGAAGAATGAAGGAGAAAATTCGAGGTGTTCCCGGAGCCAAAGACACTACGTGCAGATCCTTCTCTGGGTTTTGGATTCTGGCTCACCGTGCCCCTCCCCCACCCCCCAAAAAGAAAGAATAATTTTCCCTTATTCTGTTCCTATATAGAGTTTTTTCTTTTTAGTAACAATTTCATAAGCACAGAGTAAGATATGGATGATATTTTGCATCCTAATCTCTGCCCTCATATAAATCCTAAGTGATTAAAAAGCAACTCCTTTTTTCCCTAAGTCATAGGACAATATAAGTGAGGCCACGAGTCTCCCTGGAATGAAATGAAAAATCCTGAAACAGTTCTGCTGGGCATCTTCTTAAATGAGGGCATCTTTTGAAAGTCACAAAGGGGTCTGTGACCATAAGGAAGCCCTGGGTTTGCTAGTAGGTTTTCTCAAGCTTAATCTCTAACGATGAGCCCTTTTCTCTTTTTCTCCCACACAGACCAGAGGGCAGTGATAGGTGTTATCTCTGGTGGCAAGACTTCTGCTCTGTGTTTAGGACACATGAGAGTTTGGAAGTCCTGGCTGTGACAAACAGCACTATGGATCCTGATTCGGTGAAGGTCCTTTCTACAGCACTGAAACATCCACACTGTAAACTCCAAAAACTGATGTGAGTATAAAACAAATCCTAGTTGGAAGGAATTCCATGGAAACAGTCTGTTTCCCTCTCTGCTCACACTAGATGTGCTCAAGGCATCCACGTCCATAGGTTTTTTTCCTAGTCTTACTGAGATATAACTGACATATAACACTGTAGGTTTAAGTTTTACAGCATAATGACTTGCAAATATAATATATTTTGCTCTTAATATATTGCAAAATGACGAGCGCAGTAAGTTTAGTTACCATCCATCACCTCATACAGTTACCAAAATGTTCTTTCCTAGTGATTGAATGGTCTACTCTCTTAGCATCTTTCAAATCTACCACACAGCATTGTTAACTACAGTCACCCCAGCACTTATTTGTCTTATAATTGGAAGCTTGTACCTTCTGACCACCTTCGCTCAATTCCCCCACCCCCGCCTCTGACAACCATAAATCTGATCTCTTTTTCTATGAGTTTCGTTATTTTTTAGATTCCACGTGTAAGTGAGGTCGTTTTTCTAAAGAAGACATACAGATGGCCAACAGGCTCATGAAAAGAGGCTCAACATCACTAAACATTAGAGGAATGCAGATGAAAAACACAATGACATATCACCTCACACCTGTCATCAAAAACACAAGAGATAGTAAGTGTTGGTGAGGATGCAGAGAAAAGAGAACTCCAGTGCACTGTTGGTGAAAACATGAATTGGCGGCCACTGTGGAAAATGGCATGGAGGTTCCTCAAAAAACTAAAACTCCTAGTTGTTTTTACTGCCTGAATGGTGATGTGCTAAGCCGGTACTTAGTATGGTGTACCACTGCATCCCTTTGGGGTAAGTACTGTTATCCTGATTTTTTTAAAGGGAGAACCAGAGAGGTTAAGTGACTTGTCTGAGATCACACAGCTAGTAAGCTTTGGGGAACGCTCCCCATCTCAGGTGGTCTGAGGCTCGCCTCCTCCATCGCCACACCACACTTCTGTGATGAATCACGCTTAGCAGGCCCCTGCGTGTCACAGGTCAAGATTTCCATGAAGGAGGGAAGAAGGTGAGCCAGATCCAGTTGCAGTTTGGCGGGCTCTACGAAATGAAAAGTGCATGTACACCTTGACCCCAAGGTCCACTTTTTAAAATCCACCCAAGGTAAATACATATGCACAGACTCGGAGGAATGGTTGAGAACATCACTGCAACATTATCTTCAATAGCAAAAAATGTACAGACATTTATGTAGCACTCACCCTCTGCTGGGCTGTCTTAGGTCCAGCATTACATTTCAGTGCTCTTAAAACTCACAGCCATCCTAAAGAAGTAGGTATTTCATGAGGAAGCTAGGGCACGAGGTTACACAGCTGGTATGTAATTGGAATACAGATTTAAACTCCAGAATCAGTTCTCTTAGCTATTACCTTATACACCCTCTCCCTATGGTTTTTAAAACCCAGAAACTCAATACTTCATCAAAATTCCTTGAAATAGCCCACTTGACCAGTATCTGACCTATTTTCTCTCCTGTTATTGTAATGATTATCATTAACTCCCATTGTTTTAAAAAGATTATTTTGACGTGGACCAATTCTTTAAAAACATTTATTGAATTTATTACACTATTGTTTCTGTTTTATGTTTTGCTTTTCTGGCCGCAAGGCATGTGGGAATCTTAGCTCCCGGACCAAAGGTCGAACCCACGCCCCCTGCATTGGAAGGCGAAATCTTAACCCCTGGACCACCCGGGAAGTCCCTAGCTCCCATTTTTTGAGTGCCTTCCTTTCTACATCAAGCCCTATGCATAACCTCTTACAGGCATCACTTGTGTTAATTCTCACGAACGTCCTAAGTGGAGAATGTCATGAGCTTTCTCGAGTATGTGAAATGAATCTCGGGGAGATTAAGTGACTCACGTAAGGTCGTCCAACTAGGAGGCTGAGCTGAGAAGAGAATCCAGTTTGGAGCCTTGGGCTGCACAGAAAGGGGCCTCATGCATTTATGGACTGATTGAACGAAGAAGAACTAATTAGCGAATGGGGAAATGTTGGTCAAAATGTACTATAGGCTTCCCTGGTGGCGCAGTGGTTGAGAGTCCGCCTGCCGATGCAGGGGACACAGGTTCGTGTCCCGGTCTGGGAAGATCCAACATGCCGCAAAGCGGCTGGGCCCGTGAGCCATGGCCTCTGAGCCTGCGCGTCAGGAGCCTGTGCTCCGCAACGGGAGAGGCCACAACAGCGACAGGCCCTCGTACCGCAAAAAAAAAAAAGTACTATAAACTCCTAGTTAAACATTGAATACTTTCTGGGGATCTAATGCACAGCATGGTGACTGTAGTTAACAATACTGTATGGTATACTTGAAAGTTGCTAAGAAAATAGATCTTCAATGTCCTCACCCCAAAAAAGAAATGGTAAGTATGTGACCAGATGGAGGCGGTTAGCTGATGCTCAAGTGGTAGTCATTTTGCAATATGTAAGTGCATCAAATCAACAAGTGATGTACACTAAACTGATACATTGTTATCTGTATCATCTCAACAAAGCTGGAGGGGAAAAAAAACTAATTAGCCACCTTGATTGTGGTGATGGTTTCATGGGTGTATGAACACATCCAAACTCATGAAATTGGGTGCATTAGGTATATGATAGACGCACTTTTTTTGGTGTGTCGATTATACCTCGATAAAGCTGTTCAAGAAAAAAGAGCTGATGGGCTGATGCGAGCCTATGATAACCGGACACTGCTTACCTCTGCAGCTTTAGGCACGTGAGCCCCCTCGTGTTGAATGAAGACTTAATCAGGGTTTTGGTGGAAAACCAGTACCTGAGATACTTGGAAATACAAGACACGGAAGTGAGATGCCAGGTCATGGAGTTGCTGTGCAATGCCTTGAAACACCCCCAGTGTTTTCTACAGTGTCTGAGGTGAGACTGGGAGGGATGGAGAGAGAACCCTGGTACCCAGGCAGTCCGTTCGGGGGGGGGGGGTTACATGCTCAGCCTGCCTGACATCTTACTGCAATCAGTTGTCAGTTTCACTCAGCTTTTTTCTTTTATCAAAGTAGAGCTGATTTACAATATTGTGTTAGTTTCGGGTGTACAGCAAAGTGATTCAGTTATACATATATATATTTTTAATAAATTTATTTATTTATTTTTGGCTGAGTTGGGTGTTTGTTGCAGTGCGCGGGCTTCTCATTGCGGTGGCTGCTCTTGTGGCAGGGCACGGGCTCTAGGCGTGCGGGCTTCAGTAGTTGTGGCTCTCGGGCTCTAGAGCGCCGGCTCAGCAGTTGTGGCATATGGGCTTAGTTGCTCTGTGGCATGTGGGATCTTCCTGGACCAGGGCTCTAACCCGTGTCCCCTGCATTGGCAGGCAGGATTCTTAAGCGCTGGGTCACCAGGGAAGCCCTCCATATATATTTTTTTAACATCTTTATTGGAGTATAATTGCTTTACATTGTTGTGTTATACATATATTTTTGCAGATGCTCATCCATTATAGGTTATTGTGAGATATTGAATATAGTTCCCTGTGCTCTACAGTAAACCCTTATTGTTTATATATTTTATATATAATGGTGTATATCTGTTAATCCTAAACTCCTAATTTATCCCTCTCCCCACCCCTTTCCCCTTTGGTAACCATAAGTTTATTTTCTATGCCTGTGAGTTTGTTTCTCTTTCATAAATAAATTTATTTATATTATGTTTTAGATTCCAATATAAGTGATATCAAAATATTTGTCGTTAAATCACTTCACTCAGTATGATAATCTCTGGGTCTATCCATGTTGCCGTGAATGGTAATATTTCATTATTTTTTATGGCTGTTCACTCAGATATTTTTTAAGGTGACAATTTCATATATGTATGCACTGTGAAATGATTGCCACAGTCAGGCTACATAACCCATGTGCCACCTCACAAAGCCACCATCTGAACACTTGAGATCAACTCTCTTAGCAAACGTCAAGTATACACTACAGTCTTGTTAACCATCGTCACCATGATGTACATTAGGTCTCCAGAAGTTATTCATCTTATAACTGGAAGTTTGTGCCCTTTGACCATCATTTCCCCCACCCCAGCCCCTGCAACCACCATTCTACCCTCTGGTTCTAAGTTTCACTCAGCTTGAAAACTACAATTTGATGTCCCAGGTGTGTCTGAGATAGAGAAACCATAGCCTTAGGGGTGAGCTTGGGCCAGCCCACCCTGGCTTGCAAGAGCTGATTGTTAAACATTCAGGAATTTGGTGAGGGTTGTTAAACAGCATTATTAAAAAACTAACTCACATAAACTTAGTATCGAATAAATTATATTAAAAAACAAAGGTAATAGTTAAAACTCATTACTTCCTGATTTTTCTTACTATATTATTATCGGTGTCAGCGTTCAGCAAACCTTTTCTATGAAGGGCCAGGCAAGGAATATTTTTAACTTTGCAAGACGTACAGTCTCTGTCAAGACTGTCCAACTCTGCTATAACATCTGAATTAAATAGTGGTGACAGAGTGCTAAAATATCCATTGCCAATATGCAAATGAATAGGCATGGTTGTGTTCCAATAAAACTTTATTATGATCAATAATTATGTATTCATAGAGTTCATCAATAACTTTAATGATTTATTATCAATTGTATTATTAACTGTAATAATTATATAATTTACTAGTGATTTTATTTATGTATGAACACTGCAATTTGAATTTCATTTAATTTTCAAGTGTCACAAAATATTCTTTAACTATTAAAAAAAATTTTAGGGATTTCCCTGGTGGTGCAGTGGTTAAGAATCTGCCTGCCAATGCAGGGGCCATGAGTTCGAGCCCTGGTCCGGGAAGATCCCACATGTCACAGAGCAACTAAGCCCGTGCGCCACAACTACTGAGCCTGCGCTCTAGAGCCCGCGAGCCACAACTACTGAGTCCGTGCGCCTTAGAACCTATGCTCCACAACAAGAGAAGCCACCGCAATGAGAAGCCCGAGCACTGCAACAAAGAGTAACCCCCTCTCGCTGCAGCTAGAGAAAGCCCGTGTGCAGCAACAAAGACCCAACACAGCCAAAAATAAATTTTAAGTTTTTTTTTTTTTTTTTTTTGCGGCACGCGGGCCTCTCACTGTTGTGGCCTCTCCTGTTGCGGAGCACAGGCTCCGGACGCGCAGGCTCACTGGCCATGGCTCACGGGCCCAGCCGCTCCGCGGCATGTGGGATCTTCCCGGACCGGGGTACGAACCTGCGTCCCCTGCATCGGCAGGCGGACTCTCAACCACTGCGCCACCAGGGAAGCCCAAATTTTAAAAAAAATTTTAGATCACTCAGTTCACAGGCTGTACAGGACCAGGTGGTAATGCAAATTTGGTCCACGGGCCATAGTTTGACTGAATCTCATTCTTTATCCTGAAAATGGTTTGCCCAATAAATGTTAAAAAGAAGTTGTGTTTCAGGGGCAGAATCAAGTCTCTGGTTTGGAATTAGAGCCCGACAGTTAGCCCATGCCAATTTGTCATGGCCCTGAGTGTGTATTATTTTCTATTGATTATTTGCAATTCAGACACTGAATTTGATGCGGGTTCACTCAGGCAAGATGGAAATCACCCCTCCAGTCACTCTTGGCTGAAGAACAAGGATGTGAGACAGTAGGTGAGGTCTAGGTGGCTATGTGGGTACCATTTTCCCCAGGAGCTAAGGTTCAGTGTTTTTGCGTGGCTTCTGTAGGTTGGAAGATTGCCCTTTCAGCCCGAGAAATTGGGCTGATCTCGCCAGGAATCTCAAAAACAATGTTCACCTGAAGACTCTAATGCTGAAACGTAGCTCCCTGGAGAGGTTTGAACCATGTCACCACCTGCCAGTGGCCCAACTGGAGAAGCTGTCGTAAGTCTTTTTGTGGTTGTCATGCTGTTGCCCAGTTGTTTGGTAGATTGAGTGTTTCTAGGAGAAAAACAGAAATGGGGGAATGTGTGTATAATGGAGCAAAATTAAGTCGTGATTGTTAATGACATAGATGGGGCAATGAAGTCTTGAGCTGAGAGAGAGACAGACAGAGAGACAGAGACAGAGAGACAGAACTACATAAAAGTACAAATTTGCACCTAATATCCTAGAATATATAACTATAATGAGCCTGATGTATCCATCATCCAGTTTTTGAAATAGAGCCTTAACCGTACTATTTTCCTTCCCCACTGATCATATCAATCCCCAAATCCATGACCCCCATGCCCCCATAGCCATCTTGAATTGGGTTGATCAGGCTCCTTATTTGTATTTACACTGATAATACTGTATATGGATCCTTAAACAGAGCACAGTTTTGCAGTGCTTTGAATTTCACATAAGTGGCCTCATTGAGCAATGTGTGCTTTTTCCAATCAACTGACATTTTAGTCTTCATCAGTGTTTAGTCGTTTCTATAGGCTGTTCCTCTTTGGTGCTGAATGATAACATTTGTATGAATGTGCAACAATTTAGGTGTCCATCTTACTTGCCACCGAGGGTTGAGCTATTAACACACACACACACACACACACACACTGACACACCGACATACACTAGTAGAATTGCCACATCATGGAGAGCATTCATCTTCAGTTCTACCAGGCTTGTTTCCAGACTGTTGGTACCAATTTGCAGTCCCACCAATGGTGTGTATGAAAGTTCCCCCAACTCCAAATTCTCATCCGACTCTTGTTACTGTTACTGCTTTTGCCAATCTGTTGAGCAGAAAATAACATGTTATTGTTTATTTATGACTCAAGTACCACTTTATTATTTTTTAATTGAAGTATAATTGAATTACAATATTATATGAGTTTCAGGTGTATGACACAGTGATCTGATATTTTTCTATGCTACAAAATGATCTCCATGATAAGTCTAGTTATCACCTGTCACCATACAAAGTTATTACAACATTAGATACCTTCTTGTTTACATTTGCACTTCCCTCACCACACATGAAAACGTTTTCAGGACCTTCCTATACATGTTAGTTTCTCTAATACGAGTGCCCGCTTCTGTCTTCAGTGCGTGTTTCTATCTTTCTTTACCTTGTGAGATGGTGTCTCTTCCCAGGTCACCTCCATATACGTTATTTACTGTTTAGTCATTGCTGGTCCCTTTCTCTTCCCTCTTCATCCCTCTCTGTAACTGTTTTCCTGATCCCCAATTGCTTCTCACATCAAAGTTCTATTCTCCCCCTTAAATCTGGGAAGCCCTAAGAGCTGGTAACAGAAGTAGGATGAGGCGTTTGCATTTAGAAGGAAAGCCCTGATTGAAATCTTCATCTCTCAGCACGAGACAAGGAAAATCCTGTCGCAGGCATGAATTAAATTGCACCCTGTCTGTGTGTGTCTCTCCCACAGGTTGGAGAACTGTGACCTCACGTCACTTTCCTGCAAAAGTCTTATCTCTTCTCTTGCGAGTAACAAGAATCTGACCCATTTGAGCTTGGCAAAAAATGCCTTGAAGGACGATGGGGCAAAACAGCTTTGGAATGCCTTGCAACGCTCTCAGTATCCTCTGCAGAGGCTGGTGTAAGTCCCCAAATGTCCTCTTTTTGGAACTCCCTGGAGTAGAATAGGGCAATGGAGAGCAACTGTGATATATGTGTCCATTTATGCAACATACTTATTAAGTGCCTACTGCATTTTAGGCATTGTGCTGATACTGGAAGAAAGCATAATGAAGAAGAAGGTGGTTATGATTTCAGTTTCAGAGGCAAATTATCTAGCGGCAGAGTTCTCAAACTGTGTGCCGAGGTACCCAGGGGTGAACTCAGAGAGGTGCTGCAGGATATTTTAAATGTAAGAGATACTGACATCTGTTCATCGCGGCAAGAACTATTAGCTTGAGATAGTTCTGTTCTAACATCCGGTTGTGCTACCTTCCTTTCAATGATGTCATATCTTTGCAAAGCTCCTTCTTTAGCAATTGCGATCACCAGAGCAAGTGCATTGCAAAAATGTTTTTTAACAGATTTTATTTTATTTTTTAAATTTTTTGGGCCATGCTGTGTGGCCTGTGGGATCTTAGTTTCCCTGACCAGGGATTGAATCCCGGGCCCTCGGCAGTGAAAGCGTGGAGTCCTAACCCGTGGACCCCCAGGGAATTCCACAGAGCAAAATTTAATGAAGTACAGGGGTGATGTGAAAAAAGTGAGATGCTAAGGAGGGCATAAATGGAGAAAGTTTGGGAACCTCTGATCCAATGTATTCCTCTAACTCCTAGAGTTTGGGAGTGAGCGTTATACCTCTGAGATCAGAATAATGTAATGTGACCTGGCTTTCTGCATAGAAGTGAGTCATGTATCAACCTCAGTGATATGGACCAGCATACATACTAAGTGATATCTTGTTTGGTGTTTATCTCACTCTATCCTGAATTCTTTAAATGACTTCCCCTAGGTATCAGGGCACATTGGCTGTCATTGACAGAAATTAAACTCAGACTGTCTTAAACCGTAAAGAAATTTGCTGGCTGGTAAAAGCAGAAATGCCAAACTGACACACAATATCCCCTGAACCCATTGAAGCTTTCAGGATCCCAAAAAGAAGCAGGAACTGGTGCAGCTGCTTCGGAAGACAGACGGGTATCTCCTCAAAAGGTTAAACAGAAACGTAACATGAGTCAGCAATTCTACTCCTTGGTATACATGCAAGAGAAATAAAAACAAAATCTGCACAAAAAATTGTACACGGATTTCCATAGCAGCATTATTTGTAGTAACAAAAAAGTGGGAAACAATCCAAGTGTCCAAAAGCTGATGAATGGATAAAGTGTGGTCTCTCCATATGATGGAATATTATTCAACCATAAAAAGCAACAAACTATATTAATACATGCTGCAAAGTGGATGAATCTTGAAAATATTATGCTAAATGAAAAAAGCCAATCACAAAACACCACATATAGTATGATTCTATTTATATTAAATGTCTAGAATAGGCAAATTGACAGGAAGAGAAATCAGATTAGTGGTTGCTAGAGCTGGGGTGTGTGGGGGAAGAAATTGGGAATGACTGCTAAAACGTACAGCGTTTTCCTTTTTGTGGTGATGAAAATGGTCTAGAATCATGGTAAATGTTGTGCAACTCTGTAAATATACTGAAAACCAATGGTGTGTACACTTCCAATGGGTGAACTATATGGCACGTTAATTATATCTTGATAAAGCTGTTATACCAAAAAAAAAAAAAAGGCGGGAAAGAAAGCTAAGGGTGTTTTTGTTGGTGTTTCTCTGCAGGCTGAGAAATTGTGCCTTGACCTCTGAGTGCTGTCCGGATATGGCTTCTGCTCTTGATAAAAATAAAAACCTGAGAAGTCTGGACCTTGGTTTTAACAGCCTGAAGGACGACGGGCTTATCCTGCTCTGTCAGGCCCTGATGAACCCTGACTCTGGCCTACAGATTCTTGAGTAAGTTGTCCCCGTTTCCTTCTTTGAGACCGAGTGTCTGTAAAATTCTTTTGGGGTAGAATGTGGGAATGTGTTTTGCACTTCTGGGGTGTTCCCTCCATTTGGTTGGAGGACTTGGAAACTTCAGAGCAGTGGTTCTCAAAGTACAGTCCTCAGACTAGGAACATTTTCATCAGGGAAGTTGTTAGAAAGGCAAATTCTTGCATCATTTGTCTCTCTGTGTCTGGTTTATGTCACTGAGCATAATGCCCTCAAGGTCCACCCATGTTGTCACAAACAGAATTTCATTCTTTTTATCGGCTGAGTAGTATTCCATTGTATGTATATGCCACATCTTCTTTATCCATTCATCTGTCGATGGGAATAGAGGTTGCTTCCGTGTCTTGGCTATTGTGAATAGTGCTGCTATGAACATGAGGGTGCAGGCATCTCTTCCATATCCTGGTTTCGATTCCTTTGGGTCCATTCCCAGAAGTGGGGTTGCTGGATCTTGTGGTGCCCTGAGGGTGGGGAACCCCCCAGTCTGTGCTTCACAAACACCTCCCATGATTCCTGTGAATGTTAGAGTTTAAGGACCATTGTTAAATTCTTCCATTCAATGAAAGATAAAGAAGAATTTGTTAATTTTAGACTAATACCTTAGATGGCGAGTCTTCCAAAATCAATGTTTATGCTTAGGGAATCTTTTTTTGTGTATATTTTTTCCTTCTCCTAAAGGTCTCTATCCTAACATGCATACTAGCCAAGGGATTCGAAAGAATTCATCCTATTTTTAATTGTTTTAGTGGTTACCCTAAATATTTAGAAAAGATTTATAGACATCTCTGATGACAAAGGTTGAAACTTTTTTTTGAGTTATTTTTTTTATTGGCGTATAGTTGATTTACAATGTTGTGTTAGTTTCAGATGTACAGCAAAGTGATTCAGTTATACATATACAACTTTTTTTTGCCTCTTTCCTACCTGCATTTTCTGTTCACTATTGGTATGATCTGGGTTCTAAGTCTAGATCACTTTTTTCACTCAGAAATGTTAGCTTTTATTTTTTATTGAAGTATAGTTGATTTATAATATTATATTAGTTTTAGGTGTACAGCATAGTGATTCTGTATTTTGATAGATTATACCCCCATTAAACATTATTATAAGATAATGGTTACAATCCCCTATGCTGTACAATATGTTCTTGTTGCTTATCTATTTTATACATGATAGTTTGTATCTCTTAATTCAGTACACCTAATTTGTCCCTCCCCTCTTCCCTCTCCCCTTTGGTAACCACCAGTTTGTTTTCTATGTCTCTGAGACTGCTTCTGATCTCGGAGAGGCAGCAGTGAGCGGTGGCGTGAAGCGAGATCTTAATTCCCTGCCCAGGGATTGAACCTGGGGAGCCTGGATGAAAACCAGGAATCCCAGCCACCACACCCGCCGGCTCTTGCCCCAGTGAAAAATGCATTTCTCAAGGAGGCAAAAAAAGAAACCTGTAGAACAGGTACAAAGTTTATTATTAGAGACATAGCACAGCAACAAGTGGGAGAGCACACAGAAACAGTTTGCTTAGTTAAGATAGAAGCAGGGCAGAGACGCACACCCGGAGAGCAAGGGTATGGGTGTCCTCCCTAATGAGGAGGAGACCTGTAAAGAGGCGGTTAAGTCATTCATATACGGCAGTTCTTCCGGGTCTTTGTTTACCTTTGGCCAGTTATCTGATTTCTTTTTCCACACCTGACCTTCCCTAGGACCCTCCCCAACTTGCATGTGCAACTTTTTTCCAAGATGGATTTCAGCCCAGAGGCCTATGGGAGGGCCTTAGCATCACATGTTGTGGGGTGGTGCCCCTCCTTTTTGACCCCCAAGGAGCCTTTCTGCACATGTGCAATGTCTCCCTTGCCCCAAGGATGGGAAATACGTAACCTCTTGATCTTTCAACAGAGTTTGTCCCACTCTGTCCCTGCCATAAAAATGTCCAGTGTCTAGTTATTTACCCTATTTCTGTTACTGGTTTTTATATCGAGGTGCAGATCTTGAAATATAGACAGGAATCTGGTCATAAATATGTAGTCCTGGAGTCCATTTGTCTCTTGCTTCAGGAAATGTAAACAGGGGGCTGATAATGAATGTCTGGCCTGGAACCCAACTTCTTCTCACCCAGGGAAGTGTAAACAGGAGGCCAGTTGTAAATGTCTAGCCTGGAGCCCATCTATCTCCTGCCTCACTTTTATTTTGCATATATACTCATTTGTGTTCTTTTTAATATTGCACATATAAGTGATATCACATAACTCTAGAGCATTTAAATCACAGTAGGTTACATCCTTAATTTCTAGGATTAGTCCTGATAATGGACTTCATTTTTGTTAATAATTACTCGAAGGGAGTTCTGGAGGTCACAATTCTTTTACTCCAGAAAGTTAGTCTTGGGTTGGTTTTTTTTTTTTAATTATTTATTTATTTATTTTATTTTGGCTGCGTTGGGTCTTCATTGCTGCTCACGGGCTTTCTCTAGTTGCGGCGAGCAGTGGCTACTCTTTGTTGCAGTGTGCAGGCTTCTCATTGCGGTGGCTTCTCTTGTTGCAGAGCATGGGCTCTCGGTGCATGGCTTCAGTAGTTGTGGCTCATGGGCTCTAGAGCACAGGCTCAGTAGTTGTGGCACATGGGCTTAGTTGCTCCACAGCATGTGGGATCTTCCCTGGCCAGGGATCGAACCCCTGCCCCTGCATTGGCAGGTGGATTCTTAACCACTGTGCCACCAGGGAAGTCCTACTACTGTATTTAAAATAATCAACAAGGACTTACTGTATAGCACAGAGAAATCTGCTTAATATTCTGTAATGACCTAAATGGGAAAAGAATTTGAAAAAGAATAGATACATGTATATGTACAACTGAATCCCTTTGCTGTATGTCTGAAACTAACACAACATTGTTAATCAACTATACTCCAAAATAAAATAACATTTTTGAAAAGAAAAATAAGCTCCTTGGAATGAAATGACTCATTCCGGTCAGTGTGATTTCCAGGCTGTGAGCAGCTAGGCTGGCTCAGCTCTCAGGTGAGGGATGTGGTGACTTTTCTGCTGCCTGTTTCTCTCCCACAGGCTGGACAAGTGCCTGTTCACCTCCGTCTGCTGCCGGGCCATGGCTTCTGTGCTCCTCAACAACCAAACTCTGAGATACCTGGACTTGAGCAAGAACGACATCGGGTTCGGGGGCATCCTCCACCTGCGTGAGGCCGTCAGGAAGAGGAAGTGGGGATCTGAGGTCTCTCTGTAAGTCTCCGCTGGGTTCCCTGTGCAGGATGCATAGCCCTAGGAAACCTCATCAGCAGTGAGATTCTGGACCCCAAATGCTGTCGGCAGATGTTGCTAACGACCTTTGTTCCTTTCCTGGGGATTTTTATTTTAATAAATTTTTTATTTTATTTATTTCTTTTTGGCTGCTTTGGGTCTTCGTTGCTGCGCATGGGCATTCTCTAGTTGCATCGAATGGGGGCTACTCTTCATTGCGGTGTGTGGGCTTCTCATTGCAGTGGCTTCTCTTGTTGCGGAGCACGGGCTCTGGGCGTGTGGGCTTTGGTAGTTGTGGCTCGCGGGCTCTAGAGCACAGGCTCAGTAGTTGTGGCACACGGGCTTAGTTGCTCCGCGGCATGTGGGATCTTCCCGGACCAGGGCTCGAACCCGTGTCCCTTGCATTGGCAGGTGGGTTCTTAACCACTGCGCCACCAGGGAAGCCCTCCTGGGGATTTATAGTTTCCTTCATGTGGCTGACAAACCACAACTCCTGCGTGTGAAATGAGAAAATAAACCTGGATTCTACTGTCTGCTCTTTTTTTTTTTTTGCATTTTAAAAATATTTGTTTGTTTGTTTTTTACAGTAGGTCTTTGTTGGTTATCTATTTTAAGTATAGTGTGTACATATCAATCCCAGACTCCCAATCTACCCCTCCCCCCCACTCTTCCCCCCAACCCCGTAACCATAAGTTCATTCTCTAAGTCTGTGAGTCTGTTTCTGTTTTGTAAATCAGTTCATTTGTATCATTTCTTTTAGATTCCGCATATAAGCAATATCATATGGTATTTGTCTTTCTCTGTCTGACTTACTTCACTCAGTATGATAATCTCCAGCCCATGCATGTTGCTGCAAATTGCATTATTTTGTTCTTTTTTATGGCTGAGTAATTAATATTCCATTGTATATATGTAGCACATCTTCTTTACCCATTCCTCTGTTGATGGACATTTAAGTTGCTTCATGTCTTGGCTATCAGAAACAGTGCTACAGTGAACACTGGGGGGCATGTATTCTTTCAGGTTATGGTTTTCTCTGGATATATGCCCAGGAATGGGATTGCTGGATCATATGGTAGCTCTATTTTTAGTTTCTTAAGGAAACTCCACACTGTCCTCCATAGTGGCTGTACCAATTTATGCTCCCACCAACAATGTAGGAGGGTTCCCTTTTCTCCACACCCTCTCCAGCATTTATTGTTTCTAGATTTTTTGATGATGGCCGTTCTGACTGGTATGAGGTGGTAGCTCATTGCAGTTTTTTTTTAATTTTTTATTTATTTATTTTTGGCTATGCCTCACAGCTTGTGGGATCTTAGCTCCCCGACCAGGGATCAAATCCGCACCCCCTGCATTGGAAGTGCGGAGTCTTAACCACTGGACCGCCAGGGAGGTCCCCTCATTGTAGTTTTGATTCGCATTTCTCTAATAATTAGCGATGTTGAGCATCTTTTCATGTGCCTGTTGGCCAACTGTAAAAAAAAAAAAAAAGTAAAAACATAGCCATCTGCTCTTAAACTGTTTGCTTCTTCATCTTCTCCCCTGTATTAAACAAATGAATGTGTTATCATCACTTACCAGGATCTGCGGCTGTGAAGGGCTTAGTGGATCTTTCTGTTTCCCCATCTGTAATTTTGGGTTGGCATCCTCCTCCAGGAGACACTATGAGGATTGGAAGAAAGTGCATCTATAAGGCACTAAGTTCAGTGCCTGAGACCATCATGATCTCAATTATCGATGGATTCTGGGTATAGGTCATAGGAAACAGCTGGTGTATTCATTATCTATTGCCCTGGAACAAATTATCTCAATGCTTAATAAGGCAACACACATTTGTTGTAAAATTTCTGAAGGTCAGAAATACGGGAGCAGTTTAACTGGATGGTTCTACTCAGGCTCTTTTACGAGCTGAGTTAAGGTGTTGACTGGAGGGTGATGAGGCTGGAGGACCAACCTCCAAGCTCACCCACGTGGCTGTTGGCAGGAGGCCTCAGTTGCTCTCTGCAAGGCTGCTCCTAACGTTGCAGCTGGCTCCCTCCTGAACAAGTGATGGGAGAGGGAAGAAGGGGGAAGGGGGGGGCAAAAGTCCCCAAAACAGAGCCACAGTCCTTTATTACTGAATCTTGAAAGACCCATCCCTTCTGCTTTATTCTAACGGTCACACAGACCCACTATAGCCCAGTGAGAGAGGGGGCTACATGATAGTGTGAATAACAGGAAGAAGGATCTTTGGGGCCACTTGGAGGCACCTGCCACACCTTGTAATTGGTGGATCCAAGGCACCTGGGCTTCACCCCTGAGCTCTTGAGAGCTGCACCATTGATCTTGAGCTTGTTGACTTGAAAAATATATTCACAGCCTAAAAGTTGAGAGGTAGGTTTTATTCAGTAGGAATTTTTAGGACTTCAAGCCCAGGAGTCAGAGTCTCAAGTAACCCTGAGAAAACTGCTCTGAGGAGGTGAGGCGGGAGCTAGGATATATAGTAGTTTTGCAACAAAGGGCAGGTGGTAGGAACAAAAAATTACTGTTAATAAAAGAAGAGCGGATACCTCGAGTTAAGGCATATAGCACTTTTCTATGTATGGGAAGATGCAAGAGTCTGGGCTCACTGAAATCATTCCTTTGGTATGTATCTCAGCTACTTGGGGCCAGTATCCTGTGTTTTCTCATCCTGAGTTCCCTCAGGGCTCACCGTGGGGAGTGGCTGCAGTCTGATGGCTGCTAGATGGCAGGTGTTCTTTGTTTCCTTCCTGAGTTCCCTCGGTGCTCACCAGCTCACCACTGGGTTGCAATCACTGATGACTGTGACATCCTTTGTTTACTGATACGGCAGGCAATATTCCATTTACAGTAAGTCCCCTACATATGAACCTTCAAGTTGCGAGCTTTCAGAGATGTGAACGTGCATTCACATCTGCGTATGCCTGTCTGGCATACATTGTCTCGTGCGTGCGTCCTCTACTGGTTGTGCATCTTGCCCTCCGTCTCCTATGGCTGAGGATCCTTCAGCTCTGCCATCTCCCACCTCCTCTCCCTCCTCCAGTCAGTAACTCTTCTTTCCTGTTCACTCAGTGCCAGCCCCTGGATGCCCGCTATTATACTGTGCTACTGTACTTTTCAAGGGACTGTTCTGTAAGATTAAACATGTTTTCTTTGCTTTTATGTATTATTTGCGTGAAAAGTATCATAAACCTATTATAGTACAGTACTCTATAGCTGATTGTGTTAGTTGGGTACCTAGGCTAACTTTTTGGACTTATGAACAAATTGGACTTACAAACGCGCTCTCAGAACAGAATGTGTTCGTATGTAGGAGACTTACTATATCAATCTCATGGGTGGTAAATTTCTGTCCTAGAGGTTTCACATATTTTCCAGCACTGCAAAAGAAAACCGAGCATAGGAGAACCAAACCTGATTCTTATCCTTCTCAGGGAGAAGAAACAGAGAGATGGAGCGGATATGATGAGAAGACTGGAGGGCCCAGTAGTGAACAACAAAATCCTGAAGATAGTTCAGGACTGGAAAGATGAGTGCTGTGATAAGGCAGAGTGGACGAATTGATCCGGTGCCGCCCTGGATAATTTTTTCCTGATGAAAAATTGGGCAATGTTTCCCTATTCTGTGGGCCATACTGAGTCTACAATGGCTCAGTTAGTTCTGGGAAATGGTGTAACACGTGACCTCCAAATAGCTCCCTCGGAGATACTGAAGGTCACGTGTCAGACATAGATTAGTCACGGAATTGGGGGCGTCACGGAATTGGGGGCACCACGGTAAGCAGCGTTCCAGCTCACTTCTACTCCTGGCTTCTGGAAGTCATTGAATATGTCATGTTAACATTGTCTCTGGGAAATATCTGACTCATCTACTGGAGTATTGTGAGGATTGAATTAAAAATGTGCATGAGTGCAATTCAAAAACTTGTCAAGTGTTGTTTATTTACAAATAGACTTGTACATCGACTGTTACGAAGGAAAACATCTTGCCTCGAAAGAGGGTCCACTACTGTATAGCACAGGGAACTCTGCTCAATGTTATGTGGCAGCCTGTATGGGAGGAGACTTTGGGGGAGAATGGATACATGTATATGTAGGGCTGAGTCCCTTTGCTGTGCACCTGAAACTATCACAACATTGTTAACTGGCTATACTCCAATCCAATACAAAATAAAAAGTTTTTAAAATAATAATAAAATATAGGAAAAAAACAGTGTCCAGAGAAAATTTCTGAGGGAGATAATAGAGCAAGTGATGGAACAGGGAAATCACCTCATGTTTAAGGAACTCTTTTTTAAAAAGTGAAGTGTGGGTCTTCCCTGGTGGTGCAGTGGTTGGGAATCTGCCTGCCAATGCAGGGGACACGGGTTCGGGCCCTGCTCCGGGAAGATCCCACATGCTGCGGAGCAACTGAGCCCATGTGCCACAACTTCTGAAGCCTGCGCACCTAGAGCCCATGCTCTGCAACAAGAGAAGCCACCACAATTAGAAGCCCGTGCACCGCAACAAAGAGTAGCCCCAGGTCTCTGCAACTAGAGAAAGCCCGCATACAGCAATGAAGACCCCATGCAGCCAAAAATAAATAAATTAATTAAAAATAAATAAATAAAAATAAAAAGTGAAGTATGACTCAACTTTTTTTTTGAAGGAGTTTAGTCCATTAATAAACAAATTAAAGCGAATTTCTCTTGGATGTGTACTAGGCTGAACCTGGACCCAGTTTGGAAGGTCTAGAGGGTGGTTTCCTGAATTCTGTCTCCCTAGTGACCATCACGGGACCTTGAGAAGCTTTAGAATGTGCAGGTGGCCTCCTGTGCAACGTCGGGGAATAGACTGCACATCACAGGGCAGACTCTGCACTTTTTTTTTCTTTTGGCCGCACCATGTGGCTTGTGGGATTTATTTCCCCAACCAGGGATTGAACCCAGGCCCTCTGGACCAGCAGGGAATTCCCCAGACTGCAGTTTTTCAGGTCCCAGCTATCTAGCACAGGACTAAAGTATTAGGGCAGCATTTAGAACTCAAAGATCTAGAAAGCAGTCATACAAGTATTTTCTTTTGAAACAGTCCTCTTATTCTACACTAAGTGATGACCGGGTATTACCTACATAGGTTTCTCAACTCTCTAAAGGGGTTTTGTTGCAAAAGTCAGAGCAGTTGAGACCCTCAACCCCACCCCCAGTCCATTCTTCAGGGGTGGACAGAAATAAATGTCCATCCAAAGTCAGACTCTAAAGTGAAAATTTGCTTTAATTTGTTCTCCAGAGCCCAGAATTTCACATGTCATGCATTGCTAAAAGGATTCACAGTGACTGAAGTGAGGCTGCCCAAAATGCTTTGCCTGGGGTGGGCAGGCTCGGAGGTGGGCAATGTAAAGCCAGAGACCCCCCCCAACTGACACATTCCCCAGAAGAACCTAGGAGACCCCCACTTTGCTAAAGCAAGGAGGGAATATGCCTTGAGATGAGCAAGGCTGAAAGTATGATCGAGGTTTCCCATCTTCGTGGCACACTTTATTAACACGGAATCTTTAAAGATGCTGTAGCCTAGCTCCCAGCTCCAGACATCCTGACTTAATTGGAATGGGTGCGGCCTGAGTATGGGGGATTTTAAAAGTTCCCCCAGAGGGAAGAGATATGGGAACATATGTATACGTATAACTCATTCACTTTGTTGTAAAGCAGAAACTAACACACCATTGTAAAGCAATTATACTCCAATAAAGATGTAAAAAAAAAAAGTTCCCCCAGGTGATTCCAACCTGCAGTGAAGTTTGGGAACCACTGAAGTAGGAGATATTGTTACTGTGGTAACCATTTTGCAATATATGTCTATGAAATCAACATGTTATACACCTTAAGCCTACACAGCGTTGATGATTCCCTCAATAAAGCCGGAAAAAAAGAAAGAACTGCTTTGGGAGGTAACCATTAATGTGGAGGCTCGAGGCACAAGGTAGCTGGTGTTGCTATTAACTGAGATGGGCACTTTTTAAAAATTTTTATTTTTTACACAATTTTCAAAGGTTACTTTCCATTTACATTTATTACAAAATATTGGCTAAATTCCCCCATGCTGTGCACTACCTCCTTGTAGCCTGTCTTACACCCAATAGTTTGTACCTCCTACTCCCCCACCACTCTTTTGCCCCTCCCCCTCCCCACTGGTAACCAGTGGCTTGTTCCCTATATCTGTGAGTCTGCTTCTTTTTTGTTATATTCACTAGTTTGTTGCATTTTTTTAAGATTCTGCGTATAATTGATAAAATACAGTATTTGTCTTTCTCTGACTTATTTCACTTAGCATAATGCCCTCCAAGTCCATTCATGTTGCTGCAACTGGCAAAATGTTCTTTTTATGGCTGAGTAATATTCCATTGTATGTATGCACCACATCTTCTTTATCCATTCCTCTGTTGGTGGACACTTAGGTTGCCTCCATATCTTGGTTATTGTGAATAGTGCTGCTATGACCGTTGAGGTGCAGGTATCTTTTCGAATTAGAGTTTTTGTTTTTTTCCAGATATATACCCAGGAGTGGACTTGTTGGGTCATATGGTAGTTTTATTTTTAGTTTTTTGAGAAACTTGCATACTGTTCTCCATAGGGGCTGCCCCAATTTACGTTCCCGCAACAGTGAACGAGAGTTCCCTTTCCTCCGCACCCTGTCCAGCAGTTGTTACTTGTGGTCTTTCTGACAATGACCATTTTGGCAATGTGAGGAGATATCTCATTGCATTTTTAATTTGCATTTCCCTGGTGATTAGCAATGGTGAGAAGAGGGGCACTTTAGAATGTTGGAAAAGATTCATTTGATAACAAACAGGTATATATATTATGAGTTCACAGGACTCCAGGTGAGAGAGTTTTATGGAGAAAGTCAATTGAACAAACAACAGAAGCATCATTAGAGAGTAGTCAGTAAATGCCAGGTCTGGTAAAATGAGGACACACACACACATCATTGCTCTGGGACAACCAGGTGAGGGCTCTAGAGGTCCTGGGCACAGGTGTGCTAAGGGTGATGCAGCATCCTCACCTGTTAGGTGGGAAGGAGGCGGGGCATGCCGGTGCAGAAAGCAGCAGCTCTACATCTACCCTGGGTCTGGCCATTTAGAGCCGTGGCAGCCAATGGACGGCAACAACGTCACCGGCCCAAGATTCCCCAAAGACCCATCACTACGTGGTTGCCAGTTGGGATCTGGTCTTGGAGGCGAGGAGTGAACCTGGTGAGTAGTTTCTCCTGTCTTGTTCCTGGTACCTTTCTCTCCCCGTTTTTCTACATTCCTGGTTGGAACTGTTCATTGCGTCCTGCTCTGTGCTCCCTCTCTCTCTCCATTTAGACTAGTCAGAGCCCAGAGACCAAAGATACCCTTAGACAGAAGAAGTGTCCCATTTCCCCGCTTTGCTGAAAAGGTCTACCCACAAAACATCTGTTTGCGGTGTTTCAGTACAGCTCTCAATTCTTCCTAATCTCTAGGTCTAAAGTGCAGGACAGAATTGGGGTGCTCTGACTCAAAGGGTTGAGACCAGCTGATGTCTGGTCCACATCTTACAAGACTCCTTTGTTAATTCTGCTAATAATATGTTCACTATGGCTTACAGCCATCAAAGTGCTATATGGTCCTGAGGGTGTTCTTTGTCAAGGGAGGAAACTGAGTTACAGGTGAGTTAAATGCGTTTGCCTGGGGCGCTAAGAGGTGACTCAATATTTGAAACAGGGTCTAACTGATGTCAAGCCCTGTAATCTTAACTGCTTCTGTGGAATCATTCAAGACACCTGTGCAGCAAATGAACCTATCTACAAAACAGAAGCAAACTCACAGGCTTGCGGTTGCTGAGGGAGAAGGGGAAGGGGTGGGTTGGGAGTTTGGGGTTAGTAGGTGCAAACTATTATATATAGAATGGATAAACAACAAGGTCCTACTGTATAGCTCAGGGAACTATATTCTACACCCTGGGACAAACCATAATGGGAAACAATATAAAAAAAGTATATATGTGTATAGCTGAGTCACTTTGCTGTACAGCAGAAATTAACACAACATTGTGAATCAACTATACTTCAATAAAAAAAAAATTTTTAAGATACTTGTGCAGAAAGGTGTTTCAGGAAAGAGTATAGATAAAGGATAGAGACAAACACACTTTTGGTGAGTCATTTGTTCCCAGAAAATAGCTTTGACCACCAGTCTTTTTTTCTTTTTTTGGCTGTGTTGGGTCTTTGTTACTGTGCGTGCACGGGCTTTCTCTAGTTGTGGTGAGCAGGGGCTACTCTTCGTTGAGGTGTGTGGGTTTCTCACTGCAGTGGCTTCTCTTGTTGCAGAGCACAGGGTGCACAGGCTTCAGTAGTTGTGGTGCACAGACTTAGTTACTCTGCAGCATGTGGGATCTCCCCAGACAGGGCTCGAACCCATGTCCCCTGCATTGGCAGGTGGATTCTTAATCACTGTGCCACCAGGGAAGTCCCTCACCACCAGTCTGAACTTACATCCCTACAACCTACAGTCCTGCTTCTATTGGAATAATGTCTTTGCCTTCTCACCAATCCTGCCTCGATTTTACAGCAGGTGTCCGTCAGCCTACCCCACGTTAATCCTTCCACCTGGGCTCTCCTCCCAACTCACCTGTCTTTTGTGTTTGATGTATCAGTTCCCAGTCTGGGATGTATTGGAAGAGGTGGAGTGTTAGAATCAGATGCACAGGACAATGCTCTTTCCTAAAAGAGAGCACGCTCTTCCACTTTACAGAACTTTACAGAACCTCTGATTTCAACTCTGTAAAGTGAGGACAATAATAATATTATTATTATAGTAATAATACAGTAATCGTTATATATTGATACTGTTTACAGAAAGTTTACATGAGATGCTGCAAATCTCCTAAGAAGGGATTTAGATAAGTACTCATTTAATTTTTGTTTTTGTTTTTTTGCGGTACGCGGGCCTCTCACTGTTGTGGCCTCTCCCGTTGCGGAGCACAGGCTCCGGACGCGCAGGCTCAGTGGCCACGGCTCACGGGCCCAGCCGCTCCGCGGCATGTGGGATCTTCCCGGACTTTGTCTCTCCATCATCAGTAATGTTCATCTTTTTTTTTTCTTTCATAGATGAGTAATGGTAAGAATGAATCAATTGCGGTTTTGTTTGTTTGGCGGTGCCTTGCAGGATCTTAGTTCCCCCGACCAGGAATCGAGCCCGTGTTGCGGGCACTGGGAACGCACAGTCTTATCCACTGGATGGCCAGGGATGTCCCTCAATTGTTTTAGTAAAATGCATTTATTTCTATTAGCTTCTACAAACATGATTCTTAATGGGTGATACCTTTTAGTATTTTGAAAAAGCAAACAGTATGGGAAAATATGAAGTAAAATGTGTCCTTTCCTAGGCCCGTTAGTTCACCACCACCCACCTTGATCCATTTTAGTGTGTATACAGGGGGTGAGGGTTGTATTAAATGTCTTAGAGGCTGAGGCACCAACCTATGCTGATTACTGAGCATTTTTAAGGATGCAGAATGCAACGATGCCTGAATTAACCCACATGTTATTGATCAACCCCTAAATGACCTTCAGTCTTGCTATTGTGAACAAAACTATCTAATAATAATTACATTTAAATGCATTATTTATAGAGATCATTCAGTAGTCAAAGAGGAGATTTGCCAGATTTAAGAATTATTCCTGGAGGGACTTCCCTAGCTGTCCAGTGGTTAGGGCTCCGTGATTCCACTGCAGAGGGTATGGGTTTGATCCCTGGTCGGGGAACTAAGATCCCTCTTGCCTCTTAGTGTGGCCAAAAAATTTAAAAAAAAGAATTATGCCTGGAGCATTCCTAACAAGTACAAAATATTTATGTTGTCACAGACCAGCCTTCTAACTAAGAGAAGAAATGTCTGGCACAGGTCATGAGTGTACACTATAGATACCTGTAGAACAAGTTGATTTAGTGGATGGAGGTTACCAAATCTGCTCTGATGGCTAATGACGTTGAGCATCTTGTCATGTGCTTATTAGTCATCAGTGTATCTTCTTTGGGGGAATTGTCTATTCAGATCCTTTGCTTGTTGTTAGTTGAGTCATTTATCTTTTTTTTTTTTTTTTTTGTGGTACGTGGGCCTCTCACTGTTGTGGCCTCTCCCGTTGCGGAGCACAGGCTCCGGACGCGCAGGCCCAGCGGCCACAGCTCACGGGCCCAGCCACTCCACGGCATGTGGGGTCCTCCCAGACCGGGGCACGAACCCGCGTCCCCCGCATCGGCAGGGGGACTCCCAACCACTGGGCCACCAGGGAAGCCCTATTTATCCTTTTATTAGGAGGTTTTTTTACAGGGAAGAGCCAAAACTGACTACGTGTTGGATCTGTTTCTTTAACTTTTGCTTCCTGTTGCCTTTGTTCACTAAAAGGATACTGTCTATACATAATGGCCTGCCTTGGGGAAACCTGCCTTCTGCCTGAAGGTTAAACCAAAATGCCTTTGTTCAGGGAAACCATCAGGACCCTGTTCGACCTGTGGATGGCTGCAAGAAAGAAGAAATTAACACATCCCCTCCCGGAGGCTGGCCATTCCAGGAGATATTTGCAAATCTTATGGCCTTTTTTACTTTACTTCCTCATCTCCTCCCCCTCTCTGTTCTGTAAAAGAAGCTGGCATCCAAACCCTGATAAGATGGTTATTTGGAGACTTTAGTCTGCCGTCTTCTCAGTCTGCAGGCTTTCCGAACACCTCGTCTCCAATTTATTGGCCTGTCGTTCGGTGAGCAGAGCGAGCTTGGACTTGAGAGCAGTTTTATATTTTCTAGATACAAGTTCCAGATCAGATATTTTCAGATACTTATCAGTATACTTTTTTTTTTAAGTAGTACCTTCCTTCATCTACCTTTAAATTTATTTATTTTTGGCTGTGTTGGGTCTTTGTTGCTGCACGTGGGCTTTCTCTGGTTGCGACGAACAGGGGCTACTCTTCGTTGCGGTGCACGGGCTTCTCACTGCGGTGGCTTCTCTTGTTGTGGAGCAGGGGCTCTAGGCACGCAGGCTTCAGTAGTTGCAGCACATGGGCTCAGTAGTTGTGGCTCGCCGGCTCTAGAGCACAGGCTCAGTAGTTGTGGCACATGGACTCAGTTGGTCTGCAGCATGTGGGATCTTCCCGGACCAGGGCTTGAACCCGTGTCCCCTGCATTGCCAGGTGGATTCTTAACCACTGTGCCACCAGGGAAGCCCTATCAGTATACTTTTATACCAAAAATCTTTACTATGTTTGTATAACTGAATGTTATATTAACAGGCACAACCGGAATCAACTGATCTAAAAACTGTGTGACTGATTTTCAGTAAGTGGTGGGAACCTATTTGCCAATTCCCTTGAGTCTGGCCTGTTAGCCAAGATCATTCACTGGCAAGTGTTTTCAGTCTTACTCTGTGCCAGATGCTATTTCAGGAACTAGGGATACAGGCAGTAAAATATCCCAGAGCTTATATTCTGGTAACAAGATAGATACGGCGTCAAGTAATTCTAAGTCTATGAAGAATTGTTACCTGTTAATTGGGCTTCTCTCAGTATCTTTCACAAAAGGAATAGAGAATGTCATTCCATCTGGTGAGTCCATTGAGGCTGGTTGTACAAACTTGAGAATTTGATGCAAGGTTCTCTTTTGAATCGTGTCACTTTTCCAACAGGTCCCATTTGCTTCGTTTACCAAAGAATCTACTTCTCCATTAAAACCTGAGCTCTCAGCCTTGCATTAAGATGGGAGAGGCCAAATTATCCTCCTTTTCCAGCTATGGACTGCAATGGTGTTTCAGGCAGCTACACAAAGAAGAGTTTCAGATATTTAAGGCATTACTAAAGGAAAGCGCTTCGGAACCAGCAGCCTGCTCTTTTCCACTGGTTGAAGTGGATAATGCCGATTCAGAACAGCTCACCTCCCTCTTGCATGAGCATTATAAAGAATCTTTTGCCTGGAAGCTATCCATTGACATCTTTGAAAAGATGAGCCTGTCGGCCCTCTCAGAGATGGCCAGGGATGAGATGAAAAGTGAGTAAGACAGATTTGGGGCAGATCTAGGGGTAGGAGAAAAGGGAGGTGACCTCAAGTTCCCATGGGAATGGGAAAGGTATCATTGTTCTCTCAGGGGGTCCACCTCTACAGCGTGAGTCTGAACTAGGAGAGCTAATTCACTCATTGGTCAACCTCCCTGGCTGGAAGCTAGAGTCATCTCCAGCCTGTGAAACAATGAAGGAGAAGACAGGGGTAGATAAACCTTCTATCTGGACAGAATTTGGTCACAGTTAGTAGATGGGATTTGTAGTCAGAAGTGTGTAGCTCTGGTGTCACCACAAGTATGACTTCTGGCAAATTTTTCCTACTCTGACCCCTGGATTCCACATCTGGGAACAGTAACTGTGATGCTTATCTGTGCTGTTGCAAAGGTTCCATAAGATAATGTATAGAAAGTGGTTAACAAAGCTTCACTCATTTTTTGAGAACACTGATGGCTGTACAATGGGCATCTCCCTTATTTCTTGCCCCAGACTGAGGAACTAAGGTTCAAGGAACTTCTCTAAGGACTGACCTTCCTCAGAATGTTGGTGCCCATATTATAGCAACGTACTTAGATCAAATTGTGTAGTTATCTTAAGGTATTTAGGAGAAAGGTAGTAGAAAAAAATAATAGCTCTCCTTCATCAGGAGGAATTGTCTCCTCAACTGTGGACAAAAACTTAACGAAGAGCCCCAAGTGTAAGCAATCAGATTGGCCCTAAAGACTTACAGGTATTACATGCCTATATGTAGCTCATCAGCTGTAGCTGCAAAGGACTTGAACAGAAGCTATCCCTTCGGAGCCTCAAGAAAGCCCTGGGTGGAAAACGTATTTGTATTATTCACAGGAAATAAGGGTTATAAAATTAAAACAATTGTTGGTGTTTACCAATCAGTACCCCAGTCTAAATACCATGTTGAAGTTGTCATGTCGCTCTGCTGTTGATTTTCAAACTCACCCAAAAAATAGGTTCCCCATGACAGAAGCTAAAATAGAGATTCTACCAAGTTACACAAGTTGACCAAGTTCATGACCTAATATGTGACAAAAATTACTTAACATTCATTTTGCGTATCTTTAACATTCATTTTGCATACTCTCGTGTATCGTGTGCCAGAGATTTATAGCTTGCAATGCAATAGGGAAGAGGGATAAATGGGCAATTTTTTAAATGGATGGTGTAGAAAAATATGTGAAGACTAGAATCACTTCCTAGAAGAAGTAAGGTTTAGGCTGAGACAAAAATGAAGAAAAGGAATTAGCCAAGCTAATTGGGTAGAGGAGAACATTCTGACCAAAAGAGAGCAACATTATGAAGTCTTTAACAAAGAAAGAGGTTGGATAGACCATGAAGCATTGGAGAGAATATGGCAGGAGATGAAGATAAAAAGATGGTCTAGGGGCTTCCCTGGTGGCGCAGTGGTTGAGAGTCCACCTGCCGATGCAGTGGACGCGAGTTCGTGCCCCGGTCCGGGAAGATCCCACATGCCGCGGAGCAGCTGGGCCCGTGAGCCATGGCCGCTGAGCCTGTGCGTCCGGAGCCTGTGCTCCGCAACGGGAGAGGCCACAACAGTGAGAGGCCCGCGTACCGCAAAAAAAAAAAAAAAAAAAAAAAAAAAAAGATAGTCTAGAAGTCAGACAGCATCTTGAAAATAATTTTAATAGCAAAGCATAAGCAATTAAATAGTTTTAAAGGGGTAGGGGTAGAAATAATCAAACTGGCATTTCAACATTGTTGCTGAAGTCATGAGTGGTCTGGAAAGAGTCATGAGTGGATGTGGGGAGACCAGTTAGGGGTCCATTCTAGCATCCCATGGGAGAAATAAAGGCGGCTTGGACTAGGGTGATGATGGCAGTTAAAGAAAAAGTAGAAATGGAATTGGAAGATATTTCGGAAGCAGACACAACAGTTTTTGAGGACTAAATGCAGATGGAGAATATGGGATCAAGCATGATACCCAAGTTTCTGGCATGAGTGACGGGGTGGATGGGGTTCCATTGCCTCATCCCAGGAAATACTGGAAGAGATTTTTGCAGCAAGTAGATGGGGGAGGGGGAGGGAGGATTGGTCAATGTTAGAGCTTATGAGTTGAAGGTACCTCTATTTGGAGAACTCACAGGCATCTGAGTAGTTAACTAACTATTCTGACGTTCGAGAGAGGTGTTTAAGATGACTCTTGACGATTAACTCTTTTTTTTAATTTATTAATTAATTTATTTATTTTGGCTGCCTTGGGTTTTCGTTGCTGCACGCGGGCTTTCTCTAGTTTCAGCGAGTGGGGGCCACTCTTCGTTGTGGTGTGCGGGCTTCTCATCACAGTGGCTTCTCTTGTTGCAGAGCACGGGCTCTAGGCACGTGGGCTTCAGTAGTTGTGGCACGTGGGCTCAGTAGTTGTGGCTCGCGGGCTCTAGAGCGCAGGCTCAGTAGTTGTGGCACGTGGGCTTAGTTGCTCCGCGGCATGTGGGATTTTCCTGGACCAGGACTCGAACCCGTGTCCCTGCATTGGCAGGCGGATTCTTAACCACTGAGCCACCAGGGAAGCCCTTGACAATTAACTCTTAATAACCATAATATACTGTCTTATTATAAGACCTACCCAGGATCATACAGCAAAAATGGGACTGAAATGTACATTTATGTGCTCAAAATCAGACAGTCTTTACTATAAATCTCTGCTGCTTCACTGTGCTGGTGGTATTTGAGGGTCTGTCTCCATTTTTCTCATTTCAGACTAGTCATGGAATAAACTGTGAGGTCCTGAGACTAGTCTTTGTTGCCCTCAGTAATTTGGGCAGAGGATGTGCTCATCCCTGATTTGGGGAATTGCCATGACTTTATTGAGACATTATCTCATCTACTCTCTATTGCAGAATATTTACTGGCTGAAATACCAGAACATTCTACACCAACAAAGACGGACCAAGGTCCAAGCATGGAAGAAGTACCACGTTAGTGGGGGAGAGGGGGGTGGAAAATGGATGTGTATGAATGATGCTGCTATTAACATTTATGTATAAGGAAATTATCACAGAAAAATATTTATTGAGATGTAAGATAGTAATATCTCAGTAAGTTATGGGGTAGATATATCTAGTAGAATTTGGTGTTGAGGGTTTCAGAAAAACAGAGGTTCAGGAATTGCTCCCACCTTTCTGTTTAGACAACCTGGTGGATGGTGATGTGGAAAGTCAATGATTTTTTTCAAAAATATTGATTGATTGATTGACTTATTTGGCTGCACAGGGTCTTAGTTGTGGCACATGGGATCTTTGTTGCCACATTCAGGATCTTAGTTGCAGCCTGTGAGCTCTTAGTTGTGGCATGGCACGTGGGATCTTAGTTCCCCGACCAGGGATTGAACCTGGGCCCCCTGCATTTGGGAGCATGGAGTCTCAGCCACTGGACCACCAGGAAGTCCCGAAAGTCAATGAAGTAAATTTCAAACTCTGAAATCACTTCAAGCTGGGCTTTTATTCCATCTGTACAACATAACTTATGTTGGCAGGTGTGGGTTACTTTAATCATTCCTTGGACAAATATTTGAAAACCTCATAGCTGCCAGTATTGTCCATTTTCATTTGGAATGGGTAGTAACAAATACCAACAATGACGACATTTCTAGAATACTTGCCATGGGCCGGGCGCTGTTCTCACATTTTGTGATTATGTCGTGGGATCCTACACCTGTCTCATAAGGGAGGTATTAATATCCCCATTTTATTGATGAAAAACTACGATAGAATGATGATGTGGGGCTAAAATTAGATTTCTGTATAAGGGAATGAGCCAAATATCTGTTCCAAGGTAAGTTCAGAAATAGAAGCTTCTTTCTAATTATAATTTACAGGAAACTTACCAGAAGGAGTAAGTTTTTGGTTAGAGGTAAAAGCTGAAATGAGTTTTTGGTGCATTGAATTTGAGGTCCCTTTAAGGTAGTGAGTTAGACATGTGATCCTGGATTTTTAGGGAAGAGATCAGCACTAGAGAGCAATATTTGGAACTCTTAAGTACAGACATGATCATCAAATCCATGGAAGAAGAAAAGGTGTCTCCCCCCGACCCCTAGTATCCCCTTTGGTAACCCTAAGTTTGTTGTCTGTGTCTGTGAGTCTATTCGTTTTGTAAATAAGCTCATTTGTATCATTTTTTAGATTCCACATATAAGGGATATCATGTGATATTTGTCTTTGACTTACCTCACTTAATATGATAAACTCTAGGTCCATTCATGTTGCTGCAAATGGCATTATTTCATTTTTTATGGCTGAGTAATATTCCATTGTATATATACACAGCACTGTATATAAAATAGGTAAACAACAGGTACCTACTGTATAGCACAGGGAACTATATTCAATATCTTATAATAAACCATAATGGAAAATATGTGATACTCATAAATATATATAAATAAATATAGATATATACAAATATTTATATAAATATATATTAACTGAATCACATTGCTATATAGTTGAAAATAACACAACATTGTAAATTAACTGTACTTCAATTTAAAAAAAAAAGAAAACGAAAAAGCGGCTGAGGAAGAGGCAAAGAAGGGTTGAATTCAACTGCAGCCTCTCTTTCTGGGGTTCCTCTACCTCTACAAAAACCTACAACCCAGGAGCACAGTCTGTCCTTTTGACGGAAGATAATACATCAGTGTGACCTCAGCAAATGGACCTTGTTCAGATCTCAGAGGGTCTGCTGCTTGTGGGTTTAATACAGATATGTTCATGACCTTCCTGATGCAGAACAATGAAGTTTAAGATTTAGAACTTTTGTGTAGAGATTTTATGTAGGGCTAGTCACTGTCTCATGCACATGTATAGAGAGAGTCTTACTCTCTTTTTTTTTTTTTTAAAGATAATGGTAGTACCAGCAAATGTAAGGGACCGGATAGGAATTTTTAATATTTTTAATTTTTATTTTATATTGGTGTATGGTTGATTTACAGTGTTGTGTTCATTTCAGATGTAGAGCAAAGTGATTCAGTAACACATATATATCTCTTCTTTTTCAGATTCTTTCCCATATAGGTTATTACAGAATATTGTGTTCCCTGTGCTATACAGTAGGTCCTTATCAGTTACCTATTTTATATATAGTAGTGTGTATATTTTTCTCCCTCCCCCCCCCCGCCATTTCCCATTTTGGTAACCATAAGTTTCTTTTCTAGGTCTGTGAGTCTCCTTCTGTTTTGTAAGGAAGTTCATTTGTATCCATTCTTCGATTCCACCTATAAGTGATATCTATGATACTTGTCTTTCTCTGTCCCACTTACTTCACGCAGTATGATCATCTAATTTTTTATGTTAGTGCATACCTATTGGATGTCAGAGACTGTTAAAGAGGCTACAGGTATGGAGGTAAAATGACAAGGTATTTTTCTCATGGAGCTCACCTTGGAAGCTGAGAGCTAGATAATTAAACACATAAAAGAATTGCCATTTATGACAAATGTCGGGAATAAAATAAAGAGGGTAAGGTTGAAAGAATTACACTTTGTAATGATAATAGTGGCCATTGCTCATCTTTGCCAAGCCCCGTGCCGATAAATATCGAATGCACTTTTTGTTCCTTAAATATTTGTCGCAGCCCTTGAAGAAGATGTCCATCTCATCTTATGGGTGAGGAAATGGAGGTCCAGAAAATGAGGCAACTTGTTCCAAATCACAGACACTATAGAGCTTCGAGTTCCAGGCAATACCAGTCTAACTTCAAAGGCTGTGCTTACCTCCCCGTAAACAGCAGTATCCCCTGTCACATGGAGCTGTTTCTCCACAGTAGCCTGGGACTCCTGGGCTGGAACTGAATGTGCACGCCCACCCCGAGGTCTGGAACGCAGGGCCACGCACACATCCTCAGCTCCCCCAAGCTTCTCTGTCTTTCAGAGACCACATAGGCATGTTCAGTGTAGATTATTCAGTGAATACGTAGTTGTGTGTCCACAGGGCACCAGGCACTGTTACAAATACTGAAGATACAGTAGCAAGTAGCAAAGTCCCTGCACAGAATCCATTGCCGGAGACAGACAATAAGCAAACAGAAATGTAACCTATCACGTATGAAGTCCTGGAAAGAGAAATCAGGTTAAAGGGACACAGAGCTATTTTGCAGAGCATCCGTAAACTTTGAGGAAGTGATCTTCATACGAGGGACAGAGCTTGTTATATGTACGTTGCTAGGAAGAAACAAAAGACCCACAGCTGTAGGCTGTGTGACTTAGGATCCACTAGGTCTGCAGTTTTTGTTTTGCTTTTTTGCTAGTTTTTTACTAAAATCCGGACTTTCTTCAAACTCTCTATCTCGTTCTTCTTCTCTCCTGTCCGACTCAGGCCACAGAAATGACCAACAAGACTATAAGAGTCACGTGATGAGGAAATTCTCCACGAAGCTGGATGCACACCAGAGCTTTGAAAAATTTGCCTCTGACTGTCCAGATGTGCACGTGTTGTTGGGGGCTTTTAATCCAGACCAGGGGGGCTTCCGGCCTCTCACTGTGGTTCTACACGGAAAGGCGGGAATTGGGAAATCGGCTCTGGCCAGAAGGATCCTGCTGCTCTGGGCACAAGGTAAGCTCTACCAGGGCCTGTTCTCCTATGTCTTTTTCCTCCATCCCAGAGAGGTACAGTGGACGAGGGAGTGCAGCTTTGCAGAGTTAATCTCCAGGCAGTGGCCAGACACCCAGGTCCAGGTGGAGGAGATCCTGTCCCAACCAGAAAGGCTCTTGTTTGTGGTTGATGGATTTGAGGACCTGGACCTCGCCTTCAAAGACGATGACTCAAATCTCTCTGGAGACTGGGCGGAGAAGCAACCCGTGTCCGTCTTGATGCACAGTCTTCTGAAGAAAGTCTTGCTTCCCGAGTCTTCCCTGATCATCACCGTCCGAGACTCGGGCATAGAAAAGCTCCAGTCCGTGCTCCTGTCTCCCCATTACCTGTTGGTTGGGGGACTCTCAGTGGAAAAAAGGATGCAGTTGCTTCTTGAGCATATGAAGCATGAACATCAAAAGATGCAAACCTTGCGTTCAGTAGTGGGCAACCATGAGGTGTTTGACAAGTGCCAGGTGTCCGTCGTGTGCTCCCTGGTCTGTGAGGCGCTCAACCTGCAAGAGGCACCAGGAAAGAGCCTTTCCATCACTTGCCAGACTCTCACGGGCTTGTATGCCTCATTCGTGTTCCATCAGCTCGCTCCAAAAGATGCAGTCAGGAGCTGTCTGCGTCAGGAAGAAAGAGTCACCTTGAAGGGCTTGTGCCAGATGGCTGTGGAAGGCGTGTGGAATACGAAGTTCGTGTTTTACAGTGATGACCTGGGCATTCACGGACTGAAGGAACCTGAGCTCTCCGCTCTGTTTCACACAAGCATCCTTCTCCAAGGCAGCCGCTGTGAAGAGTGTTACATGTTCTTACACCTCAGCCTCCAGGAGTTCTTTGCTGCCTTGTACTATGTCCTGGAAGGATTGGAAGGAGAGGGGGACCCCTACCCTCTGTTCACTGAGAATGTAAAGAGTTTGATGGAACTCAAGCAAATCGACTTCAACGTCCACTTGGTCCAGATGAAGAGGTTCTTGTTTGGCCTCATGAGCAAAGAGGTGATGGGGGCGCTGGGAACCCTCCTGGGATCTCCTGTCCCCCTGGTGGCAAAGCAGAGGCTTCTGCACTGGATCTCTTTGTTGGGTCAACACACCAACACCACTGCCCCGCTAGACTTCCTTGACGCCTTCTACTGTCTTTTTGAGACACAGGATGACGAGTTTGTTCGCTCGGCATTGAACAGCTTCCAAGAAGTGTGGCTTCCACTGAACCGGCCAATGGACTTAATAGTGTCTTCTTTCTGTTTCCGGCATTGCCAGTATTTACGGAAAATTCGGTTGGATGTCAGAGAGGTCCCAAAGCATGAATTTGCTGAGGCCTGGCCCAGCATTCCCCAAGGGTGAGTACCTTATCTCTGCAATTCGTTTTTTTCTTTCCATCTTTGGGAGGGGGGCTATAATTGACAAATGAAAATTCCATATATTTAAGATGTATGCCTTGGTGTTTTGATATACCTGAAATAATCATCACCAACAAGCGAATTGGCATACCCGTTACCTCTTATAGTTATCATTTTCTTTGTGTGTGTGCGAGAGAGAGTGTGTGTGTGTGTGTGTGTGTGTGTGTGTGGCGAAGACACTTAAGACTACCTACTATCCCTAGGCACATCGTTGTACATTAGCTCTCCAGCATGTATTTATTCTGCATAACTGAAATTTTGTATCGTTTGGCCAACATCTCCCCATTTCCCCCACCCCCAGCCCCAGGCAACCACCACTCTACATTCTGCTTCTATGAATTCGACTCTTTTAGAATCTCCATGTAAGTGAGATCATGCATGTCTCTGTTACTGCTTTTTCCCTTAGCATAATATCCTCTAGCTTCATCCAAGTTGTTGCAAATGGCAGGACTTCCTTCTCTTTTAAGGCTGAATGATATTCCATTTTGTGTGTATACCACATTTTCTATATCCACTTATCCACTGACGGACACTTAGGTTGTTTCCATGTCTTGGCTATTGTGAATAATAGAGTACAAATATCTCTTTGGGATCCTGATTTCAATTCTCTGATATACTCCCAGAAGTGGGATTGCTGGATCATGTGGTAGTTCTATTTTTAATCTGGGGGGGAAACTCCATACTGTTTTCAGTAGTGGCTGCACCCTCTGACATTCAAGGGGGAGCTAGAATTTAAGCACAAATCTTACTCGAGAGCTGGAGGTGTGCCCCATGGGTGTCGAAATATTCAGGAGGCAGGTGGTTATGAGAGCACTTCTCCAGAGCATGAGGCGAGATCTGCTACACTAGCCTCAGAGTCTCTAAAACCATCCCTGTCCCGCCCTAATACACTGGTTTCTCTCCCCGGGCATTTCTGGGGCAGTTGTTCATGTTAAAATCCATCCTGTGGAAGCAAATGCTTATTTCCTTCTCCAACATAGCCTGAAGATCAAGACCTATGATGAGCATTGGGAACACCTCTGCTCTGTGCTCAGCACCCACCCGAACCTACGACAGCTCGACCTGAGTGGCAGCATCTTGAGTGAAGAGGCCATGAAGACCCTCTGCATCAAGCTGAGGCAGCCAACATGTAAAATACAGAATCTGATGTAAGACTTCCCAGCCCTTGCACATGACCCTTTGCCTGGCTGTGTCATGGCTCTCCTCTCCCACCTACTGAGGAAGACCAATCTATAAAATGTATTTGGAGGGATAAGTGCCATGGAAGGTATAGGAACCAAGTTCCCAAAAGCACAGGATGGGGAATGACTAAAGACCTGGTGAAGGGATTACTAAGGTGGGTTCATTTACTCGGGGTCTTGAAGGATGAATAGGAGTTTGTTAGTGAGGGAAAAGTGAGGGAGGCTCATTTCAATAAATGGTAGAGCGTGAGGCAATAGCAAGATCAAAGTGCATGATCTGTGAGAGCCTTTAAATCAGTCCTTAATGCTTTTAGGCTAATAAGGTAACAAATATTTAAATATCCAATATATTGGGTTGGCCCAAAAAGTTCATTCGGGTTTTTCCATAACATCTTACAGAAAAACCCAAATGAACTTTTTGGGCCAACCCAATAAGTTCCTGGGTCTGTTGGAGACGCCAGGGTACTTACCAGATACCTAGAACAGGAAATGAAGGGCTTGTTCTACTTCAACAAAGGTTCTATTTCTACTTTTCCCTCCGGGACCAAGTGAAGCACATGTGACACTCAAGACTAGACCAAGTCAAGTTCTCGGCTGCAAACATTTTCCTCTCCTGTGGCCACTTCTATCTCTTCCCAAATTAGTTTCCTTAAACTGGGCTGAGCCAAGGAGCTTGGTGATCCCAGAATAAGGAATAATGCCTTGTTCACCTTAAGTCCTACACCAAACTTGATTTCTCTGTCAGCTGTTATCTTAACTGTTTTTCCCTCGGGAATCCCTCCCCACTAGCTGCCCCTATGTTAAGCTCTTGTTACACCCTGTCACTTGCTTTAATCCATGGCATCCATATATACACTACCAAGTGTAAAATAGATAGCTAGCGGGAAGCAGCCACATAGCACAGGGAGGTCAGCTCGGTGCTTTGTGACCACCTAGAGGGGTGGGATAGGGAGGGTGGGAGGGAGACGCAAGAGGGAGGGGATATGGGGGTATATGTATATGTATGGCTGATTCACTTTGTTATACAGCAAAAACTAACACACCATTGTAGAGCAATTATACTCCAATAAAGATGTTAAAAGAAAAAACAGTAACTCTAAAAAAAAAAAATCCATGTCATCACTATTTGTCATTCAACCCTAATACATGATAATGGTAAAGAGATTCAAGAAGTACAAAGGATTTTCAGTAAGTCCCTTGATGCCTCTTCAGCTTCCTGTTTGCCTAATTACTTTCACATATTCTCATAAATTTTCCATGCAATTATAAATAGTTAGTGGCATATGAAGTTTTTAATCCAAATGATATCACATTGCACAGTCTGACATTTGACTTTTTTCTTCAACCTGAACTTGGCTAGATATCTGTAGCTCTATTCTTAATGAACTATAACATATTTCATTCTTTTTTTATAAATTTTTTGGAGTGTAGTTGATTTACAATGTTGTGTTAGTTTCTGCTGCATAGAAAATTGAATTAGCTATACATATACATACATCCATTCTTTTTTAGATTCTATTCCCATATAGGTCATTACAGAGTGTTGAGTAGAGTTCTCTGTGCTATACAGTAGGTCCTTATTAGTTATCTATTTTATATATAGTAGTGTGTATATGTCAGTCCCAATCTCCCAATTTAGCCCTCCCCCACCCTTTCCCCCTTGGTAATCATAAGTTTGTTTTCTACATCTGTGATTCTATTTCTGTTTTGTAGATAGGTTCATTTGTACCATTTTTTTTTAGATTCCACATAGTGATATCATATATTTGTCTTTCTCTGTCTGACTTACTTCACTTAGTATGATAATCTCTAGGTCCATCCATATTGCTGAAAATGGCATTCGTTTGTTCTTTATATGGCTGAGTAGTATTCCATTGTATGTATGTACCACGTCTTCTTTATCCATTCATCTGTCGATGGACACTTAGGTTGCTTCCGTGTCCTGGCCATTGTAAGTAGTGCTGCAGTGAACATCGGGGTGCATGTATCTTTTTGAATTGTGGCTTTCTCTGGATATATGCCCAGGAGCGGGATTGCTGGATCCTATAGTAGCTCTATTTTTAGCTTTCTTATGCATAACTCTTTTGCCTCTTTTGAATGTCTTCCCTGATAGGTTAAGCTCCATAGGGCACAGAATATTAGCATTTGTTTAATACACTCTTCCCAGTGCCTGATGCATCATAGGTACTCAAGTATTTGCTACTTTAAAATAAAATACTTTTGACCTTTGAACAATGCAGGAATTGTTTTGACCCTTGAACAGTGCCAGGCCCTGGCCCCATGCAGTCAAAAATCCAAGCATAGGGCTTCCCTGGTGGCGCAGTGGTTGAGAGTCCGCCTGCCGATGCAGGGGACGCGGGTTCGTGCCCCGGTCCGGGAAGATCCCACATGCCGCGGAGCGGCTGGGCCCGTGAGCCATGGCCGCTGAGCCTGCGCGTCCGGAGCCTGTGCTCCGCGACGGGAGAGGCCACAGCAGTGAGAGGCCCGCGTACCGCAAAAAAAAAAAAAAAATCCAAACATAACTTTTGACTCCCCCAAAACTTAACCACTAATAGTCTACTGTTGACCAGAAGCCTTACCAATAACATAGTCAATTAATACATATTTATATATGTATTATATACTGTAGTCTTACAATAAAGTAAGCTAGAGAAAAGATGTTATTAAGAAAATCATAAGGAAGAGAAAGTACATTTTTACAGTGCTGTATTGATACCATAAATTGACGTTTTCTATTTATAAGGGGAATCATTTGTCAGCATCTCCATCAATATTACATGATACAAAATACTTTAGATGTTATATGTATAACATACATATGTGTATATACATACGTGTAACAGTGGACATCAAAAATGAAAATATAATGTGAAAGAAATTCATATTTATTTACAGGTGTAATGATTCATGCATAGATAATGAAGAAGCAGCAATAAGATTGCTTTATGGTAGCCTAGCCTGTACACTAATGAATGAATCATTATAATTTTTTTTTTTTTTTTTTTTTGCGGCACGCGGGCTTCTCACTGCTGTGGCCTCTCCCGTTGCGGAGCACAGGCTCCGGATGCGCAGGCTCAGCGGCCATGGCTCACGGGCCCAGCCGCTCCGTGGCATGTGGGATCTTCCCGGACCGGGGCACGAACCCGCGTCCGCTGCATCGGCAGGCGGACTCTCAACCACTGCGCCACCAGGGAAGCCCCATTATAAAATTTTTATGGCATCCATATTACAGTCATACTCATAATACAGTATTGGAAACATAGTTACATTTTTTAAGAAAAACACTTACCTGTGACGATCAGCTGATACAGTGTCTACAATTATGAGAGAGAAAGGCAGACTGTACAGTAATGCAATTCTTTGAAAGCAAAGTTATAAAACAGTGAGAAAACAAACACATTAATTTTATACTGAATATCACTCCCCTTATTCCTGTGTAATGATAGGCTATCCACTTCAATACAAGTTTTGCACACAATGTTCTACATATATATTTTTATATACTTATTGAAAAAAATCTATGTATAAGTGGACTCGTGCAGTTTAAATCCACGTTATTTGAGGGGTAATTGTAAATGCAAATAATGAGAGATCAGAGTTGAAATGGAAGAAAGAGCAAGAAGGAAACATTAGGATACAACCAAATGTCACCCAAATGTCTAACTAGTGTTTTCTTTCCTCTTCTGTAGATTTACAGGCGCCCAGATTACCCCTGGTCTCCGTCACCTCTGGCTAACTCTTATCAACAGAAATATTAAATACCTGGACTTGGAAAGCACTCACCTGAAGGATAGAGATGTTATGATGGCATGTGAAGCAGTAAAGCACCCAAACTGTTTGCTGGAGTCTCTGAGGTAAGTCCTGGGTATGGTTTTTGCTTTGCGGATTTCAGGGCTTTATTGTTTTTACTTTTTATTTTGAAATAATCATTCACAGAAAGCTGATAAAATATTATAGAGAATCAGGAGTCTGGATAAAGTTGGTGGCAATGGCTACACAACAGTGTATATATAATTAATGCCACTGAATTGTACACTGAAAAGTTAAGATGGTAAATTTTGTGTTATGTATATTTCACCACAAGAACAAAGTAATTTTCAATTTTTTTTTCTGGCAGAAACCAATTTTATTTAGGCTGTTAAAACATCTTTTTATTGTGGTACATTGACTTGTATATATGAAACTTATATAACATTATATTTCTTTTTAATGAATGAATGAATGAATGAATTTTTGGCTGTGTTGGGTCCTCTTTGCTGCGCATAGGCTTTCTCTAGTTGCGGTGAGCGGGGGCTACTCTTTGCTGCGGTGCATAGGCTTCTTGAGGTGGCTTCTCTTGTTGTGGAGCACGGGCTCTAGGTGTGCGAGCTTCAGTAGTTGTGGCACACGGGCTCAGTAGTTGTGGCACATGGGCTCAGTAGTTGTGGCTCTCGGGCTGTAGAGCGCAGGCTCAGTAGTTGTGGTGCACGGGCTTAGTTGCTCTGCGGCATGTGAGATCTTCGTGGACCAGGGCTCCAACCTGTGTCCCCTGCATTGGCAGGCGGATTCCTAACCACTGCGCCACCAGGGAAGCCCAGGTCCTACTGTTAACACACAGCTTCCAAGACCCTGCTGGGCACAGGCAGTCTTCTTATAGAAGCAGAGGGAGCTTGGGGAAACCTGGAGGTCTTATGGACCTGACCCAGAAGTGGTTCAGATCACTTCCCCTCATATTTCTCTTAGCAGGAACTCAGTTGTGTGATCATACTCACTGCAAGGCAGGCTGTGAAATGTAGTCCAACTCTGCATCCAGGTAAAAGCAAGAACAGGTTTGCACCATTAGAGCAATGCCTGGCTGCGGTATTTATTCTTTTAATCCTCACAAGCACCACTGTGATTGGTAGCGGTTATCTCCATGTTTCAGATGGTAAAGCTACTTGCAAAACGGCAGATTACGTGACACATCAGGCCTAGAGGATATACTATTTAAGGGTACCAACTTGCCAATAGATAAATAGGTCCTGGAGATCTAAGGCACAGTCTAATGATTATAGACGCCCCAGTATTGTATTATAAACATCAAAATTGCTAGGGGACTAGATCTTAATTATTCCCACCAAAAACAAAAAAAAAGAAATGATAACGCGTGATGTGATACAGGTTGTAGCTACTGCTACATTGGCAATCATATTGCAATATATAAATGTATCAAATCAATGTATACATATTGCAATGTATAAATATATCAAGTTACACCTGATACTTACACAATGTTATATGTCAGATAAATATATGAGGTGTCAGCTTTTGATAATTGCTATGAATAAAATAATACTGAAGCAAGAGGATGGGGTTGGGTAGGGCAGGGCAGGCATAGTTAAGGAAGGTAGTGAGACCCACTTAGTCAGAAGAAATGACACTCTGGAGAGTGAATGGAAAATTGAACCACAAAAAGACCCGGGGCTGGGATGAGAAGGGGTGTTGCAAACAGAAACAGCAAATGCTTAGACCCTCAGGCCAGAGCAAACAGCATCCAGGAACCAGCCAAATGGACAGAGTGGCTGCCGTGCGGGGAAGGAGGGGAAATGGCTTGCTTCTGAGAAGAGGTAAGGATGTGTCTCCCGTTGCCTGTCTCTGCAGGTTGGATCACTGTGAATTAACCCACACCTGTTGTCAGGTGATCGCCCAAATGCTTGTTACGTCCATCAGCCTGAAATCCCTGAGCCTGGCAGGAAATAAGGTGACGGACCGGAGCATAAAGTCTCTCTGTGATGCCTTGAAGGTCACACAGTGCACCCTGCAGAAGCTTATGTGAGTTGAACTCTGTTCACCAGAGTTATCTTCTCTTGAGATCATCCAAGTCATGGGGGAAAAGGGAGGGGAACTGGCTGATGTGTAAGCCGAGGGTTAGAATGGGAGATGGGACCTCATGGGAGAGCCCAATGTGGAGGTTGGAGAAAGACCCAAAAACTAACATCTATGTCTTTGCTACTGACTCCAAACGGATATAAAAGACCAGAGCAGAAGCTGAACTTGAAGAAACAGAGTAGAATGGAGGTTGCCAGAGGCTGGGAGTTGGGGAAATGGGGAGATATGTGTCAAAGGGTATAAACTTCCAGTTATAAGAGGAATAAGTTCTGGGGATCTAACATACAGCTTTCAGATTATAGTTAACAACACTGTACTATATACTTGAAACTTTCTCCAATGCCAAAATCCCAAAGAGACGTAGGATTGTGGTTCAGCTGCCTTCTATGGCACCGTCTATGGCACCATCTATAGACGTCTATAGACGTCTATGGCGTCTATCCTCAAGCACCGGGCTCTGTGCTAAGTGTTCTCTCCCGTTAACATCATTTTCACAAGAAACCTACCAGCTGGGATTTTTTTCCTCCCACTTGCTGATAAGGAAAACAGAATCCAGAAGAAGGGAAGTCTCTTGTCTCAGGGCACACAGGGAATAAAAGGCACAACTAAACTCTGAGCTCCCGTTTGATACCTAGGGAACTGCTCTGTTACCTGGGAATTTCCTCCTTGACATCCCACAATTCGGACAAGGTTGTTTCTCCCCACCATTCCCAAAGAGTGCCATGGCAGGAGCATCCTCCTTCAGTGGGAGTTTGGTTCTGAATCAGAGGAAAAGTTGAAAACCAAGTGGCACTAATTACCCTTTCAAGCCCAGAAGGGGGAAAAAAAATCACAGTGGAAGCCAACATACCTTCTGGCCATCAACCTGTGGAGGGGTGGGGGAGAAAAACTTTATTCTACACTCTTATGCTCAGCATCTGGGGCCTGCAAATTAAACAGACAATGGACAGATTTGCGGGAGAAAAGGCATACAAATTTTATTGATGTTAATTTTTTTTAACGCGCATGGGGCCTTCATGGAAAGAAAGTGAAAAACCCGAAGAAGCAGTTAGACTCAGGAGCTTATATACCATTTTAACAAAAGGTAATGAACTGTGGAGAAGTGACTAGACAAAGGAAAGGGGTTTGGGGCTTCTATGGGCTGATAAATTATGGGAAGGTGACTAGGAAGTAAATGGGGGAAACCAATAGAAAATAAGCGTTATAGGAAGACTTGCCTCAGTGCCACCTCTATCTCTGTGATAAAGGTTGTTCTTTCCCTGGTACAGGAAGTGGGGGAAATGTGTGCCCTGCTTTCAGGCAGGTAGGTGGAGGGCAGAGAGCTCCTCCTGTGTCTGACTTTTCTTAATTGCCTCCAGCTCAAAATACTGTTTAAGTCAAAGTAGCATATTTTTGAGGTGGCCTGTCCTGATCCCTTTCAAGTCCAACCCAGCAAGCATTTCCTTCCTTCATCGAAAGGAACCACCACCAATAATACAGCGGAAGTGCTTGCTATGGGCACTGCACTGCTCTAAGCACGTCAGATGTGTCAATTCATCTAATTTTGTCACAATCCCATGAGAGAAGTACTATTAAACTCTCATTTTCAAGTACTGTTGCTTCTTAAGCTTTGCTAAAGTGGTGGACTATCTAGTTTATATCTATGGGTCACGGTATATTAAATGTAAGTCCTTCTAAATAGGGAAGTCACCCATCTCTGCAAAACCTCACACCACAGTAAAACAGCCAGATAGAGAGCAGATTTGCTTTGCCCAGGTGCTGCCCATGGTGGTTGATGGAAGATTTAATCACCCACGATATTTAGAGTAGTATTTTTGTTTTGCTTTGTTCTGTTTTGTTTTGCTTTGAAGTATAGTTGATTTACAATGTTGTGTTAGTTTTGGGTGTACAACAAAGTGATTCAGATAAAAAATGTACAGGTATATATATATATATATATGTGTGTGTGTAGGTATATATATGTATGTATATACATATATATATATTCTTTTTCAGATTCTTTTCCCTTGTAGGTTATTACAAGACATTGAGTAGAGTTCCCTGTGCTGTACAGTAGGTCCTTATTTGTTATCTATTTTATATATAGTAGTCCGTATCTGTTAATCCCAAACTCCTAATTTATCCCTCCCCGCCACCTTTCCCCTTTGGTAAGCATAAGTTTGTTTTCTATGTCTGTGAGTCATATTTCTGTTTTGTAAATTCATTTGTATCTTTTCTTTTAAGATTCCACATATGAGCAATATCATATGATATTTGTCTCTCTGTCTTACTTCACTCAGTATGACCATCTCTAGGTCCATCCTTGTTGCTGCAGATAGCATTATTTCATTCTTTCAGAGTGCAATTTGGGGACTGAATCACTGGAGTTGAGTTTGCAAGTTAAACACAGACATGATGTGACATCACCAGATATCTGCCAGGGCGTGTCAGCTATGGGGGTGACCTTTCTCTCCCTTCCTTGCAAGGGAGGGAGAGATGGAAATCTAAGAATAGATATCATTGCCTTTCTGGGACTCTCTCCTTGCAGACTGGGGAACTGCGGCCTCACAGCCACTGACTGCCAGGATCTGGCCTCGGCTCTCACCAAGAACCAGAGCTTGACACACCTGTACCTGTCAGGAAACAGCCTGGGGAGTGAAGGCATGAATCTGCTGTGTCGAGCCGTGAAACTTCCCAACTGTGGTCTACAGAGGCTGATGTGAGTCCAACTCGCTGCCCTGCGAGGATTCGTAGCTTTATTACAAAGAGCAGAAAGCAGTGGGGAACGTGGAAATTGTCAGGACGAAGGGACCTGATAAGTGCCACATCCTGCCCCTCCTGATAGCTTCTATATTTCATCCTTCCGTGGAAAATTCCACCTCCGCCTCTGTGTTTTCTTACAGTGGGAAGTCCTCATTTATCCAAATACAGCCGATTCTCATTACTTGTGGCAGTTGTGTTCTGTAAAGTTGCTGTGAATACTGAATTAGCAAATGCTGAATTAGCGAATACTGAACCATTGCACCTACGGGAATACAGGGTTAGGTTCCCGGGAGCCTCTGGTCACATTTTTTAAAATTTATTTTATTCAAGTATAGTTGATTTATATTGTTGTGTTAATATCTGGTGTATAGCAAAGTGATTCAGTTATACATATATATATTCTTTTTCATTATGGTTTATCACAGGATATTGAATATAGTTCCCTGTGCTATACAGTAGGACCTTGTTGTTTATCCATCCTATAGATAATAGCTTACATCTGCTAATCCCAAACTCCCAATCCATCCCTCCCCCAGCCTCCCTCCCCCTTGGCAAGCACAAGTCTGTTCTCTATGTCTGTGTGTCTGTCTCTGTTTCATAGATAAGTTCACTTGTGTCACATTTTCTTCAACCAATCAATACATAACCTTGTTTTGTGTGTTTCTTTTTAAAGACACTTTATTTAATGCATATTATTGATTCATTAACATTGAACTCACAGCCAACAGCACTAGATCTCATCCCTGAAGAAAGCTTATGTGATACATTTGTTTTCTCCATAAAACACATCCCAGCCTTCTTACCCTCAGGACACTAGACAGCACCTTAGCACTATCCTTGGGGGCCATTTTAAACAATGAAGTCACCACCAACAACAAAAAACCCCACAAAAGTGCAAAACATCGTGGCATTAACTGGACTGTGAAAAGGATGCCTGTTTATGGTGTGACAGCTGAAAAATTCCAACCTCAGCTAGGAGCATGTGCAACCGACAACTCAAATTTTTCTCTGCTGTGCACATTATTGATTTGCAAATATCGGTTTTTGGGGACGCCAATGTTAGCAAGGAGGCGGATTCAGGAATGCAGAGTCCACGAATAATGAGGCTTGACCATTTATTAAGCACCTACGTTGGGCAAACACTCTTGGTTGCTAGGGACAGAGATGAGAGGCAGATGTGGTCCCTATGTTTACATAGGTTAGATTCTGGCAGGGGAATGTTGGATTAGAGCTGAGATTTTTCAGTACTTCCCTGGCGGTCCAGTGGTTAAGACTCTGTACTTCCAATGCAGGGTGCACTGGTTTGATCCCCAGTCAAGGAACTAAGATCCCACGTGACGTGTGGCCAAAAAAAAAAGAGAGATGAGATTTTTAGACGAGGGTACTGGTGATGTAGGATCATTAGCCACAAAGTGTGTGTGACACACACACACATCTGGGGGTGCTGTGTACTCTAGCTATTTTACAGTAGGTGTAGGTGTCCCTGTCACTGTTTTAAATACTGCCCCCTCGTGTTGCCAGACTCTTCTATCAGAAATCTTTGGTTTGACGGTAAGAATGTGAGACTGTTAGCCCTGCTCAGTGCCGACAACCAGCTCTGCCATTTCACCTTTGACCCATTAGTCCACCAACAACGTCACATGAGGGGAAAACATTCGTGCATTAATGGTATACCTGTAGCCAGAAATTCTGTTGAAGAATATAACTTTGATTCATATGTCTACCTTATGACGAGCTCTAAGGTTCCCCAGTGAGTAAGTATGCGGAGATAGCAGTGTAGAGAGACTAGTGAGCACCACCCGCTCGCCAAGATGTCCGTGTCCTAATCCCCGGAACTTATGAATATGATACCTTACATGGTAAAAAGGACTTTGCAGTGTGATTAAGTTAAGAATCCTGAGGGACTTCCCTGGTGGTCCAGTGGTCAGGACTCCGTGCTTCCACTGCAGGGGGCACGGGTTCGATCCCCGGTCAGGGAACTAAGATACCTCAAGACGTGTGGTGCAGCCAAAGTAAAAATAAAATAGAATAGAACAAAAGAGCAAAAGAAAAAATTTTTAAAAAGAATCTTGAGATGGGAAGATTCTCCTAGATTATCTGGGTGGTCCCCATGTAATCACACATGTCCTTCAGAGGAAAGAAGGAGGTAGGAGACTCACAGGTGGAGGGGTGATAACAGAGTGATACAGTTGCTGGCTGGAGACCAAGATCTAAGGCATGGGGGCAGCTTCTAAAAGCTGGAAAAGGCAAGGGAACAGATTCTCTCCAGAAGGAACACAGCCCTGCTGACACCTTGATTTCCAGACCAGTGAGACCCTGACCTCCAAAACCGTAAGATAACATAGGTGTGTTTTTGAAACACTAAGTTTGTGGCCATTTGTTACAGCAGCCATAGGAAGCGAATGCATTGAGTATGGAGGAAAATTTTAAAAAGATGGATCTTGAGTAGCATCCAGCACGTGCACTGTGCCAGGTGTTCCACGGTCATCCCATCCCTGACACCCACAGGAGGAGAAAACTGAGGCCAAGGGAAGTTGCTCACGTGAGGTCACACTGAGGAACATGTATGACCGTCCTCTTTCCCTGTGTGTGCCCTGCAGACTAAACGCGTGCAACCTGGATGTGGCTGGCTGTGGCTTTCTTGCATTTGCACTCATGGGCAACAGACATCTGACGCATCTGAGCCTTAGCATGAACCCCTTGGAAGATGACGGGATGAACCTTCTGTGTGAGGTCATGATGGAGCCGTCTTGTCTCCTCCAGGACCTTGAGTAAGTTTCCCTGGTTGTTGGGGATCAACTCTACCATCTGGGGGCCTGAGGTTCTAGAATGTCAAGAGCGATAGTACCACAAATTAGTTCTAGGGTCAACTGAGGCTCATTCTTTCCAGTGGACACTCTGGGTAATTGATGTGTTGACACTGCAGTGAGTATGGGAAGGAAAGAGAAAGTATTCTGAACGGGAGCCCCGTGGAAGGATCTATGGGATTCTAGGACACGCTTGATCTCTAAAACCTCTTTACTTTTCAGAACATCTTGCACCAGGTTAATCTTCAGCTATTCATTCTGTATGTGGGGGGGAGGGGGAGGGGGGTAGCTGTCTATCTCTCAATCCCTTTTCTCTCTGGGGCTCAAATTTCTTCACCCCTATTGGAACATTTTTATATACTAGGAGTATTCCATCACTAAACCAACTAGAAAAAATTAAAGGACCTCAATGAACAGAAATAAATCTCTAAGCTTGAAACCAAGCAATAATCACTCAATATTTCAGTTAATGTCTCCCGGATGCATAAGCAGCATTGAATGTGTCACAAAGAAAGGATCCTAGCAGTTTCCATTCAGGTATTCTTACCATGTGGCAGGCATGTGGCTCTCAATATTTCTGCAGTTCCCCCACCAATCATACACCAGGGGGAACTAAAACTCCCAAGGAACATAAACCTTGCTTGGGTCTCACATTCTGTCCTTGAGGATAAGCAAATCATAATAGTAAGTGAAGCACGATATGGTATTCCATTTAATGGTGCATAATAACTTTTAAAACCCCCCAAAGCTGGGACTTCCCTGGCGATCCAGTGGTTACGACTTTGTGCTTCCACTGCAGGGGGTATGGGTTCAATCCCTGGTCAGGGAACTAGGATCCCACATGCCAAGTGGTGTGGCCAAAAAATAAAAAAATAAAATTTTAATAAATAAAATCCCCAAAAGCTGGACACTGGGCTTATGTCCAGTGTTTTAGTCATGGGTACCTTATCAAACTCTGTGTGCTTGATAGCCTTTTCTTATGATCGATTACAAAGGTAGAGTTAGTGGACCAAAAAGTGGGACCACTTTGAGAGCCCTCCCTCCCCAAAAATAAACAAATGAAAGGAATTGGATAGAGATCATAGTACACAAACCTCTGAGTAGCCCTCAAGTATTAATTCTTCTATTTCTTTTCATGGAATTGGCATTTTGAGCCCTAGTGCTGCATGGTATAGAAAATTCAGCTTAGTCCATTGGAGATGCCATTTCTTTGGGGTTGCACTTAAGTGCTGGGAGATTTTCTGGTCTTCACCATCACCATCGGTCCATACTGGCCTCTAAGACTTGATCATTCCCACCTGGTCTTCACAAGTGAGTCCTTCCTTGTTCTTTTTTCTTTTTCTTTTTCTTAATTTATTTTTGGCTGCATTGGGTCTTCGTTGCTGCGTGCAGGCTTCCTCTAGTTGTTGCGAGTGGGGACTACTCTTCTTTGCTTTGTGCAGGCTTCTCATTGCGGTGGCTTCTCTTGTTGCGGAGCACGGGCTCTAGGTACATGGGCGTCAGTAGTTGTGGTGCGCGGGCTTCAGTAGTTGTGGCGTGCAGGCTTCAGTAGTTGTGGCTCATGGGCTTAGTTGCTCCACGGCATGTGGGATCCTCCCAGACCAGGGATCAAACCCGTGTCCCCTGCATTGGCAGGTGGATTCTTAACCACTGTGCCACCAGGGAAGCCCTCCTTCCTCGTTCTTGATGTGAATGCCTCATGGAGATGGACCCAGTGGGATCATTCTGTGCTGAGCACACTAAGTTGATGATGTGAGACTCCGGAGCTGTTTCTGTCATGTCTCTTCAGATGACTCATATAGTCACTACTGAAGGGGCCATTTCCACCCTCTCTCACTCCTCCTGGGAACAGACACACAAGACCCCTTCTCCTTTTGGATCCCAAACCCTACCTAGTGTTTCAGTGACTTCTATCATCTTTTCTGTCCCTCTCAGGGCTCTGTCCCTTTGTCAGAGGCTCTACCAATTTCTACGCATGTTTTTTTCCGTCTCTCTCCCTGCCTTCCACCAGGGAGAATGTTCATCTCATCTTCAGGTGAAAAGAATGCTCTGATAGCTCATTTCTTTGTCTGAAGATGCCTCCAGTCTCTTCGAAAACTTTCCCCACCCTCTCCTATTATATGTCTCTTGAGATGATAAACTGTCCTAAGCTGTTCACAGGGATGGACAGAAAGATCGCCAGTTAGGAAGGAACAAGGGGAATCTCTACTAATGTTTCTGAACCTTATCCCACTGTGGTGCTCTCCTCAAAAGGTACAGATATTGTCCCTCTCTCTAAATCTCGCTCAATAATCTCCATCTCTCTCTCTTCATCTCAACCTCTCTCTCTCTCTCCCTCTCTCTCTCCATCTCTCTATATCTATTCATCTCTCTGTCTTCATCTCTCTCTCTCCATCTCTCTCTCTCTCTCTCTCTCTCTCTCTCTCTCTCTCTCACGCTCTCTCTCCCCCACCCACCCCCACTTCCCTCCTCTTGCAGATTGGTAAAGTGCCGTCTCACTGCCGCTTGCTGCAAGAATCTGTCCTATGTCATCACAAGAAGTCAACACCTGAAGAGCCTGGATCTAGCCGCCAATGCCCTGGGTGACCACGGGATTGCAGCGCTGTGTGAGGGATTGAAACAGAAGAATTCTCTGAGGAGACTTGGGTACGTTCCTGGGATCCTCTTTGAGGGCTGGGCACAGAGTGAAGGGGACCCAAACGTTAAGTCGCTTGAACAAAGACCGTGTTCTGATTTTCACAATTCCATCAAATTAGACAGCATACAACCATGGCAGACTAACAGACTGAGGCACAAATTCCAACTGGGCTCCTTTATATGGATGAATTAAATAGCCAACGCTTGAGAACAGGGTCTGGAGGTAGTGAGAACTAAATAGATGCATGTTTACTGGAAAACCCATGTGTGCTGAGCACAGTGCCAAATGGTGGAGGTATGGACATGTATAGATCATGGAGTGGCTGCATTTACGGTCTAGTGAGAAAGGTGGACCAAAGAGCAAATGATGACATGGCTGGTTCTCAAACCCTAGTAAGCATCAGAATCACCCCAGAGGCTTGTTTAAAACAGTGTGCCAGTACATACAATGGAATATTACTCAGCCATAAAAAAAGAATGAAATAGTGCCATTTGCTGCAACATGGATGGACCTAGAGATGGTCATACTAAGTGAAGGAATTCAGACAGAGACAGACAAATACCATATGATATGGCTTATATGTGGAATCTAAAAAAAAGGATACAAATGAACTTATGAAAAAGAAACAGACTCACATAGAAAACAAACATCGTTACTAAAGGGGAAACATGGCGGGCAGGGATAAATTACGAGTTTGGGATTAACATATACACACTAATATATATATATATATATATATATATATATATATATATAAAATAACCAACAAGGACCTACTGTACAGCACAGGGAATGCTACTCAATATTCTGTAATAACCTATATGGGAAAAGAATCTGAAAAAGAATGGATACATATATATATAATATATATATATACACAATTGAATCTCTGCTGTACACCTGAAACTAACACAACATTGTGTCAATAAATCAACAATACAATGTAAAATAAAAAATTTTAAAAAAAAGGACTGAAGCACTGACACATGCTACAATGTGGATGAACCTTGAAGACATTAGGCTAAAGTGAAATAAGCCAAATACAAAAGGTCACATGTTGTATGATTCCATTTCTATGAAATATCCAGAATGGGCGAATCCATAAAGACAGAAAGTAGATTACAGGCAGACCTCATTTTATTGTTCTTCCCAGATACTGTGTTTTTCACAAATGGAAGGTTTGTGGCAACCCTGCATCAAGCAAGTCTATCAGTGCCATTTTTCCAACATTTTCTCACTTTGTGTCTCTGTCACATTTTGGTGATTCTCCCAATGTTTCCGACTTTTTCATTTTTATTATATTTGTGATGGTGATCTGTGAGCAATGAGCTTTTTTTACTTTCTAATTTTTTTTAACTGAAATATAGTTCATTTACAATGTTGTGTTAGTTTCGGGTATACAGCAAAGTGATTCAGTTATACATTATATATATAATTATTTTTCAGATTCTTTTCCCGTATAGGTTATTACAGGATATTGAGCATATTCCCTGCGCTATACAGTAGGTCCTTGTTGGTTACCTATTTTACATACAGTAGCTTGTATCTGTTAATTCCAGATTGGTGAACTTTGATGACTTGATGAAGGCTCAGAAGATTAACATTTTTTAGCAATAAAGTATTTTTTAATTAAAGTACACTGTTTTGGGTCTTCCCTGGTGGTGCAGTGGTTAAGAATCTGCCTGCCAACGCAGGAGACATGGGTTCAATCCCTGGTCTGGGAAGATCCCACATGCCGTGGAGCACCTAAGCCTGCATGCCACAACTACTGAAGCCCGCGCACCTAGAGCCCATGCTCTGCAACAAGAGAAGCCACCACAATGAGAAGCTCGCGCACGGCAACAAAGAGCAGCCCCCGCTCACTGCAACTAGAGGAAGCCCACACATAGCAACAAAGACACAATGCAGCCAAAAATAAATAAATAAATAAATAAATTTTTAAAACTACATTGTTTCTACAAACAATAAATGCTGGAGAGGGTGTGGAGTAAAATGAACCCTCTTGCACTGCTGATGGGAATGTAAATTGATACAGCCAGTATGGAGAACAGTATGGAGGTTCCTTAAAAAACTAAAAATAGAGCTACCATATGACCCAGCAATCCCACTCCTGGGCACATACCCAGAGAAAACTGTAATTCAAAGACACATGCACCCCAATGTTCATTGCAGCACTATTTACAATAGCCAGGACGTGGAAGCAACCTAAGTGTCCATCAACAGATGAATGGATAAAGAAGACGTGGCACATATATACAATGGAATATTACTCAGCCATAAAAAGAAATGAAATCGGGTCATTTGTAGAGATGTGGATGGACCTAGAGACTGTCCTACAGACTGAAGTAAGTCATAAAGAGAAAACCAAATATCATATATTAACGCATGTATGTGGAATCTGAAAAAATTGGGAAGGTAGATTCTTAACCAGGGGACCACCAGGGAAGTCCTGCTGCTGATTTATTTTATACCTAGTTGTTTGTACCTCTTAATCCCCTACTTCTCTATTGCCCCTCCCCCACCACTGGTTTTTTTCTCTGTGTCTATGACTCTATTTCTGTTTTCTTCATTCATTCATTTTATTTTTTAGATTCCACATTTAAGTGAAAACATACAGTGTTTGTCTTTCTCTGTCTGACCTACTTCACTATGCATAATACACTCCAGGTTCACCCATGTTGCTGCAAGTGGCAAGATTTTGCTCTTTTTCATGGCTGAGTAGTATTCCGTTGTGGTATTTAATTTTGGCTGCATTGGGTCTTTGTTGCTGTGTGCAGGCTTTCTCTAGTTGTGGCAAGTGGGGGCTACTCTTCGTTGTGGTGTGCAGGCTTCTCATTGCGGTGGCTTCTTTTGTTGCGGAGCATGGGCTCTAGGCACGCAGGCTCAGTAGTTGTGGCTCGCGGGTTTCAGTAGTTGTGGCTCGCGGGCTCTAGAGCACAGGCTCAGTAGTTGTGGTGCACGGGCTTAGTTGCTCCATGGCATGTAGGATCTTCCTGGACTAGGGCTCGAACCCATGTCCCCTGTATTGGCTGGCGGATTCTCAACCACTGTGCCACCAGGGAAGCCCCCCGCTGTGATTTTAAAGTTGTGGTGGAAGTCAAACATGTGTTAAAGGAGGGATCCGGATCTTGGGGTCATTCCTTGGCTGTGCTGTGCTCTCTAAAGGTTGGAGACATGTGGACTGACCTCCAATGGCTGTGAGGCCCTCTCCTCTGCCCTCTCCTGCAATCAGCACCTGACCAGCCTAAACCTGATGCAGAACAATTTCGGTCCCAGAGGGATGACAAAGCTGTGTTTGGCCTTTGCACAACCCACATCTAATCTACAAACCATCGGGTAAGTCCCCGGCGATGTCTTCTGAAATACAAACCTCCTTCTGCTACAGGCACACTAATTGGTGGAGAAGCAGTTGATCTGAGAAGTTGAGACCTTGTCTCATCAACCAGATCTTTATCCAACCGCTAAGTGCCCACCGTGTTCCAGGCACCGTCTGGGGTGCTGTGGATACAGGGTGGGTACCATGGGGTTTCCTCTGGGGATGGGTTTGGGGAGCGTGGAGGGATGACATACAAATAAAATGTTTATCTTCAAAAAAAACCCTAAAACTGGAAGTACCATAGGATCCAGCCATCCCGCTTGTGGGTATACACCCAACAAAATTGAAAGCAGGTTTTCAAAGAGATATTTGCACATCTGTGTCCATAGCAGCATTATTCACAATAGCCAAGAGGTGGAAGCAACCCAGGTATCTACTGATGGGTGAATGGATAAATGACGTGTGGTCTGTCCATACCATAAAATATTATTCGGCCTAAAAAGGAAGGAAATTGACACATGCTACAACGTGGAAGAACCTTGAGGACATTATGCTTGGTGAAATAAGCCAGTAACAGAAAGACAAATACTACATGATACTACTTAGGTGAGGTCCCTAGATTCATCAGATCCACAGAGACAGAAAGTGGAACGGTGGGGGCCTGGGGAGCGGGAGACGGGGAGTTAGTGTTTAACGGGGACAGAGTTTCAGCTGGGGGAGATGAAAAGAGTTATAAGGATGGACAGTGCTGAAGGTTACACAACAGTGTGGATGGACTGAGTGCCACTGACCTGTACGATGAAAAATGGTTCCGATGGTAAAGGTTATGTGTATTTTCCCACCATTAAATGTTTTTAATGTTCAGGATTACTGCAGGTGGTAAACGCCAAGAAGGAAACAAAAGAGTAAGAGAGAGTGACCGGGTGTGGAATTAATTTTGACGATAGAAAAAGTATTTGCTTCTTAGCACCTCATGCTCAGGGCACCCCTGGAGGTGAAGAAGTACAGCTGTGATTGAGGGAAGTAAAGACCTGACTGGAGAAACATAAAACTTGTGGCAGCACAGAAGGCCCCTTGTGGTTGATTGTGATGTATTTATATCAGTAGCAAACTTCCCGGTTGACTAACTGGTTTCTCCTGTGTGGTCCAGCGTACAGAAGGTGGATTTATCCAGGGGTCAAGTTTTGACTGATGGACGTCACCAGAAAGAACACGATGGTTGTGGTGTGAAATCTGAGGGGGAGGGTGGCTTGGAAAGCATGGCTCAGTGGATTTGGAGATCCTGATGCAGCCAAAGAGAACGGTTTCAGCGATCACTTCAGCGAGTGAGCTGAAAAGGCAGAAGGCTGTGTTGAAAAGGGGCATATTTGTGTCGGTGACTCACGAGGCAATGTAGCCTCTGATGAGATAAGCTTGTGATTTAGGGAACTTAGCAGTAAAGATGAGAAGAGGCAGACCTAGATTTTACTAATGGACCTTTCAGGAGGCTGTTTCCTTATCTGTCAAATGGGGACGATACCATGTGTCTATTTGAATACCTGTTTCTCTCTCCCAGAATATAAGCTTCATGATGGTGGGGATTTTGCCTTGTTCATCACTGTGCCTCTAAACCCTGTAACAGGACCTGGCACAAAGTCAGTTCTCAGGAAGGAGTTCTTGAATGGATGAATAACCATGTCTGCCTCTTCAGATAGCTATGAGGGACAGGTGCCTGTAAAAACTCAGTGTAGTGTCTGCCTTGTAAAGAGTTCCTTTACAAGGAGGGACTGACTTTCATTCTATGGGGAACACACTGTTTCTCCTCAAGAATACAAGAGGAGGGACTTCCCTGGCGATCCAGTGGTTAAGACTCCGTGCTTCCAGTGCAGGGGATGGGGGTTTGATATCTGGCCAGGGAGCTAATATCCCACATGCCGTGTGGTGTGGCCAAAAATTTAAAAAAAAAAAAGTGCAAGAGGAGGTTTCAGACCCTTGGTGGGGTGTCCAGGAATTCTGAGGAAGGGAGAAGCGTCAGAAGCAAATTCTCAGAGTAGTAAGTCCCCTTCTTGCTCCCCAGGCTGTGGAAATGGCAATACCCTGCTCGAATAAGAAGGCTTCTGGAGGAGCTAGAGCGACTCAAGCCGCACATTGTAATTGGTGACGGTTGGTATTCTTTTGCGGAAGATGACCGGTACTGGTGGAAAAGCTGAAGACGTAAAAACCCTCCCCACCCACACTCACTCTGATGGAGGAACTTTCTAGGGTCCAGCTGTGCCCAGGGGTTCCTTTTCAAAGATGGATAATGATTTCTGATTCTCATAAAGCCCTCATAGGTAGTGATTCTTGTGTGTCCACTTTAACTTGGTCATTGCATTTGCCTGAGGTAGGCTTGTGACCTTCGTGTCATAGGACCTCAGTATCTGTGAAATGTCTGTCCTACCAGAGGGCATGGAGAGAGAATCAAATAAACACTGAGCATTTGGAAAAAGCATCCAGTGGCCTTCTTTTTTTTCTTTTTTTTTTTTTTGGCTGCGTTGGGTCTTCATTGCTGCATGTGGGGTTTCTCTTCTGGCGAGCGGGGGCTACTCTTCATTGTGGTGCGCGGGCTTCTCATTGTGGTGGCTTCTCTCGCTGCAGAGCACAGGCTCTAGGTGTGCAGGCTTCAGTAGTTGCGGCACGTGGGCTCAGTAGTTGTGGCGCATGGGCTTAGTTGCTCCACGGCATGTGGGATATTCCTGGACCACAGATCGAACCCATGTCCCCTGCGTTGACAGGCAGATTCTTAAATACTGCACCACCAGGGAAGTCCCTCCGGTGGCCTTTTTGATCAATGTGGGTGTGATTCCAGAGCAGAGGAGGGAGGACTTAGGTCCTTAAAAGTGCCCCCAAATTTTGATAACACAGGTCTGCTGGTTTTTTAAAGCACATATCTGAATTTCAAAGTAGGATGTGACTATCATTCAACCTCTGAGATATAAACACAAAGCTGAATTTATTGCTTAGTGTAGTAAAGAACAACTGGTCTACCACAGTCTCTCCCTCAAACCAACCCCAAGAGGTAGGTAATAGTTTCCCTATTTTACAGATAAGGAAACAGAGGCCGATGGATGTTGACATTTGTCTGTCTGGTGTCACAAAGTCAATTAGTAATCCAGAGAAAACTCTAATTGGAAAAGACATGTGCACCCCAATGTTCATAGCAGCACTATTAACAATAGCCAACACAGGGAGCAACGTAACTGTCCATCAACAGAGGAGAGGATAAAGATGTGGTACACGTATACACTGGAATATTACTCAGCCATAAGAAAGAATGAAATAATGTCATTTGCAGCTACATGGATTATCATACTAAATGAAGTAAATCAGAAGGAGAAAGACAAATACCATGTGGTATCACTTATATGTGGGGTCTAAAATATGATACATAGTTGCATGCACATTCCTTTTTATATTTGCGCCCCCCCGGAAGGCAGAGCAAGAGGACAGGGAACATCTCCTGGAAGGCGACCGTTGGCAAATCCAGGGACATCGCCCTGACCTAGTATGTCTGGCCGCGGGGTGGGGACCCAGGGTGGGCACATGCTGCCTCCTGGATGACTCTGGGCTCTTCCATTGTCATTTTCTCCAGTTGGATCCTTTCCCCATGTCATGTGATGTAGCACTCCCTTCTACCCACTCCTCACACTCTGCAGGTGGGTAATGTTGGGGATGTGTGTGGTGTGAAGCCATGTCAGGTCTGATCCTCTAAGCTACAAGTCACAGAATTCCTGACCTGAGGTCACTGAGTAGAAGTTCCCCAACTGGTGAGTTCAGTGAATTCAGCAGCCCCGGGAGGGCAGGATCTCAACCCACCTCCCTGCCATTCCCTTGAACCTCCCCTGGAGCTCACTAGGTGGCGGTAGAGCGTCATCCAGAAAGGACGGCTCACGCGTCCCCAGGGCAGGTGTTTCATCCTCAGCACTGTCGAACTTCGGGGCAGGATGATCCTTTGTGGCGGGCAAGGGGGCTGTCCTGTGCACGGTAGGGCATCGAGCGGCATCCCTGGCGTTTACCAACTAGATGCCAGGTGCACCCACCCACCCCCGGTCCTGAGAACTAAAAACGGCTCCAGACATCGCCAGACGCTACCTTTGGGGCACACTCACCGCCACCCGAGAACTGCCACTCTACGTTAAACAGAGAAGCCTCCCTCGGAAGCACCGCCACACCCCGCGGGACAGAACTGCTTCCCTGGCAAGCCCACATCGGCGTGTAATGCTGAGGGTGTGGCCACTTCTTGCTTCCCTCGTAGGAGGACAGCTGTTTCGTAGACCCAAAGGTATAGCTGCGTTATTCATAGCTGCCAAAACTTGGAAGCAACCAAGATGTCCTTCAGGAGGTGAGTGCATACAAGGCCTGGAGAGGGTAAGCGGCACCTGCTGGCAGAACAGGGATTTGAACCCTGGTTCCTCACCCCTGCGTTAGGTTCCTTCCCGGGACAGGAATTAGCTGTCAGTGACCAAGGACCAGGCACTTACAGACACTCCCAGGGATCCCTTGAGACAGTCGAGACAGGCAAGATCTTCTCTGCACAGAGGAGGAAGCCGAGGGTGAGAGGGATTAGCTCACTTGCCCAGAGTCACACAGCCTATGTGCGGCACCGTGGAAACTGGCCCAGAATCTTTCTTGCCCCAGGGGTAGGGAGAGAATGACTCAACCCAAGCCCTTACTTCAACCCAAGTGACGGGGCACATCCCTTCCACCCACCAGGCACGACTCCTTCCTCCCTCCCTCCCTCCCCCACCTCCGGAAGCGCCCAAGGGCAGCGCTGGATGAGAGGGAAGGGACTGCGGGCAATGGGCAATGTGTTCTCAGCCTTTGTTTACCCAAGCCCGCTCTGGACAAACAACAGCGTCACCCCTCCCTCCTTTGGAGGGGTCTGAGATCTCAAACTGAACTGCCTCAACCAACTTCCAAGCGAGGCGATGGCCACTTGAGAACAGGGTTCTCTGACCTACGATCGCACCCAAGACGTTCTAATATATCCTCCTGGGGAGTCACGTCTCTGCCCACCAGATGGCCATCCGTGACCTTGGTTTTGAGCCCCTGGTTCACCAGGTGAGAACCTGAGGCCCTGAGGTGGGTGGGGGCAGGATCTGCTCAAGGGCAGCAAAGCACCAGGGGGAGATTCAGGGCTCAAGGTAGAAACCCCCCTTCCTCCTTCAGCTCCCCTTCTACTGGTAAACTCCTCTCTCTTTCTGCAGAGGTAAAAGGAACGTTGAGTCCAGCCACGGCTTTTGGCCAGGCTGGAAATACCCCCTGAAGATCCCGGGGATGTGGTCCCCAGGACTCCAGCTGAGGGTCCCAGGACACTGGAATTGGCATCATTGGGCCCCACCCCGAGGACTGACCTGCTAGCAGTCCTCAATGTCCCAGGACTGCTGCGATGATGCTGCAGGACCAGGTCCATCTGGCAAGTAGCACAGCGCCTAGAACACAAGAAACACCAGAAAGCAACTGCCCACCCTTGTCTTCCTGCCAGACCCCTGGCTGGCTCCTCCAGTGGGGCCCCGGGGGCAGGCAGGTATCCACCCACCCACCAGAGTCCATCTCCCGCCTCTAGGATAGTTTTGTTGCTAGGAAGCAGTGGCAGGCCAGGGACACTTCCAGCCTCCTCTGCAGTGACATGTGACCCCGTGACTGTCCCCTGCTCCCCCGATGGGATCTGAGCAGGCGGACACAGGTGCAACGTCCAGGCCAAGTCTTCCAAGAAGCTGGATGCAGGAAGGGGCTGCAGGGGCTGGGGGAGGACGCCCAGATGGGAGCATGGGCTCATTTACTGCGTGGGGGGAGGCTGCCCTCCACTGTGAGGTGAGGCACAGCCTGTGCAACTCCCACCTGCACCTCCAGACGGTGAGATTCCTTTCAAAAGCAGCAGTGGGTGGGCCTTACTCTGAACAACCGCCCCAGTTCCTCACAGGCCTGCCCATCCTCCAGCCTGGATACTTGACGGCCACTCCGCTGGGGCCCAGAACCCGCTGCAGGTGACCTGGCCGGTCACTCTTCCAGGACAACCGCCCAGTCTGCACCCGGGCGCGAGTGCGGGCCGAGCCGGCAGCCTCTCACCCCCTCAGCAGCAACTGGCCGGTGCGGAGCCCTCCGTTTACCCGAACTCAAGAACCACGCACAGCAGGGACAATTGGATAGTGCGATTTATTGCCCCCCGCACCCCTCCTCCAACCGTGCCCAGGCATGGGATGAGACGGGAACCCGTTTTCTGCGGGGTGCGCCTGGGACAGGGGCTAGTTCCGCTCCAGCACTTCTCTGCTACCCCACATCCAGGAGGGGGAGGAAGGACTAGGGCGAGGAAAAAGGATGGGACCCGCGAAGAAGAGAGAAAATAATAGGTAGGCGGGGTCAGGAAGGGGATATGATTATAAAGAAAATTCTAAAAGGGAAAAGGACCCCTCTTTCCCTTCCCTCTCTGGGGCCCCTCCGAGTGGAAAGGTCCCAATGTTCGCCATCTTCTCAACACCCCCCGTTGGTGGGGAAGAGAAAGAGGGAAAATGGTCTTTCGCTCGTGGGTTTTGTCGTATCTTGGTCTCTCTAGTTCTCACACGTCTTGATTCGGGCTCGGCCGAGAACCTACAAGGGTCAGGCCAGGCCGAGGGCCGGGCGCGGGGAGGGGCCGGGCGGCCCGGTGAGCGTCCCCAGTGTCCCGCCCCAGGCCCGCCGCACCTCTCAGGCCGCACAGGCCGCGGGAGGGGAGGGGGTAGAGCGCGCCGCCGGTCCGGGGCAGCCCTCTGTCCGTTTCTCCCCGGGTCTCTGGGTCCTGCGCCGTCGTCCCCGCCAAGCCCGAGGGGCCCCGCCCCCCCGGGCCCCCGCCCCTACCGGCCCTCCCCGCCACGGCACTCGCTGCACCGCCCGCCCGCCGCCTCGTCGTCGTCGTCGTCGTCCTCCCCGCCTGCCCGGTAGTAGCTCTGTCCGCAGCGGCTGCAGACGGAGGGAGCGCCCACGGCGTGGACCTTCTTGTGTCTCCGCAGCGCCGCGCCCTGCACGAAGCCCTCGCCGCACTCCACGCAGATGTGCGCGGGCTCCTCGCCCCCCGCCGCCCCGAGCCCGTCCCCGTGCTGGGCGCGCTGGTGGGCCAGAAGCCCGGCCCCGTGCCCGAAGCCCTTCCCGCACTCCACGCACACGTATGGCTTGGGGGCCGGGGCGCGCCGCGAGCGGGGTCCCGGCGCCTTGGTCCCCGTGCCCGCCATGGCTGCGGCCGCCGCGGCCCCCTCGCCCGGCGCGCCCACCACGATGATCCCCTCGCCGTCGCCCACCGGGATGGCGATCTCGCCGTCCGCCGCCGCCGCCTCCTCGGGTGCCTTGGCCCGGCGCACGCTGGCCGCCAGCACCTTGGCCGCCACGCCAGGCCCCGACAGCTCCGGGTGCAGCCGCAGGTGGCGCGCCAGGCTCTTGGGCTGGCTGAAGCCGCGGCCGCAGCGCGGGCACACGAAGGGCTTGAGGCCGCTGTGCGAGCGCCGGTGCTTGGCCAGGCTCTTGCTCTGCGTGAAGCTGCGGCCGCAGTCGGGGCAGGCGTAGGGCTTCTCCCCCGTGTGGATGCGCTGGTGCTGCATGAGGTTGGAGCTCCAGCTGAAGCGCTTGCCGCACTCGGAGCAGGCGTAGGGCTTCTCGCCCGTGTGGATGCGCCGGTGCTGCACCAGGTGCGAGCTCTGCGAGAAGGTCTTGCCGCAGTCGCTGCAAGCGTTGGGCCGCTCGCCCGTGTGCGTGCGCTGGTGCCGCGTCAGCTTGGACCAGTGGCTGAAGCTCTTGCCGCATTCGTTGCAGATGTAGGGGGCGGGCGGCCGCGGCCGGGGCGGGGGACCAGCCGGGGGCGCCGACTGGGGCGGGGACAGCTTGGTTGGGGGCCAGCTGGGGACGTCGTCGTCATCCATGATGAGAATGTCCACTGGAAGGCAAGAGGGGAGAGGAGGGAGTCAGAGAGCCTACGTGCGAGGGCGGCCTGGGGCCCCTCCACCTGCTGCTCTGCGTGCCCCCGGGAACCTCGCTCACCTGTGTGCCCTCCCAGGCTTCCCTGTAACGGGGGCGGTGGCAGAACCTCCCTCAGAGGGCAATTGGGCCCTGCCAGTGCGGAGCCCTCCTCACGGGCCTGGCCCTGGTCAGACGTCCCTCCCATCGGTCCCCTTCCCCTCACCCCTCCTAGTGTCTGTCCTCAGGGCATCGAACACGCCCTGGCATTTTACTAAACATTCATTACCCATCCCTTAGGACTCTTCCTTCCTTCACGGCCGTTTCCCCAGCATCTAGAACAATGCCCGGGACTTAGTAGGGACGCCAGAAATGTCTGCTAAAGGAAACAACAGAAACACAGGGGTACGGGATGGAGGTATAGGGAAGGCTCCTAGTAAAGAATGCCTCCCGAAGCCCAGGCCCCAGGCTGGGGGCCAGCAGAGCTCGTCCCCGCCAGACCGGAAGGCAGCCGCAGCGCGGTTTCCACCTTTGCCCAGGGACAAGGGCTTGCAGCACCCTGTGGGTGTACAAGCGGGAAATGATGGTGTCACATCTGGGCTCTTGGAAGATAATCCTGGCTGCGGGTGGAGAAGAGAGAGAGGAAGGGGTCACCGGACTGGTTAATGGGATCACAGGCCGCATGAAAGTCCTGACCCTCCATTAACTGGGAGTGCAAACTCCAAACACTGCAGCCTCTATTACAGACTTCCTCACCCTGGTCCCTGGGTTTGTAGGTACTGTATGCCCAGTGCAGACAATAAAGGAGCGTGGGGCCTTGGTCCCGGCGTCTGCAAACTGAGGACACCACCACGGGCCATCTGCCCAACAAAGCCTCTAATACAATTACGCCGCGCCTGGCCTGAGCGGGCGGCCTGCCGGGAGAGATGAGAGCCTGCCCCTCCCCGCAGCCTGCCCAGCTCTCCGAGACTGTTCTGTGTGCACCCTTGGCGACATTTGCCTTCCCTGTCCGGCTTGGGCCTGAGTTACATAATGGAGGTGGGGCACGTGCTCAAGCCCGGACTCCTGCCTGGGTTCCCGCCTCGCTCTCGGGGGCACGGCCCCGCCCCCTGATCACAGCCCCGCCCTCCCGCCTCTGGCCCCGCCCCTAGGTGCACCGCGAAGGTGTCTTTCAAAGGTGAATCCCATTATAACCTACCAAACATTGTTTTCCCTCTCCCTCTCACTAGCCTGCAAGCCCACAAGGACAGCGGCCCGATCCCTGTGTTCCAGCACCTGGCCGGGAACAAAGTGCTCCAACTGTCCTGAGACAGTGGTCCCATGCACTTAATAAGCATCCATGCGTTTAAGTCTTGTAAGGTGGGCTCCATGGAACTCGGGTCTTTACAGGTGAGAACACCAAGGCACCAGGAAGATGAACCACTGCCCAAGGCTACACGGCCTGGGAGCAGCAAAGCAGTATCTGCACGGGTAGTCTGGGTCCCAAGACCGCCTGTACTGGAAAGGGTACTGGGATATAGAATCATATATGCAGCAGGAAAAAAAAAAAATCCAGGTAGGAAGTCTGGGCCGGGTGGGGGCCGCTTTTCAAGAGGTGACACAGGGCCCACTTTGGTGTCAACATAAATCAAGAAGTGGCATCATGGGGATTCCCTGGCCGTTCAGTGGTTAGGACTCCATGCCTTCACTGCCATGGGCCCCAGTTCAATCCCTGGTTAGGGAACTAAGATCCCGCAAGCCACCAGGCACAGCCAAAAAAAAGAAAAAGAAATAGAGTCATAAGCACATTATGTGGAGATATTCAAGAATAAAAAACTGAACCTTGGGGAGCTGTCTGCCTCTGAGCAGTGTGTCCGGGCAGCAGGGGTGGACTGGGGTGGGCTGGAAAGGAGACTTGCTCTTTGCGGGAAATGAGCCGCACCACCTGACCCATACATAGCAAGTATTCTGCACTCCTTTGATTGAAATAAACGTCTTGTTTTCAAAGTTGTCAAGAAAGTTTAACAATACGCCACTTGACTCAGCGATGAAGAGTATTTACAATCATGATGACAGGAACTGAACACAGCCCATCTGAACTTGTGAAACACCTGTAACTCAATCCGGGGCCCTGGATGCGGGGGGGGGGGGCGGTTGGCGAGGGGCCGACCACCCGTCCAGGTCCAGAAACGGGGAGAGAAGGCCCGAGGAGCCGGCTGGGCAGTGAGGTGCGTGCAGCGGGTGCAGGCTTCCTCTGTAGCCTTGGGCTACGTGACTCTTCTCTCCGCTGCTGCGTGCTGTTTACCCCACGCACTACTTTTTAAGCAGGTGTTAAGCTGTTAAATGGAAGAGGATCTAATCACTTCGGGAGGCGGGGTGCTCTCTCAACCTTCGAATTCCTGGTCCCCTCTGCGAGTGGGTGCAGGGACCGGCGCTCTCCAAGCAGCGGGCGGCTCTCACGCACACCAGAGTCTGAGTCTGCACCCCTCCAGGTCAGGCTGGAAGTCAGCGGCTTCCCTCTGGGCCGCCTTCCTCATGGGGGCAACTTCACTGCCGCACAAACGTCATCTTTAGAAGGATGCAAGAATTCCCGGAAAGCGGAGAGGACATCGACCAGCACAAAGGGCTCACTCAATAAAAAGCACAGAAATGACGAGTGATCGCCATTCCCGAAGGGAAGGGGAGGGGTGTCCCAGGCTCCAGGTCCCGTCATCCCACAGCAACTGTCACTGTCCTTCTCTCGCTGAAGGAGGGCTCAGCTCCGGCTCCTGCGCTCTGGGCCCAGGCGGGGTCCTGCCGCCCACGCAGCTTCCCGCCCCAGGGTGGATCCTCCCAAGCAGACCTTCTGGGGAAGGGCAGGACCTGCGGCTTTACCGAATGTTAACCTTTTTCCCCTAAAACACACGACATGCAGAGAGCCCGGAATGCAGAGCTGACCACAATCAATGCAGAAAGACAAATGCCCCGTCAAGATACAGGTCTTGGCCACCCACCGGGAGTCCCTCCGTGCCCTTCCCAAGCTCACCCCCTCTCAACCCCAAATATAACCACCATCCTGACCTGTGCAGTAATCGTTCCCTTGCATTTCTGTACGGTTGTCACCCAAGTGCAACATCCCAGACATTACAGTTCGGTCCGTTACTTTTTCAGTTTTTTTTTTTTTTTTTTTTTTTTTTTTTGCGGTATGCGCGCCTCCCACCGCCGCGGCCTCTCCCGTTGCGCGAAGCACAGGCTCCGGACGCGCAGGCTCAACAGCCATGGCTCACGGGCCCAGCCGCTCTGCGGCATGTGGGATGTGGGATCCTCCCGGACCGGGGCATGAACCCACGTCCCCTGCATCCGCAGGCGAACTCTCAACCACTGCGCCACCAGGGAAGCCCTACTTCAGTATGTCTTTAAGTCTCCTGTAAGACACGACTTCCTCCATCCCTTGCTTTTCCTTACGATTTTCCTTTTGAAGAAGCGGAGCCCTACAGCCAGTTGGACCCTTGCTGACTGCATGCTCCTAGTGCCCTGCATCTGCTGCCGGTTAGCAGCTGGCTCACCCAGCCCTGCCGGCCCCTGAAGTCATTCTGAAGGTGCAATCCTGTTCTTTCACTGAAGGCACCCGATATCTCGTGTTTCTCTTTTTGTGATATCAAGGGCCACCGATGCTCAACGCTTAGGTCTGCTGATTTGTCGAGGGGTGCAAAATGGGGCTGCCCTGTGGTTTCTCCTGCGTTTAGGAGCTGGAATAGCTTTTAGAGACTCTACATCATCTGTTGGTTGGTACCCAGTGGTAAATTTCATGTGGTTATGGCAGGATGAATCTCATTTCCCCTTACCTGCCCAGTTTTCCAAGTTACGAACTGGCTCCCTACCACCCTCCAAGGTAACCACGTAGTCTTTCCTTTCTTAACATCATTAGGAGATCACGGATTTAAATATATCTGGTAGGCTGCACTGCCTGCCATCTTCAGTGCGTGGGAGCCTCAAGTGAGCTCCGAGTCCTTTGGACGGGACCCAGGTGGTCTTTGACAGATTCTCTGCCATCCAGCCTAACAAGGGGCTACAGGTTCATCCATACTTCCCACCCCAAACCTGCAACTGGCCGTTTCTCCAAGGGACTCTGGTTTCTTTTCGTGGGAAACAATTTCAAAATCAAAATGTGGAAATGATCTTCGCTTTTTTTTTTTTTTAAGATAAAATTCCTGTGACTTCTGATACTTCCCATACAAATTTAGGCCAAAAGGCTTTTATGCGGTCTTTTCTAGGACATCTGCATCTCTGTTCCTCACTAGGGGAGGAGAGGACTTGACTAGCCCATAATTGCTTATTTGCTGAACCCACATCACACAGCTTCAAGATAAGCATTCTAACTTGAATGGTTAGAATCACCCCCACCACCGCCAAGTACCATTCCTGAGAAATCAGGTGAACTATTCCTGTTCCGCTCACTGATTTCACAGCCAGACCTCCACCGCCTGAGCCCTCGTTGAGCCTGCCCCGACTCAGCACCCATCTCTCTGGCCACGGCGGCTGCGCAAGGCTCACTTGCCCGCAGACTCCTCGGGAAGGCCCCACGACACCCCTGTTTGCTCAGCTCCTGCTGGCTGAGGTCATCTGCACCCTTCCAACGTGGAAGGCAGTCTTCCTGAATACGATCCTTAGCTCTACCTTTTCTTCCCCTGAGAATCATAAATATGACTCCATTTTCTCCTGGCATAAAGCATTGCTGGCAAAGTCTGACAGCAATCCCATCTACTTTGCCTTGTAAGTCATTTGCTCTTTTTGCCTAGATGCCCCAAAGGATTTGCTCCTTCCTTTAAAGCCCAGTGACTTGAATAGAATATGTCTTGTTCATTCGAGTTGATATTCTCAGATTTGTGATTTATTCCTTCAATACCTAACTTTGACATTTCAGGAATGTTTTCTGGACACGTAGTTTTCACCATTATATTCCTTTGGATTTCTTCTTCAAAGGGCTTTCTTTACCTAACTTCAGTACCTGTTTTTTTTTACTCTGCCTTAATCTTTACTCATTTCTTTTTGATTTTAAAATGGCCCTCTTTTTCACCTTCGATTTTTCTTAAGAAACAATGTGTTATTTTTATTCAGTCTCGAATTCCTCCTACTTCACTTTGAAATTAATTTGACTCTATTTCTAATTCTCTGCTGAGTTCTGCCCCCGGGCTGAGCTGTTCTGATCTTGCACTTCCAGGGGCCGTCATCTCCTGGCCACTCTGAACGATCCTGACCTGTCTGCAGGTGTATCTCTGACCACCCTCCCTGTCTGTGGAGATACTATTTGCCCCTCTTCTTTTTTATTCTAATAGCTTCCTGGGGGTGGAAGCAAGAGGACCGAACTCACCATTTTCCAGTTTCGCTCATTTCTGTGGTCAGTCTCCCTGAACTTCTGGGAGGCTACACTCTGGACAGCGTTTCTGGCTCCTCAGGGCTCCCTCTTCCGAGTGCAGGGCTGCCTGCTCTGCGGCCACCCCTGATTTTATCTGGACCTTCCCTTCTCCCTTGTGGCCAATGACAGGGGTCCCACTCGATCCTGAGCCCCCTCCTGACAGGCTGTGCTCTGCGTGGGTCCTGCCCGGGCAGGGCACTTTACCTGGGTAAAGGAAGCCATGGGCCCCAGCAGCCCCACGCTCCCTGCTCCTGGTCTGGACAGAACCCCTCCAGCTTCAGTTGCTGGCCGCAGCGTGACCAGCCCCAAGTCCTCCGGTGAACCCCCGAGGGCTACCTGGGGCGTCCTCCCCTCCTGCCCCTGCTAACACCACACTGGCCCGGCTGCTGGCTTGTCCGCATCCAGCTGTATTTTGGGGCTTTGCACCTAAGGTGTGCTGCCAGTGTGACCCGGGAACATGGGTTTTGCCCACAGGCAGTTGCTGTGTTTTTACGTGGGTCTGCTGTCATCCGGCTCAGACGTGGCATTTGCGGTGAACTCTGCGGGGTCATTCTGGAGGGCACTGAGACGTGAGAGGCGGGCTTGAGAGCGGGAGGCCAGGACCCTGTCCCTGGTGGGTGATTTCCAACACACCAGCTGAAGACTTTCCCGCCTCAGAATTGGGATGTCTCTTTATTATTCATTTTTGGATGGCTTCTCTTTCTGAACACCCTGTAGCTAAGGCCCCAGGCTGAGCCTGGACAGCTCTCGCACCTGCAGGCGGTGGGCCGGGGTCAATGCGCCAGTGAGGCAGCGCAACAGACTCTGGCTGCAGCCTACGAACAGTCCAGGCCCCCAGGCCCCTTCCACTGGCTCCCGGCTGCCTCACCCTGGGCGGTGGCCTGGCCTCTCTCTGCCCAGCACCCTCTGATCAGCACCCCGAGCTCGAAGGGTGTGAGGATTCCACGAGAGGGCCTGCCCAAGGTGGCTGGCCTCAAGCTCGGGGCACACAGGAAGCGCTCACAGCCCTGCTCACGGACCCCTCGTCCTGACCCAACAGGCAAACAGCCTACAGGGGCTACCGCCAGCCCAAGCCTCCTGCTCCTGCGTCCAGGCATCAGCCGGGGGTTGGGGGGGGGGGGTCTCAGGGCAGGGGTCCGGCCCTGTCCCATCACAGGAGGCTGCCACAGAGGTAGGACCCAACAGGGCAGGCCCAGAACCAGGGGACGCAGGGCAGCTTGGAGGCATCCAGGCCACACGGCTTACAAGCTGAGCGAAGGGGTGTCACGCGGTTGGAGGCACCACACAGGGAGGGGCCGGAGCAGACTTGCAACAGACTCCGGTGGGGGGTTGGGTTGGGGACAGCAGGCCGGACAAAGGGGATATGAGAACCCACTTGTGCTTTGTTGAGGTTTCCTCAAGAGAATGAGTTAGTGGACAGAGTGTAAAATTAAAACCACCTTACTTCAAGGCAAACATGCATTTTGGAGACAGCTGGGGACACCTTCACACACTGGGCAACGCTTCGTCAGGTGAGATGAGCGTTTGTTATTGCTGGAGAATCTGTAGGTGAAATGATACAATATCTGGGATTTTCTTTAAAATTCTCCAGAAGAAAAAGCAGGCACAACCAGGGAAAAGACCGCAAAGTACTGCTCACCGCTAAGGCTAGGCAGTGGGAAGCGCAATCACCACACTATCGATGCTTGCAATTTCCAGCATGACACAGACCGTAAAATTAATTTTAAAAAGGCTAAAAGACAGGGAAAGGAGGAAGGGGCAGGCCCAGCGGCATGAAATGGGGAAGGATGGGCCGTGCGCCCTCCTGCTGGGTGGTGGAGGGTCTGCGCCCCACGTGCCACGTGCCCTGAAATCTGTTTCCTCCTGTGTAACCACGGCTGCCCGGAGCCAGCCCAAGGAGCTTCCCTCACCCCCTCAGTGGATCTTAGAACTAGATCAGGCGAAGGGGCTCGAGTGCTTTATGCAATCTATCCCCAGCCCGCCCAGGCCCTCGTAACCTCTCTTGGACGACTACGACACGCTGGCACCGGGATCACGACTTCAGAGCCTGTTCTACAAATAACGTGGTCGCGCCCATTCACTTCCACGCTGCAGGGGCACAAGGCCTACAATGCTGAAAACACCTCCCCTCTGCCCCCTCACAGCAAGAAGTGCTGGCTGAACCCATCCAAAACGCACGAGGACGGGATGCCCGCATGAAGACGCATCAAAAGCAGCATGAAAAGGAGCTCATACTTTATTTCTCAGGTGCCCTGCATGAAAACCCCTGGAAACGGGGAGCACGTCTTCACCAGAGGGCAAGGGGTGAGGCCGTGAAGGGGCCAGCGGAGCCAGGTGGGGCCTCAGCAAGCAAAGCCTAGCCCCCGAGGGCTCAAAGATCAGTTTTATTCAACCCAAATAACGCTTTGTCAAACAAAGCATGTGGCCAATATGTTTGTGACAGATAAAACCCCAGAAAGATACAAGCCCCATAAAAACCCAGACACCCAGCTGTCTCCCAGGATGGTCACTGGCCCTGCTCTGTGAGCCTGCCGCTCCCCACACATCACAGTTTGTCCCCAGCTCTCCACGTCCTGGCCCACTGGTATGTGGGCCTGCCACCCTGGTCTAAAGAGCATCCCGCCCAGGAGGTCCAAGGGGCCACCTAGAAACGGTGCCAAGCACCCAGCGAGGGGAGGGGGCAGCCCCCAGGGGCTCCCAGCTGGGAGGGAACTCGGAGAATCCACACAGGCCCGGGAGGCAGCCTGGCTGAGCCCCCAGAGGAAGGATGGTGAGCCCCGAGCCACGGGAGGGCAAGGGGAGACAAAGGAAGCGAGGGTCCAGGGAAGGGTGAGGGACCAGCTGGGAAGAACTCCCCAAGGCCGCCTCACCTGGGTTCTCATGGCTGGCCATCTGCTGGTCCTCAGAATCCAACGGCCCCGGAGACCACGCCTCTTCCCGCAGCTCCATGTCTGGGTCCCTGTTAGAAGGGGACGAGACAGAGGACAGAGTTTACAGGACGCCAGACTGGACAGAGGGCCCCGGGGTGGGGGGACAGGTGCTATGTGGGCTCCAATTGCCCGGCTCAGGCCCAGCAGACAAGAGGTGCATGGCGGCAGGGACCTAAGGGCCAAGGGAGAGATGGCCCTCTGCTCCCCCCCCCACTGGACAGGGGTCCGGCCCGAGGCCACATGCAACCTGGGTGAGGAGGAAGTGTTCCGGCTGCGGCCACCTGGCCGGGGCTAGCATCCCAGCTCCACCGCTGACCAGCTGGGGCCGGGGCAAGAGACCCCCTCCACCCCCCCACTCGGTTTCCTCACCAGGAAGATGGAGGACGGCCCGACACATGGGTCGTGAAGTCTACGCGAGACAACTACAGACGGAGCTCTCACCCCAAGCAAGGGAACCCTAAATCCACTCCAGGCCAGGGCCCATCCCACCAATCAAGGCCAGAAGGGCTCCCCTGTCAGGCCCGTCCTAAGGCCTCTCCCTGGACCAGGATGAGGCAAATCCCACTGAGACGTGACAGTGTGTGACAGGGAGACAGGTGACATGGGCACTGAGCGTCTGAGCAGCTCACAGTCTGAGGTCTGCTTCCAGACATGGGCCAGCCAAGCAAAACTCCACACCAGGCCTGGACACAGCGACGATGGACCCTCCGGGGACCTGCACGGGAGGAGCGCCGGCCGCTCTGGTCCCAGCCCCTGGCCACCACTCGCCCTAACCCTGGACGTTTCTTATGAATGGCATCACACAGCACGTGGCCTCTGGCGTCTGGCTTCTCTCGCTGAGTGGCACGCTCTCAAGGCTCACCCACGGAGCAGCGTGTCAAAATTTCCTTCCTTTTCACGGCTGAGTAATGCTCCCCTGCAGGGGCAGACCACGTGTTGTTTGTTCCTCTGTTCTTTGGGTGACAGACAGAGCCTGGGTGTTTCCCCTTTGGCTAAAGTGAGCACAGCTGCTGCGGACACTGGCGTGCACGTCCCTCACATACCGTGTGGCCTGCCTCCAGAGCCCACACTTCCACTCCCCGCCGCTGCCCGGGGCAACGCCACGGCAGAGCCTGGCCCTTGGGGCGCACAGCTCAGCCTTCCTCCCCTTCCCGCTCTGGCCCCTGCAGGGTGGGCAGGGCAGGAGCTGCCAGGCCTGGGCTCCAGGCTGCTGTGCCTGCATCTTGGACTCAGTGTGCAGGGCGGGGAGGTGTGGGCAGGCACCCAGCCCCAGCAGCGGAGCCTGGTACTGGGGCCACGGCATTCCGGTCCCCTCTGGGCCCTGCTCCTTGGTGTGACATCCCTCCCCAGCAGGACGCTGGCAGGCAGGCAGGCCTTCTGACAAGAAGGGGCACACCGACTGGGACCCGGGGCGGCGCCTCGGTTCCTCCTCTCGTGTTCAGGCCCCTTCAGGTGCAAACCAAGGCCCGTCTGTCTGCATGCACGCAGCTCAGAGAACCTCTCCCCACACAGTCCTTCTGTCCCCCACTCCAGTTGGGGGAACTGGCATCTGGGAACGGAGCCATCCAGCCCCAAGCATCACACACCCTGGCACAACAAGCCTGACCCATTTCTCTTGAATCCCCCAGTAACAAGGGGCTCACCACTATCCAGGCACTGAAAGGAGCCCGTTCCATGGCCCGCCCCTCAGTAACCTCTGCTGACATCTGCCAGAAGCTCTAAGAACTGGCCTGTTTAACCGGCCTGTTTAGTTAAGTAATAAACACATGCGGCTGTGCCGAGCAAGTCGCTCACAAGCCCCCAGGTACTGTTCTCAGTGGTTGATGCAACCCTCTGGGCAGATGTGACCGTCACCCCCAGCCGTGAGGATTCCGAGGCAGGGGCGGCAGAGCCGGGACGTGAAGGCAGACCGTCCCGGCTGCAAGTCTGTGCCCAGAACCAACGGAGCTGCCGCTCAGGGTCTGGGCCTGGCTCTCCCGAGCGCTCACTCACGGAGTCCTGAGACCAGGAGACGGGCAGTAACCGGAGAGGCCAGGCCTGCCGCAGAGCTCGCGGGCCAGGAGGGAAGGCGGGCCCAGGTCCCACAGTCAGACGCAGCCCTACATTAACCTGCGCCCAAGTGCCCCACGTGACCACCACCCCCCACCCCCCGGGGTCAGGGCACAGAGGTGGAAGTGCCCAGGAGCAGAGGAGGGACACAGGCCGCATGGCTCACCCGCTCCGCCATCCTGACGCTCAACAAATGGTCACAAGGACTCTAAGAGCAGGGGCGCAATCCAAGGGCAGGACAAGCCAGGAGGCCAGGGAGGGAGACGCCCCTCAAAGAGGCCTGTCGGGGCCTGGGCCACCTCTGGGCGGAGCTGCCCAAGCACCCCCTGGACCCGGCAGTGAGCAGACCGTCGGGACACGAAGAGGGAAGACACCCCCACCAAGCACGCAAGAATTGCCGAAACCTGACGAGAAGGTGGGAGCCTGAACCAGGCAGCTCATGGGAATGGAGCCAGTGGCGAGACGTGAGGCCGGTGGTGAGGCGGACAAGCTCTGGTTGGAGGCCACGGCAGGGTTGATGACAAAACCAAGGCAGCTTCCCGTCACTGTATCTGAGCCCAACTGCATCTGGGCCTGACGAGAAGATAAGGCGGGAGTGTTAGAGGCTCCACAGGCTGGGGGTGTGCTGTTCGCATCTCCTGAGACACTGATGTAATTAACTCTCTTCTCCCCACCTGTCCCAGTCACCCCCCTCCCCCACCGGAGAACACTGTGGTAAACAGGCTGCGGCCCCTGCCTCATGGGGAGGTCCCTGCCAGTCCAGGAGACAGAAAACCAATGAGCACAGGAAAGGAAAGGTGATTTCAGACAATGCAAGTGCCATGACACACACAGAGGGGCTGGGAGGGGCCGCTCCCCAGGGAGGGGGCCCCAGGAGCAGGCCTGAGATGAACAAGCAGTGTGGAGGGAGAGGGATGCAGGCAGCAGGGACAGTGGGTGCGAAGGCCCGGGGTCAGCAAGGAGGCTGTGAGGCAGGGCGGGCAGATTCTCCTACAGGGCCTGGAAGGCCAGGCGGAGGCCTGGGGAACCGTGTGAAATGCAGGGTCTCTCCAAGGGGGGGCACTATGACAACACCTGTTTCACAGACGGGGAGACTGAGGCTCAAGAACGCAGCGGGGCCAGATCCCGGGTCCCTTGCAGCAACAGCAGGGAGCACCTGGACAGCAGCCAGGAGTTACTCAGCGCTGGTGGTGCGGGACTCAGGGCTGAGACGACTCCCAGGACCCTGGCAGCCGGGGGACAAAGGAGGGCGCTGCCCTGCCTCCCTCCTGGGCCCATGGCCTCGCTGCAGGTCACGGGGCAGGGGATGTACCCGGCCTCCAGGGCCCTGCCGAGACCCTCCGGGGGCCCCACGACAGTGCCAGGCACAGACATGTGCTGCCACCGGGTGGGTGACAGGCCAACTAACAGAGCAGAGGCTCGAGGGACAGAACACAGTGCACCCCAAATCCGACCCCCACGACCACCCCCCTTCTAGGACCCACTGCAGGAAGTGGTGAGACCCATACCGGAAGGACAGACTGGCCCTCGGACCCATCGGGCCCCAGCCCCTAGCGGGCCGAGAGCCGGGTACAACATGCACAATCCGGTTGACGAGGGCCCAGTCAGGTGATGCCGCTGTGTAGCTCACGGCCCCTGCCCGGGGAAGCCCACTTCATAAGCTAATCTGCGGGGAAAACCCAAACCTCGGAAAATGCTTCCTGCAGGGTTTGCCACAGCAAGATTTAGAACAGGGTAAGAACCGGAAAGAACCCGCCAGCCCCGTGGTGGGAGAAAGTGTAATAAGATCACAGACCATGGGAAGCGGGTCTACGGACATCTCACAGCCTCTGAAACAACGCTGTAAAGTGGCCGCCCCGCCCCCCCCCCCCCCCCCCCCCCCCGGGCCAATAACAGTAAGAGCCATCTTAACATTTTCTTCTCCTTTACCTTCACCTTCTCAATTTTTTTTACATTAATGGATAATTACTTGTGTAACGAGGGGAAAAGACTAAAGGTTGGCTTCTTTCTGGTGACAAGGCCTATGTATCACAACAGGGAAATCGGGGTGTTGGGGAGAGAGAACTGTGCGGGCCCTCAGATCACAGGTAAACGTGAAAACTGCACGGCGGGCGGGTGTGCCAGTAGGGCAGCCGCTGTGAAGAGAGCCTGGCACGTCCTGATAATGACGAAGTCACTGTGTGACCCCAGGACCCCACTCCTAAGTGTTATTCACAGCAGTGCTGTGCGTGACAGCCAACAAGGGGTGACAACTCCAACGCCCGGGGAAGCAGCCAGCACACAAGGCCACTCAGAGCGCGGCTCCGGGATGTGAACCGTCCAGGCCGAGATAAGCGGCTGCCAGCCTGGGGGTGGGACGGGGAGGGGTCGCGCACTGGCACGGGGTTTTTTGGAGCGATGAAAATGTTCTGGAATCAGACAGTGGTGACGGTTGCGCAACTCTGTGGCTGTATTAAAAACCACTAAATTGTACACTTTACGAGGGCGAACTTTCCAATATGTGACTTACATCTCAATTAAAAGGTAAAAAGACCTAAGAATTCGTACGGGCCCTCTTATTCAAACCCCAGCAACAACAGAAACACACAAGAGAAAGAAAAGGAAGAGAGGCCAAGGGCTCGGGGGCTGAGGAGGTGGGACGGACAGAGGCCGCTCCTCTGTGGCTTCTGGGTTGAAACTCGTTTGCCAGGCGGTTATCACGTGCTGCCACTGGAACTATCACGTCTAAGTCAATAAAGCAGGGACTTCCCGGCCTCGAGCGTCCACCTCAGGCCAGCTTCCTGCAGCGACAAGGCCTGGGCTGGCCTCCATCCTCCTTCCAGGGAACCCACAGGCTCTGGGGGAAGGGACGGAGGACAGGGAGGTGACAGCGGCCAGCCCTGCACCAGAGATTTCCCTGCACCCAGAGGTGCTTACTGAGCACCGGGAGCCACGCTGCCCAGAACAAGGCAGTGAGGGAACCAACACCCCGATTTCCATGGTGGGAAGAGCCAGCAGGAAAGTGAGGCTGGGCATGGAGGGGAAGGGGCTGCTCTTGAACCAGGACGTGAGATGCAGAACTTCCACCTTGATAGGCTGCTTTACCACACTGATGACCCCGAATTCAGGGCAGTCGGAAAACAGCAGGTGCAACAAGGACGCTCTGAACGCACCTTCTCCCCTGAAAGCAGGAGGCACATGAAAGTGCCCTCCCGGCTCCAGGAAGAAGAAACATCCCGAGAGAGATCTGCTAAAATGACCTTCCTTCCTGCATTCCCCCGGGTCCCGCGGTTACTCCCCACCATGGCACCTGCTCACCCTGGTGTATAAGAAGCACTCCGGCGATTTTCTCCTGAGGGCTCCCAAGCTCACGGAAGTAAAATTCGTATGCTTTTCTCCTGTTAATCCGCCTTAGTCAGTCCAGCCGGAAGCCCTAGGAGGGCAGAGGAAAATCCTACATCCCCTACAGACTGCCAAAGGCCCCTCCATGGGCCAGACTGGAGCCAAGACGGGGTAACGTAAGGGAGGGTCCGTACACAATGACCCTCCTGGAAGCTGCCCTCCAACCAAGAACGGTTCTCACGGGGCTCACGGGGTTTAAATGGTCACATGTTAACTGGTATGTAGGTGTCAACATATACCCTCAACATGGCCTCTTGGTCTGTAAGCCCTCAAACGTTTACTCTCTGGCTCATTAAGGAGAGTTTGCCGACCCAGATGCGAAGGAATGACGGATGCCAGGATTTAGGGGAAAGCGTCCCAGGCCAAGCAGACACACAGGAAAGGCCTGGCTGGGACAGGATAGGTGGGCCTGAGGGAGGCTGAGCCCTGGATGTGGAATGGAGGGCGGGAAGGGGCAGGTGGGGTGCCTGCAGGGGCCACAGCAGGGCCACCAGTGGTGAGGGAGCCCTGCGCATGGGGGTCAATACTCTGTGGTCGCCACCCTGAGACTACTGCTAATCTTATCTCGGGATCTGTGTTTTGCACAGGAGGTCCTACGGGGGCCTGGGGAGGAGCCAGGCCTGCACCCCGAGGGCAACCCTGTACCTGGGGGAGTGCGACAGGAAATACCAAGTTAAAAACACCCTGACAGGCTGAGAGACCTCGGAAGAAAGGGAAAAGCTTTTTTCTTGCTTTTTGCCCAAGGGGCTCACCTATTCATTTCATGCCAGGCCCTGAAAACGACGGAGCCAGCCCTGCCCTGGGGTAGTAGATGAGGCACTAGAGGCAGAGGGGACAGAGCAGGGCCGTGCAGGCCCAGCCAGGCGTCTGCATGGTACTCCAGACACGGCAGGAAGCCCTGACTAGGCAGAACTTTACTACGAGGCCCTAGAAAGATGCAGCTTCTCTCGCTGACTTCTGGGGGGTCGGCAGGGGCTCCCACTGGCGCTGCTGGTCAGGGGTGCCTGGCGCAGGGCACACCTGGGGACTCGGGGACAGTCCGCTCTGCATTTCAGTTTCAGCCCTGAGCAGAGGGAGGTTACACCACCCACCAGGGAGACTGAAAACCAGCCACGAGGTGAGAACACCCCCGGCATCTCCTCTGTCTCCGCGGAAAAGGCCCCGGCGGCAGTGCTGCCCTGGCTCCTGGCACGGAGGCTGGAGCCCGGTGCCTCGGCCACTCCACTCTGTGACCCTGCACATGCGGCTCAGCCTCTCTGGGCCTCGGCTGCCGCCCCCGTGCAACAGGGACCAGCAGGTACCCCTGGAGCTGAGTGAGAGGTCAGGAAGCGCGTGCTGGGGGACCAACCGCAATCCTGGTGAAGAGCCGAGGGCGGTCGCTAAACCATCCTACCCAGGTCCCTCCCTCCCCCGTCCAGCCAGTCACTCATGCGCTCATCCACTCAAGCAGCTGTTGGGCCCTCTTGTCCTGATCCGGGGGGCTTGGGGTCCTGCCCCAGGACCTCAGAGGGGAGCAGCCAGAGCTGAGGGCCTCGGGCAGCCCCTAAGCTAGCTGCTCTCAGGACCCGGGCGGCTCTCTGGGGGAGAAGGGGCAATTCCCGCAGCCAGCCTGACTGTGGACTCTGATGGCCCTGGAGGCCAAAAGCAGAGGGTCCTACTCTCCCCCGGCCCCCCAAACGCTCAACAGTACCGGCCCAGCCTCACCCTGCTCAGACCCCCGCTCTGCAGAGACGAAGACACGCCCCCGCTGGGGCCTTGAGCGATCCAATTAGCGCTGGCTTTTAAGTGCAAGACAAATTATCGTTGTTATTGTTGTTATTAGATCCCGCCCACCTCCTCTGGATGCCTGCCCACCAATTACCCAGCTCTTTCTTCTGCTGCCAATCTCACCTCGTCCTCCTCCCCCATCTCTGCTTGCCTGCGGCTCCCTGCTCCCCCGTCCTCGCTCTCGCTCTCCGCCCCAGACCCTCCCCGCCCCAGACCCTCCCGAGGGCCCACTCACTTGTCCCCTCACCCCCTCTCTCTCCTCTCCAGCTGCTTTCCCTCCACTGTCGGGGCTGAGCTGTGACCCCCACCTCCTCCCCCGCCATCCTCCAACCGCCACTCCCACAACCTTCTGGTCACCAAATCCAGTGGCTACTTCTCAGCCTTGACCCCGGGGACAGTAGGCAGCACCACCGTCTGCACACACGCTCCCTCCCTTCCCGGAGCTCCCTCCCCGCTCCCTCTCCCCTGCCCGCCATCCTCACCACCCTCCTCTCCCAACTCCCACCCCCCGGGGGCCTGCACTCCTGCCCAACACCCCTCCACAGTCCATTCCCCACACCACGGACCAATTCATCTTTTCAAGGCACTCAGTTCAAATAAGCAACTAAAAACGGGCAAAGGATCAGAAGAGAGGTTTCTCCAAAGACAGCATGCTGTTAAGTACATGAAAAGATGCTCAACATCATCAGCCCTCAGGGGAACGCTCATCAAAACCACAGAGGGACCCCACTGTACACCCACTGGGACGGACATAATAAAAACAGAAAACACAAGTGTTGGCGAGGGTGTGGAGAAGTTGGAACCCTCGTGCATTGCTGCTGAGACTGTGAAATGGTGCAGCCACTGTGGAAAAGAGATTAGCAGCTCCTCAAAAGGTTAAACACAGAATTACAGTATAATCCAGCAACTCCACTTCTGGCCACGTACCCAAGAGAAATGAAGACATGTCCGCCCCAAAATTTATACACACGTGTTCACAGAAGCATAAATCACAACAGCCAGAAAGTGGAGACAACCCAAACCCCCATCACCGGGTGAATGGACGCACAAACGTGGTCCATCTGTAGCTGGAGTATTACTCAGCCAGGAAAAGGAAGCACTGACCAGTGCCGCATCACAGATGGACCTTGGCAGACACAGACCACGTGGTGTGTGATTCCACTCACGTGAAAAGTCCAGGACAGGCAAATCCAGTCAGAACACAGACCAGTGGTTCTCAGAGGCTCCGGGCCAGGGGACACGAGTGGGTACACAGCCTTTTAGGGGATGATGAGAAAGTCCTAAAATCAGCGTGGTGATGGTTGCACATCCCTGTGAATACGTTAACTGTATACTTTAAGTAAGTGAACTGTACAACATGGGAATTACATCACAATGAAACTGTTACTTTTTTTTTCAGGTAGCTCAGTTCACATCACTCCCCTGCCTGAACCACCTCCAACATGTGTCCGCTGCACTCAGTCCAAAATCCAGACCCCTCTGCAGGTCCCGCAGGGCCCCATCGGCCCCAGTCACCCTTGCAAACTCACTTCCTCCTCCAGCCCCTCACTCCCACCTCCCGCCCAGCCCTCCTCTTTCCCTCCAGGGAGTCTGGCCCAGTCCTCCACCTGCCTGGCCCCTTCTCACCTTTCAAGGGTCTGCTCAAATGTCAAATCCCTAGCCCAACAAGCCCTGCCCACATCCCAGCGCGCAGGGCCTACTTCCCTCCAAGGCCGCCACCACCCACCACTGTGGGATGGCCCTCCTCATCTCCAGCATCCGCTCCTGTGCACGCCAGCTCCCTGCAGGTGAGCGGGCTGGAGCTCTCAGCCCACCGACTCAACAGGGCCGCCTCAGACCCTCAGCCCCTCTTCAGCCCTCCCTGGATGGTAGGTGCCCCCCAGTACCCCCAGGGCTGCAGGCACACCCCTACATCTCCCATCCAGCTCCCTCCTCACTTCCCTTTTCTGTAGGCATCCTCACCCCTCACTCCAGGCCTGAAGACCCGGTCTGTTCCCTCCTCTGCATCTGTCTGGGCCCCCCGGGCCCCCAAGGTGGTCCGGGAGCCCTCCCCACGTCAGACCTGTGGTTTGAATGTTGGGGGAACGTCTCTGTGATGCCATCAGGATCTTGTACCCCTTTTTTGGTGGCAACTGTCCGTGTTTCCTCCATGGATTGACCACTTAGATGTTTTCTGTCTGGTCTGGGGCCAGCTGGGCAGACCACTCTTCCCTACAAGGATTCCAGCATGCTTAGACACTCAGGGTTGAGCGAGGCCCTGAGGCTACCCCTCCAGTTTCCTTCTGTCTCTCTGCTTCCTCCCCCTTTCCTTCAATTAGGCTGCCTCCTGCTAAGTCTATTACACTGCTTTATTTCCCCCACCTGGCCTCTCTCAGGTCCTTTGAAGCCCTTCCCAGGGGCCCAGCAGGGCCGGGCTGGCTCAGAAAAGAGTGAGCTCAGGGTAGACATGCACAGCCCCAGTCACCACTCCCCACCTGCTCCACAAGAGGCAGAAGTTTCTGGAAGTCCTAGAACCCTGACCTACTGTTACGGCCGCAGGCCCACCCAGGAGTAGAGGGGAGCACTGCAGCCTCTGCCCCGTCCCAGCCACCGGCCACCACCTAGTGCTTCTAGAGCTTCCGAAACACTTGTGACCACTCCTGATTCTTAAATGTTGGTGAGCAACTGAAAATTGTTTAAACAAACAAAATACTCTTCAGGACAAAAACAAAAACCAGAACTGCACCTATGGGGCATCTCATGTTCTGTCACCCCTCAATCAGGCCAATGGGCCAGACTCCCCATCCTCCGGGTGAGCGTGGACTCTCCCAACCTGGCCATCTGTGCGATCTGCACGGTGCTTCCTTCCACCTTGCCCACCCGCCTTCCCCCTGTAGAGCTGCTACCAGAGCCCGGCAAAAACAGCACCTCCTCCGGAAATCCTTCCCAGACTTCTCCCTTCCCTCAGCTCAACTGTCCCCTCTTATCAAATAAGACCAGTTTGCAGGACTTCCCTGGTGGCGCAGTGGTTAAGAATCTGCCTGCCAGTGCAGGGGACACAGGTTCAAGCCCTGGTCCGGGAAGATCCCACATGCTGCGGAGCAACTAAGCCTGTGCGCGACAACTACTGAGCCTGCACTCTAGAGCCCGTGAGCCACAACTATTGAGCCCACGTGGCACAACTACTGAAGCCCGTGTGCCTAGAGCCTGTGCTCTGCAACAAGAGAAGCCACCACAATGAGAAGCCCGCGCACCACAACGGAGAGTAACCTCCGCTCACCGCAACTAGAGAAGGCCCGCGCGCAGCAACAAAGACCCAATGCAGCCAAAAATAAATAATTACTTTTTTAAAAAACTGGCCAGCTCGCATTCATCAAGCACAGGCTACACACTGCAGACCGCGCACAGGGTGCAGCAGGAACATAATCTTGATCCCTCCCACCACCAAGAGACGAGAGGCCGTCCTCTCTGGGCAGGAGGGCAGGCTGCCAGGGTCGGGATCGGCCTCACCACCCACCAGCCTAGGGCAGGTGCTTCACCCCGTGTCTCCTCTTCGTGGGCTTGGCGTCAAGATCAGACGAGATGACGCGCTCCACAAGGAGCCAGGTGCCCAGTACTGCCTAGTAAGTGTGAACCAGGAGTCTAAAGCCCAGTTCAGACAAGTTCACTGGCTGACCCAACGCCACAGAGCCACAGGGCAGAAGGGCCAAGATGAAACCAGTGGGCCAGACTCCAAGGCACTTCTTCCCCTTCCACCGAGGACAGGGGCACCTGCTCCCCTTATTTCCACGATTACAGATGCAGCCTATGTCCCTGGGAGGATCTCCCTGGCTTACTCACCCCTTCGTGTCCCCCACGCAGCCCCGGAGGACTGCGACCTCCCAGCAGACCCTGCACACAGAGCCCCACGGGGCCACAACTTTCTGGCCGGCCTGACCCTGAGCCTCAAGGCTGGGGCCACGTCTGATGCGTCTTTGGGTCCCCAGCAACATTCATTACCAGGCTGCCCACACGGGACTCCTCATTCGGCATGAGAGAGCCCAGAGACCAGGCAGACGGAGCCAGGGAAAGCCCGCCAAGGCGGGCCCAGGAGCAGCCCAGGGCCCTCCCCGCCAGCCCCTCACCCCAAGCTCTGCTGGCTGGCTGCACAGTGGGGTGAGGCAACGGCTCTCTCTGCTCCTACGACAGGGCTGCTGACCCTACTAACGTGACAACAGAACTCCCCTACCTGCCTCATAGGTTAGTGAGGCCTCCTGACACCTGCATCTCAGCACACACTGCCCGTGTCCTCACCACCCGTGAAAGGCACACCTGAAATGAGGGGCTGGGTCTCAGAATCCCCTGAGCCAGCGGCCCCGCCTATACAAATCTTCACGATAGCTGCCCCACCAGAAGGGGATACCCGAGTCCCCAAACCAACTAATGACACCTAAGAGACCTCCTTCAGAACAGCCTTTGTCTCCCCCAGGCCCCAAGCCTGGCCAAAAGAAGCTGACGCAGGCGGCGGCATCATGGGAAAGGGCCAGGCTCTGGATTCACACAGACCCATGCTCCAGTGCTGCCGTGGCGCCTGGGACTCAGTCCCCCCCAGAGTGGGGTGACCACCCCATCCCAGGGCCTCCGAGGGCTCAGGACACTGAGTACCGGGCACAGGGCCAGCCGCCCGCCTAGGGCTCAGCCAGAGTGTCGTCAGATCTGCAGTCTGTCTCCACCAGGAGGCCAGGGCCAGAGCTGAGTCCCTGGGGGCAGTGCCCGGCACGTGCCTCGGCAGGCAGGAGACCTCAAGCAGCACTGCGGGACAGCCAGCCAGGGTTAGGGGGCTATGGGCCTAATCTGAGCACAGGTGCCCCGAGATCTGTGTGCCCAGGAGTGACCACCAAAGAGCACAGGGCAGCCAGGCAGTCGCTGGAGGCCATGGAGCAAGATTACCTCTGCCTGCCCAGAACTCACCATCCTCCTCCCTGGAGTCCCAGAGTCCTCTTGGCCAATTCCTCTGTCTTTCAAGACTCGGAACATGCCATCTCCCCAGACATCCTTCCCTGACCAGAATGCCCTCCCTCTGGGTTCCTCTAGCTCCCAGGGCTATCCTGGCAAATTCCCGAGCCTTGGGCTTCCATGCACGTGCCTCCCCGCCAGGGCTCTGAGCTGCTCCAGGACAGGAAGTGCTGCCCAGCCGAGTGACCCTCCTCTCCCACCCCACCGCAGAGCACTGCACCAGGACCACCGCTGTGTCCAAGGGCCCAGCACAGGGCGGGGCCTGGGCAGCAGCTTTGATGGACCAGGCTTATCCAGCGAACGGTCGACTGGGCTCTCCACCTTAAGGGACTGAGGAGGAAACTGAGCCTGGGAAAGGGGAAGTGGCATGTCCAAGGTCACAGGGCTGGAAGAGACGGAGCCAGAGCCTGGCCTAGGAATGCCTGGCCCCAGAGGCCTGTCCACATGCTTTACACCCACTTCTATGAGATCTGCTTTGGCTCTAAGAGGAAAGCATTAAGAACCTTCCTGCCAAGATCAATACTATTATTATTATCCCCGTTTCACTCAAGTAGAAACTGAGAAATTACTTGTGCCGCAAGGTCACAAAGGTGATGAACGGTGAAGCTGGGACTTGAAAGCAGGTCAGTCTGACCCCAGAGCCCCGGGCTAACACACTGCAGTGCTGCTCCTGGGCCCAGCATGGTGCTAAGCCCTCCCTGTTCTCTAGCTCTGCTGGGTGGTGGTCAGACCTGGATGACTTCCAGGAGGAAAAGGGCTAATACAAGAGATAACATTAGAAGGAATCTGATCTCAATGTTCTCTGTGGCTGAGGCAGGAGGACCAAAGGAGACTACAGCAGAGACAGGTAGGTGAATGCCAGCTGCATTTAGCCAAAGAGGCTTACAGTCTTAGGAGATAAGCCAGGATCAACAGCAACTGTGCTTCCCCAGAAGCGAGGCCAGACCCAGCTCCTAGCTGTATCCTCACCATTGCCCAACGCAGGGCCGGGCACCAGGAACCACACGGAAAACCCAAACCAAGTCAGTCCTTTCCTAAAACGCTGACTGCCCCTCTGGATTGGGCTGGGTGGGGTGTCTTCCCTGGCTCCCTCGGCCCCCTGGATGAGGACGGGGATGGAGAGGGGAGGAGAGGGGCATGGACCTCTGTCCAGGTCTCTACCCGCTCCCTCAGGGACCTTGTCCATCTCCCTGTCCTTGGTGCCAAGCATTGGTAACGGCTCTGTAACAGCCTCTGTCCACACTCGCTGTGGCTCACTTTTCCGACTGATCACGCCATCCCAAGCTTGCCCGACCCCGCGGGACCGAAGGGCACTCATTTCCACGAACTGGGGTGGCCCCCTTTACGGCGGAGACTGGGAGCTGGGGTTCAGGGGCGCGGTTCGGCGCCCGGGAGGCCTCGGGATGGCCATCGGGCCTGGCCACCGTCCTTGCCCTGCCCCGCGGGCCACGCGGTGCCTGACCTTGGCCCATCACTTCCCCTCTGGCGCACGCGCTTCCTGCCCGCCGCCCGCGCAGGGGCGAATGAATGAGCCTCCCGCCGGCCGGAATGCCCGTAATTATCGGCCGGATCAAAGGCCGCACGCAGCCCGCCCGGGACGACAGCGGGACCGAGTTCCTTTGAAAGGGGGAAGGAATGGGGGCAGGCCGGGGGCCACGACGGGCCCCCCGGGGCCGCCGTTTCCGGTCAGGCAGGCTGGGCCCGCGCGGCCTCCTCCCCCACCGGGGCCTCAACTTCCCCCGGGAGTCGCCACCGCTTCCGGCCACGACCGGCCGGGTAAGCTAGGGAGGACGCGTTCGCCCGAGCCTCCGGCCCGGCGCGCGCTCCCGCCTCGGGCGCGCTCCCGGGAGCGGCGCACGCGCACTCCCCAAGCGCGTTCCCCGCAGCCCCTCCCGGTGCCCCCGCCCCGCCCCGCGTCACCGGCCGCGCGCCCACTCACGCCCCCCCAGAGGCGCGCACGCGCACTCGCCCGCCCAGTCGCGCTCGCCTCCCGCCTCCCCGCCCGCCCCCCCGGCCGCAGCCCGGCGCCCTGAGGCGCGCGCCCACCC
>NW_021703766.1:55592865-55608052 GCF_005190385.1 Monodon monoceros
TGCCCCCCGCCCCCGCGCCCTCCCCTCACCTCCTCGGTCCCGGGGCCGCCGCGCCGCACTCCTCCTCCTCTCTCCTCCCTCGCGGATGGTGGCAGCGGCGGCAGCGGCGACTCAGACCCTGGGGTCAGGGGGACGGGCGCCCAGGCCGGAAGTGACCTTCCTGGCCGCTTCCGCCCGCGCCGCTCCCCCTCCCCTTCCCACTCCACCTCCAGCCTCCACCCCGTCCTCGCCGCTCTAGGAAGGCGAGCCCGGCAACCCCCTAGCTGCCGACCCCCCCCCCCCCCCCCCCCCCCCCGCCCGGGGGAGGGCCCCCCCGCCGCCCCCCCCTAGCCGCCCCCCCCCCCCCCCAGCTAAATGGTGCGGAGCGGGCGCCCCAGGGAGCCGCTTCCGGATGCGTCTAGGACAAGGGTCCTCCGTCCACGCTCTGTGGCGCCGCGCTCTGAGGGGCTTCGGGCCCCGCCCCCTTCCAGGACAGGAGGCCTGGGCTCGGCCCGTTAGGCGGAGACTTCCGGGTGTCTAGGGAGGTGCCCCCCGCCCCCACGCCGGGCTCTCGCGCCTGCGCATTCGGCTCCCGGCGCTAGCCCGGGACGGGAGGCGTTCGTGAGGACGGCAGCTAGGGCGGCTCATGCCACCCATGGTCCTCCTGTCGTCTCTATCATTGTAACCCCTTCCCTGCCGACGCCGCTCTCTGCGGCTGGAGCCCGCGTGCCCGGAGGGGTCCCTCGTCTGCCACCCTGGTCCTTTCTTTACTGGACTGAGCGCTTCAGGCGCCGCCCGGCGTCGACGTCCATCTCTTGAGCCTGTGTCCTCCTTTCTAAAGTAACATTGCACGCCTGCCTCCAAGGGCCTTTAGATACATTAAGTCCTATTGAGTACCCAGTCTTGTTTTGCAGATACGAGGAACAGAGAGATCAAGGCTCTTGGCGAAAGTCACACAACCGAGAATGCAGAGCCTGGGCTCGAACCCGTGGAGTCTGGCTCCAAATTCTTGCATTGACCCGTGCCTGTGCAAACTGCCTCCTGTAACAGAATATTTTTTTTATTAATTTTTGCTGGAGTATAGTTGCTTTACAATGTTGTGTTAGTTTCTGCTGTACCGCAAAGTAAATCAGCTATACGTATAGATATATCCCCTCTTTTTTGGATTTCCTTCCCATTTAGGTCACCACAGAGCATTGAGTGGAGTTCCCTGAGCTATACAGTAGGTTCTCATTAGTTATCTATTTTATACATAGTATCAATAGTGTATCTGTCACAGAATATTGATCATAGCAGCTAGGGATCCACCTCCCCTCTTGTGAGGAGGGTGCTTTGTAAGCTTAGTTAGCTGTTTCTGTTAGTAAATATATGCTTTTCAAATTCCTGTTTACACCACACTGTCCTTGCAGGCTGGGACCCTCTCGTCCTTTCCCGGGTCTGTAGTTGGCTGGCTGTCACCTAAGCAACAGATGATTTATCGATGTTATTTATAATTATTTTCTTATCGTCATCACCAAAACAGTCATAAGCTTGGAAGTCATTAGCTTGTTGAATAACACCTTTCACAGCCTCAATTTAATGAGATGATCTGTGTACATTTGCTTAATTCAATACCTGGCTCATAGTAAGCTCTCAATGGAAATGGTAGTGATTAATATTACTTACTAGTAGTATTATTTCTACTACTGTGGCTGCTGTATGCCCTCAAGGCTCAGCCAGCATCAATCATAAAATGTGCATTGTTGATTTAATAATATCCTTTCAGGAAAAAACAAAAAAAAGTCCTGTATTAAGTGTAAATAGTAAGGTATGCCTGTGTCTCACCTTCAGAAATACTACATAGGTAAAATTTTGAATGCATCTTAGAATGGAGGGAAAGGGCTATGACATTAACAATAATACAAATTATTTATATGGGTATGAACTTCACCCCCACGATACCTGTGTATAAGAAAGGTCACACGTTTGTGCTCCTCTGAATCAGATCATTCGGAACTTCTCTGGTTGGTGGGGGGAAACAGCTGACTAAATTAAGGACCCAATGGCAAGATCCAGAGCAGCTCTTTTGGATCACCAGATGGAAGCCATAAATGGAGGATAGTGGAGCAACAAGCTAGAACGGGTAAGATAGACACTTGATGGCTTTGTGGAAAAGAAGCTCTGTGCTGGCTGAGATGTTACAGGAGAGAAATTGCTTTCTATCTGATTTAAACTCTTGGTAATTATGAGTCTCTCTTAAGACCGCCAAAGCAATAGTATTGAGCTATTTCCCAAACACAGGATGGGGTTGCAGTAGAGATGGCTAATTCACCACAAAACCTGCTCTTCCCTTCCAATGTATGGAATTATTCCAGGAATGTGCCTTCCCATACAGGGACTATATTTACTAGTCCTCTTGGCATCTAAGTGTGGACTTGTGAGCGGTTGCCACCAATAGGACTGGAATGGAAGTGACAGTGGCCATTTCCACACCAAGGTGCTTAAAAACAAGCATCCTGGGCTTCCCTGGTGGCGCAGTGGTTGAGAATCCGCCTGTTGATGCAGGGGACACGGGTTCGTGCCCCGGTCCGGGAAGATCCCACATGCCGCGGAGCGGCTGGTTGGGCCCGTGAGCCATGGCCGCTGAGCCTGCGCGTCCAGAGCCTGTGCTCCGCAACGGGAGAGGCCACAACAGTGAGAGGCCCGCGTACCGCAAAAAGAAAACAAGACAAAAAAAAAACCAAGCATGCCTGCTCCATATTCTTTACCCTCTTGTTAGCTGGATACAGAGGATAACAAAACCCTAGGCAATGGTGTAGCCCCAAAACTCAGGGTCCTTTAACAACCATCTCATGGAGACAGTCTCCATCACCCAATACCCAATATCCATCCAAATTGTTACATGATCAATAAATAAATAAATCTCTAATTTGTACACCCATGTTACAGCAGCATTAGTCCAAAAGATGGAAACCACTTAAGTGTCCATTGATGAATGAATAAACAAAATGTGGTATATACATTTATATATATAATGAAATATTATTTATATATATAATGAAATATTATTCAGCCTTTTTTTTTTGCCACGTGGCATGTGGGACCTTCGTTCCCTGACCAGGGATCAAATCCACGCCCCCTGCACTGAAAGCGAGGAGTCTTAACCGCTGGACCACCAGGGAAGTCCCTATTCAGCCTTAAAAAAAGGAAGACTATTCTGACACATGCTATGGCATGGATGAGCCTTGAGGATATTATACTCAGTGAAATAAGCCACAAAAAGACAAATACTGTATGATTCCACTTATATGAGGTACTTAGAGTAGTCACATTCACAGAGACAAGTTCACAGGTCAAGTAGAATGGAGATTTCCAGGAGTTAGGGGAGGGGGAATGGAGAGTTAAAGTTTAATGGGGACAGAGTTTCAGTTTTGCAAGATGAAAACAGCTCTGGAGATGGATGGTGGTGATGGTTACACAACAATGTGAATGTACTTAATGCTACTGAACTGCACACTTTAAAATGGTTAAGGTGGTAAGTTTTATGTTATGTGTATTTACAATCATTAAAAGTTTTAAGAGAAAAAAGCTTGTGATTTACCATTATAATGTATGGTATTGTGGTCTGCATATGTATCCCCACAAAATTCATGTGTTGAAACCTAGGCCCTAAGGTGATAGTATTAGAAGGTGAGGGTCTTTGGAACAAGACAAGGTGAGGGTCTTTGGTCAAGAGGGTGGAGCCCTCATAATTGTAACTAGTGCCCTTATAAAAGAGACCCAGAGAGCTCCCTTGCCCCTTCCACCATGTGAGGACACAGCAAGAAGCCCACCATTTACACCCCTGAAGGCGGCATTCACCAGAACACAACCATGCTGGCACCTTAATCTTGGACTTCCAGCTTCCAGAACCGTGAGAAATAAACTTCTGTTGTTCATAAACCTCCCAGTCTGTGGTATTTTACTATAGCAGCCCTAATGGATTAAGAAGTGTGGGTTTCCTAGTTATGGAAGCTTCCCGCACCCTAACTAATTCAGGGTTTTTGGATGCTAGGCTCAAAAAACAGTTCCAATGCTCCCCTTCAGGGATTCGTCAGCATCTAGATGGAAATGAAAGCTGTGGGACCAGATAAGATCACGAGGGCTGGGAAGAGAATGGAGTCTGAGCTCGAAGAAAGAAGCAAGCAGTGGTCACCTGACCCAAGGTCAGCCAATCAGCAGCCTTCCCTGGGATTTTTCCCCTTTGGAATTGAGAAAAGCTTTTGTCTATCTCTGTGGGGTATGGGAGACTTGGGAGCTGATGGCAGCCTTGTCATCGTGTGCAGGAAGCCAGGCTGCAGGAGGAGAAAATGAAGCTGCACGGAGAAGCAAGAGGGGAGAGAGAGGATGACTTGGCTGAGTTCAGGTGCCCCCCCAACACCCCCTAACCTTCCTGAGGTTGGTTTGTTCAGCTCTGCCTTCCCTCCAGTGAGTTTCTCCCAGGAAATCCCCTTCGTGGCCTCAGCAAATTCCACTTGAGTGTCTGTCACTGTAACCAAAAGAGCCCCGAGTCCCCCACAGCACTCTGTGCATTGCAAGCATCGGTCAGTGTTGAATGAAGTGATACGTAAACCCCCAGGGCTGTACCCAGAGGGATTCCTGGGTGCAGGGGCTCAAGGAACACTCCCATGCTGGAGCCCTTTACAAACCCCCTTCCTACGTCCTCCTGATTATATCTTCTCCTCCAAGTGACAGGAGCAGCTGCCCTGGGCAGACCGGAGGTGGAGAATTTGCAGCACAGCTGCTGAGAAGTCCCCTGAGATACAGAGAAAGACCACACACAGAGACACACACACACTATTCAAATTATCATGCTGAGGAGAACCATCTCTTGGGGTTTTGTCATGGGCTGGACACAGTGCTGAGGGCTTTGTTTCGATTAACAGTGTCATCCTCTTCTCCACCCCCACAAGGTAGTGTGGACACTTCCTCGAAGTGCGGGTCTCCAACCTGCAGCATCGGCCCCACCCGGGAGCCTTTGAGAAGTGCAGGATCCCAGGCCCCACTCTGACCTACCGAGGCAGAATCAGCCTTTTAACCTGATCCTCAAGTGATTCTCACCCACGTGAAAATCTGAAACGGGCCAGTGCCACATAAACTACAGGATGCCCGGCCAGATTTGGATGAGAAATGTTTTAGTAGAAAATGTCTTGATACTTCTAAAAAATTATTTGTCATTTATTTGAAATGCAAATGGAACTGTGCATCCTTTAATTTTATTTGCTAAATCTGACAGCCCCATGTAGGGGACACAGTGGGTGCTCCTATAACATCCATCCACCCTCTTTGCTTCACTGCCGTCCCCAGATTTCCACACCTACTCCGTGCATCCCAGGTGCTGAGGGGTGCATGGGAGGGAGGGGACAATCCCACCCCTGGCTCTGTCCTGTCCTCCCTGCCTCCGGCCTCTCCCCATATCAGCCTCAGAAAGAGCTTTCTATCACCCCGAAATGACGATTTCTTCCCTGTCTGAAGCCCTCCTACAGCTCCCCAACGCCCTCCGGAGGAAGTCAGAGCTGACTGAGCTCCAAGACCCTTCATTGTGTGGCTCTGGCCCACTCGTCCAGAGTCACATCTGACAGCCGCCCCCAACCCCCAAGGGAACAGTAAACTATAGCCACAGAGAGCTACTGGAAAATTTCCCAGCTGTGCTGCCATCTCTCCACTTCTACATGTTTGTTCTAGCTGTTCCCTCTACCTCTGTTGCCCTCCCTCATTTTGTCTCGATAATTCCTTCTCGTCCTTCACGACTCAACCAGGTTAGGTACCTCCCCTGTGCCACCCGCCACCACCTCCCTGTGCCATCCCCATTATTACAATGACCCCTTTTTGTCCAGAACCCACAGTGAGCAAGAGCAGAACTGAGATTCGATCCCACACCCATCAGGCTCTGAAACTCTGGTCATTGCTTGGGGTTTCCTTGAAGGCCCCTTGTGGCCCTAACACTTTAGAATTCTATGATCCAGGTGTGTGGCTGCTCCATGCAATCTGCACAGATCTCAAGGATTCCAATCCCCAGGAATCGGATCATAAACTAGGAGGACTATGACAGTTAGGGCTCAGGTTGCATGAAATTGAAACACAGTTCAAACAGATTTAAGGCAAAAAAAAGGAGAAAATTGTGTTGGCTTGTATAACATCAAAAAAAACCCATATAGGGGCTTCCCTGGTGGCGCAGTTGTTGAGAGTCTGCCTGCCGATGCAGGGGACACAGGTTCGTGCCCCAGTCTGGGAAGATCCCACATGCCGCAGAGCGGCTGGGCCCATGAGCCATGGCCGCTGAGCCTGTGCGTCCAGAACCTGTGCTCCACAACGGGAGAGGCCACAACAGTGAGAGGCCCGCGAACCACAAAAAAAAAAAAAAAAAAAATATATATATATATATATATATATATATATATATATAGACACCTTCAGGTATGGTTTGATCCAGGAGCTCAAAGAGTGTCACCAAGGCCTAGTCTCTTGCCATCTAACTTTTGGCTCTGCTACCCTCCCTTTTGTTTCACTCTAGGCATCCACATGGTGGCAAGGTAGACTCCAGCAGTTTCCAAGCTACACTTACCTCCCTAAAAGTTAGGTGGGAAAGTTGGTGCCTGCCTTTCTCTCACTTGTTCTGGCAAACGTTCCATTCTGTTTTGTTGAATCTGACTGGGTGGCCTGAACCAATCACAGTGGCTGGGGAGGGGGTGAGTCACATGATCACTCCTAGAGCTGGTAATGGAGCCAGCTTCCCCAAAACCAGGGGGAAGGGGAGTGGGGGAGAAATGGCCCACTCGACTCCCCAGGAAAACTGGGTGCAGTTATCAGAGACAACGGAGTGGGTACCAGGAGAATAAAGATGGTCTCAAGGAAGGGTCCGGGCTGGCAACATGTGGGCGTGCTGGGTGCTTTACAGGCATTTCCTTGTGTTACCTTCATCACTGTGCAAGTGAGACAGGCTGGGACCCGGGACCCTTTGCTGCAGTGCTGCAATGCTTACACCTGGACAAACATCAAACTGTATGGGACTAAAAATAACTGCAAGAAAGTGCAGTTGGGGCAAAATTATGGACAAAAGATACAAAGAGACCGAAAAACCCAACTGCCATTTCTGAAGAGCCAGGAGCAAAAACAGGGTGTTGGGACCAAAAGCAGGGTACTGAGCATGCCCCCTGTACACAACACTACCAGAGGGGTGGGCAAACCACCTAAGTCACTCCTCTGGCCTGACCCCTGGACACGCCCCTACCCTCAACCCAGATAAGGAACAAGCTTCCACCATTCCCCTCCAGCAAGCCAGCCAGCAAGGGAACCTGTTGTTTGTTGTCGCTCCCCCTTGCTGCAGCAGGGGCCCCGATAAAGCCTTGCCTGAATTTCTTGTCTGGCCTCTGATCAGTTTCTATTGATTAAGTAGGCCTAGAACCCTGGTTGGTAACACAAGGAGTTGACAACATCAACTAAGATTTATCCAGGGGGACACTGGTGTGCTCTTCACTTACGTGATCTCAACTAATCCTCACAATAACCCCGCGAAGCAGGTGCTAGACGTGGAAGATAAACAGAGATATGGACACACGCACACATAGATGTGTCACTCTTGTTTTAGTACATTCCGCCTGCTATCACAGAACATAGCAGACTGGGTGGCTTATCAACAACAGAAATTTATTGTTCACAGTTCTGAAAGCTACAAGTCCAAGATCAAGGCTGCAGCATGATTTCCTCTTGGTGAGGGCCCCGCTCTTCCTGGTTTATAGCCAGCACCTTCTCGATGTGGCCTCACACGGTGTAAGGGGCTAGCAAGCTCTCTGGGGTCGCTTTTATAAAAGCACTGATCCCCATATCTGAGGGCACCACCCTCATGACCTAATTACCTCTGAGGGGCCCCACCTCCCAGTGCCGAGGCACGAAGCATTAGGATTTCAACATGAATGTTGGGGAGACACAGCTATTCAGACCATGGCAACTCCCTTTGTAAAGGAAGTATGAAAGCATAACTATGTATTTCCTCTTTGAGAATGAAATGTGTGTCTCATTAAAAGGCTTTTCTAACTACATCTGTCAAAAAATAAAAATACCCAAATGACGGGGGAATTCCCTGGTGGTCCAGCGGTTAGGACTTCAGCTTCCAATGCAGGGGGCATGGGTTTGATCCCTGGTCAGAGAACTAAGATCCCAGCATGACGCTAGGCCAAAACATAATAAAATAATAAAAGACAGAATCATAAAACATTAAGGGACTTCCTTGGTGGTGCAGTGGTTAAGAACCCGCCTACCAATGCAGGGGACACGGGTTTGATCCGTAGTCCGGGAAGATCCCACATGCCGCGGAGCAACTAAGCCCGAGTGCCACTACTGAGCCTGCGCTCTAGAGCCCGCAAGCCACATCTACTGAGCCTGTGCGCCAAAACTACTGAAGCCTGCGTGCCTAGAGCCCATGCTCGGCAACAAGAGAAACCACCACAATGTGAAGCCCTCGCACCACAACGAAGAGTAGCCCGCGCTCTCCGCAGCTAGAGAAAGCCCGCGTGCAGCAACGAAGACCCAACGCAGCCAAAAATAAATAAATAAGTAAATAAATAAAACATTTTTTAAAAATCCCCGAGTGAGACTACATTGACTATACACACGCTTCCTAAAACTCTTGACACCCAAGGAGAAAAAGATTGACCAGAGAAAGAAATAAAGCAAAACCCCAAAGACCTCCTTAAGTGTAAAGCTAATGAGCTTTTACTACATTTAATTATGAAATATACTATGATTCTTATTACGGAATAAGACAATTATATTAAGATCCTGTAGATTTCAGTTCACGGGAAGCCTGCTTTGGCAACTACAAAACATCAGGAGAAAGTTAATGTGAGTTGGAGGAGGCGTTGGTTGGTGTAAACAAACTATAAAACCCATTAAACTTTCCTCTTCAGGGGGTGAGTTGTTTCCTAGAGCTATAAAAAGTTCAGCATAAATTCAAATGGTTATGAGGTTATGAGCAACGCTCTCTTGTTGCTGAAGGAGTTCGTTTAAAAATAAACGTTTATTTCTGTCTGGCAGTTTTTCCTGACAATATCACAGGACATGAGATGTTTTGGGTTGCTGGCTCTGCATCTGTTCTCATTCCCATCTCCCTGACTTTGCCCCCGTGTCCCCCCTCCTACCCTGTGCCGTCGGAGAGAGGAGCTGAGAATTACCACCTGGCAATCTAAGTCCAGGGTCGGGCCCTTCACCTTCACAAAGACAGCCCGCCTCTCCGGTGGTCCCCTCTGGGGAGTCAGCGTCCCAGAATAAGTGGCACTGGGAAAAGGCCGCTTAACACAGGGACCTGTATCTCATATTTACAAGAATGTTATTTCCTGTTTTGGTGGGGATTCTCTCTTGACAAAAGAAACTAAAAATTATTTTTTGAAAAAGAGTTGATCCTCACTGCATGTGGATTCCATACCTGTGAACTCGCCTACTCACTAAAGTGTGCTACCCCCAACCAATACCCAAAATCAGTACTCACAAGAAACCAGCCCTGCTGACACCCTGATCTCGGACCTCCAGCCTCCAGAACGGTGAGAAAATAAACCCCTGTTTGACTCCCTCCTACTGTAGGCCCTGCTCACTGTCGGCGTGCCCAGGGAAGGGGGTATTCAGGCCAGTGGAGAACCTGCCCCCCACCCTGGGCTGGGCCATGGCCTCAGATGAGGCTCACCACACCCACTGCTGGTCCTAAAGCCTGAGTCCAGCCCCACCCCTGCCTCTCTCCTGCTGTGTCACTTGGGGAAAGTGCACTTACCTCGTAGAGCCTCACTTATCCCGACTGTAAAATGGGCTGATGCTTTGATCTGCTCTGCCTTCTCACTGGGTGAGCGTGCCGGTGAGCTAACACAAAGGGGGCAGTGTGACCCCATCATTAAGCAATTCATTCACAATTTCATTGTTCACCCTTGCCTGGTACCTGCGGCCTGGTGAAGATGATTCATTCTCAAATCCAGCCCCCCCGACGCCCCCACCCCGGGAGCCCTCACTGGGGGGTGCAGTCTTACACAGACACACCACCCATTCATCCCAGGACTCTTCCCCTCCTTTGTTCACAGGCTCATCCATCACCTGTTTATCCAGTAAACGTTACCTGAGCCTCCCGGGTGCTCTGGGCTGGAGACCCAGAAGTGAACCCAACGCCCTCCCGGCCCTGGAGGATCTCCCTGCTTTAAACACCATACAAAGAGAAAACGTTAATTATTATTTTGAGTAATAATTACATTGGTGCTACAAAGGAGCCGAGGAGCTTCTATAGGGTATGGCTAAGTTTGCTGCCAAAGGAATTCTCGCCCTCGGGCCTGGGAAGTAGGGTGACAACCACTTTCCTCCCATGCTTATTTACTCATTCAGGAGCAGGCCCCAAGCTGGGAGCTGGCAACAACTGGGTCTGTGTTATTGAGTTCCTCACCAGAGGGTCGGCAGGGCAGCCACACACACACACACATACACACACACACACACACACACACACATAGTTGAAGCATGAGGTGGAGAGAGAAGGGGCACCGTGGAAGCTCAGATGAGGCCCTTCATCCAGGTTTATTGTGGTGGGCATAGTCAGGGAGGACTTCCTGGAGAAGGCAGCATCTGAATTGATCACTGAGGGATGTACGATGTTACCAGGTGAAGAAATGGAGGGAGGACATCCAGGGAGTCCTTCTTTCATTCTATTCCTCACCAATAACTATGGTATACTTTAATGCTGGAGAAACAGCCGTGGTGTGTGGATACTGCATAAACCATCAAGGTGATGTTACATGAATGGCTACTTAATTTGCGGACCCAATGAAGAGTGAAAATGCAGAGGCTTATGTTAAAAAAAAAAAAAGCATTTAGAATTTGAAGATGGGGGCTTCCTTGGTCGTCCAGTGGTTAAAACTCCATGCTCTCAATGCAGGGGGGCCGGGTTCGATCCCTGGTCAGGGAACTAGATCCCGCATACTACAACTAAGACCCAGAACAGCCAAATAAATAAATATTTTTTTTAAAAAAAGAATTTGAAGATGGCCACAGGAGAGCATTAAACCGAGCGTGGGGCCCTGGGCAACCATACAGGTTGCAATTCCAGGGAACTGGCCCTGGATGTGTGTGTGACTTTTGTCACCTTTGCTTTCGAGAGCAGACAGCTTGGCTTGAAAAGGCTTGAGGGGATGTGATCGTAAAGAGGAGTCTGGTAGTTTAATTCAGTCATGCTAAGAAGGACCAGGTTCATGGGCAGAAGATCTAAATAGACATTTCTCCAAAGAAGACATACAAATGGGCAATAAACAAATGAAGAGAAGCTCATCATCACTAATTGCTAGAGAAATGCAAATCAAAACTACAATTTAACAAATGCCGTGAGGGTATGGAGAAAAGGGACCATCCTACACTGTTGGTGGAAATGTCAGTTGGTTCAGCCACTATGAAGAAACAGTATGGAGGTTCCTCAAAAAACTAAAAATAGAGGGGAAAAAAAGGACCAGGTTCCCCCCTCTCTCCTCCCTTCCATCCTAAGTGGGATCTCCGACTGTCACCCCTCATGGCGGCCGCCGCCGCTTAAAGTGTCACCCACAGACCAGACAATGCAGGACCACTCTGACTGCTTACCTCCTGTTTGAGAGTTGGGGAAACCTCTCCCTGAGGTGCCCCACAAACCTGCCTTCACGCCTCATTGGTCAGAGGGTGTCACACACCTGAGCCTCAGCCAATTACTGGCAAGGAGAACGGGAGCGTCTGATTGGCTTAGGCCAATAAGCACTGCCCTTTATTGGGCCCTCATCATTCCCACAGGACTCTGTGTGCCAGGTCACTTCCAACTCGGATGAAGACACTGATGAACTGGTCCACCCAGGGTGTTGCATCTCCGCGGAGGGGTGCTGGGGGGGGGCGTTCTGAACCTTGACACACCCACTGTGTGATGCTGAAGCTCAGAATGGACCCGGATTATGTTTGCCGTCTGCCCCTGTATTCTCTGAGCCTGCCCAGGAGCTGTCTTTATAATAAGTGCCCAGTACACAGGAAACGGACAAGTGATGGGTAGAGGATAGTCTGTGGTGAAATAAGCTGTTTCGTTCGTTACATGGTGGTGGGCTGGGGGTGGGGTCAACTTTGCATCCGGGTTGGGCTTGCCTTCATTAGTGACTCAATTATAGGTAAAGTGAAAAATAGCTAATGTTTATCGACTGACGCCTTACTCTCTGCCAGGCAGTGTCCTAAGTGCTTTGCATGTATTCACTCGTGAATCCCCACAGGAACCCTGAGGAGTGGTTACTATTCTAGCGTGTGCCTGAGGCGTGGATGCAAGTGAGGAGCATAAGAATGCCCTGGAGGGCTTGTTAAAACAAAGTGCTGGCCTGCCCCCTGAGGTTCTGAGTTGGGGGCCGAGAATTTGCATTTCTTATTTATTTATTTAGGCTGCGCTTGGGTCTTATTTGTGGCACGTGGGGTCTTTAGTTGCAGCATGCGAACTCTTAGTTGCTGCATGCATGTGGGATCTAGTTCCCCCGGCCGGGGATAGAACCCACGCACCCTGAATTGGGAGCACAGAGCCTTATCCACTGGACCACCAGTGAAGTCCCAGAATTTGCATTTCTAACGGGCTGCTAAGGGATGCTTTGCAGCTGTTTTGGGGACCGGACTTTGAGAACCGCTGTTAGAGGAACATCTGCTTGCCAAGCCCCTGCACTCCTTCTGCGGGGTGCCCTCTTGTAATTTGCACAAAGGCACCACATAAGCTAGAGGAATCCTGGGTCTGAAAGGGTCCGATTGAGTCAAGGGTTTAAGTTTTTTTTTGTTTTTGGCTGCACCGTTCGGCATGCGGGATCTTAGTTCCCCGACTAGGGATCGAACCCACGTCTCCTGCAGTGGAAGCTCGGAGTCTTAACCACTGGACTGCCAGGGAAGTCCAAGGGTTTAAGTTTTAAGAGGCGCCTTCTGAGGAATGGACACACAAAATGTGGTCTATCTATGCAATGGAATATTATTCAGCCTTAAAAAGGAAGGAAGTTGTGACACCTGCCATGACGACATGGATGAACCTTGAGGACATTATGCTAAGTGAAATAAGCCAGAGTCACAAAAGACAAGTACTGTATAATTCCACTTACTTACTTGAAGTGTCTAGAATAGTCAAATTCATAGGGAGAAAGTAGAATGGTGGCTGCCAGGGGCTGGTGGCAGGGGGAATGGGGAGTCAGTGTGGACAGTTTCAGTTTTGCAAGACGAATCGCGTTTTGGAGATGGATGGTGGTGATGGTTGCACAACTACGTGAATGTGCCCAATGCCATGGAACTGGATTCTTTTTTTGGCTGTGCCGCGCCGCTTGTGGGATCTTAGTTCTCCGACCAGGGATCAAACCCGTGGCCCTGCAGTGGAAGCGCAGAGTCTTAACCACTGGCCCGCTAGGGAAGTCCCCTGGATTCATTTTCTAAGAGGGGAGAAAACTGGGGGGGAAGCAAGCTTCTTTGCTGGGGGAGGGGCAAAACATTCTCCTCTGCCCACCTTAAGGTTTGAGATGTCCCTTAAAAAATCCAAGTGGAGGGCTTCCCTGGTGGCGCAGTGGTTGAGAGTCCGCCTGCCGATGCAGGGGGAGCGGGTTCGTGCCCCGGTCCGGGAGGATCCCGCATGCCGCGGAGCGGCTGGGCCCTTTGGCCATGGCCGCTGAGCCTTCGCGTCTGGAGCCTGTGCTCCGCGGCGGGAGAGGCCACAGCGGTGAGAGGCCCGCGTACCGCAAAAAAAAAAAAAAAAAAAAATCCAAGTGGAGACGTCAAGTGGTCAATCAGAAGTGAGTGGGAACAAAGATCAGTGTTTTCCTGGAGCAGAAAAGATGCCTGTGTGGCTGGAACACATTGGGCAAGAGGGGAGAAGTGGGCAGAGAGGTGGGCCAGGGTTGGTTAGATCACAGTGAGGAGGTTGGTTTTCACCCGCTCTCGGACAGGAGGTTGTGACTCAGCCACTGACCGCTTGTGAAACCAGGGGAAAAGTGATTGTCCATCTAATGAATGATGGTTACGCGCCAGCCACTGTCACACCCTGTCTGCACACCAGTCCGGACGGTGGAGGTGGGGGCGAGGGGAGTGTCCTTCTCACCCTTCCTGCACCGAGGAAACGAGGTGTGGATCAGGCGTTGACTAGCCCTGGGTCCACGCGGCTCCTGGGTCGTCCTCCGGCCTGGAACCGTCTGTGCACGGAGCTCCAACTCATCTTCCTGTTGCTGAAATGGGGAGACTGAGGCCCTGTCCAACGGGGACACGTCGAGGACTTTCAGGCAGTTCCCTCCCCGACTCAAAGGGGGGTAAACTGAGGCCAGACACCGGGTGCCGGACTCACAGAAAAGATCAGGGCGCCTGGGTCGGCCCCCGGCCCACACTCCCCTGAGGCCGGCAGCCGGCTTACGTTCGGATCGCGCATCAACCTCGGACATCACTTCTTCTGCCCGGGTGGGGGTGGGGTGAAACGCGACCCGTTGTCAAGGAGACGCACCCCGCAGGCCCTGATTGGCGTAGAACTCAGGCCCGGGCCGCCCGCTCCTAGGGTACAGGGGCCCCATTTCCTGGGGGCCAGGAGCCTCCAGCCTCCTCCAGTTTCCACGGCAACGCCGCCATGGCTCCTCCTTCTCCCTTCGCCCACCGGCTCCCACCTTCGGCACGTCTGCGCATGCCCGGGGCCCGCCCGCGCGCGGGCCAATGGGAAGACCTACACGTGCATTCTCGGAAATGTAGTCCAAACCCTGGCGCTCTGAAAGGCCATGTTTGCGAGGACCCATAGGCCGCTGGCAGCCCTTCGATGCATCTTGGGAAATGTAGTTCCTGCTCTGGCGGAGCCATTCGGGGACGGGAGTGAGTGGGTCGCCACGGCGAGAGCCAATGGGAATCCACTTTTGCCGCGATGCCTCGTGGGAGATGTAGTTCTGGGTGAAGCCGGCGGGGTAGTTGGGGGAAAGGACCACTGGGTTTCTGGGAGTGTTGGGGGGAGGGGGACAGATGAGTTTGGCGCAAAGCCTGCCGGGGCATGGAGTCCTGGTGAGCTTTGTGCGCATGTGCGAGGTGGCGAGGGGGCTTGGGGCGCCTCGCCCGGGAGAGTGAGGTGAGCGAGGGGGGCAAGGAGGGAGGGATTGGAGGGGGCCGGTTGGACGAGCTTTGGGGAGAGGGGGGCTGGAGGCCGGAGGAGGAAGGAACGGGAGGGTTGGGGGAGGGAGTGAAA
>NW_021703766.1:55608452-55660863 GCF_005190385.1 Monodon monoceros
GAGGAGGAAGGAACGGGAGGGTTGGGGGAGGGAGTGAAAAGGGGGCCCGAGAAGAAGGGGGAGGGGGAGGGGAGCGTGAACGGGAGAGGGAGGGTCGGGAAGTGGGAGGGGGTTGTGGGTCCCGGAGGCGGAGAACGCGGGGGGAGAGTTGGAAACTGAGGGGGGGTAGTGGGGGAGGGTCGGGAAGTGGGGGGAGGGGGGGGACTCCAGCAGCGGGTGGGCTGGGCCCTGCCGAGGAGTCCGGGGGCGCCGGAAGGACCGGGTCGGAGAGGTTTGCTGGAAGGGGCTCTGGGGGAGGGTCGTGGTCCAGACGTGGGTGGGGTGCAGGTGGTTCACGTCGTGCATGTCTTTACAAGTTGGGTCTCACTTTTGTGGAGTTGTGAGATTCCCGAGGATGAGCTGAATTGTCCTCTTTCTTTTCTTTCTTTCTTTCTTTCTTTCTTTCGGGTGCCCTCCCCCCCCACACTAGCTTGTTGCAAGGGACGAATTTCCTGGGCGTGCAGTGCTTCAAGGCTGTGTTTGCTCTTGTTAACGTGTGAGGCTGCCCTCCTCCCCGTCAGCCCCCATCACCCTCTTTTATTTGCTCTTTTAACCCCTGCTCTTCCTCATACTTGGATTTAATGTGTGTGCTTCTGATCGAAGCTATATCCCTAGCACCTCACCAGGTAACAGTAATAGTAAAGGTTAACTCTGGTTGAAGGCTTGCTTAGCACAGCTGGGTGCTGTTCTCAGCATCTTTGTTTTCCTTACATCTTGAATTCTTACTGCTACTCTTGGGTATGACTTCTCTCCCCATTTTACAGCCCGGGAAGGGAGATTTAGTGTGTAAAAGGTTCTATACCTTGTCCTGGGATGACTAGCTGGGAGAGGGCAGGGCTGGGATTTGCTCCAGGGCCCTTTGCTCTGAGTAAATATTTGTTCAGTGGACCGGTGGTTCTCCACCAGGGTCAACTGTGCCTGCCCCCCTCCCACCTCGAGGCACTCTCTGGAGACATTTTTGATTGTCACAGTTGGGGAGATACTGCTGGCATACTGTGGAAGGAGGCCAGGGATGCTGCTAAAACACTGTAGGTTGCATAGGATGTCTGCCACACAGAATTGTCCAGCGCTAAATGTCACTAGTGCAGGGGTGGGAAGCCCAGGCGTGGGTCAGCAGGTCTTCACTGAACGCTTACTCTGTGTGGGATGGGGGCTTCTTCTAATTCATGCTCCTAGCAACCCCTGTGGGGAAGGAGTTACTCTTAGATCTGTACTACAGGTGGGGAATTTAAGTCCAGAGAGGGCCCAAGGTCACACCACCGATAAATGGCTGAATTAAAAGCGGAAGCCGGGCAGGCAAGCTCCAGAAGCTGTGTCTCTTTGTTTTTTCCATTTTTTTTTTGCGTTTTTTAAAACTTATTGCAGTTTAGTTGATTTACAATGTTGTGTTAATTTCTGCTGTACAGCAAAGTGATTCAATTATACACATATATACATTCTTTTTTGTTTTCCATTATGGTTTATCACAGGATATTGAATATAGTCCCTATGCTCTACAGTAGGACCTTGTTTATCCATCCTATATATAATAGTGTGCAACTGCTAATCCCAAACTCCCACTCCATCCCTCCCCCAGTCCCTTGGCAACCACCAGTCTGTTCTTCCAGAGCCCTGCCTCTTAACCATTAAGTTAATGCAGCAGGCGTGGGCTCTGGATTCGAATCCTGCCTCTCTGTCACTCTCTGCATGTCCATTTCTCTCCTTCTTTACAGTGGGGCTCATCTCCCCAAGTCGCAGGGCTGTTGGGAGGGACAGGTGGGGCAGAGTAAGACACGGGCCTCGTGGTGGTCTCCTGAGGCCTCCAGGGTGCCTGGTGGGGCTGGATGATGCTACCGGGACACACACAGGCGTGTTACAGTTGCTTTTATGGAGGCAGCACAGAGCACTGTGGCAGCTGCTGGAGCCACTGGCCCTCACTGAATAAGAGGAGTTGCTTTCCACAGCAGAGGGACCTTTTGTGTGTGTGGATGTATTTTGCTTTGTTTCTTCTTATTTTTTGTCAAGCTATAATTGACATATATTCGTTTCAAGTATACAACATAACGGTTTGATATTTGTATATATTGCAAAACGATGACCACAATAAGTCTAGTTAATATCCATCGCCATACAGAGTTATAGAATATTTTTTTACATGATGAGAACTTTTTTTTTTTTTTTTTGCGGTACACGGGCCTCTCACTGTTGTGGCCTCTCCCGTTGCAGAGCACAGGCTCCAGACGCGCATACTCGGCGGCCATGGCTCACGGGCCCAGCCGATCCACGGCATGTGGGATCTTCCCGGACCGGGGCACGAACCTGTGTCCCCTGCATCGGCAGGCGGACTCTCAACCACTGCGCCACCAGGGAAGCCCGATGATGAGAACTTTTAAGAGCTGTTCTCTCAGCAACTTTCTTTTTTTTTTTAAGATACATATTTTTTAATGCTTTTTTAAAAAAAAAATATTTATTTATTTTTGGCTGTGTTGGGTCTTCGTTGGCACGCGCGGCCTTTCTGTAGTTGCGGCGAGCAGGGGCTGCTTTTCATTGAGGTGTGTGGGCTTCTCATTGTGGTGGCTTCTCTTGTTGCGGAGCATGGGCTCTAGGCGCGTGGGCTTCATTAGTTGCGGCACGCGGGCTCAGTAGTTGTGGCTCACAGGCTTAATTGCTCCGCAGCATGTGGGATCTTCCCGGGCCAGGGCTCGAACCCGTGTCCCCTGCATTGGTAGGCAGATTCTTAACCACTGCGCCACCAGGGAAGCCCAACTTTCAAATATACAACAGAGTATTATTAACTATAGTGGCCAAGTGGTGCTTTACATCCCCAGGAATTAGTTCTTTTGTAACTGGGAGTTTGTAAGTTTTGATTCTTTTCACCCATTTTGCCTACCAGCGCCCCCACCCCTGCTTCTGGGAACCACCAATCTGTTCAGTGTATCTATGAGTTTGCTTTATTTTTGTTTTTTTTTGGATTGAACATGTAAGGGAAATTATACATTTGCCTTTCTCTATCTGATTTATTTTGTCTTAGCATAATACCCTCGAGGTCCATCCATGTTTTCACAAATAGTAGGATTTCGTTCTTTTTTATGGCTGAATAATATTCCATTATATTTATTTATATAGGTATTTATATTTGTATATTCCACTTTATATATATATATACATACACACACACATATATATATATTTTGCATCTTCTCCGTCCATTTATCCATCAACGACACTTAGGTTGCTTCCATGTCTTGGCGGTTATTGTAAATAATGCTGCTATGAACGTCGGGGTGCATGTGTTTTTTCAAATTAGTATTTTTGTTTTCTTTGAATACATACCCAGAAGTAGAATTGCTGGATCAAACGGTAGTTATATATTTTTTTTAAAACCTCTTTTTTTTTAAAATTAATTACTTATTCTTTTTCTTTTTTTTGGCTTGTGTCGGGTCTTTGTTGCTGCGCGCGGGCTTTCTCTAGTTGCAGCGAGCGGGGGCTACTCTCTGTTTTGGTGCATGGGCTTCTCATTGCGGTGGCTTCTCGTGTTGCAGAGCACGGGCTCTAGGCGCATGGGCTTCAGTAGTTGTGGCACACGGGCTTGGTAGCTGTGGCTCGTGGGCTCTAGAGTGCAGGCTCTGTAGTTGTGGCACACAGGCTTAGTTGCTCTGTAGCACATGGGATCTTCCCGGACCAGAGATCGAACCCGTGTCCCCTGCATTGGCAGGCGGATTCTTAACCACTGCGCCACCAGGGAAGTCCCCAGTAGTTCGATTTTTAATTTTTTGAGGAACCTCCATAGTGGCTGCATGGAATGACCTTATTTATCAGTCAGTATGTGCTTTCTCAGGAGCAGCCTCTGAGCTTGGTGACCCTGGGACCCAGGGAAGAGTCCGTCTGGCCCTGCCTCAGGGGCTAACCTTGGACAGCCGAGCGTGGGTCCCTGAGGTCACAAGGCCCTTCAGCGTGATTCCCAGGGCCTCACTCACTCAGGTGAGACTCCAGTCCTGTCCCGGAGGGATCTTTCTCACAACAGAGCACGCTTCTCTGCCTCTTTTGAGACTCGGCTCTGGCCCAGGTCTTCTGGGAAATCTTTCCTGCTGCTGCTGGGCTAGTCAGTTCTTAAATGGAAGGATGGGTGGGTGGAAGGTGATGCTGTGACCAGCTCCAGGGCCAGACAGACGCCAGTGTGAGTTCAGCCCCTGCCACTTATTAGCTGGGTGATTTTGGGCAAGGCCTTCACGTTCTCCATCTGCAAAATGGGGGCAATAATGCTGATCACACAGGACCGGTCATCCTATAAATTTTCTTTCAGTGCCAACCAGCATGCTGGGCTCTGTATATGTGGCCTCTTGCCCTTGCAACGCTTAAATTCTAGCAAGGGAAATCAGCGCCCAGATATGGTAAGACCAGATCTTATTAAACGCTGAGATGAAATTAATACGGTGACATGACAGTAACTGCAGGGAAGGGTGTGTAGGTGATTCAGGGAGGCTGTCCAAGGAGGGAAGGATGGCATCTGGGCCTCAGAGGTGAGAAGGAGCCAGCGGAGCAAAGATGGAGGTAGAGAATGGCAGTACCAAGGCCCTGAGGTTGGGCCAGCCTCGAGTCTTAGAAGATCATCAGTGTGTGGCAGACAGGCATGGCTGTGCGCCAGTAAAACTTGACTTAAACAGGCTGCAGGGACTTCCCTGGTGGTCCAGTGATTAGGACTCTGCCCTTCCAATGCAGGGGGTGCAGGTTAGATCCCTGGTCGGGGAACTAAGATCCCACATACCACACAGTGTGGGAAAAAACAAACAAACAAACAAGAAAACACAAAGCAAAACCCAGGCTGCAGGCCAGTGGCTCCTGAAGGTTTTAAACTCAGGACCCCTTTATACTTTAAAATTTTTTTGAAGACCCCCCCAAAGCACTTTTGCTTACAGGAATTACATTTATTGTTATGTATCATGTTAGAAACTAAAGCTGAGAAAATTTCAAAATATTAATGCATTTAGAAATTGCAGTAATCAACTTTCCATATGTTAAGATTTAAATTACACTTTTTTTTCTTAATTTTTTTTTATTTGTGTGTAGTTGATTTACAATGTTGTGTTAGTTTCAGGTGTACAGCAAGGTGAGTCCATTATACATACATATATAGCCACTCTTTTTCAGATTCTAGTCCCATACAGGTCATTACAGAGTATTGAGTAGAGTTCCCTGTGCTATACAGTAGGTTCTTATTAGTTATATATTCTATATATAGTAGTGTGTATATGTCAGTCCCAATCTCCCGATTTATCCCCCCCCGGCAAATGACACTTTATTTTATTTATTTTTTAAAAATAACACTTTTTAAATGAAAAATAACCACGTTTCCCCAAATGAAAAGCTGGAAACATGGCATCATTGTTTTGCACATCTCAGTGTCTAACTTGAACAGCTGGGTTCTCCCATCTGCCTCTGCTCGCAGCCTGTGGCCTCTGGAAGGCCCCAGCATACACTCAGGAGAGAATGACAGTGAAAGAGGCTGGGAACCCGTGTTAGGAAAATAGTTCTGACCTCGAGGTACCCCCTGGAAGGATCTTGGGGATCCCAGGGGTCCCCAGGCCATTCGAGGACCACAGTTCTAGGCCGGGGTTTCTTAGGGGCTGGGTCTTTCTCTGCTGGGGGGCCGTCCTGTGCACTGTAGGGTCCTTAGCAGCATCCCCAGCCTCCACCCACCGGATGCCAGCAGCACCCCCACCCCCATCCAACAAGACCTTTCTAGATGCCTCCCCGGGGTAACGTCACCCCTGGTCGAGAGCCACTGCTTTGTGTCACCCCACGACTGAAGCCACTGCACGTCTGTTTCCTCCTTCAGGAAGGGGAGGAGGAAGTGGAGGGCACACAGCTTCCTGGGGGCGCCGGGGCGCAGGTCTTACAAAAGGAGAATGGGGAGAACGGATAAGGGGGGCCCCTTGCAGTCTCTCGCGTTTCCCTGTTCGCAGACGTGATTGGGGGCCCCTGAGCGTCGTGGCCTGCTGGGCGGCCGTGACAACACCACCGGCCGGGCAGCTTCAACAACAGACATTTATTCCTCGCAGTTCTGGAGGTTGGGCGTCCGGGATCAGGTGCAGCCAGACTCGGTGTCTGGTGAGGGCCTCTTCCCGGCTTGCAGACGGCTGCTTCCTGCTGTGTCCTCACACTCAGGGGAGACAGATCTCTTCCTACGAAGACGTTAGTCCTGTAGGAGCCCGGTCTGATAACCTCATTTAGTCTTAATTTCCTCCTAAAAGCCCCATCTCTAAATACATTTGGGGTTAGAGCTTCCACATATGAACCTGGTGGGGGGTACGGACGGACATAGTTCTGTGCACACTGGCTAGTAAGGAAGAGATTGGGGGGGCTTTGGAGCAAGCATCCTAGGGTGTCTGCCTCGGGGACGTGGGTTGGGACGTAACCAGGCATCGATGGTGGTGATGACAACTCACATTTTCTCGAGCATGTGCTACGTTCCGGGATCCCTTCTAAGATCTCGGTGCGCGGGGAGGCTGCGGGGGTAGAGGGAGGACAGGGAGGCCACACGAGGCCGGCGAGCGCTGCGCCGCCGCCGCTCCTGGGTGGGCCTGGGCGGCGCGCACGCATGCACGCATAGAGCGTGGTTTTCGACCCCATGCCCACGGCAGAGGCAGGGGCTTCCGGGGGATGGTCGGAGTTGGGTTCTCACCACTGCCTTTCCCCCCCGACAGGTGCTGCCGTCCCGCTGGCCCCATGGAGGCCCCGGCCGCCCAGCCTGTGAAGCAGGAGTGCCGGGCCGCCGAGGGCCTGACCCTGGACTCACCGTGGCACCGCTTCCGCCACTTCCACCTGGGCGACGCCCCGGGCCCCCGCGAGGCGCTGGGCCTGCTGCGCGCCTTGTGCCGGGACTGGCTGCGGCCCGAGGTGCACACCAAGGAGCAGATGCTGGAGCTACTGGTGCTGGAGCAGTTCCTGAGCGCCCTACCCGCTGACCTCCAGGCCTGGGTGTGCAGCCGGCGGCCCCAGAGCGGGGAGGAGGCCGTGGCCCTGCTGGAGGAGCTCTGGGTGAGCGGAGGCGGCTGGCGGGAGGGGCCTGCACCGCCGCGTCCCCCCACCCCGGGCCTGCCGTCTGCCTTCCCCAGGGCCGGGGGTCCTCAGCTCCACACTGAGACAAACACAACAGGCTCCGTGGGACCCTGAGGTCCAGGGTGTGGTCGAGTCGGGTGGGAAAGTCAGGCCAGCGAGGATGTTTAGAGGGACTGTACACAAGCCCACCCTCCTGATGCTCAGTGCAAGTTCAGGGTCCCCGGGACCACCCTCAGGTCTCACAGCTCAGTGGAAGGACTCAGAGCTCCATCCTGCACACAGCTGTGGCTGGTCACAGCGGAAGGACACAGATTAAATCAGCCGAGGAGGGGGCAGCAGGGCAGGATCCAGGAGGGTTCCTCCCAGGGGATTCGTGGGCGGTGCCAACTCCTGGCGACAACGTGTGCAAGACACAGGGAGCATCACCAACCAGGGTGCTCCCCGCACCTCCACGCCTGGAGGTGTTGGGGCTCCAGCCCCCGCGAAAGGCTGCGCGGATACCGTGTGGCCCAGAGCCTTCACATGAATTACGCTGTTGGAGAGTCCAACACGGCCCAAGGCCCCTGGCAGGCAGGATGTGCTGAGTGAGGGCTCAGCGGTTCCCCTCCCAGCAGGTGAGGGCAAAGGCCAGACCTCTCTCTGGGTAAGGTCAGCCCTTGGCTGCACCCCAGGGGTCAGCGGACTGCAGCCTGTGGGCCATATCTGCCAGCCTCTGGGGCTGTGGTGTTACACAGCCTCACGGGGCCACGGCCTCACCATCCACTCGTGTGTCGCCTGTGGCCTCTTTCTCCCCGGGGCAGAGCTGAGCAGTCGCGACAGGGACCAGAGGGCCTGAAGAGCCGAAAACCTTTGCCCCCTGGCCCTTTCAGGGAAAAGCCTGGGCACTGGGCAGGTACCAGGTGATTCGCGTGTGCAGAGTTCGGGGGTCCCAGGACCATCCCCGGGTTCAGTCGTTCATGGGAAGTACTCAGAGCTCGAGGAAAGCTGCTGTTCATCACAGTGAAAGGACACAGATTAAAATTGGCCGAGGGAGCAGGCGGATGGGGCAGGGAGACCCTCACGGAGCTTCCTCACCCCGGGTCACGTGGACAGCATGAGTATTGCCAACCAGGGGGCCTCCCCAGCCTCTGTAGACATGGCTTCCCAGTCGGGGAGGCTGACCTCAATCGCAGGTCCGTCTGAAGGTGAAGCCGGTACAGCAGGGCCAGACCTCCCCCAGATGGCACTATCAGCGTGGCCTGCCTGTCCCCACGCAGTCCCGAGGGTGGGCACTGGAGGCTGTCATCCTCTCCATTTCAGAGGTGAAGGTATGAGGCTCAGAGAAGTCGGGTGACTTGCCCAAGGTCACACAGCCAGTTGGGGGGGTGAGAGGGACAGAACCCATGTGCTGTGGCCCGAGATCCCTGCCTCTGTCCCCTGCTGGGTGCCAACACCTGGCCCAGCATCTTCCTGGGGATGGGGCTCAGCCTTGGCACAGTCCAGCGTCCTGTGCCTGTGACCCGGAACCAGAGAGCCCGCAGGACACCTGCAGGCCCGCCCCCCCCCCCCGCCCAGCAGTATAAAGTTCCCAGGCTTGTGTGCCTGGGAATCGCAGGGTGGCCGGGCAGTGCAGCTTCCCAGGCTCCACTCCGGGGCGAGCCGGCCCGCGTCCTGCTCCCACCCTGCCTGCACACCGGCAGGCGTCACCTGGGGTTACCAGGCCCCACTGAGGCCAGGGAGCTGGGAGCTCGGCGTCCACCAGTCTGAGCGGGGGCTCCTGGTGAGACCATGTGCTGCCCACCTCCCCCCACAACTGACCCCCGCGTGGGAAGTAACTCGCTTGGGCCCCCCAAGCAGGTCTGTGGCTGGAGGCGCCCAGGACCCAGGTGGCCCCGTGCCAGCCCCGCCCCACACCTCGGCACGCCCTTGTCTTGACCCTCTTCCAGGAGCATGTCCTGAGCCATTGGAGCAAAGGCAGGTGGTTGGACACCTCCATCCCTCTGTCCGTGCACTTGCTCAGTGTCCATTGAGGGCTGCGGTGAGAGGCTCCGGGGGTCGGGACCCTCTGAGGTGGTGGGGATGTAAAATGGTGCAGCCGCGGTTGGGGGCAGTCTGGCAGTTCCTCGGGTTGAACGTGGAGCGGCTACGTGGGCCAGCAGCCCCACTCCTGTGTGTGAACCCAGAGAAGTGAAAACTTATCCACACGTAACGTCGCATGCGATACGACCTGAGTGGTAGCAAGACAGCGTCACTCGTAACAGCCAAAAAGTGAAAACAACCCTCACATCCACCGGCTGGTGAGTGGATCAACAGAACGCGGCCTGTCCACGAAGCAGGACACCACTCAGCCATAGAGGAGTGAAGCCCTGACGGGCTACACCGTGGGCGAACATCAAAAACACGAGGAAAACATGAAAGAAGCCGGTCACAAGGACTTTCCGTTGCATGATTCCGTTGCCGTGAGATTCGCAGAAGAGGCAGGTCCATAGAGGCAGGGAGCAGATTAGCGGTTCCCGGAGGCTGGCGGGGAGGAAATGGGGAGTGACTGCTGACAGGGGCGGGGTACGGGGGCTGGGGGTGATAAAAATATTCTCGAATCCATTGTGGTAATGGTTGCACAACGGAATGTACCAAAAACCGGGGAATTGCAATTTAAGTGGGTGAATTCTCTGGCATATGAGTCATGTCGCGATAAAGCTGCTATTTATAAAAAGATTGGTGCCAGGGTCAGCACAGAAGTGGGACAGGCCAGTCCCCGCCCTCCTGGAGCGTGCGAGCCAGGCAGCTCCACTGGGAGGCCGACCAGGCCTTTTGCGGGGAAAATGACCGTACCAACTCTTCCTGCCATCTGAAGAGGAAGGAACGTCCCAGCTCATTCTACAGGGCCAGCGTTTTCCTGGTACCAAAACCAAGGAAAGACAACTGTAGGCCCTCTTCCTTAATCTCAAAATAATGATGTTGAGTGAAAGAAACTAGACCCTCCCCCCCAAAGAAGTACCGATTTACTGTATGGCTCTATGAACATGAAGCCCTAGAAGACAGAGACCACTGTATCGTGCCGGGAAGCCCATCAGTGGTTGCCCTGCTGGAGGGAAGGGGGGAGGTTCCGGATGTGCACAGGGAAGCTTGCGGGGCCACGTGTGCGTTCTGGGGCTTCGTGAGCACATACGCACGTGGAACTCCTCGGGTCGTGTGCCGTGAACCATGTGCATTCACTGTACGCGTGTCACGCTTCGATGAAGCTGCTGGGAGTGCAGTGTGGAGGGTACCAGGATGGGGGCGCCCTTGAGCCTGCGGGAGGTGGCAGAGCCGGCGCTTGGCCAGGGCCTGCAGGGTGTGTAGGAGGGCAGGCCGGGCATGGGTGGGAAGGGGGCTCCAGGCAGAGGGAAGAGCGAGTGCAGAAGCGTGGGGCTCTGAGCGCCTGGCACACCCAGGACACCATTGGCCCTTTGCTGTTGCCTGGGCTTGGAGGTCCAGGCGGGGCCCCGGGCAAAGGTAGGAGCTGAGCGCGTGGCAGTGACCAGGCCACAGCAGATGCGAGTGACGTGGCAGCACCTGCGGTGCCGTAACGCCCTGAGCCGCACTAGTGTGCTGCAGTAGCAAGGTGACCGTGTGGATTCTCCCGCCACCACCAGCCAAGGTGGGCACTTAGGGATCCCTGACGACGAGCTTTCCTAAAAGGCCCTGGAAGCTTCCTGCCGTCTGCTCGCCAGCTGGCAGAATTGTCGGCATCGCTGGTCTGCAGCCTAACAGCTGCTTGGGTCCAAAAGCACTGAAACAAGTGAAATGTGAGAAGGGGGGTTGTGTGCCTATAACCCCTGACAGCTCTTCGTCATCACCACCAGGAGAATTCTGGTCTTTTCCTGGAGGCACGGGCTCGAGGAACAGTGAGAAAGAATATAAAGGAACCAGAGTAGTGTGAAGCTTCTTTTTAAACCACTGGTCTTCTGGCTGGTGCCATGCTGCTTGGAGCTGTCCACCGGTTGAGCTGGGAAAAGTTCCGTTCTCAACTTCCTTTACTTTTTGCTGAGTTAAAAGTAGCTTCTCTGTTTTCCTTCTGCATTTTGTCGAGGAGTTTGCAAAAGGCATTAAAAAGCTAAAATAAGATTCAAAGCAGGTGCATCAGTTATCTGCTGTGGAACAAATCGCACCAAACTTAGTGGCTCAGAACAGTAAACATTTGTCATCTCAGGCAGCTTCTGTGGGTCAGGAGTTTGGGGCAGTGCTGGCTGAAGGTCTCTCACGAGGTTGCATTTAAGACCGGCTGGGGCTGTCCTCACCTGGAGGCTGGCCCAGGGCTGGAGGATCTGATTCTGAGGCGGCTCCCTCACGCGGTGGTCAGCTGGAGGCCTCCGTCCTCACCACATGGACCTCTCCGTGGGGTGGCCAAGCATCCTCCAGCTTGGCAGCCGGCTTCCCCCAGAGCGAGCGGTAGGACTGAGAGGGAGAGAAGTAGAGGCTGTGGCTCAGGTTGCTCAGTTGGGGTTGTGGTATCTCTGGTTTCAGGGACCAGCAATGAGGGCACCTCGGGATGCGGCAGAAGGCTCCGGGGTCGGCGTGGGAAAGGAAGACGGTGGGGTAACGCCCTCAGGTGAGCAGCTCACTCCTTCCCCACAGCGCTCCCAGCCCCGGGGGACCCTCTCCTGTCCGTCCTTTATTTGTCCAGTGAACATCCCTGCTGTGAGCCAGGCCCCATGCTGGCACCAGGACGGGAGCTGAATCAGACACGCCCTGCTCTGGAGGGCACGTCTAGTGGGGGGTCAGACAGGACAGCGAGCGCCCATGATGCGCCAGGCGTGGTCCCACCAGCTCGCCAAAATCCCGCGCCCGCCCTTGAGGTCCCCGGCATCAGCCACCTTTCATAGCTGCAGGAACCCAGGCACAGAGAAGTGAGATAACCCACCCAGGTTCGGGTGCCGGCCAAGCAAGGCTTGCACCCCGGCAGCCTGGCCCCAGAGCCTTTGAGCCCCAGTTCTTCGCGGGGCGAGACCTCCTGCAGTCATGCTTCTCCTGACCCAGGCACTGTGCAGGACTCTCTCATTGCCCAGCCTGGCGCCGATGCCCGGGCCGGGAGCTGGGGAAGGTGCTGGCTCCACCCCGACCACAGGCATTAGGGTGAGGAAGGGAGAATCAGATTGAATCTCGTCAAAGCGGGGAACAGACCCGGGAGGCAAAACCTGAGGATGCCCACCAGAGGCAGAAAGGTGACTCTGGTAGCCGGCCTGGACTCAGGCGCCTCGAGACCCGGTGGGGGAGGGTGGCGCTCACCTTGTGCCAGGGCTGTGGCTGGAGAGGACGGAGGAGCTGGGGATCATGTCTGAGGCCACGTGTAGAGGTGTCAGGATGGGGGCCCTTCTGATGACATCATCAGGACCTGTAGAGCCCGGGTCGGCGGGGTGGGGGGGGTTGCCTGTGGACCTCCAGAGGGGCGTGGGTCGGAGAGGGAGCAGCGCTGGGACGGTGACTGGGAACCCGAGGCAGTGCCCTCTTATGCCCCTCAACGGGGACCACAGCGGGGGTGGAATGAGACGGCACACTAACGTGCTCGGCACCGTGCCCGGCACAGAGGGAGAGACTAACAGGTTTTTATCACACCCGTCCTAGTGTGACACTTAAAGGTTGCTTATCTCCTTGGAATTACATAGAGCAGTTTGGAAACCTGAAGAAAGGAAATGTGTGGTTCATCCACCCACCCGACTTATCCATCCCCACTTACCCACCCGTGCACCCATGCATCCATCCATCACCCAATCCATCCACTCCAACATCCGTCTACACACTCCCATTTACCACTTACCTACCTATCGATTTCCTCCTCCCATCCATCCACCCATCCATTCGTTTATTGGGCACTTACTCTGCACCAGGCCCTGTGCGGTACGGGGACCCAGGGATGAATCAGAAGCTGGCGGACAACGCTCTTCCCTCCCGGAGGGCTCCCTGGCGTTAAGCGTTCCCCCCCTGCCCCGGGACCACCCCTCTAGCCAGGACACGGGCGGCCCTTGCGGCCTTCCCTTGCCCGGCTGTGCCCTGCGCCCGCCCTGACCGCACCTTTGCCTGCAGGAGACGCGGCCCCCGGGGCTGAGGAACTGGCGACGGGGGACGCCCAGGCCGCGCGCCCTTACAAGCAGGAGCCGGGCAGCCCCCAGCCAGCGCCACCGCCCCCACCGGCGCCCGGCCTGCCCGCCTTCCTGGCGGCCCCGGGCTCTGCGTCCTGCCCCGAGTGCGGCAAGGCCTCGCTGAAGCCGGCGCACCTGCTGCGCCATCGGCAGAGCCACTCGGGCGAGAAGCCGCACGCCTGCCCCGAGTGCGGCAAGGCCTTCCGGCGCAAGGAGCACCTGCGGCGCCACCGCGGCACGCACCCCGGCGGCCCGGGTCCGGCCCTGCGCCCGCTGCCTGCGCGCGAGAAGCCACACGCCTGCTGCGAGTGCGGCAAGACCTTCTACTGGCGCGAGCACCTGGTGCGCCACCGCAAGACGCACTCGGGCGCGCGGCCGTTCGCTTGCTGGGAGTGCGGCAAGGGCTTCGGGCGCCGCGAGCACGTGCTGCGCCACCAGCGCATCCACGGGCGCGCGGCAGGCGCGGGCGGGGCGGCGGCGCCGGGCCCCGAAGGCGGGGGTCCCTTCCCGCCCTGGCCGCTGGGGTAGCCCCCGCCCCGCCGTGCAACCCCTCCCGTCCCTCACGGCTCCTCTGCCCCCTGTCTCTCTCCTCCACCGGCCTCTCCTTTGTCCTCCTGGTGCCCTAGAGCTTTCTGTTCCTTCCCAACTCTCACTTTATGTCCCAAACCTCATTCCTGTTCGGATCTCACGCCGTCCTCGTCCTCGCAGTCTCTCCCGCCTATAGAAGGAGACTCCGCAGTCCTTCCCTCTCCCGGGTCGGGGGCAGGACTGGCCAGGAGCAGCAGGCGGGGCCCCTGGTCTAGAGGAGGCTGGAGGAAGGGGACTGGGTCTTGTTCCCAGGAGACACCCCCCAGGACGGAGTGGAGGACGGCTCCGACAGGACACCCCCCCCCCCCAGGAGACACCCCCCAGGGTGGAGTCGGGGACGGCTCCGACAGGACAGACCTGGGTTCTGGCAGTGGGCTCCCTGGTCTGGCTTGTCTCTCTGCGAGCCAGAAGGCATGGGATGGACAGAGATGCCTGCCTGTGGGAAGCGCGTCAGAGACGACAGTTCACCAGCATCTGGAGAGTAATAAAGCCACTGATAAGTTGTGCAGACCCCAGGTGCCCTGCGTTCTGTCCTGGGGGCCGCCCTCCCCATGCTGCCCAGGATGGGAGGGGCATTGTGGGCCCCACCTCAGACCTTCCCAGCTGGCAGGGCCCTGGGAGCCTGGGCCCAGGGGGCTGGTTCCTTTTCCTTGAGCCTAGAGATGAGATGAACCCCGTGAGAGGTGACAGAGATGAGTTCTCGTGGGGGTCTGCACTGTGGGGGAAACGCAGGCACACGCCACCTTATGGAGCCCACTCACTGCCCCAGGAGCAGGTCTCCCTGCTTCCACCGCACACAGGCCAGACTCAGCCCAGCACCCAACTGCTTGGGTTGGAGTCTTGGCCTTAACAGCTCCCAGGCTCCATGATCTCAGGCCACTGAGAAGGGGCCCATTCTGGAAACTAAATGACGGAATGACGGCAAACGCTTGCACTGCCAGGCCAGCAGAAGCAGTGAGCACCGAGGGCACCTTTAGTGGCAGGGCTGTCCTTCCACACTAGAGGTCCATGTGGCCATGTCTATAGCAGAGGAAGCCGGCTTCAAGAGGCCACGTCATCTGCTGCAGGACCTCACAAGGGAGCTGGCAGGAGCACAAGGCAGGAGAGTGGAGGTGTCAGGCCACAGGGCTGGGGGCTGAAGACTGGGTCTGACAAGAGCGTGCCATGTGCCAGCCCCTCTTTCAAGCACTTAAAGCCATCAGGTCTTTTAATCGTCATAACCCAAGGAGGCAAGCACTGTGGTTACTCCCATCACGCAGATGAGGGGCCCAAGTTATCGAAAGGGTGCGTGGTTGGGCCGCAGTCACAGATCTGAGCTGGGTGTCTGGCCCCGGCGTCCTGATGTCTGCTCATCACCCAGCAATAATACTTAGTCCAGCTCCTACCGTCACTCAGGGGCCCCAGACTCTGCCGCCAGCACAACCGTGGCTTGGGCTTGTTAAGCCTCCATCCCTGACCTCAGTCTGGGGACCTCCTATCCCAACACACTGCATCCATCAGTGTGGACGGTCCCTCGAGATGTCCCACCCCCTCCACCTTTGTGTCACTGGGGATCACAGTGCTGGATGAGCCTCGGGCATGGTAGGGGTTGGAGGGGGGAGAAAACACCTCCGACAGCTGGGAAGATGAAGAGCTCTGACAGCTGGAGCTTCGCCTGTTTCCACACAGGTACCATCACCATACCCTGTCTGCCTGCCAGGGAGCGCTGGTCCCACCTTGGCTCCCACACCTGGTGATGGGCCGTGCCTTCCTCCAAGGCTCACACAGTGGCCAGGGCCAGGGTGGGAAGGAGAAGCTGGGAGGCTGAAATGGAACAGAAAGACCCTCTGCACGGCGGTAGGAAGTATGTGCCCTGCTGCTGATGGTGCAGGCGGGCGCAAGCAGAACCAGCTGGCAGGACTCCAGATTCTGTAGCGTGTCAGCATCATCCGTGGTGGACTGACGCCCTGGCCCCCACCCCACCCCGATAAACTCCCGTGCTCGGCCACACACAGGAGCAGTTGTGTAGCCCTGTGCCTCGCAAGGCTGTTCGGACGTCCACCCTGGGAGAGGGGGAAGAGGAGGTGCTCGCACACTGTTCAGGAAAAGTTGTCCAAAACCCGGAAACAGGGTGAGAATTCAGCTCTGCAACCTTATAAAATCATGCTAGAGTGTTAAAAAACAACAACAACACCCCCTCCCCCCCCGAGTTTCCTGTAACTCCTTGCAAATGAAACTGTGTCGGGCTAACAGTTGTTTGGAGAGGGGTTGGTTCACCACTCCTGCCAAGTCAGAGGTTAACCTGAACACAGCTAGGTGGGTGTGGGGACCAGGTTTATTCTGTCTGGCAGACAGAGCAGCCAGGTGTGGAGGTTGACCGTCTGGTGCGGCATGAACCAGTTTTAAGCAGCAGCCCTGCTTCGGCATCCCTCCCCACCAACCACACAGCCCTGGTTCATCCAGTCCTAATCCAACAAGCTCTGCATCCTGCTGGTCCATCGTAAAGAAGCCCAATAAATCATCAACCCAGCACTGGTATCTATTTGTATGAGATTTTTTTAAAATCAATAATTATGACTTTACTGAATACTACCCGGAGCTGGAGGCAATGAGCTAGAAGTATCCGCAGAAGCATGACCTTCTCTCTTTGAAACATTCCGGGCGGTGACAGCAGCGAGAATGAAAGAAAGAAAGATAATCAGATCTATTGCACCACCCCCACCCCACTCACAAAATGGCACAACAGATTCCATAAACGTAGGAGAAAAACCAAGATACAATGGGTTCCCCGGGTAACCAGTGAGGAGATGGAGGTCCACAGACCCGCAGAGAATCTACCACAATCCCACAGTCGGCCAGTGAGATGCAGAGATGCCTCCTCACGGCCCCGCTCTTGAGTCAGGGCAACGACTGAAGCTTGACTCCCCAAATCCCTTCTTTTTGGGGCATGAAGTGGTGAAAACAGGAGTGGGGAAGTGGGGGGCATTGGGACGACACTGACCTCTGGGTTATTTACGGGCAGGAGAGGGAGAGGGGTCTTAATCCTAATCCAGACCCGCAGCCCCAACAATAACACACCCATGTCCTTTAGAGGGTTAATTGTAATCCCTTGATTTTGGTCCAAGATGAGGAGGAACTGATTGAGGGAGATGCAGGAATATTCAGCACAATGGACAGAGGTGCTTGCTCGAAGCTGAGCCACGGGAAACAAGAATGCCTGTCTCCTGACGCCCCGGAAATCTCTCTTTACCTCCTTTCTCAGGCAGGAAAGAGAAATAAAGCTTTCATGCAAATGGTTTTCAAACTGCACAAGGACGTCCTGTTTGTTGCTTCATTGTGTGTATGTGAGGGGAATTCTCTGATAAGACTGAAAAGACAAGTATGGGTCTACAACTTTCAATCTGAGCAGATTTTTACAAATGCCAAGTGGCTGGACCACACATCACGTGGGCAGCGGTTTTTAGAACCTGCCTAACTCAAAAGACGTAAAATTCAAAATCATTCACGTGTCTGTTTAGAGAGAACCCCCCTTTCCCATCAAAACATTTAACAGCCCTCCTCAAACCGTCATGGTAACCAGAGTTGTTAACAAGAAGTACACAGCCTGCCAGGGTCATGAAAAGGTCTGGCCCCATTTTTTATTATGATATTTTAGCTCATTTTATTTTACTATTAAAAATTTTTTTTCTTTTCACTGTACAGTTTTGCAGACTCTGAAGGAACAGAGTCACTTGTGCCATATCTGACAGGAGCATTCCCGGCAGAGCCAATAGCAGAATGCTCTCTCCTTTCCCGCACTTCTCAAGATTCTACCCCCTTTTCCATTCCACTAATAGTATCTGTGCACCTACAAGGGAGGCCAAAGCTGGAGAGATGCAGCCACTCTCTGCATCTCTTCTCTTGAAGGAGCCATCTCCCACACAAGCATCTCTGTACCATTTCCCGTGCTCCCTCTGACTCAACATCGAGAGGTTGCCTTGTGTTCTTCTCTCTTTTAAAACTTTTCACAACTTGGGCTTCCCTGGTGGTGCAGTGGTTGAGAGTCCGCCTGCCGATGCAGGGGACACGGGTTCGTGCCCCGGTCCTGGAAGATCCCACCTGCCGCGGAGCAGCTGGGCCCATGAGCCATGGCCGCTGAGCCTGCGCGTCCGCAGCCTGTGCTCCGCAACTGGAGGGGCCACAACAGTGAGAGGCCCGCGTACCGAAACAAAACAAAACAAAACCTTTTCACAACTTAACAACAAAAAAAACAAACCACCCAATCAAAAAATGGTCAGAAGACCTAAATAAACATTTCTCCAAAGAAGAAATACAGATGGTAAACAGGCACATAAAAAGGCTCAACATCGCTAATTATTAGAGTAATGCAAAACAAAACTGCAATGAGGGATCACCTCACACGAGTCAGAAAGGCCATCATCAAAAAGTCTACAAATAATAAATGCTGGAAATGGTGTGAAGACAAGGGAACCCTCCTGCACTGTTGGTGGGAATGTATGTAGGTGCAGCTGCTGTGGAAAACAGTATGGAGGTTCTTCAGAGAACTAAAAATAGAATTACCATATGATCCAGAAATCCTACTCCTGGGCATATATCCAGACAAAGCTATAATTCAAAAAGATACCTGCACCCTTATGTTCATAGCAGCACCATTCACTATAGCCAAGCCATGGAAACAACCTAAATGTCCATCAACAGATGAACGGATAAAGAAGATATGTATACATACACATACACACACACAAACACACACACACACACACACACACACACACACACAAAATGGAATATTACTCAGCAATAAAAAAGAATGAAATGATGCCACTTGCAGCAATATGGATGCAACTAGACATTATCAAACTAAGTGAAGTTAGAAAGAGAAAGACAAATACCATATGATATCACATATATGTGGAATCTGAAATATGACACAGATGAATCTATGTATGAAATAGAAACAGAATCATGGACATAGAGAACAGACTGGTGGTTGCCAAGGGGGAGGAGCTGAGGAGGGATGGAGTGGGAGGTTGGGGTGAGCAGATGTAAGCTTTTATATATAGAATGGATAAACAACAAGATCCTACTGTATAGCACAGGGAACTATATTCAAAATCCTGTGATAGGGGAACTTCCCTGGTGGCGCAGTGGATAAGACTCCGCGCCCCAATACAGGGGGCCCAGGTTCGATCCTGCTCAGGGAACTAGATCCCACATGCATGCTGCAACTAAGAGTTCACGTGCCACGACTAAGGAGCCTGCCTGCCGCAACTAAGACCCGGCACAACCAAATAAATAAATAAATATGCCCCACTCCCAAAAAAAATCCTGTGATAAACTATAATGGAAAAGAATATTCAGAAGAATTGACACATATATATATATAGAATCACTTTGCTGTACAGCAGAAATTAACACATTGTAAATCAACTATAATTAAAAAATTTCCACATCTTGCTGCCCACTGCCTGTTAAAGGCTAAGCCATACTATTCCATTGACTCCCCATCATGGCTGTTTTCATCTTCCGAACTGCAGGAAGCTCTCCCACCTTCGCAAGCTCCAGCACGAATCAGCACACTCCTCGCAGCATCACTCCACTTGAGTCCCTGGCGTGAACACACCGTCAGCACCAGTGATGCTTTCCACATGCTGTCCTCAACATTCTTACGCCTCCTTGGCTCCACTCCATTCTGATTCACCAGCTTCACACAGAAATGTTCTTAGGAGGGTCAACCCTGAAATTTCTCTTCCTGACCATGGGTTCCTATCCTGTCACCTCTTGGATATCTTGACCCTTCTGATATCATGATTTGCAGCCTCACCAACCCATCCCTCTTTAAAAAATCTAAGAATTCTCTCCCTTCTGGTTCAGTAATTCAATTAGGTCTTTCTTCTGCACCAACAATGCTTGGGTCCTTCCCAACCCCTCTCACTAACCTTCCCTCAAAATTGTAACCTTCCCAGGTGCAATGGGTACCTGTCTGTAGTGTTGGTGGAACTGCAAACTGGCACCCTATTGTTGAAAGACAGTTTGTAAATATATATTAAGAACCTCTGGGCTTCCCAGGTGGCGTAGTGGTTAAGAATCCGCCTGCCAATGCAGGGGACACAGGTTCGAACCCTGGTCCGGGAAGATCCCACATGCCGCGGAGCAACTAAGCCCATGCGCCACAACTACTGAGCCTGTGCTCTAGAGCCCATGAGCCACAACTACTGAGCCCTCGTGCCTCAGCTACTGAAGCCCACGTGCCTAGAGGCCGTGCTTTGCAACGAGAGAAGCCACCACAGTGAGAAGCCTGTGCACCGCAACGAAGAGTAGCCTCCCACTCGCCACAACTAGAGAAAGCCCACACGTAGCGACGAAGACCCAACGCAGCCAAAAATAAATAAATAAATAAATTAAAAACAAAAAGAACCTCAGAATATGTATAACTTTTGACTGAGTTACCTTTCTTCTAGGATTTGCGAGTAAAGAATTAATCAGAAACTCATAGGGATGTTGATGTACTGAGACGCTCATTGCCTGCTTCACGTGGCTGACAGTGGAACCCAAGATGCAGCCCAATGTACTGGCTGGGAGTGCTGGCCAAAGAGCACCTGAGCTGTGGCTGAATCTCGTCTCTGACCCCTGGGAGAGTGACACTATTCCAGCTCTAGAACCTGCACTTCCCCTCTGTAAAATGAGATCATAATAGTACCCATTTTATGGGGCTATTTTCAGATTGAACGAGATAGCCTAAATAAAGACGTTAGCACAGTGCATGGCATAGAGTAGAAGTCCAATACAGAAGCTATCCTTTTATCATTCACTTAGCATTGCTCTGGAAATATTTGTTTTGTTCCCTTGACTCTTAGAAGCAGCATGAATCTTAGGTGCAGATATTCTCTCTGACTCTCCGTGTCTTTTCCTCTCTCTTTTTGTCTGTTTTTTCCTTCCATCCATCCATGCAGATATCTAGCTGTGTAGCTACCTAGCCATATCTCCTATTTTTGAGTACTCCATAAGTAGCTGGCACTGTTCTAAATGCTTTAAACATTAAGTCATTCAATCTTCACAAAAGTCTGTGAAGCAGTTTTAATTAAGGTCTTGGATTATTGTTTAGCTGTGTAGTTTTCAATTATCTTGCATTTATACCTATCTATCATTTATCATCTCTCTCAGCTATGTATCATCTATCAATATCTATCAATCTATCATCTATCCAACATCACTGTCTGTATCTTTCAGGTACATAGCAACTATCAATTATCTGTCTCTAATCTATCAGTCATCCGCCTACCTACCTACCTATCTCTATCCACCCCATCTCTACTTCCCTATTCTTTTCTCAGGATTCTATAGAAGGAGACAGCAGACGGAAAACCCAGTTCCTTCTGCTTCCTGCTCCAAGTTTCTGCTCTGTCTTTCCATTTACAACCTTAATCCTAAGGTAGACGCTTAAATATATTGTTTGTTGGGAGCAGGCTAAATCCTCCCACCTCATTTCTTCAAGTACTAGATAGTAAATAAATGCAGTGGATAATCAGTCCCTTTGGACGTTAATGAGTGTTCCCAGCAGAAGTAGAATGTGTTTGTGGAAGGAGGGGGGTGGGGGAGGAAGTCTCTCCCTGCATTTGCTCTTCGTGTCAGGTGCCCACTGCTCAGACTAATCAAGATGCGAATATGGCATATTTTGGGGTGGCATATTCTTTCACCCTTTGGATGAGCGCATTGAGGACCAGTCGCTGTTGATACCTTGGCCTTAAAATCCCCCCCGGCCTGCCCCATGAAAATTTAGGTGTAACAGTGGGGGTGGGAGGTGTAATCTCTCAGGAAGCCTTCAGGGCAAGTTACAAAAATCTGTCATCTAGCCTAACTCAGGGTATTTCCTGACTTTCCATCTCTTCTTTGATCCCTTGGTTCTGAGGAATGTGCTGTTTAATTTCCACGTGTCTGTGAACTTTCCAATTTTCCTCTGTTGCTGATTTCTCGTTTCACGTTGCTGTGGCCAGGAAAGGTACTCAGTTATGCCAGATGAATATGCTCCAGAGATCTGCATAACCACGGACTGGGCACCTCAAGATTCTTCAAGAGGGAAGATCTCATGAGAAGTGCTTTTTTAAATTAATAAAAATTAATTGATTATAGTTGATTTACAATTGTTAGTTTCTGCTGTTCAGCAAAGTGAATCAGTTATACATTTACATATATCCACTCTTTTTTAGATTTTTTTCCCATACAGGTCATTACAGAGTATTGAGTAGAGTTCCCTGTGCTATACAGTAGGTCCTTATTAGTTATCTATTTTATATATAGTAATGTGTATATGTCAATCCCAATCTTCCAGTTTATCCTCGCCCTCTTCCCCCACCCCCATAACCATTAGTTTGTTTTCTACATCTATGTCTCTATTTCTGTTTTGTAAATAGATTCATTTGTAACATTTTTTTAATTCCACATATAATGCCAGTGTTCTTAACACACACACACACACACACACACACACACACACACACCAATAACAAAGGAACACAAGGAAACTCTGGGTGTTGGATCGTCCTAGGTTTGGCTCCCTCTCATGGTGACAGGATGATGTAACAACTCCTAGGGCTTTGGGCTTTTTAAGGAAGAGAGATATATGTATATGCATATCCATATCCATAGCCATACCTGTAGAGAGATATGCTTCCAAAAACTCTCTCAAAAGAGCAAGGAAGGGGGATTCCCTGGTGGCGCAGTGGTTGAGAGTTTGCCTGCCGATGCAGGGGACACGGGTTCGTGCCCGGGTCCGGGAAGATCCCACATGCGGCGGAGCGTCTGTACCCGTGAGCCATGGTCGCTGAGCCTGCGCGTCCGGAGCCTGTGCTCCGCAACGGGAGAGGCCACAACAGTGAGAGGCCCGCGTACCGCAAAAAAAAAAAAAAAAAAAAAAAGAAAGAGCAAGGAATTTTGTGATAACCTATATGAGAAAAGAATCTGAAAAAGAATGAATACATGTATACGTATAACGGGATCACTTTGCTGTACACCTGAAACTAACACAACACTGTAAATCAACAATACTCCAATAAAATTTTTTAAAAAATAGAGAGAGAGGGAGAGTAAGGAAGCACACTTACATACTCACCAGCTATCTTCCCACAAGGCACTTAATAATTACAAAGGGACAAAAGGAACTTTGCAGTGGAGACACCTGATGGGCACCATCCTAGCTAGGCAATTAAAGTTAGCATCACCTGGAGTGGATGAATTGACCTCCCAGGCTCCCACGATAGGATGTGCCCAGAAGGAGATAATTCCTACAACAGCACAGCAATAATTTCTGTGGGTTTCCTGCCAAACGTGCATACCAAGAATCTAATCATGAGATGATGCCAGACAAACCCACATTGAAAATCGTCCCACAAAACAAGTCACTGGTGCACCCCAAAATGTCAAGGACCATGTCAAGGTCAAGAAAGACAAGGAAGGTAGAGGAAGGCTTCCAGTGTAGGGGACTAGAGAGGTATGGTGTGGAGGTGGGGTTTGTTTGCTTTTTGTTTTCTTTTGTTATAAATGGAATTACTACGACAACTGGTGAAATTTTAATAAGGTCTGTAGCTTTGATATCAGAACGGTATCAGTGTTAATTCTGCAATTTTGACAATTTTACTGTGATTATGAGACCGTCCTTGTTTTTAGGAAAAAACGGAAGAATTTAGAGGTGAAGGGGCATCATGTTTGCGTCTTACTCTCACAGTTCAGAATATCTCTATGCACCTATATGGAGAGGAGAGAGGCAGAGGGGTGGGTGTCCAGGGAAATCAAATGTGGTAAAACGTAAACATGTAGAGCTTCTGAGTATCTGGAAATTATTTGGACAACTTTTCTGTACATCTAAAATTACTTCAGGGACTTCCCTGGTGGTGCAGTGGTTAAGAATCCGCCTGCCAATGCAGGGGACACGGGTTCAATCCCTGGTTCGGGAAGATGCCACATGCCGCGGAGCAACTAAGTCCGTGCGCCACAACTACTGAGCCTGCGCTCTAGAGCCCGCGAGCCACAACTACTGAGCCCTTGTGCCACAACCACTGAAGCCTGCACGCCTAGAGCCCGTGCTCAGCAACAGAGAAGCCACCGCAATGAGAAGCCCGCGCATAGCAACGAAGAGTAGCCCCTGCTCACTGCAACTAGAGAAAGCCTGTGCGCAGCAACGAAGACCCAACGCAGCCAAAAAAAAGAAAAGAAAAGAAAAGAAAAGAAAAGAAAGGTAACACCCCGATAAGATGGTTATTTGGAGACTTTAGTCTGCCATCTTCTCCGTCTGCCGGCTTTCTGAGTAAAGTCGCACTCCTTGCCTCAACACCTTCTCTCCGATTTATTGGCCTGTTGTGCGGCGAGCAGAGCGAGCTTGGACTCCAGGAGGGCTGGAATGAGGAGCTGGAATGGAGCCCCGCGGAATACAGGCAAGGGTCTCAGAGGCTGAGCGCGCCTTCATCATAGAGATGAGGAAAACCGTGTCCCGTGAGGACCAGAATGTCAGGAAGCACAGGGCAAAGCCAGGAGTACATGCCTCTGGAAAACTGATGCTGTCCGGGGCCAAGAGGCAGAGAAACAGATAAACCCAGAAACAGAAACGGAGAGGGAGGGAGATAAACACGCACACACACACATGCACTTCATTTGTTCATCTAACAAGTATTTATTGAGTTCTGGGTACCGTTTAGGGGCTGCTGCAGGGTTTCCCATCCTTGGTACTATGGACGTTTGGGACTGATTGTTCTTTGCTGGGGGGCTGTCCTCTGCACTAGAAGGTGTCAAGCAGCACCCCTGGCCTCTGGCCACTAGATGCCAGAAGCACCCTCCCAAGTCGCTACAAGCCAAAGAGTCTCCGAGCACAGCCGAATGTGCCCACCTGGTGGAGCACCTCTGTGCTAGCAATTCAGTGATGAGCAGGACTTAAATGCCCCCCCTCCCGCACTGAGCTTATTTTCCAGGGAGGGGGAGATTCACAAAAAACAAGGAAAGAGGTGACCCAGGTGCCTCGTGCAGGAGAGGAGAAAAGGACTCAGCAAGGGAACTGCAAACACCAGCTACAGGTCAAGAGAAATCAAGGCTGAGGATAGAACTAAGAATACCAAGCTCTGCACCCACCCACCCCTGCTGCCCCCTGCCCGCAAATACAGACATGGCACGGGGGAGGTCCTTCGATAAATGCAGAGCAAACGCCTCGGGCTGGAGGGCCTGTGGGGAAAACTGCGGCAGAGAAACTTTTCCCTCTGAGAAGCATCCTTGTTGTGACCTCACAGAGCAGCTAGGAAAAGCCTCTCCTGCGGGTGAAAGCTCAGCTCGCCCCAGTCCAACCCCCACACTCTCTCTCCCTCTTGTCTCCTAGTTTGCTGAGCACCGCCTCCCCTGCTTTCCCTCCTCAGGCATAAAAGCTGGAGTCTCGGGAGCCGGGACCCAGACCAGACTGGAGAGAGCTGGGGAGAGCTGCCAAATCCAGTGAGGTGAGAGCAGGGAGGTGGTGATGGTCCTGGGAGGATACAGGGAGGTAGGAAAGGATGGGGGGAAGGGGAGAAATGGGGGCAAGTGGTGACGGGGCACAGGTGAGGGCAGGTACAAGGACAGGAGGTCTGGGAAGGGGGTGGAGGAGGGAGTGAGAATGAGGCATTTCAGGGCTTGGTGATGGGCCAAAGGGAATGGGTAGGGGGGGAGTGGTGATGCCTCTGTGGTTCTTAAACTTGGGTCACTCATGCATTGTGGGGTTTGGTGGGGTATATTTTATGTGTCAGATACCCTCTTCCTTCCTTCCTTTGGTATTCTCCCTTGTTCTACTTAAATAAAACTTAAGTAAAACAGCTCTCTTGTTTTACTTAAATAAGTGTGCTCCACAAAAACTTCAAAAAATTCGGAAATGTTCGTTTTAACTTTCTATTATATATTTAAGACAAAAAGACGTAGGGATGAAACTTCAGTTAACAATAGGGTATTCTGCACTTTATAATATGTTAAAAGTCAGACAGAGAAAGACAAATACTGTATGATCTCATTTTTTTTGTTGTTTGTTTTTGGCTGCGTTGGGTCTTCGTTTCTGCACACGGGCTTTCTCTAGTTGCGGCGAGCGGGGGCTACTCTTTGTCGTAGTGCACAGACTTCTCATTGCGGTGGCTTCTCTTGTTGCAGAGCACGGGCTCTAGGCATGCGGGCTTCAGTAATTGTGGCACGCGGGCTCAGTAGTTGTGGCTCACGGGATATAGTGCATAGGCTCAGTAGTTGTGGTGCACGGGCTTAGTTGCTCCGCAGCATGTGGGATCTTCCCAGACCAGGGCTCGAACCCAGCTCCCCTGCATTGGCGGGCGTATTCTCAACCACTGTGCCACCAGGGAAGTTCCTGTATAATGTCACTTTTCTGTGGCATCTTAAAAAAACACAAAACAAACCCATAAACCCATAGAAAAAGAGATCGGATTGGTGGTTACCAAAGGTCGAGGTTGCTGGGGGCATGGAGGAATTGGATGAAGATGGTCAAAAGGTACAAACCTTCAGTTAGTTACAAGATAAATAAATACTGGGGATGTAAAGTAGAGTATGGTGACAATCATTACCAATACCATCGTATTATATATTTGAAAGTTGCTGAAAGAATAAACCCTAAAAGTTCTCATCACAGGGAAAAAAATTTTTTGCAATTATATGAGGTGATGGATGTTCACTAAACTTATTGTAATAATTTCACAATATATACCTATGTCAAGCCCCGCTGTACACCTTAATCTGTGTGTGTGTGTGTGTGTGTGTGTGTGTGTGTAACAGTAGTATTACATTTATATAAAGTTCAAAAACAAGCTAAGCTAATTTACAAGGTTCAAAATCAGTTTAACCCTGAAGAGAATAGTAATAGTGATTGGAAGGGAAATTCTGTGGTGTGGTTAATGTTCTACTTCTTTTTCCTTTTTTCTTTGTAAAATTTTATTGGAGTATAGTTGATTTACAATGTTGTGTTAGTTTCAGGTTGTACACCTTAATCTTTCTTTTTTCTTTTCTTTTTTTTTTTTTTGCGGTACGCGGGCCTCTCACTGGTGTGGCCTCTCCCGTTGCGGAGCACAGGCTCCGGACGCGCAGGCTCAGCGGCCATGGCTCACGGGCCCAGCCGCTCCGCGGCATGTGGGATCCTCCCGGACCGGGGCACGAACCCGTGTTCCCTGCATCGGCAGGCGGACTCCCAACCAGTGCGCCACCAGGGAAGCCCTAATCTTTCTTTTTTAAACTTATTTTTAATTTTTTATCAAAGTAATCACTCAGAAAAATCATATATAGTTTTACAAGTCAAATATACTGCAAGGTTTATAACAAAAGCAGCCCTCCTCTGCCTACTCCATCCCATCTGAGTCCCATACCTGAAAAGTGTTCCTTTTGGCTGTTCCTCTTCCCCTTCCCCTTGTATTCTGCTTCTTTCTTTAAATTTATTTATTTTTAATTTTTGAATTTTATTTTATTTATTTTTTTATACAGCAGGTCCATATTAGTCATCAGTTTTATACACATCACTGTGTACATGTCAATCCCAATCACCCAATTCATCACACCACCACCCCCATCCCCCCTTGGTGTCCATACATTTGTTCTCTACATCTGTGGCTCAATTTCTGCCCTGCAAACTGGTTCATCTGTACCATTTTTCTAGGTTCCACATATATGTGTTAATATACGATATTTGTTTTTCTCTTTCTGACTTACTTCACTCTGTATGACAGTCTCTAGATCCATCCACGTCTCAACAAATGACCCAATTTCGTTCCTTTTTATGGCTGAGTAATATTCCATTGTATATATGTACCAGATCTTCTTTATCCATTCGTCTGTCGATGGGCATTTAGGTTGCTTCCATGACCTGGCTATTGTAAATAGTGCTGCAGTGAACATTGGGGTGCATGTGTCATTTTGAATTATGGTTTTCTCTGGGCATATGCCCAGTAGTGGGATTGCTGGGTCATATGGTAGTTCTATTTTTAGTTCTTTAAGGAACCTCTATACTGTTCTCCATAGTGGCTGTATCAATTTACATTTCCACCAACAGTGCAAGAGGGTTCCCTTTTCTCCACACCCCCTCCAGCATTTGTTGTTTGTAGATTTTCTGATGATGCCCATTCTAACTGGTGTGAGGTGATACCTCATTGTAGTTTTGATTTGCATTTCTCTAATAACTTGTGATGTTGAGCAGCTTTTCATGTGCTTCTTGGCCATCTGTATGTCTCCTTTGGAGAAATGTCTATTTAGGTCTTCTGCCCATTTTTGGATAGGGTTGTTTTTTTTTTTAATATTGAGCTGCATGAGCTGTTTATATACTTTGGAGATTAATCCTTTGTCTGTTGATTCATTTGAAAAGATTTTCTCCTATTCTGAGGGTTGTCTTTTTGTCTTGTTTATGGTTTCCTTTGTTGTGCAAAAGCTTTGAAGTTTCATTAGGTCCCATTTGTTTATTTTTGTTTTTATTTCCATTACTCTAGGAGGTGGGTCAAAAAAGATCTTCCTGTGATTTATGTCAGAGAGTGTTCTTCCTATGTTTTCCTCTAAGAGTTTTATAGTGTCCGGTCTTACATTTAGGTCTCGAATACATTTTGAGTTTATTTTTGTGTGTGGTTTTAGGGAGTGTTCTAATTTCATTCTTTTACATGTAGCTGTCCATTTTTCCCAGCACCACTTACTGAAGAGACTGTCTTTTCTCCATTGTATATCCTTGCCTCCTTTGTCATAGATAAGTTGACCATAGGTGCATGGGTTTATCTCTGGGCTTTCTATCTTGTTCCATTGATCTATGTTTCTGTTTTTGTGCCAGTACCATATTGTCTTGATTACTGTAGCTTTGTAGTATAGTCTGAAGTCAGGAAGTCTGATTCCTCCAGCTCCGTTTTTTTCCCTCAAGACTGCTCTGGCTATTCAGGGTCTTTTGTGTCTCCATACAAATTTTAAGATTTTTTGTTCTAGTTCTGTAAAAAATGCCATTGGTAATTTGATTGGGATTGCATTGAATCTGTAGACTGCTTTGGGTAGTATAGTCATTTTCACAGTATTGATTCTTCCAATCCAAGAACATGGTATATCTCTCCATCTGTTGGTATCATCTTTAATTTCTTCATCAGTGTCTTATAGTTTTCTGCATATAGGTCTTTTGTCTCCCTAGGTAGGTTTATTCCTAGGTATTTTATTCTTTTTGTTGCAGTGGTAAATGGGAGTGTTTCCTTAATTTCTCTTCCAGGTTTTTCATCATTAGTGTATAGGAATGCAAGAGATTTCTGTGCATTAATTTTGTATCCTGAAACTTTACCAAATTCACTGATTAGCTCTAGTAGTTTTCTGGTGGCATCTTTAGGATTCTCTATGTATAGTATCATGTCGTCTGCAAACAGTGACAGTTACACCTTAATCTAATACAGTGTTGCATGTCAATTATTTCTCAGTAAAACCGGAAGGAAAAAATACATTAAGGGGATAGATCTTATGTGACAAAATAAACAAAAAACTAAAACAAAAAACAACCCACGGAAGTTTTTGTAGTTGGTGGATGTGTCTATTGCCTTGATGGCATCACAGGTGAAAGCAAATGTCCAAACTTACAAAGAGGTACACTTTAAATGTCTGTCATTTTTTGCTTATCAATTATACCTCAGTAAAGCTACAGAATAAGTAAACAAACTCACTATCCTTTCTCTGCAGTGCTCTGCAGCCCTAAGCGCCCATCCCTCCAGCCCTCAGATGGCTCTGTCTGTCCTACTGGTCCTTCCTGGCATCCTGCTCAGCCTGGCGGAGACTCCAGCCTCTGCTCCTGTCCACCGGGTGAGACCTTCCTGTGCTCCTGCACACCTGTAGCATCCCCTGTCACTGCCCTCCTAGGAAGAGAGTTCTAATTTTCCTGGCTGAGCTGGGGCCAGGGAACAAGTTGTGAAAATATGAGAAGAGGGACTTCCCTGGCAGTCCAGTGGTTAAGATTCTGCGCTTCCAATGCAGGGGGATAGGTTTGATCCCTGGTTGGGGAACTAAGATCCCATATGCCACGGGGCACGACCAAAAAAATAAATAGAAAAAATATGAGAAGAAAGATGCGGAGTTGATTTCACCTCCTCGGTCCCAGGAGGGTAGAGCAGAACACGGGTGGAATACAGGGGGTGAGGGCTCAGCTTATCCAAAGCAAAAACTTCCTAATGATTAGTGTTTGCCCAGAGATGCCCAAAGATGCCTTCCAAGGTAAAACTTCCCATCATTGTAAATTTTCAAGGCTGTAACAAGCAGGATAATCCCCTGGAGGGCGTGTTAACGTACAAGGTACCGAGTGCCATCCCCAGAGTTTGTGGTTGATTGAGTCTACATTTCTAACCAGTTCCCAGGCAATGCTGGTGCTGGTGGTCCTGAGACCACATTTTGAGAGCCCCTGATTCAGAGCCTGGGCCGTGGAGACGGGGCTGAGTTGGAAGTCCCGTTCTGTCACTTTCTAGCTGTATGACTTCTGGCACGTTGCCTATTATCTCTCTCTGTTGATGATCCTCTGCGGGGAGCAGGGGTGGCAGGCTCTTAGAATGACCTTCAGCAGGTAGTCAGTATGGCTGCCGCACGTTGGGGTACCACCTATGCTCCATGGTGGCTGAGGGTAAGCCACTTCAGTTTCTTTGAGTTTCCCTCTTTCTACATAACTAGAGGATAATGATCCCCATCTGATGGGACGTTCAGGGGATTTTGACATGGGCGCTTTCTTGGCCCCAGGACCAGTGCTAAACCCTGAACATGCACTGGCCAGTTCTATCCGGCAAATTCGAATGTAGACTTTATCGTGTTACTTCCCTTTGACAGAATGGAAAACAGAGGCTTATCAGCAAGACAGGAATTAACAAGTGTACATCACGATCTAGACAGACAAAACTGCAAGGTGAATGGATGTGTTTCCTAGGCCATAATCCTTTGGAGTATAGGTACATAATAATTACTCAATAAATGTACGTTATTCCTATTATGCTAAAAAAAAGAAAAGAAGGAAAAAGAAAACCAAGGCTTAAATATTCAGGACACATAATTGTTAAGACTCTCATATCTGCCTGGGTCTGAATTGTAGCTCTGCTATGAAACGTGTTCATTCAGGCTATTAGCCCAACCTTTCTGAGCCTCAGTTTCTTCTTCTGTTAAACAAGGCTACTAATAATTGTTACCTGCCAGGGTTGTTGGGAGGATTAGGTGAGTAAATATGTCAAGGACTAGACCCAGAGCCGGCTTCATGGGCAAGCAGCCTGCAGAGCCACACAGGACCCCATGCCAGGAGGGGCCCCACATGATGATGCCCTGCTGTCATCTTGAAATCCTTAATCGTGTTCATCGAGGGGCCTCATATTTTCATTTTGCACTGGGCCCCCTAGATTAGGTAGCCAGTCCTCCTCGGAACCGACGCTGGCATGTAGTAAAACCCACAGTAAATGTTAGCCGTTATAATTATCAAAGGAACTCAGCACCTTCTGAGCGCTCCATCCCTGATTCGTGCCTGTGAGCAGTGCATTGGCAACCCTGTAACAACCCTAAACTCACATTCCCTCAAGGCCATGGGCTTTATTTCCTGACCTGTCTTGAGGGTTAGTCTAGTGGAGTGATATGCTGCATGGATCCTGGAGCCAGAGCGCTGGCTTCAAGTCCCGGCTCTGCCCCTGGCTTGGTGTGCCGCCTTCATCTCTCAATGCCAGAGTTTCCTCATCTGTGACAATGGGTATAACGATGTCCCCCTGCTGCATGGAGATGCTGTGAAGATTAGATAAACTACAGCAATTCCTGGGAGGATCCTCCACCCTCTCTCCCCGTTCCCCCAAGCACATCTTCATTGGGTACTAGCTGTATACTTGGGATGTGCTGCTTCATGACAGTTAAATCAGTCACATGCCAACATTCCAGTGACACAACGGTGTGGCAGAGCAGAGAGGATGTGAGGTTTGGGTCCAGACGCAGTTGGGCTCAAACCCCAGTTCTGCCACTTAGTGGTGGGATAACGTTGAGCAAGTGTCTACTTGTCAAAGCCACAGTCCTCTCCCTGGCAAGTAGGGATGGTCAGCGTGTAGCCTGTTCCCCCGGATTCGGTGGAGGTGCCCCATCCGATGAGCAGTGCTCTGGGTCTGCTGGATTCTGTGTTCTCCCTGCCTTTAACGACCACCTGGTCGTGCTGCCCCCAATCCTCGGCCAGGACTGATGGAGGCCGGAAGGAGAAGATAGCCCTCGGGATCCTAGACCTGTGGAAGGCCACTGGTGAGCGAATGGGTAGTTAGACTGCCCTACCCTCCATCCCCAGCACTCTACTCCACCTGCCTGTTGCTGGTTTTGGAAACTGTTTTGTTGTTGTTTTTTTTTCAACCGTAAAATAAATTTACTGCTGATAACTTTATAGAATTTACTCCCTGTTTTTTTTTTAACATGTTTATTGGAGTATAATTGCTTTACAATGGTGTGTTAGCTTCTGTTTTATAACAAAGTGAATCAGCTATACATATACATATATCCCCATATCTCCTCCCTCTTGCGTCTCCTTCCCTCCCACCCTCCCTATCCCACCCCTCTAGGTGAAAAATATGGAACGCTTCACGAATTTGCGTGTCATCGTTGCACAGGGGCCATGCTAATCTTCTTTGTATCGTTCCAATTTTAGTATATGTGCTGCCGAAGCGAGCACATACTCCCTGTTTTTGATGTTACAAACTTTAGGGTCTTTGAGATATGCAGGATCCTTGTATTTAACTGGTGTAAACCCCATTATTTGAGCTCTCTCTCTCTCTCTTTTTTTTCTTTTGGCTGCGTTGGGTCTTTGTTGCTGCGCGCTGACTTTCTCTAGTTGGCGAGCGGGGGCCGCTCTTTGTTGCGGTGTGCGGGCTTCTCTTTGCGGTGGCTTCTGTTGTTGCGGAGCACGGGTTCTAGGTGCACGGGCTTCAGTAGTTGTGGTGCAAGGGCTTAGTTGCTCCGCGGCATGTGGGATCTTCCCGTACCAGGGCTCGAACCCCTGTCCCCTGCATTGGCAGGCGGATTTTTAACCACTGCGCCACCAGGGAAGCCCCAAGCGTATGTTTTTTAAAATAAAGTTTTTGCTTTGTGTTCTTCTTTCAACAATGCATGTCTTGGGCTTCCCTGGTGGCGCAGTGGTTGAGAATCTGCCTGCCAATGCAGGGGACACGGGTTCGAGCCCTGGTCTGGGAAGATCCCACGTGCCGCAGAGCAACTGGGCCCGTGAGCCACAACTACTGAGCCTGCGCGTCTGGAGCCTGTGCTCTGCAACAAGAGAGGCCGCGATAGTGAGAGGCCCGCGCACCACGATGAAGACTGGCCCCCGCTCGCCACAACTAGAAAAAGCCTTCGCACAGAAATGAAGACCCAACACAGCCAAAAATAAATAAATAAATAAATAAATAAATAAATAAATAAAACCCCCAAAAGACAAAAAAACAATGCATGTTTCACTGGTTTTCAGTACTTCATTATGAAACTGAAGCTACTGCTGATTGTCTTTCTGTTAGGAGTGATTTCGTTGTAAAATAGGATGCTCCTGGCATAGCAGCCAGGTAAAATAGAGGAAAACCAGTGAAATTTCAATTTCAAATAAACAAACACACTTTTGTCCAAGAGTGTTCTGTGTGTTTCCTCTTCTCAGTCTTTTTTACATTGAGTAGATGATAGCTGTGGTTTTGTCTACCTGGCCTTTATTATGTTGAGATATGTTCCCTCTATACTTGTTGAGATAAAGTACTCCTATTTGGATAGGGTGTCATTCTTTTTCCCCATTGGTGTACACCCTCTAGCTTTCTAAATGCCTACTCAGAAATAGATTCTTCTCCTTGGATGGATCTAGAGACTGTCATACGGAATGAAGTAAGTCAGAAAGTGAAAAACAAATATCGTATATTAACGCATATATGTGGAACCTAGAAAAATGGTATAGAGGAACCAGTTTGCAGGGCAGAAATAGAGACACAGATGTAGAGAACAAACGTATGGACACCAAGGGGGCAAAGTGGCGGGGAGAGGGGTGCTGGTGGGATGAATTGGGATATTGGGATTGACATATATACAGTAATATGTATAAAATAGATAACAAATAAGAACCTGCTGTATAAAAAAATAAATAAAATAGGGCTTCCCCAGTGGCGCAGTGGTTAAGAATCTGCCTGCCAATGCAGGGGACATGGGTTCGAGCCCTGGTCCGGGAAGATCACACATTCCACGGAGCAACTCAGCCCGTGGGCCACAACTACTGGGCCTGTGCTCTAGAACCCGCGAGCCACAACTACTGAAGTCCGCGTGCCACAGCTACTGAAGCCCACGCACCTAGAGCCCGTGCTCTGCAACAAGAGAAGCCACCACAATGAGAAGCCTGTGCACGGCAACGAAGAGTAGCCTCCACTCGCCACAACTAGAGAAAACCCGCAACAAAGACCCAACATAGCCAAAAATAAATAAATAAAAAATAACTTTTTTAAAAAAATAAATAAATAAAATTAAATTAAAAAATTCAAAACATAAAAAAAAAGAGATAGGTTCTTCGCACACTTCAGCTCATTGGCTGCTTTTAAACAAAAGTCTTTTACAACTTATTTCATGAGAAAAGAAAAAAGAGTAGGTAACCCGATTTGGTTACAACCATTAGATCTCAATTCTCTAACTCCTTCGAACTCTCCAGGCAGTGAGAGTAAATTCACTAGATCAGGAAAACCAATCTGTTTCCCCCCAAAATGCAAACCATAAAGTCTAACATAAATAAAATATGATAAAGATAATCTACAAAAAACCAACATGGAGTCCTCTTTAACAAATCATGGTTTCTCCTGGTGGAGTTTCCATGGAAAATTGAATCTACCCAGATTATCTAAAATGGTTCCATCCAAGACCTTTATCCAATCACTGGGATGATGAGGTTATAGGAAGGGACACCTGGAATTTCCCCTGGCTCTTATATAAATAGAGACATTTCAGCTCCAGACACACTTTGAGAGCCAGTCCCGGACTTGAGGAGGCTGAAGGCAAGAGGGCTCCAAGAGGTAAGTGACATGTGGGAATGTCTAAAGAGAATGCTTAGAAATCAGGAGAGATGGAGGTGGGTTTCAGAAAGGTTTGGCTTTCTATTCACCTTGCATTAGCTCAGAGACCTTGGGAAAGCAGCAGATCTCCCTCAAACCCCACACTAACTATGGTTGATTGTTGAACTCTTCTGTGAGATGAGAAGAATGTTTCCATAGTCCGTGGTGTGGTGTGCTGCGGTTCATTTTTTCAACTAGGGTTTCTGAACCGTGGTGCTATGGATATTTTGACCAGAAATTTTTTTGTTTTCCTATAAAGGTGGATGTCAGAATTATAATAGAGTGGATTATTGTCTGTGGCATGAAATATTGAACCAGGGGGGTAGTGATGTCCAGTATTTGGATGTGGGATGTATGGGAGAGGGAAGGGTGGAATAAAATGAAACTCATCTGGTTCATTCTTTTCCTTTTCTTTTCTTTTCTTTTTTTTTTCCCAGCCTTCTGAACAGTGACTCTATTGCTGAGAAGAAGCAGAGGAAATCCCTTTCCACAGAGTTCAATTGGCACCAGCTCTACAAGTGTTTCCTCAGTGTCCTATTGGAAAATTTCTCCGTCAACATGGCTGAGGACCAGATATTTTTCTGGGGTCAAGGAAAACTCCCCTACGGCCCTGGATCAGAGTCACCAGTGTCTGTGCCACACCAAGATACACTTTTGGAAGAGCCAGACTGTGACCGGGAGATGTGGCACGTTCGCTTCAGAACATTTAGAAGCTCAGAGGAATCCGACCCCGTCCAGGATCTGAGGAGACTCCGTGAGCTCTGCCATCTGTGGTTGAGGCCAGATCTTCACACCAAGGAGCAGACGATGGACATGCTGGTGCTGGAGCAGTTTATGATCTGCATGCCGCTGGAGTGCCAGGTCTTAGTCAAGGAAACGGGGGTGCAGAGTTGCAAAGCCTTGGAGGACATGCTAAGAAATAAGCAGAAACCCAAGAAGTGTGTGAGTAGGAACCTTGGGATCGGTATGGGAAAGGGAGAGATGGGATGGGACCTGTAAGCTGGGGGTTGAACAAGATAGGATCTGAGTGGTTGACTCTAAATCACTGATATTCAAATGGGTGAGAGGTTTCTTTGGGCATCGTTGAGAGTTATTTTTGGCTGTCCCAACTTGAGGGATGTAGATCTTTTAAACAACAAAAAAAGTGCGCTTGTATGGTACGATGCCATTGGTTGCCTTGAGAGCTGCTTTCCAGGTCGTATAGGAGACTGATCTCGATTGAGTTTTTTCCCTCACAGACCATAGTCCGCATACAAGGACAGGACTTTCTTGTGCGAAGCTCAGAAGTTGAGATGGTTGAATCCGAGGCCAGTGACATGAACGATGAGAGAGACCAATGCAGGGAGCCCCGATCCCCTGTGAGTGAGATACCTCCAGAGAACGGCCAGCAGAAAAGACGAGAGCTGCATATTCTGACAGGAGCCAAGGACCTGTCAAGGGGGCAGGTGAGCGTGTGATGCCCTGGTCTCTGGAGAGAGTCTGGGAGAACTTAGAAGAGGTTCAGGTGGACATTGCTGCTAGAGTAATTGGGAGTTTTGGTAAAGGACAGGAATGGACCCATTGGCTTCAGGGATTTTCATGGATGCCTTAAGTTCCTAGACATTTTCCAGCTTGTGTGAGAATGAAGACTTATCCATCTTTGTCCCTTTGCCATGAATACGTGTAGTTTTAAGAGTGGGGAGAAAGGAATCCTGCCTCAATGGAATAGTGCTAGGTCAGTTTGCCGCGGGTAAATGCACTGACAGCTGATTTCCACATGGTTGCTTTCCTCAGAGGCACTTCATAGTTCACAATATGGTCAACCCTTGGAGTAGAAGGAGTGGTTCCCAATTCGACTCATTTTTCCTCCTAGAGGACACTGGAGAATGTCTGGAGACAGCTGATTTGTCCAAATGGGGTTGGGTGTGGGGGAGGGGATGCTCTTGATTTCTAGTGAGTAGAGACTAGGGATGCTGCTCATCATCTTACCATGTACTGCATAACCACCATCAGAAGGACGAACTCAAACAAAGTAGGAAAAAGTGATGAACTTGGGAGAATGTACCCAGGGTCCTTTGCTTCCAGGGTCAGGGGCAGGGAGTATTGAGATGACACAGAGAGATGTATGCATTGAGAATTCAGAGTGCCAACTATGGTATCAAGACTTGATTGCACGATGTGGCCAGTAGGGATCAAGGATAGACTTAGGTATCAGGAGATGATTATCAATTGGGGTGATGGGGGTGGCCCAGAAGAAGTCAGGGCATATCCCCCAAACTGATATTAAGAAAGTTGGAGTCTTAGATCATGATATGACAGGGATGGGGAAAGAGGAAACAGAGCTTTCCATGGACTAAGGTAGCTGGGTTATTGACTCTGCTTGGTTGCTCCTTGGCAGGACCAGAAAGGTCTCCTGCCAGAGACCTTTCCTGAAACAGGTGAAATGGAGGGTCTGACATCCAAGGAGAACTTGGAGAAAGACCTGATGGAAGACACGGAAGAGACAAGAACCCATCAATCTCAAGAGCCTGAACATCTGAAAGGTCCTGGTGAGTCTGGAAACTTGGAATTCAGAGGAGTTAATGACTCCCTTCCTATGGTGGCTTGGGGCTGGGTACCCAGCATTACCATCCCTTGGGCGGGCGGGGGGAGTTGGTTCTCCAAACCAACCTTCTCCATCATCCCCTTTCCAGAGTGTGTCATAATCTAGACTCTTAGGTAGTTTAGTTGATGGGAAGTTCTCTGCCACATCAGCACTGGGTTTCAATGAGGTTGGCACCACGGAAAATGCTCCTTGTTAAATGCTGTGTGCTGAATCTCTTTTTTCAGAACATTCTGAGAGGGCAGAGGGTGGGAAGAATCCCCAAGAAGGAATTCATATTTCAAATGTGGATGCTGAGCGTTTTCCTCTTGTGTTCCAGAGGGAGAAGTTTCTACTAAGTGTGGATACAGAAAAGGTTCTCTGAGGGGTCTAAGAGGTTTCAAAAGGAAACAGGCCAACAGTCCCAGTTTCCAAGAAGTACATCAAGAAGAAACCACATCTTTGGACAAAGGAGAATTCTCAGGACAACTTGGGTCCCCTTTCATTGGTTCACCTAGCACGGTGGGACCCAACATTCTTCCTGAGGGAAAAGAAGCCCAGGCATGGGCACCCTATGAATGTAGGGAATGCAAGAAGAGATTTCCTTATCCATCTCAGCTTACCCTTCACCAGAGGACACACACAGGAGAGAGACCTTTTCGATGCAACACGTGTGACAAAGGGTTCATGCAGCCTTCGGACCTGAGAGCTCATGAGCGGATCCACACAGGCAAGAAGCCATACTGCTGTGATCTCTGCCCCAAGAAGTTCACCCACGACTCCACGCTGCGTGCTCACAAGAGGACCCACACCAAGGAGAAGCCTTTCTGCTGTGAGCACTGTGACAAAGCCTTCAGCCACAGAGGGAACCTCAATGTTCACCGACGCACCCACTCTGGGCTCAAACCCTACGTGTGTCCCGAGTGTCACAGTGCCTTCTGTCAGCTGGGGACTTTCAAACGCCACCAGAAAACACATTCCAAATGACTCGCCCCAGTCCCTGCCCTCAGATGCCAGTCTCTTCTGATCCAAGAAGGAAATTCAGGATAATTTGTTACTTATGTAATATCAAGAAAGGATGACATTTGAAGAATTTAGGATTATACTGGAACCTAATGGGGTTCCATTCACGTGAATTAGGAGGATCCTTGAGCGCTAACTTATAATTCCCTTTGGATTTTGTTTTCTACTTTAGTGTAGGCTATGCTTTTCTGATAAGCTTTTGCTCTGTGTTCTTCTTCCAATGAAGTCATGTTTCATTGGTTTTCAGTACTTCATCATGAAACTGAGGCTGCTGTCGATTGTCTTCCTGTTAGGCACGATTTCATTGTAAATTAGGATGCTCCGTGTAGGGTGGCCAGACTAAATACAGGACAACCAGTGACATTTAAATTTCAAATAAACAAACACTTTTCTGTCAAAGAGTGTTCTGTGTATTTCCTCCTCCAAGACTTCTACGTGGAGTAGATAATAGCTGTGTTCTTGTCTATGTGGCCTTTATTATGTTGAAATATGTTCCCTCTATACTTTTTCAGATATTGCTTCCTTAGGTGTTTACAAAACGGAAGGCTTCCTAAATTGATAGGCATCATTCTTTCTCCGGGCTGGTGTTCAACCTCTGGTTTTCTAAATGTCTACTCAGAAATAGGTTCTTATAGTTGAGCTCATCAGCTGATATTAGAAAAAAAAAAAGTCTTTAAAAATTTTTTTAAACTTTTTATTCATTTTATTTATTTATTTTGGCTGCATTGGGCCTTTGTTGCTGCATGTGGGCTTCCTCTCATTGCGGCGAGCGGGGGCTACTCTGCATTGCGGTGCGAGGGCTTCTCATTGCAGTGGCTTCTCTTGTCGCGGAGCACAGTCTCTAGGCACGCCGGCTTCAGTAGTTGTGGCTTGCTGGCTCTAGAGCGCAGGCTCCGTCACTGTGCCTCATGGGCTTAGTTGCTCCGCAGCATGTGGGATCTCCCTGGATTAGGGATCGAATCCCTGTCCCCTGCCTTGGCAGGAGGATTCTTAACCATTGTGCCACAAGGGAATTCCTAGAAAAAAGTCTTTTAAGCCTTATTTACATGAGAAAAAATAGTTAGGTAACCCACCAACTATCAGATCTCTATTCTCTTTCTCCCTGGAACACTTCACGCAAATGAGAAAATAATTCACTAAACCAGGAATACCAATCCATTTCCCACCCACCGACCCCCCCAAGAAAAAGCAATCCATAAAATTCTAGAATAAATAAAGTACAATAAAGAAGTCTACCACAAAACCAATATGGAAGCCTCTTGAATAAATCATGGTTTCTCCTGGTGAAGTTTCCATGGAAAATTGAATCCACCTGGATTATGCAAAATGGTTCGTTCCACAACATTAACCCAATCACTCTGCTTACTGGGTAACAGTCAGGGACCCCTGGAATTTCCCCCAGCTCCATATAAATAGAGACATTTCATCTCCTGGCACAGTTTGAGAACAAGTCTGTGACTTGAGGACACTGAGGTCAAGAGGGCTCTGTGGGGTAAGTCCCAAGTGGGAATGTCTAAAGAGAATACTTAGAAATCAGGACAGATAGAAGTGGGTTTTCGAAAGGTTTGGCTTTCTATTCAACTTTCTATTCTCCGAGCTAACTCGGAGACCTTGGGAAAACAACTGACCTCCCTGGATCCTCATATTAACTATGGTTGATTGTTGAACTCTTCTGTGAGATGAGAAGAACTTGTCACCCAAGTGAACACAAAAACACTAATTCAGAAATATACATGCACCCCAAAGTTCATAGCAACGTTATTTACAATAGCCAAGACATGGATGCAACCCATGTCCATCAACAGAAAAATGGATAAAGAAGGTGTGGTATGTATATACAATGGAATATTAGCCATAAAAAGAATGAAATAATGCCATTTGTAGCAACATGGATGGACCTAGAGGTTGTCATACTGAGTGAAGTAAGTCCGACAGAGAAAGACAAATATCATATGATGTCACTTATATGTGGAATCTAAAAAATACAACAAACTAGTATAATAAAAAGGAAGCAGACTCACAGATATAGAGAACAAACTAGTGGTGACCAGTCGGGAGAGGGCAGGGATGGGCAATATATGGGTGGGGGAGTAGGATGTACAAACTTTTGGGTGTAAATTAGGCTGCAAGGATGTAGTGTACAACACTGGGAATATAGCCTATATATATATAATATATATATATTATATATAATATATATATTTATTATTTTTTTAAAGATAGGGAGTATTTAGCCATTGTCATTAATTTAATGTAACAATAAATAAGTGACAATTAACTCTTCTTAGCAAGTTTGGAACATTTCTCTGATTTCGATAATTGTAAATTGTTGGGTCAAGACACATGCACATTCATACAACATTTAGTATATGTTACCAGATACAATACCTGCCGGGAAACTAACACTTCACAATCCGGCCAGCAGAGAGCAGGGTGATCATTTTCCTACATTCTTGCCAAACTGGATGTTGTACTTTTTGCCTCCAGAGGCACAAATAGAAGGCCATCATTTTGAAGTGTACCTCTTTGCTGGTTAGAATCTCAATATTGTTGCCTATGGTTGCTTTTTTTTTAAAAATTGAAGTATAGTTTATTTACAATGTTGTGTTAATTTCTGCTGGACAGCACAGTGATTCAGTCATACATTCTTTTTCATAATCTTTTCATTATGGTTTGTCACAGGATGTTGAATATAGTTCCCTGTGCTATACAGTAAGACCTTGTTGTTTATCCATCCTATCAATAATAGTTTGCATCTGTTAATCCCAAACTCTCAATTCATCCCTACCCCACCTCCTTCCCCCTTGGCAAACCATAAGTCTGATCTCTATGTCCGTGAGTCTGTTTCCATTTCATAGATGTGTTCATTTGTGTCTTATTTTAGATTCCACATATAAGTGATATCATATGGTGTCTGTCTTTCTCTTTCTGTCTTATTTCACTCAGTATGACAATCTCTAGGTCCATCCATGTAGTGGCAAATGGCATTATTTTATTCTTTTTTATGGCTGAGTAGTATTCCATTGTATATATGTACCACATCTTCTTTATCCATTCATCTGTCGATGGACATTTAGGTTGTTTCCATGTGTTGGCTATTGTGAATAGTGCTGAATATAACCAATATTTTGTAATAACTGTAAATGGAGTGTAACCTTTAAAAATTGTATTAAAAATAATTTAAAGTGTCCGAAAAATTAAAATAAAATAAAATACAATAACCAGGACTTCCCTGGTGGCCCAGTGGTTAAGACACCATGCTCCCAATGCAGGGGACACAGGTTTGGTTCCTGGTCGGGGAACTAAGATCCCACATGCTGCATGGCATGGTCAATAATAATAATAATAATAAAATAAAATAACCAATGGAATCTAAAAAGTAAAAAAAGGGACAATATAACAAAAGAGTCTCACAGAATCAGAACAAACTAGTGATGCCAGTGGGGAGAAAGAAGAGGGAGGGGCAAGATAGATGAAGGGACTTAATTGGTACAAACTAGTAGGTATAAACTAAGTTACAAGGATGTAATATACAGCACAGGGAGTACAGTTAATATTTTATAATAAAGTATGTAGTATATTCTATAAAAATATCGAATTACTACTTTGTACATCTGAAACTAATGTAATATTGTAAGTCAACTATACTTCAATAAAAAATAAAATGAAACAATAAAGTAAAATAACCAGTTCTTCAAATGAGGAAATGTTTTGCTAACTGATGCTTCAAGGAATGAGTATCTGTTTTAAAAAAAATAAATCTTTCTGCTGTTAGTGTGGGAATTAATTTGACCCTTCATTTGGTAATTCACATGACCTGCCATTTTTTTCTTTTACTAGAATGGTATATTTAAATGTTATTGTGGGACTTCCCTGGTGGCGCAGTGGTTAAGAATCCGCCTGCCAATGCAGGGGACATGGGTTCAAGCCCTGGTCTGGGAAGATCCCTCATGCCTCGGAACCGCTAAGCCCATGCGCCACAGCTACTGAGCCCGCATGCCATAACTACTGAAGCCCGTGCACCTAGAGCCCGTGCTCTGCAACAACAGAAGCCACCGCAAAGAGAAACCCGCACACCACAATGAAGAGTAGACCCCGCTCGCCAGCTAGATAAAGCCCGTGAGCAGCAAAGAATATCCAACGCAGCCCCCCCAAAATAAATAAATTTATAAAGAAATATTATATTATATTGAAATGTATTATTATTTTTATTATATTATTTATTATTTTATATTTATTATTATTTATTTTTAATTTTATTATTATTTACAATATATAAATATATTATAAATAATAAAATGAAATATTTTATTATACAGATTATTATTGACCCCAAAGTATTATATAGAGATCAAATTGTGCTTACTATATGATAATCTTCCAATTAGATTATAACCTGTTTTATTTATTATGCTATTTTATGAGACTAAATTATGATTTTACATATTTTTATAATTTGTATTGAGGTATAGTTGATTAATATTACATTAGTTTCAAGTGTACGACATTATGATTCAAAATTTTTATAGATTTTACTCTATTTAAAGTTATAAAATAATGTCTATACTCCCTCTGCTGTACAATATATCCTTGTAGCTTATTTCTTCTACACACGGTCATTTGTAACTCTTAATCCCTTACCCCTACCTACCCTTCTTCCCAGTGGTAACCACTCGTTTCTTTTTTATATCTGTGAGTCTGTTTCCGTTTTGTTACATACATTCATTTGTTTTATTTTTTAGATTCCACATATGAGTGATAACACACAGTATTTGTCTTTCTCTGACTTATTTCACTATCATACCCTCCAGATCATCCATGTTGTTGCACATGGCAAAATTTCATTCTTTTTATGGTTGAATAATATTCTCTCTCTCTCTCTCTCTCTCTCTCTCTCTATATATATATATATATATATATATATATCTCACATCTTCTTTATCCGTTCATCTGTTGATGGGCACTTAAGTTGCTTCCACGTCTTGCCGATTCTAAATAGCGCTGCTATGAACACTGAGGTGCCTGTATCTTTCTCTTTTTTTTAGGTACCTGTATCTTTTTGAATTAGTGTTTTCATTGTCTATGTATATAGACCCAGGAGTGAGATTGCTGGATCATATGGTAGTTCTATTTTTAGCTTTTAAAGGAACTTCCATACTGTTTTCCACAGTGGCTGCACCAATTTACAATCCCACCAACAGTGTAGGAGGGTTTCCTTTTCACCAACATTTGTCATTTGTAGACTTTTTCTTTTTTAATAAATAAATAAATTTATTTATCTATTGGACTGCGCTGGGTCTTCGTTGCTGCGCGTGGGCCCTCTCCAGTTGCCCCGAGCGAGGGTTACTCCTCATTGTGGTGCGTGGGCTTCTCATCGCAGTGGCTTCTCTTGTTGCAGAGCACAGGCTCTAGGTACACGGGCTTCAGTAGTTGTGGCACGCGGGCTTAGTTGCTCCGCGGCATGTGGGATCTTCCTGCACCAGGGATCGAACCCGTGTCCCGTTCATTGGCAGGTGGATTCTTAACCACTGCGCCACCAGGCAAGTCCCTGTTTTTGCTTTAAAGTGATGGTTATTACAATGAGGTTTCCAGATGGCAGTGGGATTGGTTAAAAGGGGACTATCTTATACCATTTTGCGGAAGATGACTTAAGTTCCTCTTATGGTTACCAGAGGCATTTAAAAGAAATAATTTAAATTTTGCTTATGTTCCTGAAAGAAGCTAGATTTAGTTTAACTTCCACGACTTACATGGGTTCCTCGCTCAGGGAATTTTCAAGTGCTGTCTCCATTTTGTATTTAACTTTATTTGTATTAGTTTTTTGTATGTGATAGTTTCATTAAAATTTAAAATGGAAAAAGAAGAGGGAAAAACTGTTGGGCAGGTAAAACAGGACTTGTGCACTAGATGAGGTCTGCAATGAGGAGGTGACACGGTCAGATCTGGGTGTTAGATCCTTGCGGCCCCGGTGGGAGCTGGTTTGAGGGAGAGGAGAGTTCAGTAGAAGGCTGGGGCAACGGTAGTCAGGAGGGGAAGGGAGGCTGGCGCCTTGGGGATGGAGAGGAGAGGTGAAGGAACCCGGCAGCAGTGGACCACATTTCAATCTGGGAGGCAGGTGGATTGTGGGTGTGGGGTTCAGAGGGACATCTGTGCGGACAGAAATTCGGGAAGGGCAGGATGTCCACACAGGGAAGGGCAGGTCTTCACATCGTCGGTTGTGTCCACTCGGTTTTCCCCAGTGAAGTTTCACCCAACTACTACCACCCTGAAGAAGCCTCCGAAGAAAGAACACCAGGTGGAACGCGTTGAGATGCGCCTACATGATGGTCACCTTCTTGTTCGTGTCCTACAGTAAAGAAGGCTGGGTAGGAAAAGCTGGGTACCTAATGAGGGAGGGGGAGGGGGAATGGATGGAGGGAGGGGGAGGGGGAATGGATGGAGGGAGGGGGAGAGAGGGGAGCTTGAAGGAAGGGAAGGAGGAGCCGGGTACCCAAGGCCCAGGCAGGATGTTGGTGATGATAGTGAAGATGAGGAGGACCTTGCAGCACTTGTAGAAGAAGTGCTAACGGATTTGGTGTGAGGGATGGGGAAGGCCGAGGGGCCGAGGAGATGAGTGCCAGGCTTGGCATGGGCCCTTGGTTAGATGAGTGGTTCTCAGATGGGGGTGATTTTGCCACTCAGGGGACACTCAGCAGCATCTGGAGACCTTTTGGGTTGTCACTGCTGGAGGAGGGGTTGTTACTGGCACTTAGTGGATAGAGGTCAGGGATGCCTCTCCACATTCTATATTGCATAGGACGGTGCCCACAGCAAAGACTGACCCAGGTCAAAATGTCAGTGGTGATGAGGTTGAGAAACCCCAGGTTAGAGGATCCTGTCACTTATGGGGACGGAGTGAACTGGCTGGAAGATGAAGCAGTAAGAGGGGAGACCCCAGGATGTCGCCACAAGAGGGAAGGAGAAGGAGGCGGGCAGGAAAGAAGGAAGGAGGACTGGGGAGAAAGGGAGGGAAGGTGGTAGACTTGCCTCACCCCTGCCATCTCTTTCTCTGTTTCTGGTTCACCCCTTCTTCAGCCTCCCAAGTGTTACTGCCATTACTGTAACCCAGAAGTGGACACCAAGTATGTTCTCGCAGGGAAGGGGGTTTTGTCCACTGCTAGGGTGGGAGGGCTTGGTCCCAACTGCCTAGTGTTTGAGTAGGGAACCCCAGGGGGGTTTCAAAACTCCAACTGTAGAATCACAGAATTGAATGAAAAGTTTCAAGTTCATCTCCCTAATCTCAAGCCACCGCTCACAAATGATAAGGATATGGAGAACTGAAAGAATTCATTTATGAATTCCCTCAAGAAATGTTATGTGGGATTTTTTTTAAGTTGTGGCAGGATACACATAATATAAAAATTTTTAAATACATTTATTTATTTATTTTTGCCTGCATTGGATGTTCATTGCTGCGCACGGGCTTTCTCTAGTTGTGGTGAGCAGGGGCTACTCTTTGTTGCGGTGCGTGGGCTTTTCACTGGGGTGGCTTCTCTTGTTGAGGAGCATGTGCTCTAGGCACGTGGGCTTCAGTAGTTGTGGCACATGGGCTCAGTAGTTCTGGCACACAGCCTTAGTTGCTCCGCAGCCTGTGGGGTCTTCCCGGACCAGGGCTCGAACCCGTGTCCCCTGCATTGGCAGGCCGATTCTTAACCACTGCGCCACTAGGGAAGTCCCTATAAAACTTACCAAAAAAAAAAGAATATATTTAAAATATTAAGCCTAACTCATATTCTATGAATAACTCCAGTATCTAAAGTCGTTGCTGATGTGATTTTGCTGGCAGTTGTTCTTGTTTTCTCTTGCTCGTGGTTTAGGTGCCTTGTTGAGAATTTTGACTACACACATATCAAATAAAATTCAAAGAATTTTTTGAAAAAAAATAAAAAATAAAACTTACCATTAGTGACGTTTAGGACATTCACAATGTTTTGCAACTATCTAGCTCCAAAAATTTTTCATCATCCCCAGAGGAACCTCTGTACCCATAAGCAGTCTCTCCTTCCAGCCCCTGGCAACCACTAATCAACTCTCTCTCTCTCTCTCTCTCTCTGGATTTAGCTATTCTGGACATTTCATATGAGTGGAATCATATACTGTGTGGCCTTTTGTGTCTGGCTTCATTCACGTAACATAATGTTTTCAAAGTCCATCCAAGTTGTAGCATGTAACAACACTTCATTCTTTTCCATGGCTGAATAGTATTCCTTTGCATGGATATGCCACATTTTGTTTATCCATTCTTCAGTTGAAGGACATTTGAGTTGTTTCCACCTTTTGACTATTGTTACTAGTGCTGCTATGAACATCTGTGTACAAATTTTTGTTTGAACACCTGTTTCCAGTTCTTTGGGGTACACACACCTAGGAGTAGAAAGTCTGTCATGTGATAATTCTATGCTGCACTTATTGAGAAATGCAGTCAATACATTTTTATTGAGTAACTGCTCTATGATGGATTCTGGATTCATTAAAATGGTCAAACGGTGAATTTCATGTCATGTGGATTTTACCTCAGTTTTTTAAAACTATAAAAAGGGGTGGAGGCTGGAGTCACGCTCAGGCTGTAGGTTTCAGACCAATGCAGCAGACTGTGAGCCCCTCTGGGAGCAAGAAGACGCTTGATCTCTCCCTGGGACTCCAGTGCCCAGGCCTTATATATTCACACCCTGCACCAACTCTACATGATCCCAGTGTGACAGGCTGGGGGTGCAGCAGGGCTGCAGCAGGGGAGCTCCCTGTGCTCTTGGAGCATGCCCTCTAGTGGGAGTGCAGGGGATAAACTAGCAATCATCTGAGTTTCCTAGAAGGTGCTGTGACAGAGAGGAACTGGAGCGCGCAGCTTTGTCCCACTGGGTGGTCAGAAGAACCCCTCTCTGAGGAGAAGACATTTGCACTGAGTGATGGGGAGGAGCCAGCCGGCTGAGATCTAGGGAAGCATGTTCCAGGTAGTGGGTCAGCTCGGGGAGTTGGAGGGGCAGGGTGAGCAGAGCCCAGTGAGCAAGGAGAGTGGTCTAGGATATAAATTGATGCACAGATACATTTCCCTCCTCTCTTGCCTTCCTTAGAAACGATCCCTGCTGTGCTTTCTAGTGGCCCTGCTCCATCTCGGCTCAGCCTTCATGAGTCCTCCATCTCTCAGGTAGTCAGTCTCAACTCCTGCGAAAACTCCCTGTTCCCTGGACTGCCGATTTGGAGGTTAATGAGTTGGGTCCTTTGAGGAATAGTGCCTATCTGCCCAGAGGCATGGCAGGAAGGTGTCTCTGAGAAGATGGGCCCAGAGTGTAGCTGAGTGAGCATCTGCAGGGGCCTCCCCCACAACTCCTCTTCAGCCTTTATCAACTCTTTCCCTCTGTTTCTGTAATAAAGTGTACACTTGTTGAAATGGCTGAGTGCCTGGTTCTTCCACTGAGACTTTGCATGTGGGGTGGCAGGCGTGCGAAGAGTCCTATCTATCACGTAATTCTGGCAGCAACCCTATAAGGAGGTTCTATTATGCTGCCTGCTTTGTAAGTGGAGAATATAGAAGACTTGAGTCCAGATCCCAGCTCCACCCCTTACTGGATTGCCATTCTGGGGAAGTTATTGTTTCTCAGTGCCGCGTTTTACTATCTATAAAATGGGGATATTAAGAGTGTATAAGACCTCTAATCATCACAATCAGGACCAGTCGTTTGGTTCATCAAAAAGTTGGTTAAAAGGGGCAATGAAAAATACTTTAAAATCTGTAATTGTACACATATTTGCCAATGCTTTGATATAGGACCAGAGGTTGGTTTTGCTTTGTTTTTGGTTTGGGTATATGGACCTACAATTTCCAGTTTGTCCTTAAGTGGGGAGCAAAAACTCTTAATACAGCAATTTGGGCATAGGGGGAGGCCAGGGATGCTGCTCTACACGCTACAGTGCACAGGACGGCCCCCAAACCCAAATGTCAATAACGCTGAGGCTGAAAAACATGGGTTCACTTTCTGCGTCTCCCCGCTCAAAACGTCCATCCCCTTCTTTGTTCCCTGCTGTCTCCATGGCAACGGGCACTTATCGGGCATTTAATAACGACCCGCTGGATGAATAAATGAAGGCCCAGGGTGGGCAGGGGGAGGCGGGCGTGCTCCTGAGACTCACTAGTGGCCCATTTGTCATGGAGACAGGCCTGAAATGGAAAGTCTGGGTTTCCAACCAAATTGGGAGCAAAAAAATAATAAACAAAAACGAGCCAGTGAATCCAGCGAAGTCTCTTAGCACTTACTAGAAAGCAGGCACGATCATTTACTAGTGATTATTTCGATAATAAATCTTCCCCGACCCCAAGCGGACAGCTCACAAGCGGCCCCGCCCCCACCGGGCTCCTCCCAGGACCCGCCCCATCACCGCCCTCCCCAGGCGCACGAGCTCAACGCCTCATCACAGGGCCCGGCGCGTGACGTCACCGCGCAAGGGGCGGGGAGCGAGCGTGCGGTGTTACCATGGTTACCGCGATAGGCTCAGAAACATCCACAAGTGATTGTCGAGCCCCCCACAACTGACACCGAGGCCAGCGAACGGGCCAGGCCACCTGGCAGGAAGGACCTGGCAAGCAGGGCCAGGGATAGAAAACGGGAACGCTGGGTCAGGGACATTTCTCATTCCCATCGGCGGCCTGATTGCTCGGCGGCCACTTCCGGATCCGGGTGCTATTTTTCCCTAGAAAATAACAGTTTGAGAACCATTTACAAGCGTTCTCTATCCACGAAGTCATCCTTGAATACAGCCATTGTTATCACAGTCTCCTTTTTACGAACAAGTGTGCCTCCCGTTTCTCTGCCCCTTTGAGACTACAATATCCAGAAGTCTCCGGGCCGCTCTTCCCCAGGCCCTCGGTCCGAAGGTTGCCTTGGAGACAGCGAGACGCCGAAAGCCAGAAAAAACGAGGCGGGGCCAGGTTGGAAGAAGGATTCTTATTGGCGGAGCGATCACGTCACCAGCTTTGAAGGACAGGTCAGGGGTGCGCGTGCGTACTGCGTTGGCCCCGCGTTCATTCTCGGTTAGTGGAGGACGGGGGTCCGCAAACCTCCGGCTACTGGGTGGGGTCGTAGGTCGCGTTGGGGCATGGCCAAATTTGCGCATGCGAGGCGCTCCGGGCTGCGTTCCCGGGGCCAGAACTGCGGGCTCCGTAGAAGTGCCCCGGGGAGGTGAGTGAGATCCCCGGATACCCTACCCGGGTTTCCCACTGGGATTCCCAGTCTCCGTGGTAACAGCCACTCCTAGCTCGCATGTGACGTCATAGCTCCCCCTGGGAGGAGAAGGAGCAAATTTGAAGGCGGTGCGGGTTCTGAGCCTCGCCCTCTCCCTCCTCTGGGCTGATATAAGGCATCCTGGTTAGGAGTTTGCACCACACCCACAGCTCTTAAGAATGCTTTCTAACAAGAGCTCAGTAATCATTGATGATTGTTTTAGAATTATTTTTTAATGATGATAAATGCAAAATGGCTGGCACAAAATCGCTTTCGAAAAATGATAGACGTTACAGGTTTAATAGAATTCGTATCAGCTCATGCCAGCTACCACGTATCAAATACTCATCGTGTGCCAAAGCGTTATAAAACGCTTCTATTACTCAACCTTCACTGCAATCCCATGAATGTAGTTCCTCTCAAAAATCTCCATTTCACCAAGAAGGAAGTCAAGCCTGAAGCAGGCTGCCTCACTTGAACAGGGACACAGAGCAAGTAACTAGACCCAGCACATCTCCTTAATGTCAAAAGATCTGCCCTTAGCCACACGTTTTGCCACCTCTGATATTATAGCGATTTCATAACAATATCCAAGGGTGATTTATAATAAGAAACATATATTTGGTCTTTGTTCCCATTCTTTAGGGCATAGAGCTCCTAAAACCCTTGGAATTTCATAAGTAATGAGAGTTGATAAAGGTGCTTTTGATACGTTAGTGCGATGGCTTTTGGCAAGCATGTAGGGACTCTGGGCTGGTTGCCAGGGGCGCCAGCCTAGCGACTGGCGATTGTCAGCGGTCAGGGATTTAATCAAGCGTGCCGAGGTAATAAAGCCTTTATAAAAGCCCAGGAGGATGGGGTTCTGAGAGCTTCCAGGTGGGTGGACACATGGAGATTTGGGAGAGCGGAGCACCGCAGAGGGCATGGAAGCCCCAAGCCCTTTCTTCACACCTTGCCCTATACATCTGGTCCATCTGGCTGTTCCTGAGTTACATTATTTTATCATAAACTGGTCATGTGGTGGGAATTCCCTGGTGGTCAAGTGGTTAGGACTCCACGCTTCCACTGCAGGGGGCCCAGGTTCAATCCCTGGTCGGGGAACTAAGATCCTGTATGCCATGCGGTGTGTCCAAAAATAAATAAATAAAATAAGATAAAATAAAAAATTGGTCATCTGGTAAGTAAGATGTTTTTCTGAGTTCTGTGAGCCTCTCTCACCAGTTAACTGAGCTCAAGGAGGGGGTCGTTGGAGCCTCAAATCCATAGCCAGTGGGTCAGAAGCACAGGTGACAACCTGGATGTGTGTTCGGTGTCTGACATGGAGGGGACAGGGCAGTCTTGTGGGACTGAGCCCTTAACCTGTGGGATCTGATACTGTCTCTGGGTAGATATTGTCAGAATTGAGTTGAATTGTTGGACGCCCAGCTGGTGTCAGAGAATTGCTTGGTGGTGTGTGAAAAAAACACATTGTAATTGGTGTCAGAATTGGAAGACGTAACCCTTTTCTGGATTCCTCGGTCCTCTGTGCCCCTAAGAAAGGCCCCCCCGCTTTCTTTTTGACCCTGAGCAAGACCAGGACAGCCCACGCACCTCCGAGGGATCCTGCGAGCCTTGGGGGAGTCTGGTGGTGATACAGGGCCCGCCTCACCTGCCTTTCCAAGCCTGCATCATGGTGCCCACCCCACAGGGCAGGGGAAGTCTTAGATGCATCTACCTCATGTGGATGAGAGCCAGTCTGAGTACGAACTCATTACTATTTCATGAAAATTAAAATCTAAAAAGTCCTCAGGCTGGGAATTCCCTGGCAGTCCAGTGGTTAGGACTCAGCGCTTTCAATGCTGAGGGCGAGGGTTCCATCCCTGGTCGGGGATCTAAGATCCTGCAAGCCGTGTAGCACGGCCAAAAAAAAGAAGTACTCAGGCTAATGGTTCTCAAATTGCGGGTCCCCTGACCAGCAACACTTGCACTTTCTGGGAGATTGTTAGCAACGCAAATTCCTTGGGGCCCACTCCAGACCAGAAACACAGGGAGTGTGGCCAGCACTCCGTGTTTTAACTGGCCTTCAGGTGGTTCTGATGTGCTCGAGTTTGAAAATGATGTGGAGAAGGGATAAAATTAGGGGGATTAGGAAACCCGGCTGATATGGTCATCCTGTGTTGGGGGTGGTGGGAGGAGGGAAGCACTCCAAGACTTTTCTTTGTGGCTTCTTGTTATCGAATCACTCCTGCTGCTTGCCACTTGCCCCATCAATACTCACAGATGTTGGTGGAATGGAAGACTGCCTTTTATCAGGATGCCAGCAGTCTGGGGAGACGGTGGACTCAGCGTCTCCCAAAAACCACCTCTAAAGATTCTGCTCCGAAACAAACAAACAAACAAAACAACACAAAAGATTCTGCTCTGTCATGAAAGCTTTTAAAGGGAGACAGGGAAGTCATCTCGGTTAATCACTGAGATGGGGGGTCAGTCGTCACCATCCCCCACTGTGTGCAGGCTTGTTGACTTCTTGTGATTTTTCTCTAGATGCTATCTTGTTCACACAGTTTGTTTGAGAGATTACTGAAGGGGAAGCTAGGGAAGAGATCTGGTCTGGTCATCAGTTAATTACTTATTCTTCATTTCTACATCTTTTTTTTTTTTTTTTTTTTTTTTGCGGTACGCGGGCCTCTCACTGTTGTGGCCTCTCCCGTTGTGGAGCACAGGCTCCGGACGCGTAGGCTCAGCGGCCATGGCTCACGGGCCCAGCTGCTCCGCGGCATGTGGGATCTTCCCGGTCCGGGAAGATCC